>NC_090943.1:108500899-109125899 GCF_040807025.1 Struthio camelus | reverse complement strand
ATTAAGGAGTGCAATAGATTGGAAAACTTAACAGTAAAGCTATCCCATTCAGGGCTGAGTGTTTCAGCAGAACACAGCAAGTACTATTGTGAATGAAGATAGAAAAATAACTGGTAAAAAAAATTAGAAGAGAGGAAAGACAACTGCAAGACGTGAGGTGAGACTGTCTCCAGACCACGCTTGTATTTACCTGGCTGAAGATAGAGAAGTGCCATAAAGGCATGATAATTGAAAAAGTGGAAAAAAATGAAATACTTTCATCAAAGAAGACATAGAAATGAAGTAGGGAGTGGGGAAGAAAATATCATGGGGAAAATGCCAGTAAAAAAGCAATGATGTAATGCATCTGTTAAAATTACTCTGAATCAGCAAGTGGCTAAGGAAAATATTTCTGCTGTCCTCAGTCTTGAAAGTATGATGACCTAATTAATAATTAAAATAACAGAATGCTAATGACCTTTTCCAGTATGTAAGTGATGTGATTTGCAAACTTTAACCAATTATTATAATATCAAGAAATGCAACGTGGATTCTGAGGTCTGCAGCAGCTTTGCCAAACTGTGTTCAGACTTTCTGAGTAGCAACAAAAATAGGTCAATTGGTCTTGAGGGAACATCCTTAGCACAGAATATTTTCATTATTATGTGATGTAGCAGCTTCTGTTAGCAGAAGAATGGATAGTCCTCAAGATCTCTTCCATTCCTATGTAGAGCTGGGTGAGTGACAAATTTCTTGTCTAACTCAAAATTCCAAACAAATCAAACACAAACACACACGCGCACACACACACACAGAGAGAGAGAGAGAGAGAGATTTAGAATAAATTACAGGTGAAAAATACATGGAGGAAATGGATAATACATTTCCATGAGATACCACAGTAAGAAAGATAGATATGGATACCTGTTTCCAAACAATCCAGAGTGCAGGCCTAAACAGACAGTTCAGCACCGGTAGTTCATCTGGTGCATTTGAGGTGCAGCTACAAAACTAACTGTATTATCATAGGACATGCTTACATCTTACAAGATCAAAGTCTAAGTGAAGAAAGAAACAGAACTGTATTGAGTAAACACTTCCCATCAGAAATAAAAGGATGCATCCAAGGACACAAAAGCAGAACAAAATAACCAAGGGGAAGGTAGAACTAGGAGCTTCTCTTGAAGGAGAGGGGGAACTTTCTGAACATTAGGAAGAGTATGGACCCTGGCATCATGCCTCTGTTGCACTCTTATTTTGCTCACGCCTCAGAGAAGAACAATTCATGTGCTGTTTAGATACTGCAGCAAGGATGCAATTACGGCCAAGTGAGTGCGGCAAAATGGTCTAGTACCAATAAGTTAGGAAACTTGTGCTTAAGTGGAGTCATCCACCTAATCAAATAATCCAGTAAAGATAAAGATTGAAAGGGAAAGTAGTGTGGGCAGAGATCCCTACAAATACAAGAGAAAAGGAGAAAATGAGGGCACCAATGTATGCCAGCTCCAACATAGAAAGTGGCACGAATTTTCCTTTGGAGAGGATGGGTGGGAAAAGGGGCTTGAGACAAATAGTCTCCATGGGGAGACTTGTTCATGGTGCTGTAAGTGTTTCTGCTTCATCAGGATGTTTTCCAGCTCTCTGTTCACTTTTCATTTACATAGGAAGTTGGATAGTGCGAGTTATTCAACTTTCCTGACATGAAGTAACAATAAATTGAGTGCTTAAAAGTAAAAGCATTTTTATTTTCTCTGTACAGCTGCCTTTTCTCTAACATCAGGAAGATGAAAGACCTGGTAACCAAAATACTTGTTCATGTAAATAATTAAATTTACCGTAATCAGCTTACTTATCCTAATCTCATAAAAGAAAAAACCTATCTAGACTAAGAAGCCTACAACTCAGCCAAAATTATCCTCTCTGAACACTAGGAAAGAATATTCAAATTTAGCGTTCCTAGCTCATGTAACTTACAGCTGAAATAAACTCCCTTCTCCAAAAGCAAGACATGACCTAAAATATCCCTGAGTAAAGAATGAAGGGAAATTTTTCAGAATGCCAGTACCAGAATATCCTTACCTTCTTGTAAAGGAAAAGAAACCAAGCTTATGCTGCAGGGCTGGCTGGTTTGTCCAGCATGTATTTTCCATAGAATTGTTCACTACGCTAACTGGAAGGGTTGACTGTCCTCTTCATATCACAGGTACTCTCTCGAGCTATTGAGAACCTAAGCTGCTACTCTCTTGCTGTCATTACTGGTAAGACAGGGTTTAGAGACCATCTAGATCTATTAGACAATTAGCTCTCACCTGGTGATGGACACAGTAAGTTAAAAAATGATGGATAGACAGACAGACAGTCAGACAGATAGATGGAAATGTCTGTATTGTGTGAGCCACAGGTCAAATCTTATTCACTTATCTCTTTCAAGACAGCAGTGGAAAAATTTTCTGCAAAAGGCAAACAAGATTTTGTCTGTACCGGTTTGTTTTGTTGACTTATAGTAGTGATCCGGACAGAATCCATTAAAAAATATCCTCTGATTTCCTGCTGTGAATATACACCTTTATATGTCGTTCCTTGGACAGTTTAAACCAGAACATCCATTTTTTCAGAACGTGAGTTAAAAAAAAATCAATTTTCTTCTATAGTGTGAAAGTCAATACACCAATCAAAAAAGGATCCACAGTGGGAAAAGAAGTGTTTTCTTATACCTGCTACGTGATGATCCTGCATAGCAGGTGATAAACTGTGCAGTATTTCCAATAAATAGAGCAGAAAGCCCTGCAAAAGGAGGAAAAGAGGTAGTTCACTGAAGTTTCTTGATGTGTGGATGTTGAGAATATTTTGCATAAATATTATGAGAAACTGGTTTGTATGTTTACAGGAAATACATAAACACAGGCTCATTACAAACACAATTGCCTGGGTAAATGAATCATAATGAATCATGCTGAAAATGATTGCAAAGTTCATGGGACCATAGAAAACACTTATAAAGTTTAAAAAAGAGAACTAAAAACCATTATCTTCTCATGTGAAACCTAAGGATGTCTATTACTCACTAAACAACAATTTATTTACAGTAGCAGTGAAAACGAGAGGTTCTACAAACCACATGCCAGGTCTCTGAATTCAAATCAGGAAGTACCTTGCATTTGTCTGGTTGACATGGTATTGGCAAACAATAAGGATTAACAGTATCAAGAACAAATGGTTTAGGAACACATTTTTTCAAATTCAGCTTCTTGGCCGAGGACCAGGCATCATTTGAAGGTATATTGATGGGGGTGGGAAGAGTTTTAAGGGAGAGCAGTAAAGCCTGATCTCGCCCTCCTTCACCAGCATGTGCGCCTATGGTTCTGTGTCTTTGTCTTAGCAAGATGAAACAATTTCTGGGGAATGCGTACAGGGTGCTAGAATCTAAACAGAGAACACATTATTTTTTTCAGAAAGATTTCTACTGAGAAACTCACTTTACAAATGTTATGTCAGTTCATCATTTTGTGCCATTACATACATATATACTGTAGAGTGAGAACTTCTTCCAGTCTTAGTCTGGTTACTTGAGCATAAGATTAGCCTTCAACTGTAAATATTTTTTTAAACAAAGAGAAAAGACTAGAAGTTAATTCATTACTGACAAACAGTAAGATAGAGGGTAAAAAAAAAATCTTTATGGCAATACTTGGAAAGCTCCTACAGCAAAATTGTAAGGAAAGTTTAAGATTTCTTAAACTGGTTGTTTTTTTTCGATAAACTCAGAGAAAAATAACAATGAAAGTTAAAAATTTTAATTTTTTTGAATTGAAACTGTCATCCTATTTAGCTTTATTTTTTAGCCATACAATTCTTTTGACATGAATTTACAATAACTTGAACTAATAAAAATAGACTCCCTTTCAATCTGAGGTGGGTAACCTAATGCAAACAGGAGTTCTGACATTCTGTTCTTTTCCTCTATAACTCTAAATCGCTCCATACTACTCATTTGCCCCAAAGTTCAGGGAACTTTCTTAGAAATGTTCTTAGAAAGTGCAAAGCATATTTGCTAGAAGACAGCTTAACTCAGTTTCCCTTATTCCACCTCTTTCACTGGAGAATGGGGGACAAGCAAGCCATAATAAAGAAATATAAAGACTTTAGGGACCTCTTTCCACACTCCTTACAAGACAGAGAAATAGAGAAGTCTTTCCACTAATTCTGAGAGAGGTATACTAAGTCCCAAATGAGGGATTTCATTTGCTGTGGATATTCCTGAAAGGACTTCTGTAACACTGCAACAAAGAAGTCAAGAAGAATTGTGACCATTAATGCTATTTTCACAGAATCACAGAATCACAGAATGGTTCAGGTTGGAAGGGACCTCTGGAGAGCATCTAGTCCAACCTCCCTGCTCAAGCAGGGTCCTCTAGACCATATTGCCCAGGGTCACATCCAGACGGGTTTTGAATATCTCCAGGGAAGGAGACTCCACTACCTCTCTGGGCAACCTGTTCCAATGCTCTGTCACCCTCACAGGAAAGAAGTCTTCCCTCATGTTCACGTGGAACTGCCTGTGTTTCAGTTTGTGCCCGTTGCCTCTTGTCCTGTTGCTGGGCACCACGGAGAAGAGACTGGCCTCATCTTCTTGACACTCCCCCTTCAGATACTTGTACACATTTATGAGATCGCCTCTCAATCTTCTCTTCTCCAGGCTGAAGAGGCCCAGCTCTTGCAGTCTTTCTTCATAGGAGAGGTGCTCCAGCCCTCTCATCATCTTGGTAGCCCTCCGCTGGACTCTCTCCAGGAGTGCCATGTCTCTCTTGTCCTGGGGAGCCCAGAATTGGGCACAGTACTCGAGGTGAGGCCTCCCCAGGGCTGAGGAGAGGGGCAGGATCACCTCCCTCGACCTGCTGGCAACACCCTCCCTCATGCACCCCAGGAGACCATTGGCCACCTTGGCCACCAAGGCACACTGCTGCCTCACGTTTAACTTGTTGTCCACCAGCACTCCCAGGTCCTTCTCGGCAGAGCTACTTTCCAGCAGGTCAACCCCCAGCCTGTCCTGCTGCCTGCGGTTATTCCTGCCTAGGTGCAGGACCTTGCACTTGCCTTTGTTGAACTTTGGGAGGTTCCTGTCCGCCCAGCTCTCCAGCCTGTCCAGGTCCCTCTGAATGGCAGCACAGTCTTCTGGTGTGTCAGCCACTCCCCCCAGTTTAGTCTCATCAGCAAACTTGCTGAGGGTGCACTCTGTGCCTTCATCCAGGTCATTGATGAATAAGTTGAACAAGACTGGACCCAGGACAGACCCCTGGGGGACACCACAAGCTACAGGCCTCCAACTAGACTCTACACCACTGACCACAAGCCTCTGAGCTCGGCCATCCAGCCAGTTCTCCATCCACCTCACCGTCCACTCATCCAGCCCACACTTCCTGAGCTTACCTAGGAGGATGTGATGGGAGACAGTGTCAAAAGCTTTGCTGCAGGGGTAAGCAGTATTAAGGCATCCAGTTGCGATCATTCCTATGAAGGAGGACTAATTCAGATTTGCCATTTAGATTTTCTTAGTTTAGAGGAATAATAAACACGTTTTTTACTCCATTTAAATTTACAAGTGATTCCATATTGATTTATATTCCTTTCCTGTAAAGCTGTGGCATGGCAGAAAATTCCTTAGGCATTACAACATTGTAAACAGTGTCCAAAATTGAAGAATAATTTAAGTGTTCATTAAATACTTTGATTCTAAATAGAAGAAACATGAACATATGGAAGAGAATATATTTTTATTTCCCCTGTAACTGTATTCGATGGGTTCCTATATGCACATTCCCACAGACATGATAGATTGTTACAGAGTCTGATGGCCTGCAGTTTTTGACCTTGGCTGGGAGAAATGCTTGAGGAATAAATGTCCAGCAAAGTCATCATCATTTTTACAGCCAGATGAACATGATAAAGTCAGTAAAAAGGGTCACAGTAACTACTGCCACAGTAATGTGGGCATTCTAACATGAGGAAAGAGTTCTAACTGTATTCCTGTAGGGAGCAAGTGTTTTTGCATTGACCAAGAAGATAAATTCTGAGAAGTTTTCTATTTACATTACATGCATTCCTATGACAACTCATTAGTTAGAATGGTCTTTGGAGCAGTGTTGATAGTGAGAGAAAGACCAGTTATTGTAGATAATATAAAAAATGTTTCATGTTAACTGAACTTTATCAAAATTTCACTGAAATTTACAATGTTCTGCCTTCTTTACATGGATCAGAAGAGACTTAACCAATAAAATAAAAGGCAGAATATGCAGGCAGCTGCAGTAGTACAAATTACATGTAATAACCTACATGAGGATTTTTTTTAATTGCTAGTTTTTTGAGAAAAGGAGAGTTCAAGGAAGAAAGACTTTCAGTGCAGAAAAACATTATATTTTGCTTCTACAGTTTTGAGACAGAGGTTGCAGTATTATAGCATTGCAGACAGTAAATTTTAAAAGATTTCCTCTGGAATATTTGTGGTATACCCAAAGAGAGAGAGAGTAAATGAGAGAAATGTATTGTTATATTCACTGCTGTTACAAATGAATGTACTTGCTACTATGCATCCAAGCGCATGCACCACTGAAATTCAAACTATAATGTTTCTCTGAAAAAAAGCAGTCACAAATGCCAGATTCCTTCAGCTTAAAGGATGAAACAAAAAAAAGAGAAGCTTTAGAGAGTAATCTTGACTGATCTTAGCCTTGAAAATATTTTCAATCTAGTTTACATTTTGTCTCAGCTCATACCCCATAGGATCATATTTACCTGCTCTGGTATGCATCCAATAAGCAGAACTATTCCTGGTATGTCAAACACACCCTAACAGTTTCTAAAACTGACTTTTGATTCCCAGCCTATTGTCCATTTAGAAGTTAAAATCAGTGAGGGAAGGGGAAAAGAGAAGGAGAGAGAAACAGAGAGAGACAGAGACAAAAGAAAGAGAAAGATGAAAGAGGGAGAGGTGAAAGAAGGAAAGAAAAGAAAAGAAAAAAGAAAAGAAAAAAGAAAAGAAAAAAGAAAAGGATAGAAAAGGAAAGAAAAGGAAAAAGGAAAAAGAAAAAAGAAAGAAAGAAAAAGAAAGAAAAGAAAGAAAAGCATCTTTTTAAAGTTAAATCTCAAAGCACCAGGGCAATACTTAATAGCACTGGCTCCCCTGAATGGGAGATGATTGACTAAAAGGCCAGGAAATGGTATAGTTCTCTCCTGTAGCCAGAGACAAAGATGCTTTTCACAGTGAGTGACTCCAACGCAAAAGCAAAATGAAGGAGAAGAGAAACAGTTATCAAAGTAAACTACACTAGTCTCTGAAAATCAAATTCAGGATGCCCTCCTGCTGTAGGCTAACAATTTGCTGGAGAGTCACTGTGTGAATTTTGGAGGTTACTCAGATTTTCTTTGTCAACTTTTTCCCCTTCTGAGCAAAAGACAAATCCCCCTAGATGAAAGATAGAAGCATGGAGTCTTTAATTGTCCTTGATTTTATTGTACACAGAACTGCATTATAGACTTCTTCAAACTGTTCTGTTATTTATAGTTTAGAAGACACCAGAAGTTCAGGGACCCGTTTGCTAGGTCCTATGTAAACAACTGACAAAATAATGTCCAAGCACAGAACACACTTTGTACAAAAACATACAAAACTTCATAGTAGGGAATATATGGTTTTACAGTATAGAAAGGATGGCAGGAGATAATGCTCCAGTGTCCTTCATAGTTGAACTTGTCCCTTGGGATATATATTCCCCGGGATATATCTTGAGATAACAGACCATTCTGATAACATTTTAAGTCTCCTTAGAAAGCAAAGGCTAAATATGAAAAGAAAAAGTGTCATAAAATCCTTATTTTCAAGATGTAAGGTACCATTGCTGAGCTTTCATTGTATTTATGTTATTAAATGTGCACGATTTTATGTATTACTAGTTCAGGAACCAGAAAACACCACAAATTTTGATAATGCTTTCAAAGATCTAGGTGAATATAGAAATGAGGAGCCGGAGCAGTGCACTTGAAGGTAGATAGAGTCTTGATGCAAAAATCGTATTGCTACTTTGATAACAGACACAGAAAAATTTGTGTACTATATTTTTCATATATTGGATTTTTCTTCTATATTTTCAATACTGATCTGTGTTTTTTAACTCCTTTGTACTAGACTACCTACTGACCCTCAGTCTAGTATTTTCCACCAACTCTACTGCACTGTAGAATGCCAAGCATTTGAGAAAGTTGCTCCAAAGTCAAAATTCTGTGAACTAAAACTAATGGCCAGCAGACCATTCTAAAACATATGAGGAAAAAAATTTAATTCCTATATCAAGAAATTGCATCATTGTATTTCATTTAACCTGGAAATAAAATCAAAGCAGCTAATAATGAAAATAATTCCATGATATCTAGGAAAAACATCCTCTAAGGAACTAGTACCATTCCTGGCATTACCACCTATTGGCTTAATTCGAAAGCGTAGATAAATGTACATAGGAATATTTCTAAAATAGGTATTTCTCATACTGAGCCCCAAATTGATTAGCTTTTTCAGATGCAAAGTAATAACAACCACATGCTATTTTACTCAGCTGGAGACTGCCAATCGGCAACAGGTACACATTTTCAGTGATACATCTCCCTCATTATAAGCAGAACTTGTAAAGCAACCGTACACGAAATGCTAAATACATGACAGAATGGAACTGAAATGCCTAATAGCAGGCTAAAGTCGGGATGGTGGTCTCAAAGGTTTGATCAACTGGAAAACAAGAATTCAGTTTCATGAAAACTTTCAAGTTTTGATAGATCTGATGTAATGCCATGTCTTTCAGTATCAGCTAGCACTGACATAAGTTTGTTCATTAGACAAAGAACTCTTTAACTTGCCATTATGTAACTAATGAAAGAGCTTAGCTGCAGTGTAATTTTGTGATCTAAATGTAGCTAAATAAAACTTTTAAAAAGTATAAATATATACCATGCCAAGATCTTAAGGTAAACTATCTCCTAGAAGAGCCCTTCTCCATCCCTTTACATTTTGCTCCCTTTTAACCACCTTTTTTTAGCTCCCAACTGCCGTAAGTTCCAAAACCAAGTGAGACTCAGTAGAAGCCTTCAGGATCAAGCACTGAATTCTTGAAAACTGTACTGTAGCTCAAAAATATAGTCAAAGAAACGTTACTCCAGATACAGCATTGACATATCCTTTAGCCTATTAACTTACATAGTCAGAGGAGAAGAAGATTAAACAGTTCAGTCCATTACCTTTCTCACTAACCAAGTTCCCTGTGCAGCTCTGCAAGGAGTAACTGCAATCCCCATTATCAAATGGTTACCCAGTGGGATAAGCGGGTGGCTCAGGCTGTGGCCTGACAGTTCTATTCAGATGAACAAATGAGCATTATTATAGAAAAGAGTCCAACTCATGTGAAAGTCAAGATCAGTCAGCTTTTATGAAATATTATACTATTATATTTTATGGTTTTATTACCTTGCAAGGAATATTTCTAATTCTGTAAGGACATAATATTTTTTTAAAAATATACAAAGACATGGACACAAACATTAGCAACAACGCTGTAAAGACTTAAAACATCATTGTGTAATCTCATATCACTACTATTTGGTTCACTGCCCTATGATGCATCCTTTCTGTACTGCCACAGAAGTTCCCAAGGTGGACAACAGTCTGTAAAGAGAAGACTATTAATCCTTCATTCCCAGCAATTTTGTAGTGTCACAATAGATGTCTCCTGCAAACAACACAAAAGGCAAGTGAATATCTTCCTTTACCAAAAGACATGAGATAATAATAACCTTCAATTACCCTCATAATACTTCCTTTCTGATTTTTTTTGTTTGTTTGTTTTTAATATCAGGCAGGATTACACTTAGCTTTATTCTTTATTCTTTAGTCTTTATTCTTTAGTCTTTATTCTTAAGCATCCTGGATGTTTCCAAAGCCGGGGTGAAAAAACATGAATATTGTCTACTCTGAATGTCTACTGTTAAAATGTCTACTGTCCAAAATTCAATTCTATTGTATGTAAGAATTCCTATGTCTGTATACAAAACTACCAAAACTAATGGCACGGGGAATTTTGAATGGCTTACAGTCGTTTAAGGTACATATCAGTGTTTAAACTCTGTTTCAGCAAATAAGGCCGTTTTCATCTTAGGGCAAAAAAGAACAGAAAGCTATATTTGTCTCCGAGGGAGGCAAACATAACAAAAAAAGAAAAACTGAGATGTACTTCGTATGGTGAGAGGGTGGATGGTTACCAAAAAAGAAAAAAAGAAATATTCACTACTACTCTATGTATGTTTCAAACAGGCTTTAAAAGAAAGTGAGCTTTGATGCTACTCAGACAATACTAATGTTCATAAATATATGTATTAAACATCTGCTTTAAGAAAATTCTCTACTGTGTGTCATGCTTTACCTTAAAATATCTTATAAAATTTTAATTCAATTCATGAGAATCAGCGTTAAAAGTCATTAAGACAGCACTAAAATTAGAAATACCTAGCCTACTAGTCCCCCTCCCCCTTTTTTTTTTTGAATCGGTGACATCAAAACCCAAGATGCTCATTGGTCTGTAAAAGCAAACTTTGCTAGTTTGAGGATTTCAAGGTTCAACTGAATGATGAGATCCTGACTGCACACTGCCAGGCTCATAAGTCTATATTTGCAACCTACTTGTTTAGCAGCACTTAATTTGAGTTCCCAGTTTGAATTTTACCATGTTTTAAACACCTACAGTGTTCTTCCAAGACAGACTATTTTTCCACAAACCCTTATTACATTTTTGCAATGCTCAGTTGTGATGCAATAGTAAATTTCCTTATGTTGCAACCAAGTTTTAAAATGGGCCAAATTTGAATCTCCTTGCAGTTCCTTTCCTTGCGATCTTTTCTACTAGATATTTGATATGCTTTTAATTAATAAATTCTTCCCACGAAAGCAATAAAAAGAAAAAAAATCCTAATTAGAAAAGCTCATTTCTTAAAAAAAACCCAACAGATTAAAACAAATTCAGAAATACCAAAGGACGATTAAACAGAATTATAACAAGCTTATGACACTGTTCAATAGAGACATCTTAGTCCTTTGGTCCCATTTTCCAGGAAAATTTCATCTATAAGAATTCATACTGGAGTTCTGTTTAGTGTTTCAAGTGTTGGTCACAGTGAGGTCAAACTTGGTCATGTAATGCAGTTTATTTGGACTGAGGATTTGAGGGTATTCCTTGACAGGTGTATAAGAGGCAGAAGGAAAGGAGATGCTTTTCCTGTTGCGGGGGCTGGGGAATGGGAAGCTGGATGGTCAATTTGGTAGAAAACCAAACTTTGTCAGTTTCACTGCTAAAGTGAATTTAAGTGTTAAGAGCAAAAGCAGTAATACAGAACTTACTGAATTCTAATCAAGTTGATAACCATTATGAAATTAAGACTGATTTCCAGTGGGAACTATCTTCGAATAAGAATGGTACCATTTAGTCAAATGGGAATCATGTTGCCACAGGGCTCTCGTAACAGCTCAGCATCAGAGCCTTTCTCTGGTCAGGATCCCCACTGCTTCGCCTTACATTACAGATCAGGAACATAAGGGCTGACCGTCATCACAGTGGAGATCGTAAGTTAAGAACGATTTCACCAAGTGCTGCATTAGAGAATAAAAGGCAGCAATACTCCCCTAAATGCCGCCACTGTGTGAGCTTGTGACAAGTTTTTGACATTTTTTGGCCACGGGGAAGAGGGACATCATAGTGTGCGTTCACAGGTCTGAGTCACTCTCCATTTTGAAATAGACCTTGATTCTGTCACTCATATACTGAAAACTTTGGGGGCTGCAGGAAGAGAAAAAAGTGGGAAAGGTAGTACTAAGGCTTCAGGAAAATAAGTATATCAAGAGCTTTGAAACTAGCTCTTGAGTTACCTGGCAGAGCAATCTGGTAATGGAATCATCCTGCTGACTTGGCAAATCACAAGACTAAGCAGAAGAAATTCACAACAGACAAACTTACTGGGTTTGCACACACCAAAAAGCTGAACTTCCTATGCAAATTCTGGGAAATGGTGAGGACACGGAAAGGGAACGCTGCACCCAGGGGCTTGCAGTATTTCTACACATCCTGGGCACTCTGAGAATAAAACATACACACTTAGGAAGTTCTTTTGCAAAGCCTCTGTTCTTTGTATTACTTGAGAGATACTCTTTCAAAAATCAAACTATAAGGAACAGCATTTATAGGGAACCTTGGAAATAGAATATATTCATACCTACACTGAAGTGGCTCAGTTTTAGAGCCTCATTGCCAAGAGAAATCTACATCTGGGAACAGTCTTGCAAGTTAATTTTTTGCAGTGATCATTCAGTATTTGACCTTATTGACCTTAAAAAACACACAAAATCCAATGGATTAATCTACAGTCAATAACAAAACAAGCTAGACTGGTAATAAAACTCACTTGTTTTGAAGTGACACAATGACACCTCACCTCCGATGGCATTTATATTTGTTCCAAGTGTCACCAAATTTGCTCTCTGACTACTATTCCCTTTACCTGGATTTGAGTATCTCCCAGATCCTTGAAATGGTTTTGTGACAGAACATTTAAAGCTGTGTATTTCTCTTAAAAAAACTCTGGCACAGGTCTTCAGATCTTATAAAATCAGCCAGTGCACACGTGCATAAAAAACAGTTGTTGATTTCTGCACCCTCACCTCATGAGACCTCAGTGGAACAAGAGCAGAGCTAGATTCACAGCCCTGCAGGATCTTGGGAGAATCAGAAGCTGCATGTACAACACATCTAAGATAAAGAGAGAAATATCTGTGGAGGGAGGCTGCCTTCCACCAATTAATAAAATCAGGTTTGCCTAGTTGGGTCAATATAGAACCTTAACAAGGAGATAATATTGCTACTGTAAAACATAAAGCATGTGTCTGACATGGCTTTGTATTAGAAGGATTGTTTATCACTGCATTTTTGTACCCCCCCCAAAAAAAATCCTGTTCCTCTAAGAACTCCTCTATAATAAATTTGCTAAACTTCAGCTAGTTCTCCAAATATCTTTAAGTGAATGCTTATCTTATCTCTTGAGCAAAGTGTTTAAGCAGATGTTGGTCTGCAAATCAATCTTATGAACAGATAAGAAATCCTTGTGGAATACAGTAGATACATTAATGAAGAAAGAGCTTGCTGTAGCACAAATTTCACTTGTTTCAGAGAAGTAATTATTTTAGAAATGTTACAAAAAAACGTAACTACTAAAGCTGTGTCTATCTTCACTTTTAATTAGACCTGTGGCAAATAAAGCAAACTCACAAATACATCTCCCAGTCTTGGTTTACCTATCTCTGTCAGTTCTAATTCATGGTAAATGGTTACACAGGCTCTTAGTTGTTAGCTATTAAAAAAAAAAAGTTATTCTGAGTGAGAAATTTTATCTTATTTTATTCTAGGAAAGGAATGATGGGAGAAAAAAAGAACAAAAATATCACATTTTATACTTTATCATTGAGGTACTCTTAAGGAAGATGAACCTTAAACATGAATGCAGAGGCAACCACTATAGTACTTTTTAATGTCCTACTGATTATATTCTACGCATGATTCAGTAAAATAATAGATATATACCAAATAGAAGATGCGAGCGTTTCAATCTCAACTGAATCATGAGTGTAAAGCGCTGTTAAGGAGAAGATGAAAAATCTTATTTTCCCCTTTCCCTGAAATTGCTTGAATCTTCCCAGGAAAAACGCATAGTTTATGAAAAAAGATTTTAGTATAAGTACATTATAATTTTGTGGTAAAGTGGTGAAGACAGAATTATGACTATCTAGTATACTTGGTATTATGAAATTTTAATTTTCTATCTAGAGGCCTGTTTTTTCCTTATACCATAGAAGTTTGTTTACCACAGGCCATTTTCTCAGGCGCATAATTATTTTGACTTTAAATATAGCAGCAGTCATTTATTATGAGACATAGAAGCTGTTTAGAGATGTGACAGCTGTGGCATCATATTACATTTTTCTAAATCACTTAAGTCTGCTATTATGCAACAAGGTACTTTACCTTTACTGCAAATATAAATTATCTTCAAAATGGGGTATCTGTCTGTAAATCTGAAACAATTTTGCATGCAAGTACGATGAGTGTAAAGGATGAGAATTTAATGGTCGCTAACACATCTCAAAAAATCCCAAGTCGTAAAAATCAATGGTGTAAAGGAGGGTTTGCTTAGGTCGAATCTGAAGATCTACAAAACATGGCAAAATCACTTGCTTACAGTTGGTAAGTGCTGTGATTTAGCATGCTTTAATGCTTCAAAATACACTCTACAGAACTCCCTTAAAAGATAAGGAAAAAAAATACAGACACCCTACAAAATTTACACCTGTGAGCATTTATTTCAGCGAGTAATTCTTCAGCAGCTTAAAGGTTGCATATAGTCTCGCTTCTGTTGTGTTAAAGGTATGCACAGGCCAGAGTTCTGATTTCCTTAAGTTTATTCATAGTGTAATAGTTTTCTTCAGAGTAGAAATGGTATTAAAAGTTTTCTCTGTCTTGTACCAGTTGCAGGACTATCATATAATAGCAGTGCATTTGATAGCAAACACCACTGCTTCACTTTTCTCTGAGAAGGACATTTAATCAAAAAGAGGACAAAGTACAAGTGTTTGTACAAAGTATCAAGTATTTTCAGAGGAAATTTTAAAATTGCATAAATAGCCCAAGTTACCAGCTTGCTTATCTGATCTTAATAAAGAGGAGATAAGCCTTCTACTGCAGCTATGCAGAGTAAATATAAAACATGAAACCTTAGGAAAAAAGTATTATAATTAGAAGAATCTTTGGAGAAATATTCACACTGAGTTGGATTCTCCTTGCGAAAGTGTAGAGGTTGAGTAAGTGTACTTTTTAAATAAATTCCCAACTTCCGAATAGTCTGGATGACTTCAGCAGAAGGGAGAATATTCTCCTTCAAGCTCTCCTCCAAAGAAGCCTGGTTAACTGCCTATGTGGTCGCTCCTACCTCTGTTTGGACTTAAACTTATTTACTGACCTGAAGGCATAGATTTATTATTGTTAGCAGTAGTGAGCTAACAGCACTACAAAATTCTAAATTGGATTTTTTATTACACAAAAAAAATTCTCAAATTATCGTCATTGTGCAGGGCTTTTGTGACTATGCAGAAAGCACTACAGTTGTGATGCACTTATCCTAACCTGACAATTAAAGAAATAACAGAGAGATTTCCTGTGACTGATAATAGGCAAATCATGCTATTGCCTTAGAATCATTAAAAAGAAAAAAGAAAAAAGAAAAAAAAAAGTGGGAAGTAACCATAGGCACTTATTCTGTTATTTTTCCAGAGATAAAATCATCCATCCTTTTTAACCTACCCTTGTTATAGAGATGAGATTCCAGTGGGGCCTCTACCTGGCCTCACTATGGGCTTTCCAAAACCCGTGCAGAAGGCCAGGTTCACAGGGAAACAAAGTAAGCATCTGCCTTTTTCTGCAGAAAGCTAGTTTCCAGGAAAGCCATTTCGCAGCAAAGACCTCGTCATTTGCCAGTAATAACTGCCTATGGTTAAAATAGGCAGAACTGCTTAATCTAATTCTATTGCCATTATATTGCAGAGCTGGGAAGTTAAACAGAGGAGGCATCGAAAACTTCCCCATCAAAGTAGGCTAAAGCTGCTGCTGTAACGCACAGTCTGATCCTTCAGTTTTCAGGAATGTATTCAGCTGTTTTTGCAAAGATCGTTCTGGAGCCTGGAGCACAGTGAACCAGAAACCTCCCAGGTTTAGAGCAGGGATGGCTATAACCCAAACAACAAAGAGAGGCAAAGCTGTGCCAAGGGCACGTTTTTCGCAAAATCTCATAGATGAGACCTATAAAATGCAAATTCATATTGTGGAACAAGAGCACGTATTTGTTACAACCAGTTATATTTTCAGTCTCTGTGTTGTGTGAAGAGTGTGCTGCACATTCATAATTTAGAAGTTTCTGTGGTTTTCTCATTAATAACACTCAGTCTGAGTATCATTTCTCAAATCATATCAAGATTCCTTTCCTCCTATGTACCTCCCAAAATTAACGTCCAAGTGAAACTTTATTTCACAAGAACTTCTGTATTTCTCATCTGCAGGCCTTTATACCTTTTAATGGATCACTGCACAAGCTGGGAGCGTTCTTCCCTCATCTAGTTCTTCATATCATGGCTAACGGCAGACTCTATTTAGTTTCCCTAAACAGCTTGAGTCCATTGAGCCACAAATGAAAATCTTACTTAAAACCTTTAAGGGCTTACTAATTTAAGTTTTGCCACAAGGGAAGAAATTTTGTTGTTTTTAATAAGTGCAGTTCTAGCCATGGGGCAAACATATCTATGTTCTTCTGCAATTCTTTAATTTTCTTTGGAGGGAGTTTCAATTCATTTTGAAGATATTTAAGCAACAGAAATCAAAAAAAATTTAAAAGCATTTTTGTAGGCATCAGTATGTAAATTTAAGGCCAGAAGAGATCATTAAATCTCCAACAAAAGCAAAGAGAAAAAGAATAAGTCATTCTTGTTTTGTGCTCAGTAACAATTATTTTTCAAGACATTTATTTTCTTATTTTCGTTATAAACCTAGCATTCATTTCCTCAAGCGCTTAAGCAAAAGTAGTTAAAAAAAATCCCCCAGCACACCAGCCAGCAAGTCATCAAACTATCTCTCTCTCATGAAGTGGACAAGTAGACTCCAAAGGCTAGGCCCCTTTATGGAAAAGACAAAAATTCCCAAACCTTGACAGAACAAAGACAAGCATACCAGCCTACACATCCCATTACATTTTAGTGTTTAATGTAGAGCTGAGAAGGCAAGCAATGTCAGAACATGTCTATAAAAGAAATGTTTACAAGTATGTCGGTATAAAAATATCAGTGCAACTATATTAATATGTAATACTTTTGTGTAGGCATTCTTATTCTGGAAGTTGAGTGATTTTTGTATTTAGCGTAAACCCTTTGAAAACAGGCGGATGAACATTTTGAGAGTGTAACACTGTGGTATTACATATTTGCAAGCTTTTCTTTCCTTCTGTCCCTGGCATACACTTTCTAGTCCTAAAATGACAAGCATGTTCATTACTGAAATTTCAGATGAGGCTACATTAAAAACATACTCAAGTTTTCAAAAAGGTGTTCTTAACATATAGCAAGCTAAAAAGATATACAGTGTGAAATTATCTGACCCTGTGCAATCAAGCAGAAGCATATAAGTGCTGCGGTTAAACATGATAAGAGGGATAAGAGTAGCAATCTCGTACAGAGGACAGTGACGAGTACGATTACTTTTTTGACACATGGATTAAAAAGTAATTGAATGCAAAATGTTCTTAGGGTCACAGAAGCACAGTTCAGGTTTGTGTCTGGATATCAAAATGGAACATTTTAAAAATATATTTCTTAAAGAATTTCCTTGTTTGCTTCCCCTCTGTTCCAGGGGCTTACTGACATCAAGTCACAATATTCAACATGCTTGCCTCAGCCAGTCAGTCTCTTGGTAAACCAGTTACCTCCAGAAAGTCATGGGTGAACGGGCCAATAGTTCAAAAAAATGTCCCTACTCGTTCTTGACGAAATCAAATTCGGGGATTCAAGACCGCAAAGCTTCCTGTGTATTTATGTCCTTTAGAAGCCTGTATTAGCTAACTCTATTTACTATGTAACCTGTATATGGTTAGTCTAACTAGTTAACAATTATAATTTTAAATCTGAAAAAATGAACCATATGAGAATAAGAACACACTGCAAAATTGCAGGGACGTCTATCTCTGGATTGCCGGTGAGAGAAGAAACAGTATGAGAAAGCAGTCGGTCATGTCACCTGATGTGCCATCAGACGGTGCACAGATGCTAAGATAAAAAGTGTATTTTATGAACTTGTTATAGCTGAGGAAAAGACTTAAGTGGGAATCAGAGAGTCCTATTCCTGGTCTGCCACCTATTCATTGTGCTACCATAAGAAAATGTTACAATATCTATGGCTCAGTTTACTACTTTACTGATTATACTATTTATCCTCAAAGAAACTTTATGATATCCAGTTAATTAATATTTGTAAATGAAACTTGGATTTATGCTTCACTTTTTTCCCAGTTCTTTTCTAAAAAATGTTTTTAGTTTGAAAGCTAAAGTCATATACTTCTTTAATTAAATGATAAAGTCTTTTATTTATTTATCTATTTATATTTATCTATTATTGAGAAACTTAAACTTTCTTTATCTAGAAACCTCAATATTAAATCTTACCAAAAGATAGATACAAAATATCAGGGTATTTCACAGACACTCAGATAAAAAATGATGCGTTTATGAAAATAATATACAGTCTTAACAAAGATTAATAATAACCTGGGATAGAAAATGGTTTAGGAATATATTAAAGATTAGAAAGTAAATAAAATATCGAGACAAGGCAGGAATTCTTAATGATTAAGAAAGGAGGCACCTGACAGCTGATTTTAATACGGTACCAGCTTCCACAGAAATTCCTTAAATCCTTTCCAGGTTAGTGAAGATTTTGTAAATGCTTTATTTCTAATAGTTCATTGTCCCTAAGGCCACATCAGCTTTTCCTGACACCAATGCTATAGATGAGATTGTTAGTTCTAGACCTTCTGTCAAGGGCAGATAACAGTCACAGGATTTCACTGTACCAACGTAACATATGGACCTCATCAGCACAGATCAGGTAAGCTGAGTATATGCTATGCTGCTCTTTTTCTGCAAAGCTTCCTCTATCATGAACATGCAGGAGGTAGGAGTAAAGAAAAAAAATCACTACCAGAGGCCCACATGTTAGACGTCTATGAAATACTCAATTGTCTTGTTAGCACAGGATAAAATATTTGTTCTTGTAGTATAGTGACAGGATTTGAATAGCTCTGCAATTTACTACAGATATCTTACACTTTCCATAATAAGCCAATGAAACCAGCATTGCCAAGGTACTCATTGTTCCTTGGAAAACTGAGTGAAAAATAGTTCTCAAGTCATACTTTCCTCAACTAGAACAGAAAAAAGCCAAAGAGTGCAAATATAACCTCATTAAATAAGACAGCAAGTCTAAGTGGCATACAAGGCTATTAAACAAACTAGATTGGTCCATAATAATAAGAAATGCATTTTACATCTGTTGTACAGTTCAGAGCTTTTAACAAGTAATAGGCATACCATGCTGGAAAATAGTTGCTATTCTCCATCAGTATATCATTGTCAACGGCTGTGCTGTCTCAAAAGAAGCACTTATCTCATACACTTTATTGCTTGATAGCTTGCTGATTGCTTTTACAAAGCAATAAATTGATGGCCTGATTCACCAATGACATTAGGTTATGTTCATTTTCTGTGATTGATGCTTTGAATTAGAACTCTTACGTTCTCTTCTGTTTGGAAATATGAAATTCCAAACAGGCAAGCCTGATGTCACAAACAAAATGTCACAATGGATATGAGATGGGTGAGATTTATACATTAAAATGTCTAACTAGCTTGCCTCTTTATTAAAGTTTTTGCAATTTATTGTTGAAGGTCTTGTCTTTCAATTAAAAGAATCAAGCCAAATGAGGATAGAGACAAAATTGAAAGATTAGAGTAGAACTCTCTATATTGCTGCAGTAATAGAAATGCATGCAAAGGTGAAAAACAAGAACATATAAATTATTTAACTCTCAATTAAATAAATTGAATAATTTAAACATCTTTCTGCAAGCTTTAAGGTAAAAAGGAATTTCATTATTTTTCACTGGCTAAAAAACTCATTTATCAACCATAATAGCAGTTTTATTATACATCATTTTGAAGTGATGCTTAAAGTGTCAAGGTAAAATAAAAATGCCGAAAGAAGGAAGGGTGAATGCCAACTGTCTTTCATTTCTTTGCAGTAAGTAAATTAAATATGAAGCAGTGTGCTAAAACAATGCTAAAGATGCAATGAAAATTCCCAAAGCCAAGAATTCTGGTTTAGATGTTTGATTTTACACTTAACTCACTATTCTGCCACCTGGGGCTTGTCACCTTGAAAGAAATGAAACTATTGGAACCTGGAAACAGTTCCCCTCTAGGGATGCTAATCCCAAGGAAAACTGCTGTCACGTGAGTAGCAATTCCAGAATAGCTATGATCTTTTTACGGTCATATGTGTCACCTTACTAACGTTGTAACATGTGCAATTCCTTCGTATCAAGCATAAAATGTATCTCGGACTGCAACAACAGAGAGGAGAAAGATGAAATCTCTACCTTGTGAAATATGATGGTATTTTAATGGATTTTTGATGTCCGCAGTTGGGTCTGCTGGATAGATGTGCACAAATTACAGACATTGGCCCCAATGGAATATCCGAATCCCTCTGTGGCTTACACAAGGTTGTAACACCTCAATTTCCTCATCTGTAAATTGAAGATATTGTCTACTTACCTTCCTGATGCCGAAGCTGCACGCATTCATTTGCTGTCTTTTATACTAGCCTTTTAAATAATAAAGCACCATTTAAGTGCTAAATATTTCTAGCAAAAGGCAAAGCATGATGGGCACCTGCTCGCAGTCTGATGTTCTTATCACAGGAAGTGATATGAAATACATTAGCTTTCTCTGCTGGGCACAACATAATTCTGAGGCCATTCTTTTTGAGTAGGCTTTTGTATCAAAAATACAGTGGATAAGAGCTACAAGTAAGCAGTACTTTCCTTCAATATCAAGTCTTTCTGGGGGAGGAGGGGCTGCAATTTTCACAACCTCCTAATTTGTATTAGGACTTACTAACAGGGCTACAAAGGTGATTAGAGGACTGGAGCATCTCTCCTATGAAGGGGGGCTGGGAGAGCTGGGCCTGTTAGCCTGGAGAAGAGAGGACTGAGAGGCGATCTCATCAATGTCTAGAAGTATCTGAAGGGCGGGTGTCGAGAGGATGAGGCCAGACTCTTCTCCATGGTGCCAAGTGACAGGACAAGAGGCAACGGGCACAAACTGAAACACAGGCAGTTCCACGTGAAAATGAGGAAAAACTTCTTGACTGTGAGAGTGACAGAGCATTGGAACAGGTTGCCCAGAGAGGTTGTGGAGTCTCCTTCTCTGGAGATATTCAAAACCCACCTGGACACAATCCTGGGAGATGTGCTGTAGAGGATCCTGCTTGGGCAGGGAGGTTGGACTAGATGATCTCCGGAGATCCCTTCCAACCTCAACCATTCTGTGAAATTCTGTGAACAGGAATGCAGGTAGCTGATGCTATTTTCATTTTGTGACACTTCAATTACTTTAAAAATTTTTACCTTTTCACAGAATCACAGAATAGTTGAGGTTGGAAGGGACCACTGGAGATTGTCTGGTCTGATCCCCCTGCTCAAGCAAGGTCAGCTAGAGCCAGATGCCCAGGTCTGTGTGCAGTCGGGTTTTGATAAATCTCCAAGGATGGAGACTCCACAACATCTATAGCTTACCTGTTCCTGTGTTCTGCCTCCCTCGCAGTTAAAAAAAATGTTTTCTTATGTTTAAGTTGTTGCTTTTCAGAAAGAAGGGGGTTAGGAGAACAAAACAAAATAATCACCATCTACAAGCAAAATGCACATTTCAAAGGATGGACATTTAGTGCTTTTAAAGATTTTCTTTGTCCTGCTTCAGCAACTGCAATGAAATGAAAAAAAAAAAAAAAAAAAGTAGAATGGTAGAGCAGCTCAGAAAATTGTTCCATTCAGCAGCAAGGAAATCAAAGCAAAATATAAGGGTGTCTTCTGACTTCTGAACTCATATTTAAAAACATAGTAAGAACAAATGCCTTAAATTACTCACTTATGAAATTCCTGAAGTCAAGTAGACTACATATGCATGTGAAGTAAGCACTTACTGTCTTTGTATGAACATAAGAATAGCTTGTAACAGCATGATGTTATGGTTACTTATTTCAGTTTTCAGACTAACAACAGAGCACCATCACAAAGAGATTTGTTCCCAGCTGCAATGTCGATTAGCTCTAGTATCTCATTTTATGCTAGTCTGGCCTCTTCTAAGGATCCATTAGATTATTATGACTTTATTACAGCTAGAATTTCTTAAGAGCATACACCCACGTAAATATATATATATACACACACACTTATGTAACATGTTAACACATCTCTGAGTTTTGTTTTTTTTTAGTATGTTCTTATTAATGGAAGGGGGCTTTTCAAAATCAGTCAGGTTAATGGGGGGGAAATGTTAATTCTTGACTCACAAAGATCATACTGTACATACTACATTAGAAAATTTTCCAAGAATTGAGAAAGGAAGTTAGGTAAAGCATGCAAAACATGGAGAGAATGAAAAATACATGGGTTTACTCCTCCCATCTTTTGGAAATGAAATAACTGCAATCTTTTAAAAGTGGGCCAGATAGGAGAGAGACAGACGCAGTAACAACACTGTTGGTTTGGTATGAGTATTAGCATCAACAATAGTAGCACTTATTAATCATTATGAGACTCAGAAATCTGTTGCAATAGGGTAAAAATCTACAGGACAGGTGCCTATCAAAAAGAGCTTATATTTTAATATTTCTAAAAAGACTTGTTGAGAGGGAGGGGAAAATGAAAAAAAAAAAGATATTTCTTTGTAAGCTAGAGCAACACCTTTGATATTCCTAATTATATTTGTCAGAATGTACATTTTTCCTGCTGACAGGAAACCTAGGACAGGTCTACATAACAACAATAATGACTTAACCATATCAAAATATCAGACAAGAATGCTAAAGAACCTTCCAAGAAAAAGCATATATCATAACAGATTTTGCTCTTATGATATGTAATGGTTTCCCATGTGAAATAAAAAGCATCTATTTGGGGGTAAGAAAACAAAAAAAGAATTGCAAAGAACTCCTGACATTTTTCTTCACTAATTCTGACATGCTGAGCCTAAATGAAACTGCGCTATATTTCTTACTCACCCTTTCCTTGTATAGCACTTTCAACAGTTTGCATTTGGGGAATGTAAAAAGAGTAGAGTAGTAGAGGCTTTCTGATGTTCTCTCTGGGTTATAATAAAGGTGCAAAGAAACTCCAGAGCGCTTAAAAGTCCCTCTAAATCACTGAATCTATATTGTTGGTTAGTGACTCATCCAAAAGGTATCTAACATCTCTTGTTCTGCTGGGACAGGAAAAGAGATGTCTGAAGCGAACGGAAAAAACAAAGCAATTCATAGGCATATCAACCTATGCTGATATTGTTCAACTTCCCATTAACGCTATTACCCCTATTCTCTTGGAATGGTTAAAAAAATTCAAACTACTGCTAAGGTGCTTTTCCTCACCGAAAAAGAAGCATCACAAAATCCCCTCTAATTATACTACTTTTTTGCTGTTGCTCTTTTATTCTTCCTATTGGAGCTCTGAAAATAGTGGTAGAAAGACTTTGAACCCCCACCTGGAATAATTTCACCACTTTTTATTTTCCTTCTCCTGAAAACAACAACAACAACAACAGAAAAATCTATGCACTTTCATAAGGTATATTGACAGCAGAAGAGGCCCATGTTAGCTGAGGATTTTACCTTTCCTCTTAGGGTATAGCTACCCTGGGGGGCAGGTAACATTGCAGCATCCTCTGCAGCACCCCACACTCCCCATGCATGCCCCAAACACCCAGACAAAAAGCCTGCTGCAGCCTCACAGCAATTGAGTATCCCTCCAGGACAAACTGGGACATACATAGGCACAGAGTGTGTGCCCCATCCTAGCACATTTAGGTGCTATTACAGAGCTGGGGCCAATTCCTCCATTCTTCCTTCCTCACTCCTTTCCAATTCCTTCACACAGCCTAGCTGCGTTTCACTTAACACCTGCATGTAAGTAGTCTCCTGAGCAACAGATCATGTTCCAAGTGCCGTGTAAATCAATTCACGGGAGATTTTCACGTCGGTTGAGTGTCAATCTCCATCACCAGCATTAAGAAATGCATATTGATGCCCCTCCTGGAGAGGTCAGCCTTATAGCAAAGGGCAGACAGACTCTGAATTTAAATCTAGAAAAGGTCTTCGTGTTTTAAAGTTCTGTTGTTGGTTGATTTCTGCTACTAGTTAGCAAACTTTTTTATTAACTGACAAAGTGTATTATGCAAATATTAATATACTTAATTTCCATTAATATGCTTTCAGTAGACTTAATAACAGAAAATAACAGTTATTTAGCATTTCAGAAATAAGTTATTTGAGATACTATTTGAACAATCACGATCAAAAAATCATCGACATTATGGTTATTTTGTGAGGCTCAACATCAGTGTGGGATGTCACAGTATACAAAATGCGCAGGCTTCTCCCACCATTGGAAAGAAACCTGGGTATGAAGGCCAACGGGTTGATTGACTGTGACACAATAACTGCAGCGCATACCCTACAACACATAGGCAGCCAGTAACCACCCTGGGACCCTTTGCAGGCAAATGAAAATAACTCCAAAAAACAAAGCATTCCCTCCATCCCTTACAGATAAGGTCTCAGTAACTAGTATCAGCACTACTAAAAATAATTTGCTCTCTTTTTTTTTTCCTACTAGTAAGAATGGATTTTGTTTATCAAATGCTGGTTAAGTCATGAAGCTGGTTTTAGCTTTTTTATGATCATGTACAGCCTCGGTACCTTTGTATAACTTTAGTTCCTTTCAAACAGAGTGCCATGAACAGTCTATTTACCAATGCCCTCCTAGCAGTGGTCATATAGGTGGCTTGGAATGAAAAAGAAAAACTAAATATTTTGAGAGGAACCCGCATTCTGAGCAGTCATACAAACAGCAGCAACAGAAATGTCAAGGTAACTTTAAAAATCAGCCCCTTCATGAAAATGGAAATGGAAGAGTAAATACCACCTTAAACACTGCTAAGATGAGCTGTTCAAGCGTCTTTCCACTGCATATTGGAAAAAGTTACACACAAAGACAAAACTCTCAAACTATTATCACTCTAATGTGTTAGTATCATTGTAACTACAAAAGCTAAAATAATTTTGTTAATGAGAGCTCGTTATGGGCTACTCCAGTGCATATACATATACATATATATATATATACACATACACACGTTTTAAAAGCAGGTGCTGTTGCTACAGTAGTATACGAACAGTCCACAAATCAGCCTAAACAATCACACAGTCATACAGGAAGAAGCTGCAAAAATTGCTACGTGGCTTGAGACAGTGGAGGAAGAAGCAACAGCAAATTTCAGCATTTTCGAATAATTGCTGTAGAGAATTTAAAAGCTGTCACTAAACTCTACATGGATCTTAACATATACCAGGACTTGCAGGATTAATTCTGTCCGGGGATTGATTGTCAAATCATTTAATGATCAAAGGCAAATGAGTAACTGACACTATTTCAGAGTAAAAATCAAACATTTGTAGTAATCAATTCATCAAATTCATTCCTTATGCATAGCAGTGGTATTGAAGTTTCCTTAGAAAAATCAAATGACCTTTCTGGCCTAAATTCTGTCCTTGAACTAATAAACAGATGTTAACATCTGAGCAATCAAGTGTATTACTTAGTGACTCCATTTCCAAGAAAGGTTTGTCAGGGATAGACAAAAGCCAACTGGGCAATCTCCTTTGATAACAAAAGGACAAAAAAAGAATAAGGCCTTAAAAGTTAAAAATAAAAGAACCTCCCCTCCTTTACCTTGAAAAAACCATAAGGACTGGAAAAGTCCCTTCATAAGCGAAAGAACCAATAGCAAACAAACAAACAAACAAACAAAAAATGGAGTCCCCTCAAACAAATCCCCCAGAACACTGAACAACCCCCACCCCGGCAAAGAAAATGGGAAAAGACTCGGGTTAAAAGATATATGAACTAGAATATGTGGTAGAAACTGTCCACAACTGTGTAAAGCTAACCAAGACGCCTATGAAACTTCCATATTCACAACAAGAAAATGCCTATAGTTCAGGCAAATAAGATAAGAAAATTGAAATACTTTTTTGGAAAGCCCTTGTAACCCTTTTGGGCCACATATATCTCTGCAAAGCAATGGTAAATAGAACAACGTGGAAGAAACTAGACAGAAATAGATCTTTTCTTGTAACTTCCCAGAACTGTGGCAGCAAACAGGAGCGGATCAGTCACATGATCACAAAAACATCACAAAAGATGTTGAAAAGGACGGAGGAACAGATTACCTAAGATATATGCATGCACATGCACAAACGTAAAATGATGAAGGACAATAACTGGTGCTAGGTACAGCTCTGCTGCTGGTAACAAAAAACGCTTAGTGTACCTTAGAACTGGTTAAACTTGACAGGTTTCTTCATTTGACCCTGTCTACTGACTACTATAACTTTGTGGATCACAGGTGATGATATATTGACCTAAAATCCTTTCAAATAAGGTAGTACTGAGTGAGAAAGCTTCTAAATGAGACATGGACTGTGTCCTGTTCTCAACAGGACATAAAATCCAAAAGCAGTCTAAGTCTATCATTGAGAATTGGAAAGTAAGACCTCCAATTGACAGAATACAAAAGGAGAAAGAGAATTTCATTAAACTTCCATTCTTCTTACCAGCATGGGCATTACTAACCAGGAAATTATAATCAACATGCAGTCTGTTAATTCTTGCAATATAACATTTTCCTGAGCTATAAAGAAGAGCAGGATAATTATTGTCTCAGAACAACAAAACACAATACCAGCATGTTAAAGGTTGTTTGACTTTGAATGAGAAGTAATGAACCCAGGCTTATATTGAAAGTTAGTACGTGACTTTTCCATGCACAAAATAAATCGTACGTGCAAAGTGTTAACTGTTTTTTGGCAGCATGAAACACATTTGAAGAAGAGATTTCAGAAGACACTGAAAGACTTTTTGTTGACTTGAACTTTAGTAACTCACTTAAAACTCATATCCCTTCTCTTCCTCCTCTGATATAACTTTAAAAAAGTGTTAACTCTGCTTCCTCAGGAACAAAGTCTGTTTCAGCTAAGTACATTTCACAACTGGACACTTTACATATGAACCTGCATGCTTTTCTTGAAAAAATATTTATGTACCTGTTCTTGGGTTAGCGCTTTTCCCATGAGTTTAGCAGAAACGAAGGGAGGTGTAGTATGACAGCACAGTGCAATCTAGATAATAACGTTCTAAAAATCTTTTGCACCTTTAAAGTGGCATACTAGAGAGAGGGTGCCCACAGAAATGAAAAGCAAATAAATCTGGCATAATAACAGGCAAGACTACCTGAAACCTGCTGGCATTTCCTTGTATCTGCCCTATTAAAGCACACACGAAAAAAGAGATGGACGAGACAAATATTTTCACTTTCCTTTGGAGTCTGATCAAGTTCAAGGAATTTATTTTTAACTGAACTAAGTTTATGCTTAACAAAAGGTAAAATAAGCCAAGTTGGTTTTCATTGTGAAACTTTACTGTACCGTTATGCAAGAGTTTCACAAAGCAGCTCTTACATTGGAGATCTTTGCATTTCTTTCTAAAGAGGTTAGATTTTGCAAATTACCTGTTCTAGCTGTTTGGCATACGTCTGGCATACCTGTTAATATCTTTAAACTGGAACTTTCACGCTGGCCGATGTTTTTCATTCAGAATGCACTGTTTCTAAAGACATTAATAATATTGATGGAAATCCATTTGAAAGAAACTGTATGAAGTACCAAACTGTTTTACAAACCCAAAGAAAAATGATAGCCCTGATGGCAACCACCACCAGGCTGTATTCAGGGAAGCAGCCACAGAATGGAAATCTAACAAAAATATTAGGCTACAAAGGCAAAAAAGTTCTGCAGCAGAGTGCTTTTAGGTTCCAAAATGAAAAGCAATAAGAAAGAAGTACTAAGAAGGGACACTACAAAACAATTCATTTCAGTGAACACTGAGATCCTTGTATTGGACTTTCTATACTCAGATTAATATCTCCAAAATTTGTAGCTTCACTTTAGATATTGTTTAGGGAAGTTTCTTATTTTCCCTCTGAACTCATCTGGTCTCCAGGGAAGATCTGACTAAAACCCAATTGCTTTACTCCCTCCTCTCCCTGTGTGCGCCCCCCCCCCCCCCCCCGCCCCAGTTGGGAAAGAGAGCAGAGGGTGAAAACAGAAGCAGGCCATTTTCTGCTCACAATATAAAAATCAAAATTATTCAGTGAAAACAACTGATGGTGTGGAAAGTAACACTTTACCTATAAGCCTCTAAACCCCAGCTGTGTTTAAAACAGCAATAATGATGTACTTTCCTACCTGGAAGGAAAAATCTGAAATGAAGTAAAAGGCTCTCCCAAAAAATATTTCCTCCATCTTATGAACAAACACTCAGTAAGTAAAATTCATGATAGAATAAACTTGTCTTTATTTAGCAGTAAAGCTTACCATGTAAAGCAATAACCCATTTGTAAGATCCAAAGCCTCAGACAGAGCTCTTGATGATGGATCTGTCCCTCGTTCCAACTCTATGTTCTGTTTCTCGGTAAGTGTAATAGCTCCGACTCCACAGATCTAAATGTTCTCAACTGATTAGATTAGTTAAATGCCAACTCTCACTTTGGGACTTAGAGGCTGCAGTAGTTGCTATTAATCTATTGATTAGAAAGTTGGGCTAAAATACCAAAGTTCACAAGCACTGTAGTGAGTTTTCCTTTTTTTTTTTTTTTTTTTAACCTTGAGAAATTCAAAGTGTGGGGCTTTTAAACATCTGAAATCCTGACTACTGCTAGCAAGCACCTCTCTCTTTGATGAATTTCTACATGTAAAGAGAAATCAATTGAATAAACAAGCTAGATGAGGGGTCTCACCTAATTAAATCAAACCACTTATATAACCCTGCCATAAGTGCTAGACACCTTACAGAATATGAAATAAAAGTTCTTTCAGATTCCACTGTAGAGTTAACTCAGCAGATTTGTTTTTGGAAGTTGTGTTTTTGGAGTTAATTAGATTGAGAAAAGTGTACCAAGGAGAGCTTCCAGTTTATCTGAGATACTGTAACATGCAGCTGTGTTATTGCTTTGTTTTTAACACGTTAACACTTTTCTTAAATTTAACTGTTCTGAAATGTCCTATCAAAAAATTGATCTTTCTAGTAATGGATATAAATTGTGCCTTCCCTTTCCTCTCCCACTCCTGGCTGGTTGGAAAAACTGTCAAATTTTCTATTTTCTTCAGGTACTAACACCAGTCACTGCATCCAATCTTTTCAGTATTAAATATTCATATCCTTGTTTAATTTCCTACCTAATGTGGATTTTTCAACAGTCTTCACACACGCTGAGAAGAAAAAAAAAAAGAAAGGTCCTGAGTGGCATTTTTTGTTTTATTTTAATGAGCTATCAGGCTATATGTCTTTTCAGGAAAGAAAGTTGAAGCATGCCTCACATTTAGACTTGAGATCAGTGATCCTAACAATTCACTGGAAACAAAGTCTCAATAGATATAGTATAACTAATTATGTTACATGGGACAGGCAAGGATCTTAAGAAGTTTAAAAAGTAATGTTTGCAGAAAATCTCTGAACTCAGAGACACTATACTATAGTGACTCATAGTCACTATATACAGAATATAGTTAAGCTTAAGCCATGTATATTGGGAAAATGTCAGTTTACCTCAAACTTCTGAAAGTGGCTGATGGTAATATTTATCTGTAAGACAGATAAGAATGGGAAATATCAACTCTAAACTTTTAAAAATTATTCTGCCATTATTTCTTAAATCTGACCTGGAGAGACATCTAGGGGTGAGAGGTTTATTCTGTACTCAGTGTCCCTGCTGAGATTGCCAATCAGGCTTAGTGAACTAGCAGCTCCAGACAGACTGATATCTACTCTTCTCCATTTGAGGCTCCAGAACTACAGACATCTTTGAGCAAAGTGTTTAATACCACAACATCACGCATGAGCCATTATCATGAAGTCATTCCGACAAAAGGAAATGTAACAAGTTCCAGGAAATAGCATAGAGAACAGAGGCATAATTGTTATGGGCTATTGATTTTAAAAGTTCAAAATTTTGCCATTTTGTTGTTCATTTACACTGGATTTTTGAATGAATTCCCGGTTCACGTTCCTAGACTCCCAGCACAAAACAACACATTACACATTCTCAAAAGATTACTTTATAGTTCTTCAGTCCAGAATCAGTAGACTAAAGACAGATCTGACCAGTTAGCAAATTTTCCAGTGTTTGAGTGGTTGTTATATTAGCTGTGTCTGGCAGTAAATCAGCTAATAACTAATATTTAATGAATTTAATTATTTCATTTATTCTGCTTTTAATTTTCAGGGGCTGATGAGGTATCTGAGTTGTAAAACCACATCTTAACACTTTTTTTTTTTTTTAATTGATGAGATATCCAAGTACTACATGTAGAACAGCACTACCCAGCAGCTTCCCTGTGTTGTAGTCCTCTAACAGACAGTAGTGCTAAGGCCTGCAGACCGGCAGGGACAGTAAACCCTTCCTTTAGGCATCATAAGCAAACACCCATTTCTATTTGATTCCAGGTTGAGAGGATAAAGCAGAAGGATAAAGCACCCCTTGGTGCTTACCTCAGCTCTCCCAAGCAACAACCACTCATATCTGAGAAAGGGGTCACTAAGAAGAGCTTCATCATGTTAGAGGGCTTTTCTCCCTGAGAGGTCAGCTGGGAGGAGGGAGGAGCTTATGAGCTCCATCCCTTCTCATGTCAATAACTGCTACTTATTTCCTTTGAATTCTCAATGCTTGTGATTTAGAAACAAATTTTTAAAGACGATATGACTGATAAGCCAGGCTGAATGTATGGGAGGAGAAGAGAGTTTATCTATCTTCCTACAGAGACCAAATCTGTTTGGTATTTATCTCCTTCACAGCACCCATTAAACACTAGATGAAGCAATGCGAATATTCTGCTGTTTATAGGGAGGATACTCTGTTCATTTGCAACTTGCAACCCATCCAGACGAAAAACAACAATTGATCTCCCATAGCAAAGGAGACCCAGGATTTTGCTAGCCAATCCTATGCCTAATGCATAGGCCAAACCCCTCTTTTTGTATCCTATGTTCTCCTTACCAGGTGGAGGAAGAGGGAGAATTGAATGATTGAGTGAACTGAGAAAGAACAAATCTGATTATGACTCAGAGACCAGCAATCCCTTAGGTTATACATATTTATCAGTCTATCCAGAATGAAACCATCACATTCTGTCATACACACTAAGTTAAAATTTTGAAAATGCAGAAGGTGAAAAAAACAAGCAAGGAAAAATGTGATTAAAAATCAGTTTGTGTATATGTCTTGTATATGTACCATATAAAACATGGTGCATTTATGATACAGTGCCACTTTAAAGCTCCTTCATTCAGTATTAGTATTCAAATTGCTTAGGATCAGCTTTAAGCATAACTAAATCAGGCAATTGCTAGGGCAGCTCTGATTCCTCTAACTCTTTTGCCTATATCACAGTCTTAAAAAAAAAAAAAAGAAAAAGAAAAAGTCTCCCATTGCTGCCCTCATACAAATTGGCTCAGGAAAAGGCAGAGAAGTATAAGGCAGCAACCTCTTCATTCTTCTCTCCACACGAAAGAGAAAAAGCCTGCTCTGCAGGGTCTCCCCAGAAGCTTTTTGATCTTAGTGCTATCCCTTTTCCCTGCCTTTCTCTCTCTCTCTTGTAATAGGAATGAATCAGCCCCATGCCTCATTCTTAGGACAGGAAAATTAAATTCTACGTATACTTCTGAGAAGCCTTGAGTCAAGTCTACTGAATTATCTTATCTCTGCTTTAAGAATAAAAAAAAAAAAACCTCCAACAACAAAAAAAAGTCACAAAACAAGAAAAAACCCTTAAAAGCCAATTAAGGTACATGAAAAGAGTATATACTGAATGTGATCATCTTAGTATGAGATGTTGATATGTTTATAATAATCCATTTGCATCTAGTGGAAACAATTTCTGAGAAAAGGTATCCTTTTCTAGAAGGCTCTCCACATTTACGCAGACACACTTCATGAACCACTGCAGTTCCACAGGCGATCGATGTAGACTAGAAAGGTTGAGAACTGATTTTTCTCACACAGCAGAGAACATCATTTCAGGCCAAGAACAACCACTTTTGTTCCTTTATTCCTCCTACTACGATGTTTTCCTTCTAAGGACTGTGCATAGTGATCAGAAACACATTGTAATTGATAAATAATCAATGGTAAGGCATTTCTTGCCCCAAGAGCTAATAACCAATATACTTATTCAGTACACTAATATAAAGGTCTGTAAAGGCTCTGCCAGTACAGGTGAATCTGCAAAATCCCTAGTCATTTTTCCATTAAGTTACACAGCTTCACTAAGTGATGAATTTTACCAGCAAAATGATTCCTTCAAAAGGATAAATTGTATTAATATGGATTTTTTTTGATATTACAGATTTCTCAGGGATTAATGAAATAAAAAATAAAATTAAAAAAAATGAACACCTGTGACTGAAATAGCCAGGCTAGCAAAATGTCCAAGCGGACCTTCTCTCCTGAAATGACTGCCTTGTATATGAGATAGACAGAATACTAGTTCTTACTGTAGATTCAGTCACCAGCCTCCCATGTGAATCTAGGCACATCACTTTGCCTTTTAATATCTCTTTCTTTTCTCTATCCTCACCTTTTCCCCATTATACCTTTAAACTCTGCATGTGGCAATAGTCTTCAATTCATCTGTGTGGTGCCTTCAGTCTCAACTATTAATTCCAGGCACAGAAGATATGAAACATTCTATTTACAGGAAAAAGTATGGTGGAGTCACACAGGCTGCAAAGCCAAATGCTCAAAATTTAAGGAAAACCTGCTACCACTACAGTTCTCCCACTTTTGTAGATTATCCCCATATGCATAAACACATTACAGTATGATACATGACCACATACTAGCTTTTTCAGAAGAGCCAAACTCTTTGAGACCACAAGATGACAAGCTCATAATAATATTTTTGTCTTAATTGAATACAAAAGGTCTTCAATGTTTACAGCAGGAATACTTACCAGATAGGTTCTGCAGTTCATTTGCATTGCCTGATTGATATGTCTGCCCCAGACCATCTGTAGCTATGGCAGTTCCTCCGTGTATCCAACCCTGCTTACAAGAACTTTGGTGCTACTAGAGTTGCCTGATCCTTCTAAGAGCCAAGAAGAAGCAATATACTCTGTGAAGACTTCATTGACAATGACATGTCCAGTGCACCTGATGTGTTTGATCACAATTTACTATATATTCAGTTTTAAAATATGCTATCATCATCACGGAGAAAAGCTACCACTCACTGGTTAGTTCTCAGTCAGTGGGAACTGCACAACTGCAAGAAGGAAAGCTGGAGCCATCCCTGGAAGCCACTGAGCATGGCAAGTTAGGGGAAACCTTCTGGACGGGAAGTCATGGAATCTACCTGCAAATAAAGATAGGAAGTCTCCCTAAAACAGCAGGGCACAAAAACATAGCTGTGCTCTTGACACAGAAAACAAGTATGAAATTGGTGCAGCTCAGAAACTCATTGAAAATTGCTAGACTGAAATCAGAGCTTGAGAAAAGATCCTGCCCTGGAAGAATATAAGATGTAGAGGCTGCGGAAAGATTTTTTTTTTTTTGTCAGATCTTTTTATTTTAATATGTCTCACCCAGCAAATCTGAGTTGCCTCTATTTCAAAAGTTGCCTTGTTCCTGCGCTCTATTAAAACAGAGCTTTAGTAATTGGAAGCCCTTCGGTGGTTTTCGGCACTCTCTATTTTAAAGAAAAGGTGCAAACCTTTCCACTTCAAGGATCTGGCCAAATTGGGGTCTTGTCACAACTCGTTAGGAAAAGAATAAGTGTCTCAGTGTGTGATGGTTGTGCTGAAAGCGTTGCTCAGAAATGAGGAGCATTATCTTTCTGTAGTACCTATATGGCTTGCATATCACCACCTGAAGAGTTCACCATCTTTAACGTATTATCCTCAACTTTTCCAGGTGACATGAAAATCGCTATGATCTGCTTCCTATTTCTACAAGTAAGAAACTAAAAAATCCAAATTATGCACTGTCTACAATGTATAAAGCAGCCGATTCGACCATATATCAGATTGCTTCTGTAACGCTTAGATTTTCCCTTATTTAAAGTGGAGGTCAACAGTAATTATGAGGAATTTGGCTTTGCTGCTTTATGCTAAATGATCAGTGTCAGGGAGAGGAGGTTATCCTCCAAATCAGTTAATGTGCCAGCTCTATTTTTCACTGCCACTTTTACAATGAGAGGTGGCTGGGGAGTGGAAGCATGCTTCCTACAACTACTGCTGGCATACATATGTGCAAACATAGCTGATAGAACTACACACTGGGGATTAATAGTGCTGTGTTTCTCTTACTTTCTAAAAACTTAATCTCCTGCCTATACATGTGCATATCATTTTTCTATTATATAGCTTGTTTCTATGTCTGCAGTTTGTTGGCAAGTTTGTGAGATTTCTGCTGAGTGTCCTTGATTAGCAATAGTGGTCCTCTACTTTACCCGTCAAAAAGAATTGTAAAGTTAGGCTCTGTGGCCAATGATCTATTAGGAAAGTTGTTCAAACCATTTTTTAGGAAAAGATGAATCCTGAGTTGAAAGCTTCCTTTGACAGCTATAATTCCACTAGCATTATTAATTGTGCTTTCAGAGTAAACACCTATTGGCAGGCATTACAAGTGCTGAAAAACACGTTTTGCCACAGAGACAGTCTGATTTCTCAGTAAATTAAAAAGTCATTTCTATTATCTAAAATTCTGAGCATGCCTGGGCAGAAAAGAAAATAGAATATTTCTAACTGCTTTGTTTTAACAAGTCTTTTCCTGCTCTCTCCCCACATCCTTCTAATAACTTGAGTGCATGAAATCAGTTTTGAATTCAGTAATAGTTAGAATATTCCCAGATTTAAAGTTTTTGTATGGTTTGTATCTTTTATGAAGTGTTAGATTCCTTTTCATTAACGAGAGTAAATACTGGTATTGTTTAATAAAGAGAAGAGTATTGTTAATATTAGGTATCTGCCCCGCTTATTTGGTCACGGTACAACAGAGAACGTAAGTAATGACTTTGAATGCAACTAGCACCTATTATCTGAGGGCCTTAAGTGACTTCATTATTTAATAATGATTCAGTTCTGGAATCTTGTACAAGACTATATTTTTTTGTATTTCACAGAGAAGGTTAAGCAAATTTCCAAAGGAAGGTTAAGCAGATTTCCAAAGCGAGTCGGAAGACGTGATAGACAACAGCAGTGTAGATGCTATGAGAGCTGGATTCCAATCATGGGTTGTCAGCAGTGAAATTCACTGCAATAAAGATACGTGTTATCCTGTGCAGATGTTGTTGTATTCATTCAAATTCTATTTAGAGAGTGAAGATCTCAGTACGGCTCCATGGTAATTACAGGCAAATGTCAACATGGCATATTTAACTATAGTTAAACATTACAGACAAAAAATATCACTGGTCTGTTTGGCAGAATAGTCTTTATAGCTATTTGTCATAAACCTCAGGTATCTCATTTTACAGTGAGACGATAGGGAGATTGCTTGTTTTCTGAGGGATTCCTCAGGCTTTCAGAATTTACGCTTAACAGCCTTTACCTATGCAGGGAGATCAGTTGGTTTGATTCATTTGTCAGATATATGTTTTATTAACCACTTGAAGTGGTAGGAGAGCCCCAATTATTCCTTTCAGATCGGAAATGGTCACCCAGTTGAGACATATACTAAAGCAATGTGCTTCACTATCAAGAAATTCTTGTAGTCATCAAAGAGTCATCTTAAAAAACAGAACTGAAATGTTCTCCTTCAGCATTGGGCAGGCTTTGGGGACATGTCAGTCTGTAAGTCTCACCAATATTTTAAAAGTAAGATGTATATATTCACACATAGAAAGCAGTAATTTCACAAAGATTTCAAGGTAGCGTTGAGCTAACAAATTTTCTCATCTTGGATTGCTGTTAAAAATGCCCCTTTGAGAAGAAACATGTCTATATTCACATATCGCTGTAGAGTAAAAGAAATAGCATGTTTTATTTTCACATTTAGTTCTGTAAAACCTCAATTATTATTTTTAGTTGTCTGAAATAGTTTCTAGTTTTACTGCAGCACGGGCAGCAGGAGTGCTACTGCAGGATGAGTTTCTGCTGTCAGTACTGGCCTCTGAGGACTGGCTTCTGGTGCTATTGGATGTAACTATTTACACGACTCATGTACTCATGTCAGGCTCTTCCAAAAGTCTAACCATTAGCAATACAAAACAGCAGGTTGAGCAGACAATCACAACATATGGACTTAGTATTCCTTAGTCCTGGGATCTCCCTTCAGATGGTTTGGATACAGCTCTGGGCAAGCCAAAATACTATAGGTACCATGAATACTGCATAGACCGGAGTTCTGAGAGTCATGATATCAAAAAATGCAAGACAAGAGGGAAGAGGATACCTAAAAGCAACTAACTAGCAGTCATGGCTTACTTTGACTGCACTGAGGCCTATTTCCCACCTCTACTCCTGCAAAACAAAATTAAATGTAAAGTGAAGATATCAATTGTCTCAAACAAATGCAAGGACATAAGACAGCTCAGGTCAAATCTAAACAGATGGACACTGCTGACATGATTAAAAAAAAAAAAAGAACATTGTAAAAACAGAAACACTGATCTTGACTGTCAGCTACTAAAACCATATCAACTGCAGCAAAACATAAGGCACCCTAGCTTGTAAAATATCCCTGTTCAATTACAATCTTTTCTTTCAGAGTAAGCAGCCACATTTTTAGCATTATTTATAATGAAAGATAAATTCAGTTGTCAGAACTCTGTCATATAGGCTCTGAATGATCAAATTCAAAACGCTTCGTAAGCACACGCATTGATACGTTACAGCAACCTAAGAGATGTGTAGTAGAAATTTGCAAAGTTAAAGAATATCCAAGAAGGAGAAGAATAAAAATAATGTTTCCAGTGCCTCAACCACTGATTTTAAGGTATTTGATGAAAAATAAAAATATACTATCTAATTTTCATTCATACCTTCAGATGATACCAGTTTCATCTGCCATATTGACTGCATGTGCTGAAATCATGGAAACAAAAGCACGCACATTTTGATAATTGCAAGAGGACTAATCTGGCAATTTTTTTATTCATCATAATGTGAAAGAGTGAGCTACTACCAAATAGTGCACAGCAACTGAATATAGCATAGATGTCTTCCACACTGAAATCAACTGAAATAAGCTCAAAAAGGCTGTTTAGAACAAACACTGTGTTACAAATACATTATTTGCATCTGTTATCAAATGAATGGAAGATATCTGATCTTCTTTTAATGTAATGGCCATTCTGAACAACTTTATGAGCAGAAGAGTGTGCCTTTGAACATATATATATCCTATGCATATTTGGAGTTAAAGTGCCTTGGGGCCCCATTCATTAAGTATTACGTTACTGCCCAACTAGAGGGCTAAAGGATCCCTGTATTATTTCCTAATGGATAGAGCTCTTCTAAGAAATACTGTTGCCATCTAAAGCAGCATAAACTAAAGACCCTTTTTTTCCCTCTTTGGAGAATAATAGACCCTAAGCCATGGTCTCTGCCAAGTAATTTAGCACAGTACTAGTTATATTAATATTTCCATTCTATTTATCTAAATCATACATGCACTGAAGTAATTCATGGTGTCATTGTACCAGTTCTTACTAAATAATAATTACTGAAACTGACAAAAATAGTTGATTTGTAGGTGGGCTTACTCCTTAAATGCATCTTGTTAATGGAAAGGACTCTTGATTCATGAGTGCAGTTTAATGCAAAGCAATTTTATGCCATGGTAAATTACCATCAAAACATAAAAAAGAGATGAAGCCACATTGTGCCCCAAATTAATCAAAACTATCTTGAAAGCTTCCTGATTTGCAATCTAAAATCCAAATTGACAGAAATAAAAACTTAATACAAAACAACACAAAGCTAAGGCATCTAAATATTTGTCAGGCAAGTACTGATAGTATATATTTTATGGGAAATTAAAGTCTGTAGACAAAAACTAAGGATAATTAAATATTTTATAAGAGCTCTTAAATGGTGAAAGTTCCCCTCCACACATACTAAATTTACCCTTGATATCTTCTAAGGAGTTGTACCAATACTTGAAAAACAGTTTGCAGTTATCAGGTATGCCGAACTGCTTATGCCATCAGTATTCCTAATATACCTGCCTCCTGCTGAACTAGGAATTTTCACTTCAGTTTGTAGTTGACTGTACCTTTCACAGCAGACATTTCTATCAGAGTTGGAAGGTCCATATTTTTTGGAATAACACGATATCATTCCCCGTTATCCTTTACTTACACGTTGAGAGGCATCTTAAGCTTGTGGAAATATAGGCATATATAAAAAGTTAAAATATGTCTAAGTTTTCATAGAGTTTATTCTATAATGAAATTCAGTATTACTCAAAACATATCATTGATGAAAATATTTTTTGCCTATTTCACTGCCATCTCATTTTATGGATTGTCTGAGACCCGTGATTTCCAGAAAACCTTCCCATAGCCAGAGATCCCAGAATCTGTGGCTCAGGGTTATGCTCAAAATTACACATGCCTCCAGAGTCAGTGAAATCACAGAATCACAGAATGGTTGAGGTTGGAAGGGATCTCCGGAGATCATCTAGTCCAACCTCCCTGCCCAAGCAGGATCCTCTACAGCACATCTCCAAGGAACAATCCTTGTGTCCAGGTGGGTTTTGAATATATCCAGCGAAGGAGACTCCACTACCTCTCTGGGCAACCTGTTCCAATGCTCTGTCACCCTCACAGGAAAGAAGTCTTCCCTCAGGTTCACGTGGAACTGCCTGTGTTTCAGTTTCTGCCCGTTGCCTCTTGTCCTGTTGCTGGGCACCACAGAGACGAGACTGGCCTCATCCTCTTGACACCCTCCTTTCACGTACTTTGACATATTGATGAGATCGCCTCTCAGCCTTCTCTTCTCCAGGCTGAAGAGGCCCAGCTCTCTCAGCCTTGCTTCATAGGAGAGATGCTCCAGTCCCCTCATCATCTTGGTAGCCCTCCAATGGACTCTCTCCAGGAGTGCCATGTCTCTCTTGTCCTGGGGAGCCCAGAACTGGACACAGTACTCGAGGTGAGGCCTCCCCAGGGCTGAGGAGAGGGGCAGGATCACCTCCCTCGACCTGCTGGCAACACCCTCCCTCATGCACCCCAGGAGACCATTGGCCACCTTGGCCACCAGGGCACACTGCTGCCTCACGTTTAACTTGTTGTCCACCAGCACTCCCAGGTCCTTCTCGGCAGAGCTACTTTCCAGCAGGTCAACCCCCAGCCTGTCCTGCTGCCTGCGGTTATTTCTCCCTAGGTGCAGGACCCTGCACTTGCCTTTGTTGAACTTTGGGAGGTTCCTCTCCGCCCAGCTCTCCAGCCTGTCCCGGTCCCTCTGAATGGCAGCACAGAGCTCTGGGGTCTCAGCCACTCCCCTCAGTTTAGTCTCATCAGCAAACTTGCTGAGGGCGGACTCTGTGCCTTCATCCAGGTCATTGATGAATAAGTTGAACAAGACTGGACCCAGCACTGACCCCTGGGGGACACCACTAGCCACAGGCCTCCAACTTGACTCTACACCATTCACCACAAGCCTCTGAGCTCGGCCATCCAGCCAGTTCTCCATCCACCTCACCGTCCACTCATCCAGCCTGCGCTTGAGTTTACCTAGGAGGATGTGATGGGAGACAGTGTCAAAAGCCTTGCTGAAGTCCAGGTAGACAACAGCCACTGCTCTGCCCTCATCTACCCAGCCAGTCATTCCATCAGAGAAGGCTATCAGGTTGGTCAAGCATGATTTCCCTTTGGTGAAGCCATGCTGACTACTCCTGGTCACCTTCTTGTCCTCCAGATGCTTTGTGATGACCTCCAGGAGGAGCTGTTCCATCACCTTTCCCGGGATGGAGGTGAGGCTGACAGGCCTGTAGTTTCCCAGCTCCTCCTTCTTGCCCTTTTTGAAGACTGGGGTGACATTGGCTTTCTTCCAGTCCTTAAGCACCTCTCCTGATCTCCAGGACCTTTCCAAGAGGATGGAGAGTGGCCTAGTGATAACATCCGCCAGCTCCCTCAGCACTCGTGGGTGCATCCCATGAATTTATGGATGTCAAGTTTGGACAAATGATCTCTAATTTGATCCACCTCGACCAAGGGAGAGTCTTCCTTTCTCCAGCCTTCCTCTCTTGTCTCCAAGGTCTGGAATTCCTGAGAACTGGCCTTAGCAGGAAAGACTGAAGCAAAGAAGGCATTCAGCAACTCTGCCTTCTCTGTATCCTTCATTACCAGGGCACCCGTCCCATGCAGCAGTGAGCCCATGTTTTCCCTAGTCTTCCTTTTGCTATTGATGTATTTGAAGAACCCCTTCTTGTTGTTCTTGACATCCCTTGCCAGATTTAATTTCAAATGGACCTTCGCCTTCCTTGTCGCTTCCCTGCACACTCTGACAATGTCCCTGTATTCCTCCCAAGTGGCCTGTCCCCTTTTCCACATTCTGTGTACTTCCTTCTTCTGCTGGAGTTTTCCCAGGAGTTCCTTGCTCATCCATGCAGGTCTCCTGCCCACTTTGCTGGACTTCTTACTCAGAGGGATGCATGTGTCTTGAGCTTGGAGGAGGTGACGCTTGAGTATTAACCAGCTCTCCTGGACCCCTGTTCCTTCTATGGCCCTACCCTATGGGATTCCCCTAAGTAGGTCCCTGAAGAGGCCAAAGTTAGCTCTCCTGAAGTCCAGGGTTGTAATCCTACTTACTGCCCTGCTCCCTCCTCGTAGGATGCTGAACTGCACCATCTTAGGGAAATATGGCAGGAAACCCTCAAGCTATGTCGACACATGGGAATCAGGAGCTGGGGGCACTTGGACCTCCTTTCACCATCTTCTGCATGCCCTGGTTTCCAAAGAAAGGGAAGCCAAGTGAACCAGGAGAAGAGCTGAGGTGTGTTTTAGCAAGCTCCCAGCCTGGATAACTGGGGAGAACCCGGCTTTGAGGGGGCTTTGGTGCGTTTCCGGAGGGCAGGTTCGGTGCAGTCAGTCCTGCGCTGAGTTACATGACTGGGGGCCCCCAGCTGCAAACAGAGCTCAAGAAGTTTGTAGACTGTAATTCCTATGACCGCAGGCAAAGCAGCTCAAGCTGGGGCACCTGGCTGATTTGGAGAAATCCACCCAGACAATTTTCCAGGATGTTTTACTAATATAAATTTTCTTTTGAGACAATTTTTTTTTTTTTAAATCTGTTTCCTGTGGAACAGAAACTAAGTTTCAGGCAGATCAACTCCCATATAGTTTGCACATGCAAAAATCAGGGTTTGGCCGCTTTAGTGAACAATACTTAACCTCTTATTTCTGTTTTCCCCAGCATTGTCCAGCTCTGTAAGAATAATTATTGACTTCTGTGGATCACTCAGATGCAACCATGACCAACAGTGTAGCAAAGCCTATGAGAAAAATAATTCATCCGGTTCTCAGAGCATGCTTTATGGGAAACAAAGCACTGAGCCACATTTAGACCAATGATGATAACATTATTAAAGCTTCCTATCAAGTGAGTATTAGACAAAGTCTGTGGAATGAATGAGGAAGGAGTCCTGTTCAAGGGGGGAAAAAAATGATGTAACCTTATAATCAGTTGAAGTACTAATTCATGCAGAGTCCAAATTAAAGTTATATGCATCACTCTACCATCTTTCATCACTCAGTTTCCTATTGCTTTGCTTTCCAAACATAACGTGCTTCTTTTTATGCAGTTTATTCATTGTTTTAACTGAGGTTTATCTCTACAGTACTCCAATTAGCCTGAGACATGCTAATTGAAACCTCCATTGTAAATATTGCTAATCTTTATCCCTACTGTGAAAAAGTTCAGATCCAGATTCAAAATCTACAACTGAAGGCTGTTTACTTTTACCTCATGTGCATAGACATAGATATAGCTTCTGCCTTTTCTTTCTAGCAGGAAAAACTGATTTAACATGGTACCCAGCTAATACATACCATGCTAAGGAAGATTTTGTACTGCATTTTGTAATCTGAAAACAGACATAGAATGCGAGTATCAGAGCTCAGAGAAAGCTATGTCACATGAAGGGAAATCCTGACTGAGGAACTCAGTGTAAAAGAGAAGTCCATTTTAGAATTAATATGTTGTTCATTTTCTGCCAGTAATTTCTGTTCCCAGAAAAGGCATACTGATTTTTTCTCTGTTTTTTGTTAACCAAAAATGGTATCTTTCCAGGTCATTTAGTAATGGTTCATCAGCAAATGCAAAAAGTGTCTGTAACATAGTGGTGGGGAGGGGGGAAGAAGAAGGACCTCTGGGCCGTGATCCTAATTGGGTTTTATTATAGGCTCTTTCACCTTCTGCTACAAAATTGGCTTTCAAGTAATTACTGACACATCCAGAAAATTAAATTAGAATACAGTAGGACTTCTGCACTGAAAAGGAAATTTCATTTTCAGATTCTTCTCTCATGATCATTTACGGCATAAACAACCACATTACAACTCATGGATGGCATCAAAGGACCCACTACCTTTGAAGAGAGAGTGCTAAAGCTAGTAAATACTTTTAACAAATCACTTATGCATTACTTTAATTTCAAAGCACTGTACAAATGCTTCTAATAAATGAGCACAGCTCCTTGAATGTATGCAGAGTCTTCAGTCTTTCTAGCTTAAAGCAAAACTTCATACTTGACCTTTATTTCAAAGGAAAGTTAAGGGGTTGAGTACAGCTACTATTCTCCAGAAGATTTAAACAAGTTACCATCAGCTATCTTCTGGTGACTTAATTTTTTCAGTGTATATCCTGCATACTTTTAATGTTAAAACTTGAAGCAATACCTTCATGAATCACAAAAAAGCAAGTTAAAAGAAAGTTTCGTTCTGATTAAGCCATGAGCACTTACACCATACATGAAGTAACTAAACCAGCTGATCTGGGTGCTGTTTGCAGCGTAACTGCAACAGCCCAGAACTTGTCACCGCAACAACAAGGAGACTAGTTTAAAACTAGCTTGTGTACATTTATATATTGAAGATCTGCATGTTTATATTGATATGTTTACATGTATGAAGAGTTCTAGTGTTGCTAGTGTTTAGCTGGAAATCACTTGCTGTGCCTTTCAGAAAATGCAAGCAAGAGCTAACAAACATCTTCCCAGATGGTTGGTCTCCTTATCAATTACTCTTTAAGAAAAAAAGTAGGTACAACAATAGCCCCTACCACAGCCTCTGTATTGTTTCAGAAACAAAAAAGTCTTCGTGTTTTGAAGGCAGGACCTAGCGTATTATTACTGCATGACTACCACTAATGAAATTAGCACCCCCAGGACTTGTCTAAAATGCAGATGTGTTTTTGTGCTATCATATCTTATTATTATAGAAATATTGTTATTATATTAACACTGTTAAAAATATTCCCCAGGTTTTCTGCAAAAAAGTGCAATGCAATTGCATGTAAATTTACTGAGTGCTCTGATTTGGTAAATATCTATACTTGCCTCAAACAGCTATACTAAGTGTAAAACTGTAGAATATTAGGTCTCCAGTATATAAACATCAGAGAAATAGGGACTACACAAACAGCAATACAGACATTTCTTCTGAACTGCAAGATAGTATTCAAAAAGGAGAGGTACATACTCTGTCAGGGAAAAGAAGATTTCTTACTATTTATGCTACATTATGTTATTAATGATTCACATTTCTATGGCATCTTTTCCAATAGCGGTCTATAAGTGGAGCAGAAGTGAGTCTCTTTTGTCTTTGTATTACTGGAGTATACTTAGAGCTTCAGTCTCTTCAACTCGGAAATAGCTAGCTACGGTAGCTGCTGGGGCTTTTGCTAGCAATTTGCTACAGGAAATCCAGGTAATAAATGTAGGGACTAGAAAAGGGCTGAAAGCCCTATATCTCTGTAAAAGCACACATTCTTAAAAGAAAAGGTGTTATTCCACAACAGGTTTTCCATTCAATATCTTTGATATTAGAAATGATGGGATATGATAGGGAAAACTAGATCCTTAAACAAGATAGACACATATTCATTTCAGAACTTACCTACATCATATGATCAATATGATTACTACATCATATTCTTGGTGACAAATCCAACTAAAATATATTTAAAAGATTATTTTTTAATTAAGAATATTTTTAGAGAAACACAGGTAATAAGACCAGCTAAGCATACTAATAGTAGTTTATGCTCCTGTTACACTTTACTATATCTATTTAGTAGCAAACAGCACTTTTTGATAAAATAAAATAAATTAAATAAACAAGAATGGAATGGGAAAGGCATCCCAAAATCTGTATATTTTGGTCCAACTGATAAATAGCAAAAAAAAAGATTATTTTGTTTTTGTCCTTTGCAACTAATGTCTCCTGCCCTTGTGCCACACAGATATATCCATACACCCCCTGCCCCCCCTCCCCCAACATGCATAGACACAGAATTAAGTGGAAGAGAACTTGATACAATATCAATTTGAAAAGTCCATGTATTCCTGTAATCAATGGTAAAAAAAAATGGCATTGGAAAGTCCTCAGTGTTTCCCTCTGTTGTAAAACCCCATATCAACAGATTTTTAGTGAAACTAGTTAAATAAGCAATAACAGTTTTTCTGGAAAAAAGTAGCCATGAAAATGCCTACTTTACAGGCATTCCAGCACATGCTGTGAATGAAATGTTGTTTTCACACAGTGATAGTCAGTGTTCACTTTTTACTCACTTTTCCATTAAAAAAAAAGAGTACTATAACTATTCAGTCAGAGAACAGAAACTTAAGTAATTAACCGTATCCGTCGATCAAAGACCATCAAAAATATATGAAACACAGCAAGAAGTGCACACTTTGCAAACAGACTCTAGTGCATACAAATTATTTGGTGAATCCCTAACCACTATGCTTATAGAAAGCAATTCACAAAAGATTCACGTGCATGGAAATGGAGCCTAAATTAATCTGACTTACTTTCACTGTTATAAAGCAGTGCAATTTAAGAGCTTCAATATCCTTCCAAAGAAAAGTGACCCTGCCAAGTTCAGTCTGTGCTACAAGAAAACTCATAAAAGAAAGGCTACAGACTACTAAATATAATAGGCCAGATCACTAAATACAGTAGGCCAAATTTATCCCCAGTGTCATCCCATCTGAGTTACACCTGAGATTAATTTACTCTGTTGACTGTGTAGGACAGCGCTAGAATGAATACATCAGCCCTTTAAACCTGAAGTGTCACTTTCACGCCACGTTCACTCCCTAGTGCTGTGACTTCTTTAAATCAGGAGTGACAGGTTAAGTTTACTAGTGAGTATTTTAAGCAATAGATACTTGACAAAGAGTTTGTTGCACGGGAACAGTTTACTTTTTTAATGGCAATGCTGTGAGAACAACAGTGGCAGCTTCACTCACATCTATCTGGACCTGTGTATAGAGCTGCTACTCTGCCTTTCCAAACAACAAAGAACTTAAAGATCAATAATGTGAAGCTGCTTCAGAAGGTTTTCCATCTGCTTACAGCAGTACAGAGTACACAGAAGGTTAAAGCAGAGGATGCTTAAAACACATGGTCAAAGATCAAAACAAGTTATGGATTCTTTCTTCTTGCATCAGATGGATTCTGAATTTACCTGCTGAGGTCCATGGGCTGTCTGGAGAAATGATACATGATGCTTTGAAATGAGAATAAAAGTTATTCTCCCACGATATGTTAGAATTACCCACTGTGTTGATAATAAGCAAGTAACTATAGTTCCATATTTTATTTAGTAGTCGTGACTTTTCCTGCCGTCTCATATCTACCTAGGCATTTTCATTTTTCTTTTTTTATCTAGCACAAAAGGCGTTAGAACATGGATGTCATGGTAGTCATGAACATTGGGCATAATAGCTTTAAAATGAAATAATTTCCACTAAAGGAAATATGGGTAAATATTACATCACCCTTTTTTAAACAAGTTGTTAAACAAACCTTCAGGATTTTAGTGTAATTTTTTGCACCTAGAATTATTTTTATTTTGAAATACAATCTAGATAGTGAAAACTGAAATGCTATATTTTAAAATTATACAAATATTCCGGTTGCCACAAATGGAATTATATTCTCCCATTTAATGTCTTGAAAATATTTTCAAAATTCAGATTTTTTTCCTGATTTCAGATAGGGATTTTTAAAGTACTATCATTTTTTGAAATTGCAAAAAATTTACAAAGCTCAATACCATTTCATGCCTTGCTACAATTGTAACCACTCATCTCCTTGGAGCTGCCAAAAGTAAGCAGGGATTAATTAGAGCCGAGGAGAAAGTTTTAGTCTCTTCATAGAGTGAAGGTTATTGTGATGGAAAAAAGACCTGATCAGTAGGAAGAAAGTTGAGAATCACTGGCTAAGGAAATGCTAAGGTAATATGAGGAAATATTTGAAATCAGGGAGTATGCACTCCTATGGCAAAAAAAGCATACATTTTTTTGACATGGCCACCAGATCAAGAAATAGTTGTGTCTCTGCTGTCTTCACCTGGAACAGATACAGTCTGGATCTGTAAAGAAATGTCGTTACTCTCTTGAAATTAAAAACTTCAGGAAAATAAATTTTATGCCTCATATTAAAATCCAGAGACTGTCTGAAGAGAACTCTAAGATTGTTTTAGGACTGTGTGAGGGAGAAAGAAAGGCTTTTTTTTTTTTTTTTCTAAGCTCTATATATCTCCATGGTCTGGTCAAAATAAAATTAGTTTCAAAAATAAAAGCAAATTTCTCTCAAAAGTCTCCCAAAGTGTTGCCAACATGCTCTATACAAATTAGCTGGATGATCTAGCCTGATAAAGAAAAAAAGTAAAGAGTGTTTGAAGTTTAGTAGAGCCTAAAACAAGTTTTTCCAGTGAGTAGCAAGTGAGTCTTAGGGTAGCCATAACTGGAATGTTTTCCAAATTTCAAAGACAGACTCTGAACCTAGGATGAATTTCATATATAATGAAGAACAGGTAGAAAATTCCCTTCCCAGGTCTGGGTGGGGCATTTGACCAGAGCAATGAAACAAAATCTGTCTGTCAGAAAGCACAGGGCAACAGGGAGAGGTAAATGCCAGAACCAAGTCCTCTCTTTTGACCTCTGAGTGTGAGTGTGCCAGGTAAGCAGTGAAAGTAAGCTTACCTTTCCCTCTCTGGTCAGGGAAGGGGGGTGAGGAGGTAATTGGCTCTTTTACTCTCCAGCTCACCAGTTTAAGTGTGTTTATGCTTTTAAGGAAACTATTTGTGAAGTCACTTTTAAGAGAAATTGCCTTTTGTTTCCTGATGTGCACTTGCCTAGAAATGTTATGCACATCTGTCCCTGTTCAGTCCTCTCCCTAATGTTCTGTACTCAGACTCATCATATCAAGCTTAACGTGTTGATTGTAAGCATTACAACTTAAGAAACTGTGAGCTTTATAAATGCCTACTCCAAATTTTAAAGACAAAATCTGGGGTTACGTTAGTAAGGGTATTATTATTATTAAGCCAAAACAAAGCAGATCCGCTAGCTAAAATGAAATACTGCAAAAGAGAAAAGTTAAAGAAATAGATGAGGAAAAGTATCTCTGAAGAGATCATTGTGGGAATATTCTTCAGTGGACACAAAGAATGAAGGAGTTCAAAAGGGATCAACTTCGCACAGTTACTGAATATCAGCCAGCATTTTTTAGTTAAGTTTCTTTCCACACAAAATGTGTTTCAGCATCATCTTGTGATTATTTCTTAAAAGTATACACTGAAATATTTTCTTATTCCAACCAAAAATACCAGTTACAATCAATGACAGCATAATACATTTTAAATATGTATAAAGAGCTTAGCAGCGTTCAACTGTTTCAAGGTCACAGAGAGCTCCAGTTTAACTATGTTGCTGTAAGAGGACTGCACTAATATATTCCACTACACTATCTGTGGGCAATTTGGTTTGGCATTCATTGATATGGTACTTCTGAACAGGCGTATTTGCAAAAAATTCTTTGAAATTTTTGCACTTGAGATTAAAATCTATGTCCCGTATCCTTTGGTCATATTCGTTCCAAGCACAGAAGAGATACAATCTTCTTTATCACTCTTTGAGATTCCCTATGTCAATCTGTAGGTTTGGTTATATCAAACATATGCCAGAGTCATGCTATTCAGCCAAGTCAGTATCTGGAATTCTATAGAGTCACTATTGTTCAAAACAGTCTTTCATGCTAAGAATGGCCTATATTTTTCTTCACTGATAAGCAGTTTTGCCTGGTAGTTGTAAATGGTAATTTTTTGCTTGTAATCCTTTCTCCAAATAAACAAATCAGATCAGTTTAATTGCTATTACATCTTTTGCACACTTTCTACTTTCTTGTCAGCTCAGCATAACTGATAAAACTGTTTTTTAGTATAATGTCAGAAAGCACTATCTGCACAATCTCAATAAAAATGCACTGACTTAATACTCCACTAACAATTACGTTTTACGACCTGTCAGTCAGCCAGCTTTTAATCCACTGATTATGAGCCAGGCTGATTTGGTATCATTCAGTTTTCTTAAACAAAATACATTGCAGCACAAAGTCAATTCCTCATAGAAATCTAAGATGATTACATCGATATTACCTTTTTCAAGCAGAATAACCTCCTGAAAAATAGCATTAAGGTGGTTTGACAGACTGTATTTTTCATAAACCCTTGATGGTTGGTATTCACAATATTGACCTCCTTAGTTTCCGGGTTTGGTAACAAATGTTATTTTCTCTTGTATTGATATGATAGAATTGTAAGTACCAGGATTATGGAGATTATCTTTTTGAAATACCGGTTACCATCCTGCTGCATGTTATTTGGACCTGCTTAATAAAATACATCTATCTTAAGTATTGACTATTAAACACCCCTCAGAAGTGGTTTTATAAAATGAATTATTTCCTTCTCATCATCCTCTGATTATATAGCCCAGTTTTAATCCAAATATAGACAAAAGTATTTTTCAGAAACTCCCTTTCAGCATGATCATTAGATATTTAATCCTTTTTATATAATAATGGACAACACTGTTTTTAAAGGTTTTTTCATCCTACTAATTTAAGCTAGTAAAAACTCATATGCATAGTAAAAATACTAATAGAAAACAGAAAGTTCACTATGAGTAGTCATCTCAAAGCTTAGCTATACGGATTATTGAAAATTGCTAAATTTCTGAGGGTGATAATCTGACTCAAATCTGATGAGTCTGTTGCCTCTCCATCACTAATTCTGTAAGTAATTCCAGTAGCATGAAATGTGATTCCCTTGTCCTCTGACCCTAGGACACAGTTAAGACATTAAACAGAGAATCCTTCCCTAGATTTTAGCCAACATATATTATGTGCCTCACATAAAAGACAGAAAGATTCATTTATTGCACTTATTAGTCTCTGTAGCATTAGCGATATAGTGCTTGTTGTTACAATTCTTGGACACCCGTCTTAACCAGACATTTCACAGTTTGGAAATATTTTTGAGCAAGCAGGCATCCAAACACTTCCATCTGAGCTCAGTCAACTTTTATGAAGAAAGACAAGGAATTGTGTACACATACAGATGTGTTGGTTCAGTTTTCAAAACTCAGTGATGGATTGCTGAAAGATAGGTGCCAAAGCTATGTTTACTTTTCATCCAATTTCTCCAGCCCTGAAATATGCTTAGATTGTAAGTCTTTTGGGGCATGAACCATCTTTCCAATCTTGTGTATGCTTAATGCAATAGTGTATAGAAAGCACTATTATTAGTAACTCCCAATATTCAGGATGCTCAATCACATTACTTTAGCAACATCCACCAGTTTGCTAGGTTTTTTAAGATGGCGGACATCAATAAGAACTCGTAAAGTGATGTTTCAAGATCAATTCATGCTTTTTAAAATATAAAAAAAAGTTTAATGGGCTTCATGAAATTTCTTATTTGCTATTAATACTATATTGCTTTCTATAAGTATAAGAGTCAGGCTTAGCAATGCCAAAGAGTAATCCCAAAGAGTTTTGTGGGGCTATATGAATACTTGCATCTTGCATCAGTCAGGTCTACTGCAATAAGTCAGGCTTGAAAGATCTGATCACAAGAATCATCTCTTTTCTACTTTATAGTACAAACGTTCTATGCTTAAGTTTTCAACTTTTACTTTTAAAAGGAGCGCTCCCAGAGAGTATCCTTTTGGGTAGACTTATAGATTAGACTAGCATGAGTCTGTTATTGGCATGAAAACAACAATTTAATTCCTCTGAATCCTTTAACTTAGCATCTAATTCCATAGCCCAAATAGATGCTGTTGCTGAGCAACAATCTACCTTAAGCTGCAGAAAGATATTGTAAGATATAGCTTCCTCCAAATCTTTTACTGAAACAACCTAAGATGTTTATAACAACCCTAATTTTTAATAGTTAATGGGTTTTGCGAACACTGAGTATAATGCCTGCTATAAACCTAATTGTAGATTTGCATAAACGATAGCATAATAAAATCTGGTCCTGCTAGTCCATAGTGATTTTCCCAGGATAATAATTTCGACATTAACAATTTTAACTGTCCAGAAAAAAATTATACAGCACCAAACAAGTCCTTCAAAGTATTCATAGAGCAGGTATAATGAGGTCCACTTACAGTAAAAGATATTAGTGATTTCTTCTTTTTGCTTTTTAGAAAAACATTTGTGCTTTAATAGGTAAGTGTATTTTTCTAGGATAAAATTACTTTTAAAAATTAAACTAGGAAAAATAATGAAAAGATGAACTTTTGGGGAAAAAATGGAAAGCTCCTTCCCTGCACCAATAGTAACTGGAAAAGACTAGAATGAAAAATCTTTGCTGAATAGGTTGGCAATGCCCCATAGATCACTATCTTTCCAGTTATTAATACAGATGAAGTTAATGATAACATGAAAAACCAAATTATAAGCTTAAGAAAAGCAACGTAAACATCATTATGACAAGCTTAATGGAAAAGAAGTTCATTCTCGGCAAAGATTACTTCAAATCGTTATTGTTCAAGCTACTGAAAATCATGTCCATAACTTAAACGAACAAACAAAAAACATTCCACCAATCTCTGTAATTTTATCTTCAAGCTCAAGTAAAGCCACAGGAGTTCCTTGGCCTAGTTCTGTAGTTCACCAGAGAACAGACTAAATAGAGCTATCTTCTGCCACATCGCAATACAGAAAATAGACAGATGTATGTATTATACAGAAGTATAAATGTTTCAATGTATGCACTACAAAAAAAAAAAAAAAAAAAAAAAAAGAGAGAGAGAGAGATTTTCCACAAGGTCTACTATCCAATTTTTGCACTGTATAATTCTTCTGCTTAGGGCTAGTGCAAAAAAATAAGAAATATCAGGATCACTTACAGCAATGAATTTACCCAGCGTGGCAAGCCCTAGGATCCAATCTCTCTGCGTTTTTCAGGTTATATAAACACAGTAAGAATAATAAAGAAGAATAATAAAGTAGAAAAGGATACTTTAATATCATTATTTCCCGACCTTTCTCTCAAAATCAAACATTATTTTCATACATGGAACAGTAAAGTGATGAATGCTAGAAAGGAATCACACAAAACCTTGCTTAATTCAAGAATGTTGCTAAACATCCCTAAAAGACTGCTTCCATAAGCAGTTAGGCTATTTTTATAAAAGACTTACTATATCTAATCTTTTGCACAGAAAATACTACGATTACAAAACCATTTGGCATGCTTTCTATGATGTAAATTAAAGGAGGATGATAATTGTCAATAATATGTAATGTCAGATTACAATAGCCATATTGCCTTGTGTTATAATAAAATACAATGTCTTTTCCAGTCTTGCATATGGCCCCAAGAACAATGCCAACCATTTATTAAATTACAAATTGCAATCTCTGGGGAGAGAGCACAGCTTTACTAAGGAAAAATTTTGTGAAACAGTACAATTTACATATCAAACTCATTGTCATTATACCACATAATCTAAATCTCTTGTAGGATTTTTTGATGGTTACACAGTTAAAAGCTTGTTAGTCACATCATTCCCCTCCTGGTCTTAATCATAGCTTACATGGTGTGGTGCAAGTTACCTTAGACATATTACAAGGCTGGGGAGCGCAGAGACGAGACCAGCAGCGGCAAGAAGAAGGGCTGACTCTGCCTAACAGAGAACCACCAGTCCCCACTACAAGAAGCAGAATAGCACTGGCCATCCTGCGTTGGAGAGACAGAAACATTATGAAATAGACTTAAATACATATCTGTTCTCGTGCACGGATCTATCCTCATCTAAAAGGGTGGATTAAATAATATCTTATGTTTTGGCATCTGCTGACTTCAATGTAGAGGAGGTTTTATGGGCAAATGCATAGACATGAATCCACATACACCAGTACCATGCCCTACTCCGAGTCAGTATGTTTGTCATATCTGGCATAGAGCTGATAAGGTGTATATAAATAAGGGTAGGCAAGAGAAAACAGTTTTCCTTATAGCACAGCATGTTTCTGGAGTCATCTGGGTTTGTAAACGTTGTTTAGTTTAAACAAACTTGGTGTACTGCCACACACGATCCCAGGGAACTGTTCTCATCCCAAATCATATCAGAAGTGTGAAAAAAATCTCATAAATTTCAGCTCTGTATTTCTACCTCTAGATTGCTTCAATTAAGCCAATTATTTTTGACCTAACCTATAATCAGATGACTGAATTTATCCTTTGATAAAGGAAGTTATCAGGAGGAAGCGCGTGAACTTAGAGCAGACTGAGATCGCAGGATATATCAGATAAGAGGGTAAACATGAATCATTTTTTTCCCTTTCTTCTCATCCCTTCATTGTGACTCTGCATTAAATCCTGCTGGCAATCCCTCTGCAACATTTTCCAAATGTTCTCATTCTCATTCTGCTCTGTTATCAACGCCAAAAAAAACCCTTTGTCAGACTATGATTATTTTTGACCTTGACCTTGATTTCTGAAAGTGTCCCCTGCCTTCCAGATATAAAACTGACCAACTTTACCTAGTGTGCCACTTTGTCCATGCGGTCAGCCTGAAGAGAGTTTGAAATCTCTTTTGTATTGTTTCAGCAACACCAGGCTGAGGAGGTTTCGTTTGCGAAGTTGGGTTACCCTATTCTGTGCCTCAGGAAAAATCCACATACGCTGTCCAGGTATAGGGAAACAACTAGATGACAGGCTTTCTGGTAGGGGAAAACAAAAAACTTGAAAAAGTTCAAAACAGTATGTAGCACTTTTCCACAATAAAGATATTGTATCACACCCTTGTTCCACTCTCAGTGGAACATTCAGCAGCAGGTGGTGTGACTTCTCCCCTCTCTCAGCAATAGCATCTTCCGTCTCCTTCAGCCCTCCAAGTCCCTCTGCTTTGCAGTCAGATCAAACCGTCCCATAACTTCATGCTTCCAGGGGGAAACAGACTCCCATTTTCTCTCTCTGCCTCTACACTACTGCAGCAATTGCCCAGCTCAATTTTCTTGCACCTGTGAGGTTGCAGCTCTCAACAGGATCCTATGGCAGAGAGTCCCACAGGAGTTCACCAGATCTTTGACACTATTTTGCTTGTTTAAAATATGTTAGTTCAGGATGTTATTGGTTGCCAACAGTTCACTTGTTCTGAGAAGTAGTGTTTGTTAGTTGTTCCAAATTTGCTATACCGATCATGATTTTAAAGACCTCTGTCATCTTTTTCCGGAATGAAGAGTCTTGAGCTTTGTAACCTCTACTTTAAAGAAAGTCAGATCTGTTCTGTAATATGTACTGTTCTTTTCTATACTTTCCTGTATCTTTTATATCCTTTTGAGATGCGTGACAGAAATGGTACACAGTATTCAAGATGTGCAATACCATGGATATACTGGCATAAGGATTATAGTTTTTTTCCCAGTTCCTCCTTCCAAAAATCTAACATAAGTTTTGTCTTTTTGACTTGTCTAGCTGAGTAAAAATTTTCAGAGGATTATCCAGATCACTTCAAGATCTCTTTCCTGAGAAGAAGAGTCCCTTAAGGTCCGTATTTGTGTGTGAAGAGTCGGTATTATTTTTTTCCCCATGTACATTACTTTGCATTCACTTTGAATGATAAAGCAGCAGATAATTCAGCAGTTTGAGCCTTGTCTGCAAGGTTTTGCATTCAGATTTAGGACTACTTTAATTATTAGTCATCATTATCAAATTTAGCAACTTTGCCCATTTACCTAATTTTCATGATTATGAATTTGTTCAGTAGCAGAAATCCCTGTATATGTCTTGATATGCACTTGCTAAGTATATCTGACAAACTTTTTGATAAAGTTTGCAGCTTGCATTTTAAGTTGAAATTAGATAAATTCAGATTAGAAATGGGATGCAAATTAAAGTGAAAAAGCAATTAACCACCAGTTTGGGCAATTTACCATTAAAGAACTTACTAAGGCTACTGGTGGAGTCTTTCTACCATTAGCAATTTTAAAATTAAGAATGGAAGGTTTTTTTTTTTTTTTTTAGTGATCTATTCTGTTTCAAAAGAGTGATAATTCAGGGAATTTCTAGAGCCTGCATTATTCCAAAAGTCAGACCGTATGTCTTATGTTCTAAAATCTGTGATTCAATGACTACAAAGACAGATTTCATGATGTTTGTCAAGGCAGTGTTAACTCCCAAGCCTGCAGATAGCCATGGTAAAAAATTACGTGGAAAATAATTTACGCAAATACCCTTCTGGGGCATATGATAACAAAACTGCGACTAATAGTGGAAATGCACCACAGATTCTTGCAAAAATAATTTTGAATTCCCTAAAACATTTTGCTAGTTCTTCTCCTGCAGAGGTCCATACTAAACTCAATAAGATAGAATAAATAGGTTAAGGCTTATATACTTTGTGACTAGTCACAGCATTACTAAAGGCAGGAAAAGCCTCCACTAGGAAGTGATAGCAGGCAGCTGTTAGCCCCTCTTTTTGACGCACGGTTGAGCTTGCCTCTACCAGCAACTAAGTGATGTGGCAGAAACATAAGGCCTCACACATGCAGCTGTAATGGAAGCAGCTGCACTGCTGAAACGTGGGTTGGACATAGGGCAAGTCCCAGGCAGGACATGGGACCATTCCTTTACTGCTTTTGAACTGGTCTTTCAGCATCAATTAGAGCGTATTCTCCACCCTTCCATGCATTTGTACAACAGTTATTTTCACATACCTTCCCTTCACAGTCAGCTTTTCATTTTAATAGCTAGTTTGTTTAATATTGGTTTAACTTACTGTTTCACAGTTTAGTATCAACTTAAATTTCTCTTCCTTTTCTTTTAAAAAGTTCCAGATATAAAACACCAGACAACTGGAAAGAGATTTGGGAGAAAGGATTTCACTGCAGGTAAGGCATGAAATCCTAAGTAACTCAAAAACAATTTACAAAACTGGCCAAACGCAAAAATATTTTATCTACTACTTTTCTGTATTTTCAGGGAAAAAAATGAATTTAAGTATATGTTTAAAGGACTTTCTTCCCTCCCTAGTGGCTTGCAATCTTACCCTATGCTTCTTCCTCTGAATCTATAAATTTCAATAAAACAGCTTAGCTTTACCAATACTGGTGTTATAATTTATTTGATTCTCAGATCTGGACCTTTTAGAAAACCTAAAATATAAAAGAAAAAAAAAAGAAAAGAAAAAGCTTCCTCTATAAAAAGAAAGTTCTCCTGAGGGTAATATCCCCTTTTTCTTATCTTGCCTCCTGTCCTTCCTTTCCTCTCATTCACCCATCAGGGTCTATTTTTGTTGTCTTTTGCTATCTAACTTAAATTGCAAGCTCTTAGGGCAAGGACCTCATCTTCTTACATGTCTGTAATGTGCCATGAACACCTCTAGCACTAAACAAATAATAAGCTCTGCAGACTCAATTTAGTATCCATATCAATTTGTGGTGAAGGCTTACCATGTGTTCAGAGTGTGAGGTTCATTTCTTTCTCGTAATGGCTGATGCTGGACAAGCATGTATATAAATCTGTATTTCTCAGGCTTCTGCTGGAGCAAACTTGCTCATTACAGTTCCTGCTGACAGTGACCCTAGGCCAATCTAGTCAAATCCAAGTCTTGGCAGTTAACATTTTCTTGCAGTCAAAATTCACTGCACAGATTTCTTTAGGTAGCCCCCTTGGTTCTTTATAGTCATCTGTTACTAACAGAGTTTTTGGTTTGAATAACCAGAAGTTCTCCTTACAGCAATCTCTGATGGTTCATAAAAAAGCTAGAAAGGGCTGTTAAAATGAGAAAATAAAAACTGTCAGTTTAAGTCACTCTGTTCTCTAACAGTCATTTTCTTTTCAAAAGTAAAAAAGCGGCTCTCCTGGCTATTTAGGAAATGCTTCATTTATTAAGCAGCGACTTTCCTACTTACCAGAAAAATATTTAGAATAAGCCAAATAGCTAGAAAATAGCATTACCATATTTACCTTACTGGGAAAACAGTCATTATATAAGAGACATTTTAGTTCTTTTTATCAAAGAACTAAAGATCTTTTTATTCTCTCATCATTTCTCCAGAAACAGAATTTCAAGCATGCTGAGCTACCATGATATCTTCAAGCAAAACAAATGAATACCATGACTTCTCACTAGAATACCCTGAACCCTCTGACATTTGAGTGCGTGACAGGTTGGTGGTGGGGAGGGAATAATGGAGACTTCAGATTCTCCAGCTAAAATTGACTGTGTCACATTGGAGCGAATTTGACATGGCAGCCCTTTCAAGCTCCGTATAAAAGAGCTTGCACTGTCTCAGTTGTCACTATGATGCATGTGCAATGCTTTTGCCTACAAGGTCTAGGCTTACATCATTTATTGCCACAGTTCCAGAAATGAGGGTGGGAAGATTTGAGGGGAAGAAGACATAATGAAAATTTTTCTTCCCATCTGCTCCTAATTTCTGTGTGCTGACTCTAACATTGCAATCCTTGCTCAGAAAATATTCACAGTGAACTCAACGTTTCAGAATTATTACAGTGACTAACCCAACATTTACCATCTTCTTCCTGTCTTCCAAAGCTGAATAAGCAGATATTCAGAACACGTGAAAGAATTGACCCAGTGGCCTGTTGCTGGCGGTTGTTACTATTTCCTATATACTTTTTTTACCAAGTACAGGGGTGTGTGGGCATATACCCCCATCTCCACATTGATCCGGTGGAAGTCGTTGCTAAGGAGAGCACTAAAGCCTCAAGCACGTGCTGGAAAATCCCTCTCTGCTAGAACTGCAGCTTAACTCCTTGGCTCAGGCAAGCTGTCATTGCAATTTTCCTCTAACACTTTCCACAAGTGTCACCATTAACAATACCACGTCTTTTTTCTGATAGCTGAGGTTAGGCTACCAGCCAATATTTAAGAAATACTACAAAGGGCCATAATATCTACTGGATAATGTACTCTTAGTAGACTCTGTAGCAGAAGAAATTTGTATTGATACATATTTATGGATTTTGAAGGCTAGGATTATAGCAAAAGCCTTTATTATGCAATCAGTAAAGTGAAAAGCAGGCATATGTTACACAGAAAGTCAGGCTTTAGTGAACACGCTAGTGTCTGTCACTGCTGAAGAATGGGGTAGTAGGAGACTGTTTAAAGCTCACAAGTCTCATGAGGAAAGAATACTCCATAACTTAATAAGCGTCAGCAATTCATTATCTTGGAAACTACTTCATAAAATGACCAGATAAAATTATTCAGTCAGTATTGCCAACGTAGCTTGTGTCATGAATGCAGTGATGATACAAAAGCACTCAATGACCTGTTTATCACATTGCTTGCCGCCTGATATGTGGCAGCTGTTGTCACTAACACCTTTTTTCCTTTTGCTTTAAGAGTACTAATTAATACATTACTGTGATGAATCAACTACTGTCAGCATGTACAAGTTTGTTGACAAATTCAGAAAATAGACTGGTATGGATTTGCTAGTGACATCATACTGTTTACTCAGTCATTATGGGATAACATTCAGGGACATAGCAGCTACTGTATGGGAGCCAAAGAATAGTCTATCGTGGTCAACATTCTTTCTCTGAAAACATTTGAAATGGACAATATTATTTCCAGATGCTCAAGAATCGTCACTGTCTCTTAGTACTGTGACGGTAGCCAAAGACTAAATGCAGTTGACAGGGTTGTATCTCAGCAGGCTCGCACCAGTACTGTGGATAACCTTATGAAAGTTAATACAATTAATTAACTTACCAAGCACTGGTTATATGGCTTCAACAGAGCCGTGGTGAACCCACAGACATTCACCAGCTTGTAGAAAAAGGAAAAGGCACAGAGCTTCTGAAGAGAAAATCTTCTCACCTCCTGACGCTATTACAACCTGTGACTGAGCTTCTGAATAAGCTGTTTACAGCATTGGCTTTCCCTCCCCAGTAAGTTTCAATTTTTATTTATTTCTTAAGTATTCTTAAGCCTCTTCATAATTGGTTAAGCAGTCGGAAGAAATCCAACAATATTTTTTCCGCAACTTACAATTAAAAATACTAAGTGAAAATTATGAAAAGTTTTTTGTTTTCCGTGAAAAAAGTGTCTTTTCTCTTCTTCCCTCCTTCTCCCTCGCTCCAAAAAAAGAGAGGAAACCCCACAACTCTCCTATTATCAAAAAACAAACAAACAAAAAAGCATACATAAAACTGGAAAATTTGAAAGAAAGAAGAGAGGAAAGAAAGGATAAGATATTGTCTCAAGAAAGGATAAGATATTGTCTCTGTACCACAACCAGTACTTTGTTAAACATTTCTTGTGTGAAATCCACTTTGCATAAGCCTAAATTGCTTATTTGTGACTGGCGTTGGTGAGCTGCTCTGAGAGGAGGTTGAAGCCCAGTGGCAGCTTGATGCCAATGCCACTGTGGGATGTTTGACCTCAGGAGGGTGCCATGACTTCGTGGAACATGTCAGAGTTGCCTCTGGAGCCGGGGCCATTTCATGCCACTGTAAAGAGATGGGTTCCTGCAGGTAGGAGGAATTGAGGACAGGAACAGGTAGGGAGACAAAATGGGAGCTTGCAGCTCCAATTACCTGACGTTTCAAGAAAGTAATAACAATAAATTAAATTGACCTGATCCTGCCACCGGTATCAGTCTGCAGAATCACGTCACGTTCCTGGTTTATACGGGAGAAAAACTGGGATGTGCATCAGTTTCTCTCAATGCTTACCTACCCCAACAACGTGATTTCTACGTAGCATGCAGATCATATCTGTAGTGTGCTCAGTTATGAGAACCTGGTGCTGTTATTTCACGTCACGTTGTATCCAAACTAGGCAAGGCCCCTTGCTATTTCCTTCAATAACATAATTATGCATTCGTCTATGCAAAAGTTTTAGCAAACAGCCTAATATTGACCATAAGCTGCCTGCACTCAGATAGATCTTATCACAATGGAAAATGAAATATAGGATAGATATTTATAGCTTTAGACGTGTATTAGTTCCTGAGAATCATAATATTTAAAGAAGTCTGCTGAAATATTGAAGGAATTGAAATAAAGTTACTCTCTTTTGAAAAGAAAAATAATAATCTGGTCTCAAATGAGGTTATGTTCAAATATCACAATTATTTGATATGCAAAAACAATTGTGAAATAATGAAATGCTTAAGGCAGAAATGAAATTACTATTCCTAAAATAAAAGCTCTGTAAATATAAAGGTATTATATAATCACATTTCTAGGAATGAGAGATAAAGCCATAAATATTAACTTTTCTGGTATTTATCCTTTATCTACTACGCTACATGAAAAAAATTATTTAGACACAAACATGTACACACATACATATATACGTTCAGATATTATAATTTTATTTCTCCTAGCTGACTTGGTGACATTATAATATTTCAGCCAGATCTATATCAAATGCCAAAGCATTGGGCGATCTCTGACGGTAACTAGTGCAGTTAAGAAGTGGACCTTTGGGAGATTCAGACAGAGCAATTTCCCTATGCCTTCCTTTCTCTCCTTCTATAATCAAAAATACCTTCCTTCTCAGTCGGAGAGGTGCAGATGTATGACCATACCTACACTGCTAGAAGCATTGATTTTTTGCTCTTTAATAAATGTAAGTACAATGGCAGAGCACAGATTAAGTCTGGAATGAGAGTTATGGATTGCTTAATCTTAACCTTAGAGTCAAAGTCCGCATCTTAACTCCTCTGATTTGTTACTATACCCATATTGGTGTAAAATGAAGATTTTGTCTCTTTTTTGTTGATTTGGGTTTATTGCACCATATTTGTACTTCACTAATCACAGGCTTCAGTGTTTCTGCTTGTTATTTGCAAGGATCAGAATGGAAATTTTTCACCCTACAGAACCACCTTTTTTTCAAGCATAATTTGATTTTTCAGGTGGAAGCTTGAGAAAAGAAGGTTTCTTTTCTGTGCAACATTGGAAACTTGTCTCAGCTCTGGACAGGATGTTGCACAGGAAACTCTCGGGGTACTGCTGGTCCTCCCTAGTCCTTAGCCAGCGCATCTGGGTTACTCATCCAGTAAGTTATCATGAGATCTGTTCTGAAAAAACAGATTGGAATGTTTTGGGGGCTTTTGGGGGGGCAGGAGGGGAGAGCTTAATCTATAGCAAAGAACATGGTTTTCTCTTAACATTGTACGTGTACTACTACCAAATAGACCCCCTAGTGTTACAAGAACATTGGAAATGACCTTGATCTCTTCTTTTCCTGTGGCTTATTATAGTTGATGGCTTTTCATCTTCTGAACTGCCTTAAGCCCATAATGGAGTGCTGGGAGTGTTTTGTGGCTTTTGATGCCTGGGCTAAATGGGGAAATACGCTCTGTGGATGTTTCTGGACTAAAAATCTGATACATAGCTGCTTGTGATTACGGAATCAGTCGCAGGAAGTCAGCACTACCTTCCAGTCCCACATGTTGGCACAGGCTTTAGCTTCACCGCTGCAGACAGACAGATACAGTTTTGTTCAGGAAGAGAAGAAAAAAAGGAAAAATTCTACTTACAATAATAGGACTTCATGGATAACAAAACTGAATATTAATAAAAATAGTTAAGAAGTCTATAAATGTTTATCTTCTTTCCTTGAAATACTTTGATCTGACATGGTACATACAAGAGGTGAAAGTGATTTCACTTGCAAGCGTTTTCAGATCACAACAGATGATTTATCAGAGTAAAGAAACCAGGGAACATCTGAAGTATTGAGATTATCCCTTCAGCTGAACTGGATAGAATATTAAGAGGAATTTCTCCCCATTTGAGAAATAGCAGTTTGGTATAAGGCAGTAATCAAACTGACACGAAACTACTATCTCAGTGCCAACAACTTCAGTATTCAGAATTTCATAATACAGCTGGATCTGAACAAAACCTCAATCAAAGCAGCCCAAATATTTGGGTTTATTCATATCCAGACTGCTTATCTTGATTCTTTGGAGTAGTGAGTTTATTCTTAAGAGACCATGACTAGCCACAGAAACTACATTTTCAACTAATGCATAATATATGCTACAGGAATCCAGAAAGCTATTCTGAGTATAAGAAAATCCAGCAAGCACCCAGCTTCCCACACAAATGGAAAAGAGCAAAGAGAGAGGATGTATAAATAATTAAAAAGAAAACGCTTGTGGGGTAAGCAGTTATATTATTTTTTATAATAAAGCTGAAGTTTCTAATCATATTAAAATGGTTTAAAAATGTATAGAACATCTACATTGAATTACCACATTATTTCTAACTAGTTTTACTTCCCTTTTTGGCTCAAATTGCTCCAACACATTGACTTATGGCTTTCTACCTTACTTTTTAAAAAAAGAAATCAATAAAATGATAGATAAAAAAGGCAAACTATCCAGTCAGCTATATAAAGCACTACCTTATTTCAGTGATTATTTAAGATACAGCATAGATAAATGTTTTAGTGTATTATTTACATGGTGACAGATTTCTTTTCTCATAAGCTCGAGCATTGGTAATTGAGTGCAATGGGAAACAGAGAAGCTTAGAAGTTAAAAAAAGGCACTAAAAAGCATTGCACAAAGAGTACTTATTAAATAACACAAACTTAAAACAAAAACAGAATCAAACTCTACTTTGGAGCCCCTGCAGTGGCATAACCTCCTAATGATCACTTTAATCTTCTGATTCTGAACCCTACAACACAACATTAACAGATAGCAGTTATCAGTTAACATCATAAGCGCTAACAATAATATTTAAAAGATTATTACAAGAAGAAAAGAAATTCAGTCATGTACAGGGTTTCTGACAGCTGGTGTGCTGCCTTGAAGACCTTTCCAAAGGAGTCCCATAGCAGGTCTTTGCTGTCCATCATGGTTACACACCTGAGTTATTCCTTTCCCGGCTGTGGACCAAACGGTCAGATATCTGCAACATTTCCCTGTTGCCTTGAGTTAATTTTTAGGAAATAAACATAATCTTCATGGTTCTACTGCCATGACGGAAAACGTTTGTAGGAATTATCACTTAGTAAAAATATAAATTCACAAATTCACTTAAAAACAAAGTGAGTATCTGTAATTCCACAATAAAATATTACCCATATTCTCCAAAGAATAATACATGTTTACAAACATCCAAGTCTGTGTTGACCAGTGAAATGACATTTTCCCCAATAGCAGTAGCATAACACATGGGAGATACAATATACACTGGCTGAAATATTTATATTTCACTAAACACTTTTTTTTTCCTAGCTAATTTTATCTAGCTTCTCTCTACCCACAGATTAGTAAGGCTATAAAATAGATACTGAAGTGAAATAAGTAACTCCTTATTATTCAAAATGGATTAATTAATATTATTCAAAATTAAGATAGAACTATTATCCTAATGTAGGACTAGACTATGTACTCAGAGTAACGTAAATGTATAATAAAGAGTTGATTGTAATATAACTGCAGAAAAAGTATAAAAAGAAATTTAATAGAATAAAAAGGATTAATTATGGATTTCGTCCTTCAATTAGTTGAATAGTTTATTGTAGTGCAGGGTGGCTTAGAGTTCATTTGCACAGCAGCAGAGAATCGTTTCCACTATAATCCAAACGTGCTGTCCTGAGACACCCTACGTGTAGGCACAGATTCCAGACTACAGATCATCTCACTTCTAGCACTTTAAATACGCTCTAAAAACTAGTATGCTTTAAACTATCACACTGCACTAAACTGGATTAACTTGGAGGTACAGATAAGCCCTAAGAAAGTTCTTGTGTTATTATTTTGAGAGCTGGACAAGCAAATCGTAGGAAATAAAGCAAGAGAAGTACTATTAGAGTGCAGAAGAAAAAAAATCCAAATTTTAAACCTTTGAGCTAGGAATCTAACACTTTTCATTTCATAATTGTGGATAGAAAGTGCTTAGTATGGTGTCAATACGTGAGAATTATTGTTGAGGATGAACTGTGTATTTCTTACCATCTCCCCTGCCACCATATCCCTGAGAAGTGATAATTACTGTTTCAGAATAAAATGGAGAACAGAAAAAAACCTTCAGAACAATATTTATAGTACAAAATGAAAGCAACTCAGAGAAGGAAAGGGTCAAAATCCTGACCTAGGAATCAGGATAGCAGAGTACCTTTCCCAGATTTAATACCAGTCATCTACATATGTGACTGTAGCACATCAGATCACTGCTTTGCCTCTGTTTCTCTTTCGTATGTTCTTCTTGACATCTATTTGAGGAATATCAGCAAAAGAAAACCTTCTTTTTTAATGCACAAAAGTTTTTAGAAAAGAAGAAAGAAAAAGGAAAAATATCTCACCACGGAGTACAAAGAGTATCATCAAATGAAGTTCTCCAGAATGCCAATTGTATTAACATTATGAAGGATAAAGCTGGATCCAGCTTACCATCCCATTTTGATTCTTAAGTTATTTGGAGCAAAAGACAGTATCTGGACTCTGTTTGGGTTCTGTTACTCCAGGCACATGGGGCCCAAGTGACTGGGATTTAGTACAGCAATCAAATGGTATAGTGACCACGTCTATGACAAATTAGTTCTGTCAGTGTTCTACACCTTCTGCAGTCCGTGTAAATGCAGTGCAGTTGCTCCCTGATGCCAGACCTCAATCTTCCAGGGTAGGATTAACTAAGTAGCCCTAAACTAGGTAGTATGCATAGAGAAATGACTACCAACATGGAAACCGGAATGACTGAAAGACAAGTGCTGCAAAAGAGGAAATTTTTCACATCTTTGTTTTTCCACTGACCCCATGCAACCTTGGCTTTTCTGTGCTGGATGGTTTTGAAAAAGTTGTTCTCATGTTGCTGCAGCCATCTGATAACTTCTTGGCTTCAAAGTGGGGAAAAATTGTGTAACAGCAAGTTAGGACCTGATGAAAAGCTGATGCTAAGACTAGAGGGGCACCAGAGTGCATTAGCATCAGCAGCAGTGGTGGGGGCACGAGGAATGATAAGAATCTGACATTAAAGTACATATCAAAAATCTGTTTAATGGAAGTTTTCCTGCCTTTTGGAACACTAACACCCTCAATCAATGACTCTTTCAACACAAGAAAAGGAGAAGGTCATTTGAGCTAGAGTTTTGGTCATATTCAAAATGCTACAGAGATAATATATTAAGAAAGGTACTTCATTAAGCATTGCTTCCAACTCAAGAAGGTAAGTGTAGGTGGAGCTTTCCCACCCTCGCATCAGCTATCCAGTGAGAATAAAGGAGAGCAAACTGAGGAAAAGGAATTTGCATTTTTTTCTGTATATTTTTAGTTATGACATCCATATCAATTTACTTGGCTTGCAAAATACAAGAAAATGATATTTCTCACCTTTTTTTTTCAGGTGCTACATACAGAAAGCTCTTAACTGAGCACTTACACACCTGGCTTTGTGCCAGTACCCAAGTGGGAAGTAGCAGCTAGGCTTCGGGTTGTCCTTTTTTCTTATTTACATTTTTAAGCAACTACTTGTAAAATGAGCAATTATTTCCTAAACAATCGCTTAACACAGGACAAAGTATTTTGTGGGGCCAACATCTTACCATTGAAGAATTCAAGAGTGGCCAGAGTTTTCCATCAAATTCTATCTGCGGATGGAGCAGCAAAATCACCATTTTGTTATAGACCATCTAGCCTCTTATTTTTCAACATTTTGAAGGTAGTTTTGCCTATACAGTTGTCATACCTATGTTTTTTCTTCAGTTTTCTTACATATTTCATATATATTGATTCAGTCTTAAAAACTGATGTCACTTTTGTTATCTATGAATAGGATTTTGTATCATGTGGGCAGAACATATGAGTGCCATGCTGAAAGATGGGTAATCTTTCTCCTGATATGGATGTTTCTCAACTCCTTGCATAATGTAGAAAGATTTATTCATCATCAGACTGAAGCCTTCCATTAATGAGATGCACTAATTAGTGACTTGCATATGTAAGAAGTAGAAAAGGAGTTGGAGGAAGAAAAGAAATGTGCTATGTTCTGAGGTTTTTTTCTTCAAATTTGTTTTCATGTTTCATCTCTTTTTGCGATAACACTAAAAGTTTCCTAACTTGTCGGTACTTGGGATAATTAATACTGATTACTCCACTGATTACTGTCATCTAGATAGCAAGCTGTACAGTACAATAGAAATAGCTAGATACACACATTTTCAAATACTATTGCATAAACTACTTACGGGTTTCTTGTTGCTCACCTCCAGCTTGACCATGAATTGTTTTCCACTGTAAGAATCAGTGAAGTATGCAGCTAAAATACTACTGTAGTTAAAACAATGAGAACGTCATTCTCATGAGATTAAAACTCTGATTAAAGAAGTATATTTCTACTCGCTTCAAAAACTCTGCAATTTCCCTTTCGTTCTCTGGTACTATGTCAGATGGCTATGTGCGGACAACATCATACATATTTCGATTTTATACTAGTTGTCTGCCCTTCAAATCCAGGCAGGTTTTTGAAACATACATCCAGCCCATATGAACCCAGGTTGCAATTGCTCATTTAAGTAACTTTACTGCCATTGTGCTATCCAATAAAATGTGTTACTTCATCCTTAGAATTTTAAATATCCCAGGGGTAGAGATCATTTCATGCAAAAGAAATTTTTTTGTTCAATGGGCAACTTTTATCTCCCTTCCTTTCCCCCCTCCCCCCACCCCGGGATTAAGATTTCAGCAATATTTTGTACATTGTCTTAATAAAAGTTGCTTGCAGCCTTGTGTACTTACTACTTTGTTTCAGTTTTACCATGTCACTGTACAGTTTCTTGAATGTTAAATTTCTAATTCTACAATTCCTTCAATAATAGAATTCAAGCACTTACTGTTACTTCCAGCCACTTCCTAGGAGTTCATGCATGCACGAGTCAACAGGATATCTAAAGATATATTTGTTTTTTTCTGCAGTGATCACAAACTACTGAAAATTAACAACATTAGCCAAATGTCGTAAGTCAGTAGAGGCAGCATAGTCAGCTGAGAAAAAGTAACACTTGAAAAAACTTTCATTGCTATGAAACTATATGATTATAATATTGCATGGCATGGAGGATTTGAACACATTCTGTTAACATAAATTAAAGGGGCTCTCCAGAGATTTTAAGTGTATATGTCTAGAAAGATGCTGTATTATAGTAAATGTGACCACACAAAGCTCACTCCCTGAAGTGCATTACAGTAGCTTTGACCACATAAAGCTTATTCCCTGAAGTATAAAGCAGAAAGAGTAGTAGCAATAACATTCGGTATATAGCTGTCAAGTTAAGGTTTGTTACAGTTATTAAGTTTTTCAGCTCTATGAAGTTCAAGGAAAATATAGTGTACCAATAATAAAGCAATCATTCGACAAAATACAAGGCTCACAATCTTGGGTTCCTATTAACTCATTGTAGGATTTTGTACAGTGTAAATGAGGAAACTGTATTCCTCTGTAGGAGGAGTATCGTTTTTACAATGGACATCAAAGAACACAAAGAGACTCTAAACTAAAACATAATTTTGGACATTGTTTTTCAGAGTATGAACAATCTTGTAGCACAGTTTAATTAAATAATTCACCACACTTCACCAGCTCAAGCTTAGGACTGGAATTTGTCCTCTAAGTTCTTCTCTGATACTGACACAATTATTTTAGAGGGAGTAGAGTACGAATGGCTGATTTGGGGCATTTCTAATTCTACACTCAAACAGCAAGTAAAACTAAAGGTAGAAATTCAAAAACTTTTGCATCTACCAATATCTAGACTACTTATCTAGTCTACCTAGATATGTAATTGAGTGGTATATGTTCTTAATCTACAAAAATTGCAAATAAATTTATTAAGAACCAAAAGAAACCTAAAAGTATCAAAATAGCTATTGTCATTAAAAATAATAACAACATATATTGATGGGATTATTAACTTATTTTAGGATTGACAAATTGTATGTCAAATACAAAGTATTTTAGCTTGATAGTATATATTCTATGACTTTCATTATTATTTCTTTTCATGCACCGATCGCATTCTTTTGAGGAAGAAAGCAGCTTTAATAGAAGGAGAGAAAAAATAAGCAAAATCCTCCTCCCTTTCACCACAGGGAGTCTCATGCTAATGGAATATCGAAGATGAGATCCCTCTATCGGACCTGAGGATAAAATTTTCCTGTAAAGATATGCCAGAAGTAAACCTATCTCCAGAGACAGTGAGAAAGAACAGTAATCAGTGTGGCAATTCTGAAAGATGATGTTAGAGCAGGGAAAAATATATGCAACGGAAAAGCGCTTGGATTGTCAATTACTCTCCAGCACTGGTTCACCTATCTTTCAGCTATTAACTTTGCTTCGATTACTTGAATTCATCATTATTCATCTTCACTGGGGTCCTCAAAGCATCCCATACCTCCTGTTCTACCAAGGGAAGACCTGGTACAAAGATTTGCTCCACTCCACAAGTGAAACCTAAAAATGGCAATGTAAGATTTTCCTGGCCCTAGCAGGGAGTCCTTCTCTCCTTTCTTCACGCTACCCTAACCAATAGGGGAGTAATTTGTGTGCCTGTAAGCCAGCTGGTGACATATATTAGGATCTGCTTCAAGCTTCTGCATGCTTTTTTAAGGCTCCTTAAACTAAAATTATTTCCTTTTTTATGTAAAAGGAAACTAAAGGGAAGTACTCATTGTAGAAAATAAGCTCTCCTGGAAGGATCCTTCTGTAGCAATAAGCTAGTTTGTTTTTATACAATTATTTTTAACCGTGTTTCAAACCTTTTCAAAATACATGGTCAACTCAGGGAGTCTAGTTTGCAAAAGAACAATCTCTTCCCAGCACTCTTTAGGAACTCAGAACAAAACACAGCAAAAATTGTCCCACTAGTTGTTCCCCTGTGAAGACTATCTCCCCTGACATTACAAGAGTTTGGACAGGAGATCTGGGGCGTACTAGGAAGTGGAAGGGAGGAATTTACCTCATATGGCTGTGCCTTACGTTTCACTCCACCTATTAATTTCTCAGCCTTTTTTTGATTATCAGCTCACATAGTTCATGATATCTGGTACCATCATGTCCTGAGGGCCACAAAACCCCTTGAGTCATACACAAAAATGAACATAGATACTTTTTCTTCATGAATTATGCAATGACTATGTTCCTTGACTCACCTATAAAAAAATCATGAAAGATGTATGACTGAAAGTATGCATTCTTACAAAAAGAGCTGTTAGTTTATTATATTTAAGTTTGAGTGCTCATTGTTTTCATAGGCGCACTTTCACTGCCAGTTTGCCTTTGTTGCATTACTGCTTTCTTCTTTTCAAACATTTTCCTGTCATCCCACTAAGTCAAGAGGATAACGCTAGTTTCTTTGAACTAATATTAGTACAGTCCTAGGGAACTGGCTGACAGGAGAAACTCTGAAAAAACAGTCTCTGAATTCTACATTATGCGAAAGCTTGCTCTCTGTTGTGCACACACATGGTCACTGCAGGAGTGGGAAAGCAAGAACACTCGCCATCCCCTAAATCCTTTCTAAAAAAGTTATCTTAGTGTTTCATAATTTACTTCTGGGGACAAAGACCAGAGTGAAACTGTTTCATCAAATATCCCAGATGATCTGTGAGCACGGAAAATAAAAAGATGCTCATCTCCGTTAATGCAGCGAGGGAGTTCCAGTCCTGTCTTTTCCTTATTTACTGAAAGCACCTTTTCCTGGGTCAGCAGAACTACCTGTGATCGTAAACGCTCTCCAATGCAAGTAACAACTCTAATGTTTGGTTCACAGCAATTAAACAAGCTACCTAAAGTATGCATACAAAGTATTAACAGGACGTGATTTAGATTTTAGAAAAATGTAAAACAGTTGAACATTTATCATTGAAATGAGAATTACATCTAAGACAAAACAAATCCCAATGCAATTGAAATCCATTGTGTGTAAATGTTTTGTGCATGCAGAAAGGGAAAATCAAGATCAATACCTTTTTGTCCTGTAAGCCTTACTCAAAGCCTCCATGAAGTCACTGGCTATCTAGATTCTAGATATCCCAAGCTTTCTCAGGTATTAAACATGACATGAATGAACCAATAAGATCTGCCAAAATGATAGCTGAGAGATCACAGTGGAAAAAGAATAAAAGCAGTAAATGCATATTATTTTTACACAACTGAATTGAGCAGTGCACTTAGTGATACAGCAGAAGCAAAAATATACCAAAATGTGTTTGGGAACGGATAGAATCTTCTCAAGACAGAATTATGCTATGAATTCTGTGACCTAGATTTAATTTTAAAAGAGCAGCAAAGTAAAATTAAAAAAATGCAAATGAAGCAGCAGAAATTAGCTTTACCACTGCACTATATGAAGAATACGAAGGCACAATCTGTGCTGCTGATATGATGGAGCAGATCAAAAAGAAAAAAAAGAACCAGCAAGGATTTACAAAACTGTAGCCTGGACTTATATTCCTGACAGTCTTGCACAACTTTTCTTCAAACATATGCTTAGTGCTGCACGTCTAAAAGCTATCAAAAGCAGAATGCACATATTGCATGAAAGGAAAACGGAAAATAGTTCTAGGGACATAGCTACATTTTTAAAGATACATAAGTAGTTACAGTTGGGATGGGGGTTGTTTGTGTTGTCAATTTTATATATATAAGGGAATTAGATTAAAATTTAAAAAGTATTTAACTAAAAATAAAATCTAGTTAAATATTTACCTGAGAAGCTTTAAATTAACATCTATAAAAAGTTTACAGTATTAAAGCAGGTCTACTTTTGGGAAGATTAGTATGCAGTTACTACCACAGAAAATGTAAGATTCGAAAAATTAGACAAAGATGTCCAGGTGGGTATAGAATTACAATAATCAAAAGCTAGAGTAGCTAGTCACTTGGTATGTTGTAGCTAAACAAATATATCAATAACGTGGGGAAAGCTGATGATCCTTTACGCCTCTCAAACTCAAACCATTCCTATTTAAGCTGTAGACTTTCTGTCTAGTTGGCTTTTTGTTAAGCTGTTAACCACCATTTGTTTTCAGAAGAAGAAGTGATTTTTTCAGTAATGGTGTGGCACCTCTTTGGAATTAGTTGAAAGAGCATAGGAGGATTCTAAGTGCTTGAATGAGCAGCAATATTTTCTTTTGCAAAAAGTTTTCCTTCTAACTTCTATTATACCGTAAGATATGAATTGTGAAGAACCCATTTGGCAAAGTAAGCATATATGATGGAAAAGCTAGAACTCCTAGTCTTATTTATGTTCTCTAATGTCAGAAAAAAGGACTGGAAAGGTACACCCGCTAACCTCGCTTCAAAATCTGCAGCATCTGTAACTTAATTCAGAAGGAATTTTAACAGTGAACAAGACAAAATAGTCCCCTTCCCTGTAGCATTTTATCCTCGGTATGTTACTCTACGTATACTGCAGGCACTATGAACAGTTGGGATTACTATCATAATGTATTCTATATCAAGAGCTATCAGACTAAAGTTATAAGCATGAAAATCACATTTATTCTTTAGCTACAGTTGTAGAGTAGCTGGGTGTCCATTAGGGCTGGATCTGTGAGCACACCTAGTACACTTCAATCATTAAGTCTTTGGGTGGTGCAGAAACTCCCTGGCCAATCATCTGCCTAAGATAAGAGACTGGTCTGAGATCAGCTTGCAGCAAAGTGATGGATTGAACCTTCACAGTTAAGTGTTTGACCGATTGTTACGGGAGCCCTCCAGGTGGGAATTTTAGACAGTTCTTTAAAATTCTCCAGGTCAGTTCCTGCTGTGTCTAGTCCAGTTTATATGCTTAAATGTGTTGACCAGTACCCTGGGTGAAGTATCCCAAAGAATCCTCTGGATGATTCCTTCTGCAGAAGTAATCACGTTTACTTAAATAAACTTTCATAAATTATCAATAGAAATTGATTCTGCAGAAATGGTAGCAAGCGACAGTCCTTTGTATGTGATTAAGATAATCAATAGTGATGAATTATGCATGTTGCTGACCATGGTCGGCAATAGCAAGCAGAAGAGCAGTTTGGGGAGTCTCATCTGATCCGGATGAAGAAGCTGCTGCAAAGATCCTTGCAACAGACTCCTGTCTCCACCAGACAGCAATCAGCTGTCCCGTTTGGGAGATTTGATTCCCCATACAAGCCTCACATTATTTCAAGATCCCAATAAATTAATTTCTTTTCTTTTTAACAATCTGTCCATTAGTATCTGTGCAACATAAGCACATAGCCAATTACTTTAGCTGAACAACAGTTTTGTATGTATATAGATAGTACTGATCTGTCATGATTACTGGAAATCAACACAGCAAATCCATTAGAACATTCACAAGGTACCTTTAGTAACACTAGCTCATCATTCTCATTTCTTTCTAAAGGTGTATTTATTAAAAAAAAAAAGAAAAGGAAGAAGAGTCACATAATGACATACTGAAAATTCAAACTCTAAGGGAAATTTTTTGTCTTTGTTATACAAGAACTATGTCAGACAAAAATCTAATCACAGTAGTTCTTTCTAGTTTTACATGACGAAAAATCTTTTTATAAAAATAACCTTACCTCAGTGAAAATCTGCACAGCATTTTTTTAATACATGTAGCACTTTTGGTAAGTCAAAATATTACTTTTAGGCATATTTTTAAAATGACAGGAATTAAATAGTTTTATAATGCTGGTGAACAAAATATTGATTTTTTTCCTTTTTCAGTATTATGGTTCTTAGAGGAATTTTTTAATAATCACAAGAGCACAACATTGTAGGAATAATATATACATTAAATAAACAGATTTGCTTGAACTTTATAAGGTGGATCCTCCTTTGAGATGAAAACAAATACTAAATGCAGATAAAAAATTTTCTTTCTTCCATAAAGCAAAGAACATGAAGAATAGTATAAATCTATTTTACTAACTAAAATTTTTACTAACTGAAAATAGGTCAAACTACAGTTGCAACAAAAATAATGAAAACTGGGACATAGCACTGTGCCTAGTAGGAGAAAGGGGGAAAAAAAAACAAAAACCACACATGATTTCGGGAGCAAAATACAGCTCAAACAGCAGCAACAGGGAAATTGTATGTTAGAACAAAGAAAATCAAAACTAGCAGAGCTCAAATAATGGGAAAAGTAGAAAAATTTTAAGATGGTAAAGAGAAGAAAAAAGGTTTTAAAATGTGTTTCACAGACTCACAGACAATTTGGATTGGAAGAAACCTCAGGAAGTCTCTACTACAACTTCTTGCTCATAGCAGGGTCAGCTCTGAGGTCAGACACGATTGCTCAGGGCTTTGTCCAGTCAGATCTTGAAAAGTTCCAAAGAAGGAGAAGGCATAACCTCTTTGGCAACATATGCCAATCAATGTTTGATTTTTCTCATGATGAAAAAAATCTGAATCTCTCTTATGTCAACTTTTTGCCATTGTATCTCGTTGTCTCGCCATGCACTGCTATGAGGAACCACTGCTCTGACTTATTCTTAACTTCCTCACCACCACTGGGGGGCTGCTGTTAGGTGCCTCTGAAGCCGTCTGTCCTCCAGGCTGAATAAGCCCTGGTACTTTAGCCTCTCCTCACAGGGCAAGTGCTCCAGCCCTTAACCATCCTGGGGGCCCTCTACTGAACTTGCCCCAGTTTCTTGGCATCTATAAATTGAATGAATTTAAAGTACTGTTCCCTTCTGATTTTACCAACTCCCCTGACAGCCCAAGGGCTTCAACAAGAGATCTAGGACATTGATTGATGTCCTTCTTGTACTGGGGACTCAAAACTGGACACAGTACTGCAGGTTTGATCTAAGAGATGTAGAGTAGAATAATTCCTTCCCTGCATCTGCTGGCCATACTGCCTAGAGTGCTACTGGCCACCTTTGCTGCCAGGGTGCACAGCTGGCTTGTGCTCAGCTCACTGCCCAACAGGGCTCAGGGCCTCAGCAAAGTTGCTCTTCAGCCCGTTTGTTTCCAGCCTGTGTTGTTGCAGGCCTCCTCCTTACCAGGGCAGGATGTGGCATCTGTCTTTGTTCAGTCTCACAAAGTCCCTGTTAGCCTATTCCTCCAGCATGTCCAGGTAGCTCTGGATGGCAGCCCTATCAGCTGGTCCCCCCCAATATGGGGTCATCTGCAAACCTGATGAGATTGTGCTCCATTACCTCCTCCAGGCCACTAACAAATATGTTAACCAGGACAGGTCCTGTGGTACTCCGTTTCTTACCAACCTTCATGTGGACCACAAGCTGCTAACCACAACCCTCTAAGACCAACTGTCCAACCAGTTTTTAACCGTCTAGATGCCACCTCTCAAGATCATAATGTGCCAGCCTGGATATAAGAAGATCATGGGAGACAGTGTCAAAAGCTTTGCTGAAGTTGAGGTAAATGATGTCTACTGCTCTCTCTTCATCTCCAAATCCACTGATTTTATTTTATAAGGTAATCATGCTGATCAGGAATGATTTACCCTTGGTAAATCCATTTTGGCTGTTCCCAGTCATCCTCTTCTCCTTCATGTACCCAGAAATGTGTTGCAAGATGATCTGCTCCATGACTTTCACAGGGCCTATAGTGAGGCTGTTTGGTTTCAATTTTTTTTTTTTTTTTTTTTTTTTGCCCCTTTTAGAAGATAGATACATCATTAGTCTGTTTCCAAGGACTGGGGACCTCCTCTGGTATCCATGACCTTTCAAAGATGATGATCTTGGAAGGGTGTGAGCCTGTTCTCTCAGCTCTGTGCCGGATGCAGCAAGAGCTAGATAAAAATTTTTTGTAGGTCCAAAAGGAACTGAATTTCAGCCAGACTTGGTAGTACTCAGTTCTGCCAAGTCATGCATCTCCAAAACCAGTAAAAGAGGGTGCACTCTTTGCTACAGATGAACAATTCTGTTGACCATGTGAAAAACTGATACATGCTAGTGCACTTTGGTTGAAGTTTTTCTTTGTTATGGGAACAAACTGTAAACTAAAACTTCCAAGAGACCTTCAATGGGACAAGTATTTTGGATTCAGTGAAAAAAACAGAACAGACACATAACCCAAAATTTAGCTATACAGATCTGAATTAGCCTTTGAACAAGCGAGCAAAAAGAATCTGCCTAGAATAAAACTGGGTACTCAAAGCTTAGTTTGGCACCATGTCAAGACATTTTAAATAGGAATACAGGATAAATTCTTCCCTAAGGAACAAAATCAGCTTGAGAAGAGACAACTCATTTGTTACTTCAGTCGCCCTAAGAGCTCAAAGTGACAATAGACAAATGATGATAAATTGAAAGACCAATAGAAACACTTTAGTTATTGCTTACAATATGTATTCACTTTTATACGTTGCTGGCTGAATAGAGAACCTATTTCTGATACTTATGGGTCAGTGTCTGCAAGTAACCTGTGCTACAAATATACAGATTGCTGGTCTGCGAAACAAAGTATTGTATCAAATAAAACATCACAGGCAAAAACAGAATTAGCCAATGTTGGCATTGCAGAATTGGGAAGGAAGAACAAAAAATAAAAACAACAGATTATTACAGAATATAACAATTATATTAGGGATATTTAAAAGAGAATAGTAACTCACAATAAGCATACTGGTTAATACTGACTAAAAAAATTGGTGACTATTTATTTCTTTTACAAAGTAAAAGCTAAATGATTTGTCTTCAGAATTACTAACACTAAACAACTTGAACGTCATGATAATCAGCGCTTCTACCCAAGAATCTTAAAGTTTCTTAATGCTGTAGATGAAACTAATAGGATTAATTTTAAGCTGACATTGCTACAATACCTTCCAAGAAGGTGATAAAATCAAATTCCAGCTACAGTTATTAGGACTATTCATTGTTCTTTAAATTAGAATTGTTAATATAAGAAATTAAATTTACAGGGCTAATGTCATCCACTGCACTAAATTGGAGGTATTCTGCAAGAAATCAACTAAGAGAATGGTTTCATAAAGAATGTTAAGCAATTATAGGAAGGAACTTTTAAAGATGAAGTGGAATTAAAAATAGCAGACAGATACAGAAGAAGCTGAGGGATGATATTGAAGAAATTTAAAAGAAGGGTACTGAGATCAAGAAGACAGAAAAAAACCAGTATTCCTGCATGGACTCTCTGGTTCAAGTTTTGCAGCAAGAGGAAAATTAGGTAGGATTTGTTTTACATGTCTTAGCTCCAGGTCAAATCAAAGAAGTAATCTAACCTGACATAGAAATTTTATCTTATATAAAAGACAATCTACTCAAGGCAATAAAAAACACCTCCTTATCATTTTAAGATTTTTGTTCTTAACTAGGAAATTAACATATATATCTCTGAGTTCATAGCTTGTCTTTCATATTGTTAACCATATATTGTTAACTAGAGAATGCAGAAGACTTCAGTAAGATAAACATTTATTATATACGGGCTTTCAGTGCAGATATGATAGTCAGCCTTTAGCCTTAATTGTGCAGGTACTAAGCTGCCTATCAGAGAGCTTTCTGAGTATTATAGTTACGATTAAACAGTAAAAAATGTAAAGAAAACATAAAGAAGAAATATTATCAGACTGTCATCAGCAGGATTAACAAATAGTCACAAAATGTAGAAATAGCTATGACATGAATGTTATTGATTTCAGTAATGATTCAGTGTTTCTAGCTTGAGATTCAATGCCCAACATTAATCGTATGATTTATCCCATATATCTCTGCAGTGCCCAAGTTCATTGCAATTACATTCATTAAGTAAATTTCAAAGCCAAAGAATCATAATTCAAGAAGTATAGTACTTGCTCCAAAATGCTCTATTAATATTCCTAAGTAGAAAATGCAATTTCTAGTAAGTGCTGTTCAGGGTCTTTCTTAAAAACATATTCCAAAAGTTTTTATTTTCTATCAGCCAGATGTTACTGTTGCCTTTGCCTACAGCAATTCAAAGGTACTTTAGAAAATTAAACTGGAAAACTAAACCATTCACCCAAAGATAACAGTACGGCACAGAAAAAAAAACACATCATGTTCCATCTTCAGTTCAAAGAACAAGGATGCAAAGGAAAAAAACCACACATATTTCAGCTTTCCACTCCCCGCTTTTTACTCTCCAAGACTGCTGAGACTCAGTGGTTAAATATGCTAGGCTTCTGGTCACCTCTGAGGTAGCAAAATCTTCTCAATTCTACTGGGACTATTCCAAGAGGGCAGACTTTAATGCTGGAAAGAGATACCTACTGTCATTTCAGGAAATGGTTTCATAATAAAAGCTGTTCAAAAAGCTATATTTAAAAAAAAATGCTTCTCAAATCTCAGTTTATCTTCATTTCTTAGTTGAAAATAAGTAGCTTTGAATAAGTCCAAAATAACCTTAAATTTTTGCAAAACAGTTAATTAACGGAAAAATAATGGTCTAGTCAAAAATATACACAAATGCACAATAAAACTTACCATATGAAGACAGTTTTGGAAAGGAAAAAGAAACTTGAATTCAAATTCCTTATATTTGAAAAGAAATTTTAAAATGGCGAAAGCAAAAAGCCATGAAAATTGTGGAAAAAGAAGTTTATCAAAAGGAAATATATTCTTTCCTAAGCTATTCCATAAAATCAGTAGGATGATTTGCTATAGGATGATAACATTTTGTGCATAGACGTCTTTCAAATTATCTGCAAATAGATCTAAAAATTCACAATTTGTTTTAAAAATATCTGAATATTTTTGCATAATTTTTCTCCTTATTCACTACTAAAGGCAACTTTAGCTGAGAATTGTTTCTAATTCTATAGTGAGACAATGCAATTAGTCACTGCGTAAATGATTGTACGAAACAAAAAGAAACTGCACGTTTCTATGATGTTCTGTGCTTTGTTTTGTTTGAATGGGTGTTTGTGAATATTCATTTGACAACATAAGCCTGTTACGTTCACAAGTAATCTAGATAAAGAATCATTAATCTTACCAAAACACGGCATAAATCCTAGGCACTTTAGAAAGAAAAAAAGAGAAGCTGAAATGCAAAGTTTGGTGCCTAGCTCCTAATAAATTCCACAGCAGCCAGGCATCCACATATCTTTAAATACATGGGCTTAATATCACTTATTCAAAGCCACAAAACAAGTCTGTGGCAAAGCAGGAAATTAAACTAGGGTCCATTGTAGTATCGTGCTGTTTTTACATAATTATATGCTCTGTATATGAAGCGGCTCTTGTTTAAAGGAAGCCACAGACACCACCTTTGATAACCAAATCTGCTATTTCAGAACCAAACTCTTTGGCTCCAGCACATACAAAACCCCCACTAGTTAAGTTGTGGAGGCCATAAAGTCACTTCTAGTGTCTTCTTCTATGCTATCGGTCTATTTGGCGTTACTCATTCTTATAGTTCATCAAAGTGTCTTTTTGAATCCCTCCCAATACAATACCGCTCTCCTCCTGTCAAGGTACTTGGTGCATCACGGTTCCGTGCACTTCTGTACCTGGGCCGCAGCGACACTATTAATTGTCCACTGACAGTTCACTAAAGACTGATATTCATGCTGAGTAAAGTTGGCTGTCGGACAAATTCTGCTAATCAAAGGCCAGCTGAATGGCATCCTGAGTCATCTACAATTCTCAGGTGTCTCTGTCTAGACTTTTTCCTAATTCTGCACTTCCTAAAGAATACTGGGATGCTTCTAAACTAAAGTAACAAACAAAAAGCCCTAAAGACAAAAGCAGAAAACTTCAAAAAAACTTTAACAGAAACAGGAAAAGTTGAAATTAGCAGGTCTGACAGAATATAAATAAATAACTTTTACACCTGTTCCCCTGACCATTGTGTCCTAGCGGGCAGGCCCCTGCTTCCAGGCTTGGTTTTACATAATTGTGTTACTTTCTGGGTTAAACTGAACTCTGCTTGTATCCCCTGTTGTCCCTAGGACAGTTCTTTCCATCATCTCTGAGGCTAACTGCTGTTATCTGTCAGTCCCTCTGCTTGACCTGTGAGCTTGCAGCTCCATCCTGTGAATTTTCTCCTTGCCACATCTCAAAGCTTCTTGAGCCTGCTCAGCTGCTCACCGGGGAGGGACAAGCCCTCTCCCTTCCCCGAAAGATCCATCTCACTTTGTGACTCCTCTTTTAAAAAGAAGATACATAATCATTAATGAAGAAGTTTAAATTAAAAAAAAAAAGCCTCCAGCTGTGTCACCCAGAAAAATGTCTTTTAGAGATTTCAGTATGACGTAGTCATTCTTCAGTACATAACATAGTATCAAAAGTACATAACTTGCCAGCAGGAATGAAAACCAGTCCTGCAATTCCTGATGTTACACAAGCGGGAAGTATTAGAGTTAGCTTGGGGGTAGTTTGGCATAACAGTTTGATACAATTCACTGCCATTATGAGGTTACTTCTATTTACTCTAGGTTGCTTTGAAGTAAAATACTACATTTTAAAAAATAATTTTTTTCTAATTCAGTTATCAGTTATCAATGACTTGACTTACTATTCTGGTTAGTAGCATCTCCTTCTTCCTGGAAGCTAAAAAGACAGTTTCTTTATAATTTCAAATTGCCCTTTTCCTGCAGGGAAAAAGGGAAAAACCAACAATTTTAATGGAGATACTATATTTTTTATCAATAGCCTTTCACTGCTTTTAGCTTTTATTTTTCAGTTTGACCATAGAGAGCATTCAGTGCTATGTGCTGTACTGTACTATTGGCTCAACTCCATGCTGTGATTACTGAAAGAAGTAGTTTACGCTGAAGCACAGAGTTAAACCGCTCACTTGTCCAGATGAGGTATTTTCTTCCTTATTGCAAATCACAGCTGAGACAGGGATAAAAGACCTTTATCTGGGTGAACTGAAAATGACTCGGCCGCAGTTAAGATGCTTTCCTATTTGAGCAAGTTCATTGTTCCTGAAGGTGCACAATATTTCCTCATGTTTCTTCTAGCTAATAGATCATAAATTATGACCCTCTATTCAAGGTATCAAAACCATTTTCACATATATCCTTAAACATGAGATCTTTTTAGACAGGAACACATAGGAATACAGCACTAAAATAACAGCAGAAACTGATACAACACAGGATAACGATCTCAGAAATGTTCAGGTAACACTAACTGAGCAGCTATTTCAGCCATTTATTCTCATTTTCAGCACTATGTTTATTTAAGCTCCTTATATATCATGACATATATAGTGCTCTGAATGAAATATGGCAATCCCCTCAGTGTTATCTAGAATGACTAGCTCGCAGCTATCATGCCTCACTAATACTATTTGTCACAGCATGTGTTCAGCTTTTAAGATACTGTACAATTTAATTAGTCCAGGGAGCTTAAACTACTTGTCCAGACCACAGTTAGCAGTGCCTATCCCCACAAAATTGATGTTGTCCAGTAGTCATTTAACTGGACAATTCATGCAGCTTTTCTAAAGCTTTCCTCCAAAAAATCTTCAGTGAAGGGCTTCATGCTTTGTGACTTTCCTAGGCCAACTGGAATCTGTCTCATTGACTGCTATTTCAGCTACTTCCCCACTTTTTTTTTTTTTTTTTGCCTTCCACCATATACTTGGGTTGATATACTTGCTTCCCCTTTCCTTCTCCACTCCTGTGACAGTTTGAGGTTTCACCTGGTATCCCACCCCAATACGTCCTTCTATCATATGATCCTGACAGAAGTAATATTTATTTTTACTGATTACTTTGCAATTAATCTCCTACAAAAATATTCCTTGGAGCTTGGCAATGGGATCCTTGGACTGGGGTCCTTGCTCATACCTATCAGGGATACAGGAATTTCAAAAGTTCACTGATTTGTTTTTGCAACTCCTAAGGAAGAAGTAATGTACCCCATTAAAAATAGAGAAGACAACAGGTAACAAAAAATAGAATTCTAAACTATATTTTAAGTGATATTCTCTCAGCGTCTGTGGAATTTCTTACCTCGGCTCCATGAGTTGCGTCTTGTTGTGGGAAAGAGGAAGGCAGCTCATGCAACATCGTATTCTCTTCTGAAGCCTTTCCTGTTCCTGTTGCTGCTCTGATTTTTTTTTTCTTCTTATTATTTTTAATCATGGATAACAGTATTCCTGCTGATAGTTCTAAGGAGATCCTTGGTCTTGAACTTTGAACTCCTCAATTTTATTCCTTTTATTACTGAATTTTTCAGGGTCATCCAGTTTATTCTTTAACAGTGAGGCCTTCTAGCTTTAGATTTTCAGCAACTTTCACTAGAACCCTCTAACTTGTATGTGGAGGTCATTAATGAAAATATTTGAAAATATCAATACCAGACAGTTTATTTGTGGAGAACCATTCGTGAGGGTGACAGAGCATTGGAACAGGTTGCCCAGGGAGGTAGTGGAGTCTCCTTCGCTGGAGATATTCAAAACCCGTCTGGATGTGACCCTGGGCAATATGCTCTAGAGGACCCTGCTTGAGCAGGGAGGTTGGACTAGATGCTCTCCAGAGGTCCCTTCCAACCTGAACCATTCTGTGATTCTGTAACCCGAAGAGTTCTACCTTATACTTTCCTTTTGGTGCAACCAGTTGCTATCTGCCCTTCAGCCGGCTCCTTGTCCATCTTACATTTTTAGTATTTAATTCTTTCATGAAATCCACATAGATGAGATTTACTACCTTCATTTTCTCCAAAAAATTTCCATAATTCCTTGGTTTAAAAAAGAACAAAAATTCTGAAATCTCTTTTTGAACCTTATTTTATGGATCCATTATATGTTGAGTCCTTTTATTCTGAAACTATTTTGATTAAGGGTTTAAACTTGTTTCTGCTGTTATTGTTTATTTGGATCTGAAATTATCAGTTTGACGTATGATACCAGATATTAACATTTTATGTTTTCCCAAGATCCTATATGACCCTTGGGGGGGGGGGGGAGGAAAAAAAAAGAGAGAGAGAGAGAGAGAGTTGGCAACAGAAAGACTTTGGGAGGATATATGGCTAAGAAGTACCAATAAGTTGCAGAAGGGAGGAAGAGAAAGGAGTGAATAGTTTGCTGACATTCAGCTAAACTTTAATCATTCTTTTTTCAAAGAGGTAATTACTATTTACAGGAGTTCTAGGTCATGATCCCATCTTGCACCCAGCTTAGAAGAAGTACCTGAACAATACAGCACACTGTGAGACCTGGGCTGTGAATGAGTGCATCTTTAGGCTTCCTAAAGTGCACTGCATCATTAAAAATAAATCAAAGCCCGTAAAAGTTGACATATTGTAGCTGTTTTCCTCACCCTATCTGCTTTAATTTGACACTTTTTCAGAGGAAAGTTGCCATTCATTTCATATCAAAACCTGTCAAATTCTTTCCCTTCACTTAGCACCAGAGAAGTCCAGATTTTTAGTATGGCATGTTGAAAAGCTACAGAGATCAGATAACTCATTATATGCAACACTCCTGCAAAGGAAAAATTAAGGGTATAAGTGAATAAACACTAAACACTTAAGACAAAAAAAATCACAGTTCAAAGCATTGAAATTAAATTTTAAATAAGAACTAAAAAGGAGTTGATACTTAAGTTTCCAAATAGAACTCTAACATTACTAGGAAAAAGAAGGGGAATGCCTTTCGGATTTTTTTTTCCCTTTCCTGTAGTCTAGTGCACAGAATTCTTACTTCTGGACCTATATCTTTTAGCTACTATTAAAAGTAGGCAATATTTTCCCTAGGCAGGATCAGGCGGCTTTGTGACAGAAGGTGTTCAGTGCCACAAGACAGTAAATCTCTGATAACAACTTATCACCTCTTTCTGATTCCCAGTAAACATTCTGGTAACGGGTAAAGAAGATTTAAACAGCGTGGGAACACTACTCTACCACCTAAAGGAGAGAAGAGAAAAATAACTGTGACTCAGTGTAGGTAACTGAAGTTAGGCCTTCTATACATCAGTATAGCAACAAAGTACCAGTTTTTAGGAGTGGATGCTCCTCAGACTTTGATCAGCAATTCCGTCATAAACCTAATTTTCCCTGGCAAATTTTGTCAAAATTATATTTTTTTTCTTTTTGCTAGAAAAAGCATTAACCTTGAAAATTGATATTTTTTCCAGAAGAAAATATATTTAATTGACAATAGTCTAACTGGAGTTCAAAATAGGCTTCTAACACCCTTTATTTCCATGTGCAAATGGCAGTTTTTCAAAGACTTGTGACACTGCTGCATTTAGATGCACATTCAATAACATTAGTAGGATAATTTCTCTGTAATTGAAATTATATTTTTTTCTTTCAAGAAACTACAGAAATAAAAAGTCTGTATAATTTTTGGGGAAACAACCTGGAGGAAGACAGCAACTGAACAAGGAAAATCTGTACGCAAATAATTAATTTCTAGTAAAATCATAAATAGCTGAAGACTAGTGCTTGTATGGAAAAAAAGTTAAGTAGTATTAAATATTAAATACTATCTGGTTAACCCATAATGCTGTTGTGCTGGAAAGGAAATGTCAGAGAAAAACTTGGGCAATAAATTATGTTTTATATTAATCACAGTATCCTGTGAAATGTGTTACTACTATGTGATTTCTGCTTTGGTGAGGGCTCAGTCTCAAGCAGTGACTAGTCTCCCCGGTTGGTTGATATCTTCATTGTTTTAATAAAATAAAGTCATTACATTGTTAAAGAGAGGAAATCAACTACTGAGATAGCAAGGGCAAAATCCCATGGAGTGCTGTGAAACCTGGTTGCTCTATGCAGTCTGCATTCTTTGTAGAAAATATATTTCCGTGGACCTCACCATGCAGGAAAGCTCCAGGTTTCTAAGCGTGCGTCACGTCTCCAATAGTACAACCAAAATCATCCATTCTAAATGTTACGAACAAATTGATTGCCATGACTACTTTTGATCTGAAACTACAGTTTTTACAATGGGGAGGAGTGATTCATGAAGGACTCCATAGCATATAGGGCAATTTAATAACATGAAATAAGCTTAACAGGAAGGCAGAGAGCAGACGCCTAGCTCTATTAAGAGACAAACAGAGCTAGCTCCTTCCTTTGACATCCAGCAGACATAATGGAACTACCAGCACTCCCAGAGTTGAGCAACTTACCTAAGAAGCAACTGGCTCTAGTAAAATGTTTTTAGGAAGAGCAGAAGAAGGAGACATGTAAAGTAGAGAGCTGCAACGAGCATTCAGTAGCAAAGTTGCTTTCCAAGAATGTACTAGAACAAATGCCACGGAATAGGCAATTACATCAATCTCTCTGGAGGTCCCAGCACAGTTTTATTACAGCCACTGGAAACATCACGATCACAGTAGGTATGGGTAGAACTGAGACCTGCCAGCTCTTAAACCTCATGCCAACAGAGCTCCAAGTAGCACTTCATTATCTTCTAGCAATACACTGATGTACTGTGTGGACTCTGTCCAGTAGCAGACAGCAATAAATATGCGTGCTAGACAGAAGATTAAGATATTCTTACTTTCCCCAAACCTATCACCTGAAATTGCCTGGGAGAAAATTAAAGACTTGACAGGAGAAGATGCAATTAAAAGTACTCAGGTGTATTCTTATGTGCTATGAATGAACAATGTAGTACAGTGATAGTGTCTATCACTTTACGTAAAATTGTGGAATGGACAATAGCATAATCACATACTCATTAAAAATACATTAAATCTATGTCTCAATGATTTAAAAAACAAAATAAAACACCACTAGAAATACTCCTTTCTGAATTTTAAAACTAAAATGAGAGTAAAGAAAAGAAACAATTATAGGAGAAGTTTTTTTAAGGTAACAGAACCATTTATGTGAATTTTATGAAAAACACTGGAAAAATCTGCCAAGAATTTTTAAAACAAATTATGAGTTTAATAAAATTGATGCAGAAATTTTATCCATTCATATTCTGGAAAGATAATTTTGCCATAACTAATATTAATTTCAGGTTCTTTTAATAAAGAGCCTAGCCAATTAATCTTCTGTGACTGTAAGTGTAATAGTCCCATTAAAGTTAAAACAAAGGTTAACAACTTAAATACATTTGTTATTACTTTTAAATTAATTTGATCCAAAAGCAGTAATTCTGTTATTTTTGCTAACACTACGCATACTCATCCACACCGCTTCCTTAAGAAGTTAAATGTCATTCCAAAATTCACTGAATTAGTATAACATCAAATCAACTAGAAACACTTAATCAAATATTTCAGTCATCTTTAATGTCACACAGTTATAGAAATATTTTTTGGATTTAAAATATACTGCTGTAGTTGATAATTCAATTCATTGTACACCTGCAATTTTAAGTTTCTCTGTACAAAACATAGTAATTTCTTGAAAACAAGATGAATTATTCAGAGTTCATAATGAACTCACAACCACAAATCATGTTTCCATGCTTTCAAACTCTCACTATGATGGCTAAGAAGCTTGCTGTAGGTGTTAATTAATGGCAGCATTAATTGTTAATTAGCAAGTGTTAAAATGGTAGCAGAAATGAATGCTGAATACATTTAGATTTTCCTTAGGTGTGCACTTTATGAAAGTGGCGTATATTCCAGACAACTTGATTTTTATGAGTTAATCTTTCGTGCAGAATCAAAATATAGTCTTGGCTACTGGTCTTATCCAACTCATCCTGGGCAGATTTTCTCTTAATCTTCTGCTGGAAATAGAGAAGTATCAGGCAATTCATTTCTATACCCCAGTTCTTGCAACCAGACTACTTAGGAAATCGCAATAGGAAGCAAAATCATAGAAGTGGGTTGGGAATATGTAATGGAAGCCATTCATCAGTGCATTATGTTTTCCTGGATTTCTTCTGCTTTGAGTCCTAGTTTGAGAATGGCTGAGGCAGCAGAATCACAGCCCAGAGGCACATGACAGTGAAGGGATTCCCCTATATCATAAATTCTCTTCATTTCTGATCTTTTGAATCAACCAGGTACAGAATGCAGGTCATTGATTAGTGAAACAAATAACACTGGTATGAGAATAACACTGTAAGCTGAACAGCTCAAATGCGGAAAACTTAGAACAAAGTTATTAGAACAAAGACAATTAGTGATAGCTTGATATCTTTACCAGTAATAAATACATAGTCACCTATAATCCAAAAAAAAATGTACAATTTAAAGAGGCAGGGGAACCTGAAGTATCACCACGCTTAAGGTGATATGTGTGATTCTGATTTCTTAAAAAATGATCTAGGTTATAAAGCACATGCAAGTTCAATAACAAACTTGGGGTTCAGTGGAGTACTAAAGCTATATTCTTCCAGTAACAAAACTAGCATTCTTTTCACAGTAATTTAATCCTCAGAAATTGTAAGGATGAACACATTTTCCTTGAAAAATAATCATCAACCTTTAGTCGTGTTTCAGATTTGAGATTCTAAAGTGAATTATGAATATTTCCTGTAAGTATTGTTCCATGGTACCCAGCTGGAAGAAGAGCATTTTCCACTTTATTGATTAAAACTTTATTGACCTTACTGTCTGTCAGGTTCTGCTAAGGGGATTTTTGCAAAGCAAATTTTTAATATTGTGCTTGCCAAAATGCATCAACAGATTCTGTAAAGGGTAATCGAAAAACCATTGGGAACATTTAATATTACAGCTAAGACCATGGCATTTACTTTTAAACTTTTGCTTCCTCTCAGACTTTGTGCAGTTACAGTGGAAAAATGAAATACAAACAACATAAACATCCCTGCATGAAACAGAGAAATGCCATAATTGATAATTAAGGGGTGTCATAGGCTGACTGACAATATTTTATTACTTAACACCTAATAGTTTATGACAAAATCCTTCCTATAAAATCTCCTCCTCCTTTGTTTTTCTCTTTGACAGACAAAGATCAGTTTTTGGAAACAGTCATCAGAAAGACACCTTTGGACAACCTGAGCCCTGAACTCTGTGAAAACTTTTGAGAAGGAGCCTAAGGACCCTTCCTTGGTAGGAAGCACAAAGGCTTAACTGCTGAGTTGCTCTGCAGGCCGGAGGGAGCAGAGGTGCAAAAGCCTGAAACATGACTTCATGAGTCCTGAAATCCTTCTAAGGAGAGTTCAGTAAAGCTAGTTGTCGGTGGAGGTAAGGCAAAATGCAGCAGGACACAGGAGAGGGTCTTGTTCTAGAGAAAAAAGGAGTCTAAGGAGCTTAGTCCTTAAGGCACTATATGAAAATCAGGTTTTTAGATACTGCTACTGAATTGTATAGATGAATAACCTTTAATGCAATAAGTATTCATGCCTTAGATGAAAAATCTTGTTTCTTTCTAACAAAAAAAGTATTTTACCAATGTCCTGTGACTCCAAGCCAACCAGCCATTTGACCTCTATCACCATTCTGCCAGTGTTCTTCAGTCATGACTTAAACAGACCATTTTTCAGAAAGAAAAGAGGGTGCTCTTATGACCGAATGCCTAATTGTGAGATCAGAGTCTTAACCATCCATATGCATATTGAGATCTATTAGTACCCTTTCATTCCCATCCCCTCCAAAGCCCCAGGATTCTTTCAGCTATCTAAGTACCATTAATGTCTTCATAGGGTATCATTCTACCCATATGTCTAATAATATTGTTTTTCTGGTCCAGTCAAGCTAAGAAGGCATTTCTTTCAAAGCAAGGGTGACCTGAAAAGCCCTAATATTGTCCAACCTATCACAGCTAGTGAGGGTGACCTACTGTGGGGAAAAATTTCATGAAGAATTAGGAAAATACATCTGGTCTAATGGTGTCACAGAACTCCAACACAGGTAAATTAGAAAAAATCCAATATATACTTTGTTTTTGTTGTTGTTGATGCATAGAAACCCCGTAATTTTCCATTCTCCTAAACCAAAAGACTTCTGGAATTTTTTTTTTTTTTTCCCAATAGAAAACCACTAAAGTCAAAGGAATTCACAAATGGATGGAAAAAGGAAGTATCATCACAGACAAGGTCATGAGTCATGTGACATTTCTGATACAATGTAATGCTTATAATTTATAAATGCACAAGACAGCTGACACATAAAGTGCAGGAGCTGGTGTATAAAAAAGACCACATATGCTATTTTTGTAGGTTCATCGGTTCCAGTATATTTAGTAAAACTGCAGGGGAAAACAAGAAATCTTTGCTGAACTGTCCTTCCTAGTTAACTTGCAAAGAGCCCTTACTCACAACCATCATCAGTACTACTTACATCTAACATTTGATATCTTCAAAGGCTCATTTATCTTCCCTTGCACTTCTGACAGTGATCCTTTTCTACCAAGTGCTATACAAATGCAACAGCTTAAGAACATTCAGCTGCAAGACAAGAGATAAACGCTAGACAGATAGAGGGGGAAATACAGTTACATAATTGGGTAATGTCACCCAGCATGATAGGGTATCTTCCTATTTCAGGTTTTAATGTACTCACATCAATGATTACTCTATCGTGTGGGCAACGAAAAAATAGCTTTACTTTAGCTAATTCGAGAACTAATACTAAAACTCAGCCTAGACCAAGTATTCGCTTAACTTTCCTAGACAGTTGCTACACTCCACTGATATCAGTACACAACCCAGGTTTTTCAAAGCTAGCTCGGGCATATATGCATATCCTTTATTGTTGCTGCAGCAGCAATTGTAGTTTACTACAAGATAACGAAGCTGAACTAAAAGAAAGTAATAAAAAGTAAACATTCAACCCATTACATATGTTACTTAAGGAAAAAAATATATTTTATTAAGATAATATTATTTGATACTCCACAAAGAGACCTTCCTTTTTCAGCCTGCACCCTCCCTCCTTTTCTTACAGCTGTTGCATCTGCAGTCAGGAGGAGGTTCATCCCCTTTTCCCAGACATTCTGCCTGAGGGACTTGCAAAATGGAGAACTACAGTGAACCAGAGGAGCAAATGTGACAAAGAGCATGGTAAAACATCTGGATATGCTTGAGTTTAGTCAGTTTAGAAAGTGCTTCCTTCTTGTGGCAGGCCAAAAATGCATCACCTGAGGTTTCTGTTCAAAAATCACTTGCCCACATGCAGTCTGTTACCACATCTGTTCAGAAAAATAGGTCACAGATATGTAAATGAGGAAATTAAAGCAATAAAATAATTGACTCTGCATCCATAATTTCTGACCCAAAAAAGATGCTGACCTCAAGAGCTGTAAAAATCTGCTCATAGCTGGCAAAGATCCAACAGTGGAAAAATTGATATTAGCAGGAACCACCCACAAACAAATTTACAGTGACAAGCAAGTGCCACAAAAATATTTAGGCATATAGATGTACTACAAAAGCCGGTTTCGGTGACCTGTTTTACTTTGTGCAGCAGCAATGATTACTTCTGCTCTTACATTATGTTTATACCACTGTTCTCATTTTTTCCCTAACACCATACCACAGCTATGCTGACACAGCAGTCACTAGCACACCTGCAGCATAGATATATCCAAAAGCTGAAATCATGCCTTCCAGTTACAGCATAGATTATTGCATTTGGGAGATCAGATTTGAGCCCAGAGATTCGGTCTTTATATCAGAAATTTAGGTAACCTACCGAGTCCCCGTGCTGTGCAAGCAAGAGCTGATTCCTACATATCCACTTTCAGAATCCTTCTTGGAGTCTGTAAGGAGATTGTGGGGTACTTGCAAGGTTTAGTATATGAAAGACAAAATACTGAATCATATTAGATGCTTTACACTGCTTGCTTTAAATTATTGGGAAGCTTTGCTTGTTCTTTATGAATTGCCTCAATTTCATACCAAAAGATGAGCTTTACAGTGGCTTAACTTTAGTGGACTTTAAGTTTATACATATGTAACTATTTGTATCACACTAAACCATTCTTTCTGCAATGCATTTTGTCAGCATCCCTTGTGATGCTGTTAATCTTTTTCAAACACACCAAACGTTATTCTGTGATAGAACTTTATCCCAGCTGCACTGAAGAGGTTTAGTTTCAGCTGTTATTCGTTAGTATTAACAGAACCGTCTAAGAACTCTAACCTTGGGGAAAGGATCCACGTCTTCTAGGTGTGCTACAAACTTGGGGAACTCATACTTAAAGTACAGACAGACAGACAATAATACAAGGAAACAGTGATACAATACTGGCAGCATGACAGGTAATTATCTCAAGCAAAACAGCACCCTAAGCACCACTACGATTTTTTTGGTAACAGAATTTATCTAAAAGATACAACTGGAAGAGCATAACACGCTATAGAAATGATAGTTTTAGGGATTCCCTGCCATTTGTGAGACACTGCAAGCTTGAAGCACAAAATTTTGGTATTTAGAACCTATCAGCGATTCAGAGAATCACTCAAGCTGGAAGGGCCTCAGGTCTCTTGTCCAAGGCCCTTCTCAAAGAAGGGTCAATGCTGAATTCAGAGCAGGTTGCTCAGGGTTTTGTTTGTTTGGGACTCAAATGCTTCCAAAGAGGGAGATTCCACAACCTTGCTGGGCAACCTGTGCCAATGCTTGATAGCCCTAATAAAGTTTTTTTTTTTTCCCCTCAAAATATTCGATCGGAATGTCTGCTGTTTTCATTTATGACCACCATCTCTCTTTTTCCTGCTGTGCATCTCAATAAAGAGCCAAGCTCTGTCTTCTCTGTAACCTCCTCTTACATACCAACAGGCTGCTCTCAGGTGTCCCCAAAAGCCATCTCTTCTCCAGACTGAACAAGCCCCTTGTCCCTCACGGGGCAAGTGCTCCAGCTCCCTGACCCTCCTCTGAACTTACTCCAGTTTATTGATCTATTTATTGCACTGGGAGACCCAAAGCTGCATGCAGTATTCTAGATGTAGTCGAGTAACTGTTGAGTAAAGGGGAATAATCACTTCCCTTAACATACTGGCTGTGCTCCTGTTCATACTACCAAGGCTGCCTCCTTTGCTACCAGGGTGTGTGGCTGGCTTGCATTCAGCTCACTGCCCAGCAGAATCCCCAGAAAAGTTACTCCCCAGCGAGTCAGTCAGTCCCCAGCTTTTTTTTACTTATGTTAGTATCAATAGTTAACACATTGATAGTGTTTAAAAACTGGGAGGGGGGGACAGGCAAGGAGGGGTCTAAGCTCAGCTTATGGGAAAGAGGTGTTACATTTATATTTCATCATGAAGAGACGGAGTCTTTTCTGCCTAGCTTCTTGTATTTAGAACTCAGAATATATTTTCATTAACTTTCACTTCAGTTAAAATATTTATATTTCAGTTATGATTGAACTTTTAAGCATTAAAGTACTAGAAACAGGCAAAATGTGTTTGGAGATCATTGAAGGAAATAAAATTCAGTACTTGATTATCTTAACATAAAGTCTCAAATACCATAGCCAATTCCCTGTTGATGTAAAACATGACATAAATCTTAATTTCAACATTTTGTATTTAATATATTCTACCTGGGTGTGGTTGATTTAATAACATTTTGAAATAGACTTTGTATTCCTTATGAAAAAGTATAGAAATTATTCTAGAATTTTATATTTTAATTTTTAATTGTATTAGTTAAATTTGCATATATAAGCCTTAATAGGGAAGGAGACTTTTTAATAACAACAAAATTTCAGAAGAATTTTGCCATACCATATGTTGGTTTACAGATGTATTGCTAAAAAAAATAAAAATAAAAATAAAAATAAAAAGCAAGCTAAAGCTTTGTATCACTAGCTAAAAGTTAATGATACTGTGGCTTTTGCTAGCCTGGGCTCATAGTTTTACAATCTAATATTCTTTCAAAATCTTTTATAGATGCACCCACCAACAAAATGGTAGTGCACATGGGCCAGGCAGGGTACTTGAAAGAGAAAAGATTTACTGCTGGAAAAAAAATATTTTATGCCTTTCAGCAAGTTCTTGCATCTTTCTGTGCCCCTGGCTGTGTTTACACGGACTGTTCAACTCACTTACTTAAATTTAGAAAAATACCTTGATATGCTTTACACCCTCACATTTGCTTGAGCCTAGACCTTCCAGGACTGCTGGGACAGAACTCGTGGCACATCGTGATTATGTCAGCTCCTGAGTTTGAAGATTTTCTATTCGTACTGTTTTCATGTGAAAGTAAGTCCTGAAAGACATATGTATGAAACTATTCCACTCTCCATGTGGTCAGGCTTAGCGCATGATAAACTGTCAGTGTGAGTGAAAGATTAGCCTATGTTAAAACTAGCTGCAAGCTTTGAGCTGCAAACTAGGCCCATGTAGACAGAGTTCCTTCGTATTTCTCAAACCACCTTATGCATTCTATGGAAGTAACTTCAAAGGTTGAGCTATCTAAAACATGTACATCTAGCACAACTTTAGGGTACCAGAGGCAGCAGATACGACATGGGACCCCGCTGCTATAGACTGGAGTCCTTCTGGAGTGACAGCTGGAGGTCATTCAGAATACAGCAGGCCATCTGAGATGACTCAATGGTTACACACAAATTGCTTCTCTAATGTCATGGAAGAATTTGAAATGAAATTTAGGACCCTTCAGTTTTAAAGGGTGCATCTAAATAAAAGCTTTGTTTAAGATAAAACTAATATTAGGAAGTGGAATCGCCTTCAGTAAAGGTATTACAAATTTGGTGGCTCATAAATCTCTCTAAAAATTGTGTACTCCATACAGTTGATTCCAGCTCTTTGCTTTACTCCCGAAGGCCAGTTTCTTCATCTGTGGACTCACAGTGGGACCTTGCCATTTCCTTTCTTCTTTGAAACTCTCATCTAGTCCTAAGCTGAAAAGAAATTCATTGCTCTTCCCAGTCCTACCGCATGATACTGACACCCTTCTAAAATCTCCTTACCAGCAAAGAATAAATGAGCAGAGGAGCAGAGCAAAATCAGCTCTAACTGTGCGTTCCTAAGCTTAGAAAAAATATCTCTGCTTAGACCTTTGCCACTTGCATATATTTTCATAGCACTACTCTGCATAGCACTACTCTGCATACAGTGTTCACCAGACTTCTACAATAAAATATATTACTGTCCCTCCATGTAACAAGAACTTCTTCTTTCCATTTGCTATTTGCACATCTATTGTGGAGCAATTCTAGATGTTTGTGTGCCATTTCCTTGTCCTGGTTAGAAGTGAGAAAAAGAAAAGAAAGCCTGGAGTAATGCTTAACAGGAAAAGTTTTTCACATGAAAGCACAGTTATGTTTTTGCCACAGATTCACAATCTATTGTGGTGTTAGGACATTATAAAAGTATTTTACTCCTTTTGAGCTCAGTGGTTAGTTTCTGTTAGAAGACTGGGTTACTTCAGGCTGAATTCTGTTCCGAAAATAGGTTTAATCAGCAGTTAGACTTTCCTGTGCTGTGAGATACAGATTTGGGTGATTAAGTCTAACATGAATACAGCTGTATTGGGTCAGATAAAGGTCCACCTACCAACATATCTCAGAAAAAAAAAAAAAAAAAGAAGAAAGCAGACATTTTGTGATACTTTACCCCTGTATTTCTTCTGAGTTAACAACAGTGTGCAGTTCAAGCACTTTAAGTCACAGGTTTTATCTTTGTGCTTACCAGTACTGGATGAATATTTCTTCCATAGCTTTCAGCAACTCATCTAAACTTTTATCACCCATATTATCCCATGGCAATAGGTTCCACAATTTAATAAAACCTTGTGTGAAAAATAAAGTTTCTTTGACTTAAATCTGCCATCTTAAAATTTCATTTGACACTGCATTGTCTTTATATCATAGGAAACAATAAATAATCATTCTCCTGTTCACCTTCTGCCATGATGCTTATTATCTATTTCTTATTCAGTCTGAAGCATTCAAATCTATTTCACTTTTTCTTATGTAGAAGCCATTTCATCCTATTTATCATACTTGTTGCCCTCTTCTGTACCTTTCCAGTCTCTAATATTTTATTATTATAACCAGAACTGCAAATAGTATTCAAGATGTGAGAACAGCATAGATTTATTCAGCAGTATAACGTTATTTTTTGTTTTGCTGCCTGTTCTTTTCCCAGTTCTCAAAACTCTATTTACTTTTTGACCACCACTAAGCATTGAGCTGATGCTTTCAGGGAGTAATTATATAATGACTCCAAGATCTCTTTCCTGAATAGTAATAACTGATTTAAAGATCTTCCCCGTGTATGTATAGATGGGTTGTTTTCCCCAATCTGCATTACTTTGCATCTGTCAAAAGTGCATTTCCCCTGCCCTCTTATCTCCAGTTTCTCAGTTTCACAAAATGTACCTTGTGTTCCTTGTTCAGACTGCTTACTGAACAGATTGCTTACTTAATATTCTGAATAAATTTGGCATTATCAACAAACTTTGTTACCTCACTGTCCATTTCCTTTTTCAGATCGACTGAGAATGATATGCCCCAGCACCAATCCCTATGGAATTTTACCATTCATCTCCCAACATGGTGAAAACTGTCCTCTTTATCCACTTACCAATGAGAGGATGTTCCCTTTTAACAAGTAGCAGCTTTATTTTTTTTTTAATGCTCATATGTTACGGTAAATACATGAATTTGGTTCACTCCCTGATGCCTTGTACGTCTGCTCTTCTCTAGTCATCCTGCAGAAACTACCCTAGGTAATTTCTCGGGTTCAAAATGAGTAAGCCATATTGCTCCTTCTCCAAAAAAATGTCCCCTAAAAAAAATAGAAAAAACAGAAACAAAATAAAGCAAAAACTAGACTCAGAAAACAGAAAAGTCTGCTCTGCAGTTTATACTCTACAGGTAGCATGGATTCAAACCACATCTGACTTTAACCAAGCAGTAAAGCAGACATTTGTTCTCGCATTCCCTGAATCACTGACCTGTGCATGCAAACATCTCACTGGCAGAACCCTGCCAGCTGGGCAGTCTGCATAAGGGACACAGCCCACACGTCGGTCTCTTCCAAACAGTATCCAAGGACAGAGAAATACTGACTTAGGATCAGAGAGGACCATGACTTTGATTTCCTCATATGAATATCCAAGATCAAAAGAATCTTTCACCAACAATACAAGGAGATGGATAAACAACATGTTGCTGACAGCTACCAACACAGGACTGAATAGTTCTTGACATAAGTTAATATCTGCACACATGCAGTGTCTTCATTGACTGCATTTGTGTGGTGGTAGTGAAAGGGGGAGGGGGGAGTGGGGGGGAAACACAGCCTGCCTGAGTTTAGGAGATAAAACAGGTAGGCAGTACTTGGCATAGAGATGAGTACTACAAGAATTATGGTGGTATGTTAAAAGGTATACTATAATTTGCTGAGTCGTACAAAGCAAGCAACCTTTCTTCCAATGCTGCTATAAGCTGTGTGAAGCCTTTATTTCAGTGATTTCACTTCTAGGTCTAGGGTGATAAGTAAATGTGATTAAGCACAATAAATGATGGTATACTATATTCCACTTCCAATTGCTCTTGCTTTAATTTCACTGGCATTGGTAAGGACCTAGTAAGTGTGACAGATCGAAACCAATGTCAGGGCTGACCACAGAATGAAGAAAATCTCATCCCCAATCTGTACTATTGAAACCAGTCACTGATTACTGTGGCCATATTTTTCCCCAGTATGCACATGCATACATCTCACATATAATTTGCACAGCTGTCAGTTAAGTGTCCCTGATTTTCCTCTAGACTCTTCTTAATTTTCATTTCACACTTTAGACTATTTGCATAGGAAATCCAAAATGTCCTATCATAATAGAGAGAGACACTAAAACCGGCGGAAAATCTCCTTCCAGATGTCAAAATATCTATGTGCAACCTTCTTCAAACCTGCCCCTTTAATAGCTTCATTTTCTCTTTTCAGGAAGGGTACCTTTCAAAGGGTAACCTGTGTTGAGAGAAGCTGTAAAGATGACTTTGCTCAAGTAACAAGAGATAATTCGTGAGATAACAGGAAAGCAGAGTGGAATTCAATTTTCTAATTGAGGCTTTCTATATGCAGAATACACAATCTAAGTGAATCTGAGAAAAGGAAATTAATTCCAGAAATACTATAGTACTGACCTCCTCACAACTGAGATTACCTCAGCCTGCAGTCTGAAGAGCAGCTCCTACTATTGCTTTTGTATATGTTTTAGATGCTTCTCATCTGTCTCCAATGATGCTCTTATGAAGGCCTTTGGTGTATTACTCTGCGTACTGATTTTTTAAATTTTGGAGCTGTGTTAGAGTGGTGAGTGTGTGAAGATATCCCAGGTAAACCGGTGGTGGTGAAGGCTATACAGAGGTTATCCACACTATTGAACAGAACCATGTAAATATCTTGATTTTTTGCAACAAGTTTATCACTTCATATTTTTATTTTATATTACCATTGATCAAAATCTACTGCTGCCGACAAGCTAGATCTTCCCCTCACACATGAATGCCCACACATATATACCCTCACAGTGAGCGACAGGAAGAAACAGCTGTAATTAGAATAGAGCATTTCAAATCCCCCTCCACCTCCCTAGAGGCAGTTAAAAAAAAAGCAGGAATTCCATTAGCACATCTGCGTGAAATAGCGTTTACATCTAGCTAGAGTGTCAACATACGGCATAGGAGAAAAGCACAACACGTATTAAAAATAACTAACCTTTATTTTTCCCCACAATCAACACATGACTCATTCTGAGCTTGAAAATTCAAGCTTTGGGTTCTAAATATGTTTGGCAAACGGTTCAAGCATTCTACCATCAGTACTCTTTTGATACGCACACAGCTATATCTGAATAAAATGTAGTAGTAGGCTCTACACCTGGAAAAATTTTAGTTTCAGGCAAGTGAAAGAAAGCAAAGGATTAACTGCATTATTAAAAGTTTTCAATATCTTGCATTACAATTAATGATCATATATTAGGAACTAATAACTAGCTCATCTGCAAAAAAGTCCATGTGAGATGCAGTGCCAAAACTTTGTCCAGGTGAGGATGGCCCCAAATAATCTACTTGCCACTGGCCTCAGATACTTTGATGCTGATTTAGAGTATCAGCAACAAATCTCCCTGCCAGCTGGGGATGCTAAGGAAGTCAGAGGAGCAGTGGTAGCTGCATAAACAGCAAATAGTGTCAAACTACCAGAGAGAGAGAAATCGGCATGAAAATGTTTCTGTGTAACTCAGGCTATTTTTGCAGCTTTGCAGGGAAATCTCTGTAGAAAACGAGTATTGAAACATTCCTGTATTTATTTACTTATTTTTACCAGGAGGAATGCATTAAGAACATAAGGTAGATAGGCAGAAGGTTTTCTCTCTTTTATCAAACTTTGCATTTAAATTCTAACGCACAACAAACCTTCATTAAAATTCATTTGTTGCTGGGAGTTTCAATGACAACTGTGACAGTTGAAGATAGGGACATTTTCAGTGAGGTGGCCCAAACCGTACAGAAGATTTTTGCTCTCAGAAACATCTAGTTTGATCAGATTTTTTTTGCCATTGCACTGAATACTGTGAAAGTAGCAGATGTGTGACTAGTCTAGCCAACCTTTCAAACTAGGAGCTGCTGAATATTCAGATCAGGCGGGAAGAAAAGCCACAATAAGTATAAAAAGATCCGCAGGACTCATCAAATTGTAGGAATGATGTAGGTGATAATACTATGGGCAGATAGCTGGTAAACAAAGTGGCAAGAGGAATAAGAAAAGAAGGAAGAAAAAAATAAATGGATATAAAAGTACTAAGCCCTTACATACTATTTCTCTCTTACTCCATATCCTTTACCTGTCTCTTTGTCTGTCTGGTTTATATCTCTGTTCTCTGGAGAATCAGATTCCTGCTACCAATTAGGCTCATTAGGATATCCTGCAAGGCTCACCATTGCCCAATTAAACTAGTTGCCTGATTGCAGACAGAAACGTAGGTGACTCTTCCTGTCTGAAGTCTCAGCAAAGATTGCAAAATGATCTCACTGTATGCAGCAGAGTGTTAACCATTTAGGGGCTAGGCATGGCACTGGCTTGGAAAGCAGCCTTCATTTGAGAAGTAATCCCTTTATATATATATGTATATTTATGGGTATTTTTAGCTGGGGCCATCTCCCAGATCTTGAGAAGCAAATCGTGAGTCCTTCATACCACCAATACCCATTATATAAACAAAATAAAATAAAAAAAAAGTCGCAAAAACTGCCTTACCTGTCATCTTCCCTTTCAATCTATCTGAGCACACCAGACCTGGATTTGTACATTGTTAATATTCTGTGTGTTATTTTAATTACATTATAGATCTGACGAAAATCAGACTTCATTCTAATGATAGTTTAGAATGAGATCAACATAAATTATCAAATAATAAGTGTCCTGCTAGTAGAGCAAAAATCAAAGCTAAGAAAATTTATATTAAAATTGGTATAGTGCTTTCTGAAAAATAAATGTAAAAAGCACTGTAAAATGCATTTAACAGGGCATATATTTGCTATCCCTGTCAAAGAAAGGTATAGTGAGATCTGCTGGAGATCATCATTAAAATTTAATGATGAAAATTTTAACACCACAGGTTTCCAATAATACTGGAGCTTTTGAATGGAGAAGACTTGAGAAGACACAATATGAATGACAGCTTTGAGAATCCCTGTTCTTAAACATTTTACACCTTTGTCATTTTTCCTGTTCAGTGGAAAATTCAAAACGTCAAAAAGAACGAACTTATAAGACATGATTAGACAAAATGACTGTGCTTAAACTGTGGAAATAGATATGTTTTGAATTTTAATTTCTTCTTCCCCTTCTCAAGTAGAATCTCTCTATACTATCTGAAAGTGGAAAAGAATAAGTTAATTTTAAGTAAACGGGACTGATCAGTCTAATAGTATTCACGTGTTTAGACCTGCTTCTAGGCTTTGATGAAATTTGTTTTTATTCCTTTTATTCTGTCATTTGATCAAGATCAAATCTGTTAGAGAATAAGAAAACAACTGAAAACATAACTAAAAATGGGGAGAAGTGTTATTTATTCAGAATAACATGGCAACTGTTATTTCATATACAGTCAAGCGCTGATCCAGCTCTTACTAAAATCTTTAAAGGTGAGATCCTCAAAGAACAGGTAATGGAATTGCCACTTCTTACCCTGTTAGAAGTTACCAAGGCTGACTTAATGTTTTGTCTGTCTGTTTTACTTGAATGGGAATTTCATCAAAACTCTAGATCAGCTGTAAAATATGGTATTATTGATATCTCTAATTCAGGACTGATAACTCCATATTTTGCAAAATGTTACTCCAGATTTGGAGCTGATCATTGTCAATATTCAAAAGTTAAGATATCAGATTTTAACAAGATGTTCTGATTACCAGCTCCCACATCCCAACCTACCAATAGAAAATCTTTATAACAAAAACCAGTAATCAGACCAGTACTTTGATATATTATAAGATGTAATTGTCACGTATATTGCTTAATTTTTAACACTGAATAGAGAGTGGAAGGAACATCATAGTGTTTCTCTCAGATTTGGAGCTATCACTAAGATGGGAGGTATTAATGCATTTTCCATCTCTAGCACAGACGATCTGTACCCCACAGAAAGAGCCATACCTCTCTCCGTCTTGTCTGAGTATGAGCCTTTACAGCAAGTATCTGTCTATTAGGTCTTTCCTACTTCGCAGTCCTAGAAAACTGAGTGTGGGCCCTGCTCTAGAGGGACACCTTCCATGTGTTAACAGAAGACTATTCTAAAAGCTCTTTGAAGCTGGTTAAGGCTTCTAGATAATAACATTTCAGTTTATGGCAAAAATTCTTAATTAGTCCCTGACATCCTGGCAATTTGCGTTGAGAATTTCATGCTATTTATACTAACTCTGTTCTTTCAGATATTTTAAAATCCTTCCTTTGGAAAAAGGTTTTTTTTTTTTTTTTTTTTTGCATCAGGGACAACTTTTATGAGAAATATTGCATGACTAGTGCCAAGAATGATGGCAGGCATTATATAAGAACTGTTCCAGGAATGATCACTGACTACCCTATAGTACAACAGCACTTTTCATATTGCCTCTTACTCTCTGTCTCTCCTGGAACCGGTTCTTTATCCCTTTTTCATCATCACAGTCTAATAATTACGTATTACTCTCCTCCCCCCTGGAAAGCAGAAGATACAGGCATACTGTCTTCCATCACCCAAGAGAGTTCAAATATATTTGCCCTTTCATACAAAAAGCATCAAGCCACTGCACTAGATATCTATCAATCAGTGAGGTTCCCCTCAAGTTCTTTTATTCATTCAAGCTGCTTAAGAGGTATAAAGGATTTGTCGGGTCAAAATAAAATACAAAAAAGTTAGCATTCTCCAGCTCAAAAAAATTTATCTTGAAGGGGCAAAGGCATGGGTTCTGGGTTTTTCCATTTTAGCTGTTCTTGTAATTTATATTTCTAATCGAACTAAAAAAGCTCACACAAAACAAAAATATTTCATAAATAAGAAAACCTAAAACAATCCAGAGATTCACATTCCTCATTTCTACTTTCTTTTTAACTTTTGTTAATTTTGTTTCCATTTTTACACAATAACGTAATCATTAAGAGCTTCCGCTTTATAGACAACCATTACAACCAACGTACAAGTAAGAATGGGAACTGATGGTACAATTTGATGGCTTCTCCTCTGCCCCTATTTGGAAGGAAATTGTGATCCTTCCTTAATTATCATGAACCCCTAAACACTGAAGAGAGCCTAATCATCTGCATTCAGGTGGCTGAAGATTCCTTCCCATAGCACCTGGTGCCCAAGCTCTGAAGTGGCATGGGAAATCATACATAGCTTTTCCCATTTCCTAAAATGTAGGATTTTGGTCACCTTTTTGAGGTTCATAAACCTTCCTGCAATCCTGTGGAGAAAGGTTAAAGGCATTTAATGCTGGGTTTTAAATTCCAGCTGGAGTCCAGGTGCCTAAAAATTAAGAGCTGTGGCACGTTATGTGAAGGTAACAAAGTCTTTTATTGGATTTAGCCTCAAGTGGGGAAAAAATCTTTAAGCAAGCCATAAAAAACACAATAATTCTCAGGCTATTCTTGCCATAGAAGGGAAAGTTATTGTTTTCATTCTATATGCTTTTTTAATATTTATCACTAATATAATTCAATTCCTATAATAGAGGGAGCAGTAGGAAAGAAGTAGGAAATATCAATATGTTACTGGAATCATAATTCTCTTACAATGTGCTTGGAAATTTCTATACAGTTTTTCTTCTTTTACAAGCAGTCAAGTCTAGCCTGTGTCTTTTGAGGACAAGAAGAAATGCAGATAAGGAATGTGGATAAATAACTGCGATTATATTCTTTTGGGTATTTTTTTCTGCCGCAAGTCTTCACAATAGTTTAGATTTCAAGGATTTTCTTTGAATATCTACTCTTTCCTTTGTATGTATTTGTTTATTCCCTAGTGTTTAGTCAAAAGCATTTTTCTATTTCTTGTACACATACCCTAGCAGGAGGGCTTCACCAAAAACACTTAAACGTCTCTGTCAAAATATTGACTGAAAACATCACAGCATATTCTTGAGGAATGACTATGAATGCTTTAAATAGATAGCAAATATTTCTCAAGTTAGCTAATCTACAGTATAATAATATCGCTTGTGATAGAGTAATACAATACTAAGTGCAACAAATATGTGTTTATCATCAAGGATTATTCCAGGAGAGTCTTCAAGTCTATCTGCACTGGTAGTAGCATTGTTGTTATGATACCTTTTAAATTAATTTCCTTCTGTTCTTTTCAGTATATCACTGGATGTACACTATATGCAGAGGTTAGGCAGCATTTAAATGCTTAATGTCACAGGCTGGCTGCAGGGACTGGAATAAACTAATATGCTTAGATGACCTTAAGGAAAAAGTATAATAAATAGATACCTACTGATTTTAACAGGCTTTTTGGCCTAACACTCTCTGAAATCAGCCACTTGTAGTTCGTATATGCATATGGAAACTTTATATTAGGCTCCCAGGCTCGACACTTTTAATGTAATTTGATAACTCAAGGATAATGCCTGTTGAAGCCTATATATAGAAGACAAGGTTTAGGGGCATTAGTTCTTATTACAAAACTCACCTCAAGCCCTTAATTAGTATTGAATAAACAACTGTAATAGAAATTAAAATTAGAACAAACAAGTTCTATTCACATCAATCAAAAGCAATCTGAGCATGTGGGATTTTGGACACCCTCTCTACTCCTGCTAACCATTTGGGCTAGGACTCCAGCTCCCGCATGAGATAAGAGAAAGCAAGAGCACTGTGCAGCCTCCCTGTTATCTTCTGCTGCTGTCATCCCCCCCAGGAAAGAGGGTCTTCAGGTGCAACGTGACAGGTTTTAGTGCCAAACATCTTGGCTTTTGCTATATTGTACAGCTAACTCCACATTCTGGGGGATTTGACAGACATTACAAAGTCAGGAGCTCTGAGAACCATCCCAATGCTGTTTATGTTATGTTAGAAAAAGCAGACGTTAGCACTGCCCGACGTCATGACTTCTGTCTACCCGTGTCCTGATGCCAGGTTGTTTCTGTCTGAAATATTCCAGTACATTCTCATTATCTCCTCACAAATAGAGGGCCTGGTTCTGCAAAATGCTGAGTGCCTTCAATTTCTCTAATTCAATTTCAACAGAGTTCAAAAAATACTAAACTTCACTAGGATACCTGGGTTCAGCTAACCAGGACAATTCTCTTATCAATAACATCATGCATTGACAGATACCATAAATTTGATTAGAAGACCCCTACTTAACAGCATTATTCAGCAGATCTGCTGACTGTGTCAGGAAGATTTTACAGACACGGCATATTTAATACACAGGATCCAGTAAACAAATAAGAATAGACTATTCAGCTGCTGCTGAAATTTATGCAACAGGCATAAATAGTACGTTGCATGCTTGGGAATGAAATAGATGCCTACATTACATTTTCAAGAGCAATTTACAAACAATGTGGAGGGGCAGGGGGGAGTATGCACAACAGTTAGCATGAAAAGTCTATGCTCATTCCCCCTTGCCCCACCTTTAGAAAGAGCTACTGAATTTACTAATAATTACAGCTAGTAGAAAGTTGTTGGATTAAAAAGTCAAACTCAGGAAGCTAACAGAGCCCAGCCTGTTGCCTTTCTCACTGAGCTTTCGTGTCCTACCCACTTTTGAGATGCTGAACGAATTTATCAAAATGCTTCTGCTGCAACAGTAAAAATAATCATACTAACATCCCCTGTGGGCAAAGGGCTTCTGTAAAATCTTTTTATTACAATGAATGTAAAGGGTGTTTGTGATTCTGCTGTCGGCTGAGATACTAGAAATTCTATTGTGGAAGGACAAAGAAACGAGGATTTACCTTTATTATGTATTAGGAAACGTATATTTTGATCAAAGACTTTGTTTAACTTTCACATTTTAACAATTAGGATTAAAAATCTAATCTACTGTTCTGCTACTGAACTAACAGCTTTGATAAGAACTAATTTCATTTTTATTTTGATATTACACATTTTCAGTGTCTCAGCAACCTAAAAAACCCCACATCTCTCAAATAAAAAGGTTCCACTAAAACACAGTGGAATTTTTAGGATTCTACTAAAAAAAAAATAAAATGCAATAAAAATAAACAAACTTGTTAATGTCTAGCTATAATTCTGAACAATAGGTTCCTAAACTGTTTCTGCTAAGCCTTAGCTATTTTAAGAATCGCTGACTTAATTATCTAAAATAAGAGAAACCAACCCATCCACCTTTGGCTCATTAAAAAGCCTTCTAATTTAAGTCTTCCAAGTGCAAAAATGTTATTTCCCAGCCCCCCTTTTTTAATGAGTTCATTCTACCTCCTGGGCCTGTAAAGGAAACATTTTCGTAATACTGCTATAGGATTTATTTTGCATTTCCCAACCTAGCAGCCTGAATCTGACCCTCCCACTCATGAGAGTACCTTAATCCACTACAACTCCCAATGAGCTGTGTAGGAATACCACGTCTTACAGAGTCAAAATGAAAAATAGTGGTAGAAAATGGAGTCAAGAAGACTTAACTTTTAAACTATAACATCAGAGTATTGTATCACATAATTTCAAAAATGTTCTTAATTCTTGAAAATTTAACTTAATCTATTACATCTCTCTAGTCTCTCTTGCTCTCTCTATTACACTGCTTGCCCAAAAGAATGGGAAAGGTAGCTTCAGTGATTTGTTTTTCTGCCCATGGAAGATGACCAGGGAAACATAAAACTCTTCCTAGAAGAAGACATTTTTTTTTTTATTTTACTGAACCAGAGACACAGGTCAGAATTTCAGAGGAGAGTAGAAGTTCTTGTCCTTCTGACAGTGAGAATTTTTTTCTCCCCTGCAACAGGTAATGCGGATGCAAAGACCAATGTCCAAGACGATGATGTCCTATATGTCCTGATTTGAATGATGACATAGGGGAGAGACTGTACCTTAAATAGGAGGATCTTTTGCCAATGCTCACACAGACCACAGAGCTGACAGGCTTGGGAGCACTCAAGGAGTGTTACTTGCTAGCAAAGTCGCCCTGACCCCAAGTACGCTGAAGTTAATACAGCGGCTATGAATCTGTACTAGAATAGATTTCTGATGTGGGAAATCATTGTAGAGATAATAAACACAAGCACTATAGGAATAAGATTATTTAAAAAATACAATAATAACGTTACTAATTTTCCCTAATATTGATTTCTTCCTGTGGTCTTCTCTGCAGTCTTTCACTGGGAATGTTTAAGATACGGAAAGTTTTATTGTGGTTGAATGCTGCCTAGGAAGTTATCTTTGCAAATGACTTAGCTATTAAAGAACTGCAAGTGAGAAAAGAACTACACAAGCAAATGTCCCTGACGGTTTTGTTTCCAATGCAATTATAGGAAAGGAAAGTGATAAAATATATTGACACATATCATCACTAGCATTTATGCAAGGGGCTGGACTCGCATATAAATGCCTGGGAGGGGTAGGAAATGACAGTAATAGTAATCTTATTATCAGTGACTACTAATAACACTAACAAAATGTGAACAAGAAAGGGAAAAAAATCAAGCAACCCTTAGAAATTAATATAGAGGGAAAAGCTCCTTAGAGAATTAAAAAAAAAAAGAATTGGTTGAATTAGTGAGGCTACACATACAAATACAAAAACTCGGAGGCCAAAGTAATAGTTCTGGAGAGAACAGTTTCTGGACAGAAGAGCCTCTGTCTGAAATTTCACTGTGTGATACTACTCACTACTAATTAGTCCCTAAAAGTACCAGAAGTATCAGCATGTGGACTGAGGGTGACAGGATCATTCTACCAACATCAGACAGGAGTCACAGTCAAACGAACACTGCTAAAACAGTCTCTTTTTGCAAGTCTGAGAAACAGACAGCAATGGATGAGCAGCCAGCACCAGTTTTACAAATGTGTCCTGTAAGGTAACTATCAGTCTATGTTTTGTTTTAAAGGGTTTGCTGGGGTTCCTAAAAAGTTAGTCTAATATGCTATAACTAGAGCTCGCCTGAAAATTTGGATGAAAATGCTATTTCAGATTGCTTTTACATTGAAGCATTAGCTTCTTATCCCTTTTATAGTTGTCTCCAGCGTTAATGGAATATATTTAGTGGTCTGCTTTTCTTTGCGCAGATACATCCACCTTGTGCCTGTGCAACCAGAATAGGTATGAAGCCCATGAAAGAAAGCCGCATACAAGCTCTCACTGCTTAGCGTAATTGGTACCAGCTATAGCGGGGAGAAAAACGAAAAGGAACGTGGAGCTATTAGGATGTCAGAATTAAAGGCAAAAAATTTAAGGTGAAAATAAGAGTTTTCAGTCAAAAGGTTTTACTGAAGAGTTATGCAGACTTGGGTTAGCAGATTTCACTAATCTGTGCTGTGCTATACATTGGGGACTGTTTCAGAAAAATGTGTATATGAACCAACTTGTTTCTTATTTTTAATGATACTTTGCCACTGCTTTGAGTTTGGAATGTTTTAACAGAAAACATGTTCTAACAGCCTTGAAGAAAGTGAAACGCAGAAGTGGAGCCTTTAATTCTACACCCAAATATTTTTGTTTTATTTCTTTCAGTTTGGCTGCGACATTAATAAAACAATTATTTACACAGAACTATTTGGGTCACTTCAAACTTTACCTAAGACTCCTGAAAAAATCTGTCCATTAAATGGACTCTTTCATATGAGACTGCTCAAACTCCTACTCTCCTGGGAACTTGCTCAGATGTTTCTCCTCTTTGTGAAGTCTAGGTCAGGAGTGTGCAACCTAAAATTCCATAGGCTGTGTCCACCTGACCAAGAAGGCAGCCCTCCCACCTCAGGATGGAAGAGCTCCAGCCATGCAACTGAAGCCAAGCCGGGCTGTTGGAAAAAAACCTATTGCTAGGATTGGAGGATCACCCCTATTAAAAATCTATTCCACTACCACTTCCACTCAGCATTTGAGGAGCCCTTAGGAAAAAGCAGCTGAGAGTGGGCTACCTTTTTTTTCCCCCATGAGGAAAATTTTTTTTTTTCCATAGGAACTCTCAGGTCAAGGCAGAGATTTAAATATGAGAATATATTCTTCCCAAATGCACTTAACATTTACTTCATTGCTACATGTATAGACCTACTGTGTGGGCAGGGAGACACATGTCTGTTCACAGGATGGAGAAGCAGCAGCAGGAGCGCTTTTGCAAGAGCTGATATGACTGCTGTGACAAGAAGTTTGGGTAACTTTGACTTAGCTCAGCCATTACAGGTATCCTCAAAAATGTAAGCATGACTTAGATTCATTCTAGCACTGCGAATATTATATCTTAAACTATAACTACCTGTGCACAAACTCACAGAGAAGAGTTTGTAGACCAGCTGTTGACACAGATTCATCCATGTAATTTACGTATCTAAAAATATGTGTCTAACGAATATATTCACAGAAAACAAGACTTGTTTACAATGGTGGACTGAGCTAGCCAAATAAATTATTTGATGCAGAGCTCTTTGCCTGGTTTCACTACCAGCTCTCCCCTGCAGGCATGCGTACCCTTCTCCTAAGGAAGTGAGCTGTGTACTGCTAACGAGGCTCATCAGCATTCCTGCCAGCATCGCTGCCTGTATCGTCACCAGTTCTTATTAGTGGAGCTCTAAGGCAGGTTGGCTTCCCAGCTAGATCAGGTATAGGGTCACTTCTCCACGCCACAGCTCCATAATAAATTCCCAAATTGGAAAAACATCTTTTAAGCATACTCTACAGCCTTTATTTAAATGCCTCTTAATGTAAATTCACTGCTCATAAAAGTAAGGGAATGACTGTTTTGGCAGCCTCTGGGTATCATTTGGGAAGATGAAGTGCATGCTTATCTGCATAATTGCAAGCACACTATGTCTGGCTGTGGCCTTGTAACCCTAGCTCCAGTCTCTTAATCAAAATTAGCCCTGTGGTCACAAATTGTGCAATTGTTTTATGGTCACGGGCAAATGTCCATTAGGGTGAGAGAGACCAAACCGATTTTTCCACCTGTGACCTAATTACATTTAGATTTAGTATGTGTCCTGTGAACTGCCACTTAAGGTGATTTGCACTGTCTGGTGAGTCATAGCACTGCTGCTAGGAAGACCTGGAGAAGGGCGAGGAAGTTATGATGACTTAGCACCCGAGAAGCACAAGAAGGTTTCAGTCAAACTATTGAACCATCAATCACTGATGGAGCCTGCAGCCCTGGAGAGAGTGCACGAGTGTACTGACGACTCAGGGGTTTAGCAGCATGGTCACCTTTCTGCCAAATGCTGAATCAGATTTACACAAAAGAAACCACTCTCCCCTCTTCCTTATCACTTTAGCTATCTCCCACTTTGTCAATCATAGCAATTAGGACTCAGAGGAGGAGGCATATTGTAGCCAGCAGCCACAGGGCAGAGAGAAAGAAAGAAGTATGGAAAAAGAAGAAAAAAGAAAGAGAGAGAGCAAGAGAGAGAGAGTGAGAGAGTAAGATCAAGGGAGGGAGGGGAAGCAAGGAGAAGAAAGAAAGAGAAAGAAAGAGAGAAAGAACGAAAGAGAGAAAGGGAGAAAGACAGAAAGAGAGAAAGAAATTAAATGCACGCAGGGAGCAATGGATTTTTCAGCCATGCTTGATTTCTGTACATCATTCATTCACCTACAGACTTGCTGCTATCACACATAATCCTCGTGCTATCGCCTCATTTATTACTATGAAGTAATGGTACAAAAAATGCTAAACAGGAAGCAAAGCAGTTCAATTATCTGAGCTCTAGTTGTCGTTAAACTGGACTTTAAAAAGTGGACGATATTGAAGCTGTATCATATTAAAGAATTTGCTGATTTAGGAACACTTGTGAGAACCCTCGGGTAGACAAGGGTGCAGCAGCCTATCAGCTTTCCTGAGTTACAAAACAGGAATGTCACACTTGGCAGGCTGAGAATGAGGCCAGCAGAAAGAAGGAATAATGGGAAGTCTTCCCAGTAATGAAGGATCAATATATTATATAAAAGATCAGAAGCTGTCTCAAAAATAAAAATCCACCTAGATATACCCAAAAGATAATGACCTCTCAAATCAAGTAATGAATCAGAGTTCTCCTTTAATGGTGAAAAAACAATTGAGAACCAAAATACTGAGTAAAGTCAAAAGGATCCTGCTAGTGCAAATGGGATCACATCACAATAACCCAATGGCTCCATTTCATGTATGGATCAATCTCCTGAAGAAACATTACCCATCAAGGTTCTTGTATATTAACCAGCTAACTACTATAACTCCTAATAACAATAATCATTATATGTTATTTAGATTATATATAATATAACCTAGGAAGGCATGCCGGTGTCATGCACAAACGCTCAGGATCCCGGGGGCTTCAGAGGACTTGCATTGGCCATGAGCTCATGTATGTAAGCTCGCTGCTTATGCAGCAGGTGAGTTAGGTCTCGATTCTGGCCATGGGGCTGCCCTCAGCAGCCAATGGGGATATACCCTTAGGATCTGGAAGGTCCATAGTTTTCCACAAAAGCAAGTTGAAGTGTCTTCTGTGCTAGTGATTAAATCTCGACTTCTGTCCTATATAATCAGGCCCATCATACTGAAGAAGATTCAGCTGTCCGTTAATGGAAAAGCTTTCCAATGATAGATGGCAAGGAATGAAAAACAAGGGCAAGAAGGGTGAAGTACTGTCATTTAATCAGCATGTAAATGCTAGCTTCCAGCATTCTCTAATGTTACCTTGGCTTGATTTTTTAAAAGTCAGACCTTCTCATTATTCCAGTAATATCTAGTACAGGCACCTTTATCTGTGCCTATTAGACCAACGTCTAACTGTCTCTATCTGAAGTACATCAGTAATGTACCTGAAGGTGTGCGTATAAACACATCTTTCACAGGCTTTGTGCCTGGCCAGCGTATTAAACAACTTAGCAGCCTTGAATTTTTTATTCAATGATATCATTTTAGCTGGCCTAAAAAATACAGACGAACGCAAAAGAATGTGCACTTTTTTTCTGTAAATAAAGTTTAAAGGCAAGAAAGAAGGGCTAAATTCTGTTGCTTAAGTGGAAATGCTGTGTTTAGCATAGGTAACTAAAAAAAAAAAATGCTAGAAATTAAACATTCCAGTATTATAAATCAAATAATGTCCTCAGTGCTCCTTCTATTGTTGTTGTTACTCTCAGTAACAGAAGTAGCAAATTCCATTTATTTTATGCTTGCCTCTCCAACCCTAAATTATTAAATGACAAAGCATTACAGCATTCTATATTGAAAACTCATATATGCACTGTGAACATTGTAAGGGAAGGCTGAAGATTTTGGCAGCTGAGCTGGCCATTTTGCTTAAGACCCAGGAAGGCACTTCAAGTATTTAGATAAGCAATCAGCTATACCCATACAAATATGTAAATTCTTTTCAGAAGAACAAATGGGATGTGTGGTACAACTGAAGTTGGTGTTTCTACATGCTTTTGGGAATGTCTTGACCCTTTGCTGATAAATATACTCTGGTATATAAATATACTTTTCCTTCTTGGGTCGACAATCGTTTTCACACGCTCGTAGGCCTAGAGAAGCTGTTTACAGGCACAGTATCTCTCACAGCAATGTTCCTTCAACTGCCTTCTGGAGACAGGAAAGTGGTAGATTCAGTGGTCAGTGTAGCCCTTCTTGACCCCTTTGTGGAGGCTATTCAGTGGTGGAGGAAGCGTCGGCTGCCACACTGTCTGTTACGACCACTTAGCAGTCTCACACGGGCCACCCAATACTTGTGTTTAACACCTGCTGACTTCTCCCAGGCCTATAAAAATGACTTCAAAATTTTGATGTTATTTGAACTAATCACAGAGAATATAGAAGTTTGATATTATGATAATAATGTCCTGGGACAAAACTGGTAATAAAATGATATTAAAATAAAGAAAACATAAGCACGATGCAAAACAATAATAATGCAAGGTTTGCTGCCTCTGCTTGTACATTAGATTGGAGTGGTTCTTTCCAGGAATAATTGTACTGAAAGAGGTAAACTATCTCTGTCTTAATTCAGTACTAATATGGCATTTGATGAAATCCAAAAGCGCTCAGTAAGTTTATAGCTATTCTCTTCATAACAATGTAATAAAGATAATATGGCCTTAATTAAGAATATTCTATTCTATGACAGCAAAATGAGTCTCATATAATAGCAATCTTATGACTGCTTTTCTTCACCTTATTTACTCAGGAAATCTAAGCTCAAACTTTGCATCCATTTTTTGCTGTTTATTACTCACTTTTCTAGCTTGGTTGAGCAATATAAATTTATGAGCTTGCCACTGTGAGTCACTGGCTCAGCAAGACTAGAAGTCAGGATCCTCCTTATTCCCAGTTCTTAGTTCTTGCCTGTAAATTGCAAGACCTCTTTGCTTGTTGTTCAGATAAAATCGAGGCCATGGAATGTGCTATACACTAAGTGACCAAAAGGTCAAAGCAGAGACTGGAAGTCAATCAACTGGCATATTGAATCTGCGTAAAATTCTGCTACTGATAATATTTGTCTCACAAGGGCACTTAAGATCTAAATCTGGTATTGTTCTATATGAGAAGCACTGGTAGGGAAATACAAGTCCACAGGCAACTTATTTCCTCTTTCACTTGTGTAACACTCTTGGGAGCGTTAGGAAGGAGAGTTCATGAATGTATCTATGAGCACATAAGATGACATGGGTCTCTTGCTGTAACTGTGTGATTCAATTAGCAAGATTTAATAATACGAATGTTCTTCATTTTGGTGCAACAACTAAATGACCGTGACATTCCCTCTGCTCCTGAAATGCTAGCTTTACACGAGCGCTATCACCACCCTTCCACTCTCAACAATAAAACTATCTTCCAAGAGACAGTATTGTGAAAGAAGAAAGTCTGTGTGTGTGTGTGTGAACATGTATATGTGTGTTCATATATCTGTGTATATAGTGTATGTGTGTATGCATATAAAAATTCCTTAGAAAGTGGTGATTTTGTGTCTTGTGAACTCTGGAAAACACATCTTGCATCCTGTTGGACTGTATTTGCCATCCCAAAGTTCACTTTAAGTTTATATTTTAGCCATGCCAAAAAATTTTTGCGTGTCTTTGGCCATTCATACCATGTTTAAAACAAAACAAAATAAAACAGCCACACAGAACCAGAATTTCTCACGCCCTTCTAGCACTTGATAATGAAGGGAGCGTCACACAGAGGAACGAGAGAGTGGTTAGCCTGTAATGTCCCCATTCTCCCTTTCTTTCCCTCTTCCATCAGCAAGGTGCTGTCCTCCTAACTTCCTCTTTCTCTGCCATAGAAAAGGTAGAAAAGGATGACCATTTGTCGATCTTTCTTCCTCTGGTCATAATGGTATCCATTTTCTTATTTCCCTTGAGTGCTCAGAGTTCTACAGGAAATGTCAACTGATTTACTTTTCTGCCATTCCAATTCTTGTATCCTTCTGACAAACAAATGTCACCTCAAATTTTGTGAGAGAGGAAGAGTGAGACAGAGAGAGGTAACACACTTTTCTTTATTCCCCTGAAGATAAGGTGTTAGGATAAAGATGTGTCCCGCTGCTATTGTTCAGTAATAGTATTTCCACTGCTATTGAATATAAATTCATTCATCAGTAATATATATATAAGTATATGTATAAACAAGTGAGCTATTTCATGAGATCACTATAAAAATCTCTCCACATTTCAATAAACACAGATAACATCAACACGTTAAAAAGATGCTGACTGCATCAGCTTCTCATCCTAGGAAGCCTAGTGATACACCAGAATGACAAGAAAGAGAACATCAACAGCCATCCACCAAAAGGTGGATATATGACAATAGTGCAGTGTTACAAGCATTTTTCTTTTGTGAAATGGCATAAAACGTAATTTGCCTCAATATCAGCATGATATAAATACCCCTGCCTGCATAGCAAAAGACGTAAAGGCAGACTGAAACTCTCTCTCATTTGTGTTTTACACAGCAGTTAATGGTTTAGGATACACTGATGACAGATATTTCAGTATTTTACAATGCACTGCAAAGAAACTAAATATTGAGTCTCTTTCTCTTGTCAGTGGTAGAAAAGTTACTTAAATATTAATAGCCATTTCAACACAGATGTTTAAGAAGAATTTAGAAGTAAGAAGGCTACTAAGATAACAATTCTCTTTTAATGTACATCAAGATAAAGGATTAAAACAGAGACATGTTATGCTCTGAAAAGGTAGATGCTGAGCAGAATGCTTTCACTTTAGTTTAATTCTTGAATTTAAATATATTTTTTCATGCATACTTTTAAGATAAACAATCATTAGAAATAACCTAAGAGCTCCTTAATACACAGTCGTAAGAACAGTTTAATTTGAAATCTTGTTTACAGGTAAAAAAAGGATAAATTAAAGATTTTAAAAATATAAGCTTGGTAAGGCTATCTGAAAGGTTATTCTAAGGATAGTCAGGCAGTCTGGGAGTAAAGGGATGTGTTGGAGGAAATGTTACCCACAGCACATGCCCCATGCATATATGTGCGTTGAGACAGTCATTTTCATTGCAAAAAAAAGGTAATCTTTGGTAGCTATGCCAAATCTCATGAAGAACGAAGTAGACCAGACTGTGAATACTGCCCTTCAAACGAATCACGTAGAAGTAAGTTAAACATGTTAAGTGCTTTCTCGAATCAAAATCACAGCTAGGAAGCAGGGCAAGAACCGTAGCAGTAAGAGTATGTGTTCAAGGCAGCCAAGATCCCTTAGGAAGCAGATTGCCGTATTCTGTATCGTGGGAAGCATCTTTACAAGGAAAATGAATTTTCAAAGCTGAGGTTTGCAACTGCAGGGAATACAGAGGCCAGTCTGAAAAGCCTGATGAAGCTAAGACTTCTGGACAGCAGGAACCTTGAAAAGACTGTTCCCAGAGAATCTTTATCCAGCTATTGTCAGAAAGAAGACATGAAATATCCTCAGTTGTATCCCAAGTTATATGTCCGATAACTGTTTATCTTTATAAAAAGGGAATATAGGATCATTGTCCTGAAACAACCATCCAAGATGCTTCGTCAATGTTAATAAACAAAAATGAGTAAAGTTGGGTCCTATAGCTTATTAATGAAACTTTATACTCATAGTTAATAAATGCAGAGGCAGGAAAAGAGTAATAATAGAATTGGGTTTAAAAACCAAAACCAAAAACAAATTTAATTAATACTGAAGAGTTTGTCTATCTGTCTTCATGCCATTAGTATGAAGAATAATATAACACTCATGGAAAGAAACAAAAACACATAAGAAGAAGAAGAGAAAGAAAAAAAAAAGGAACTCCTTGCTATGGAGTATTTGTTTTAGCATCAGCTAAAATAGATATTTTACTAGTCATCTGTTGATATTAAATGTTCTTTAAAAGCTGACACTTTAAAAGTTTTGAAAAAAAAAATCTTAATATTACTTTTCAGAAGACTTTGTTCTGTCTGATGAATAAATAGAATTCTTTATCGAACACTTACGCAAAATCAATGTTTTATGCAGTGGTTAATTATATATTGTAAAATTTGTATGTGTTCACACTACAGCAAAGTTGTTTGAACTTTGTGTCCTTTTTATATGCAAATATGAGTAAAATAAGAAGAAAATAAGAGGTACAACTCTTCAAAGAGCTATCAGTTTAAAAAAAGAACAAAAAAAAAGACGATGTTTTAATACCTATTTTGTCTTTGTTTAAACATAAGCATTATAAGTACACTGACTAAGAACCTTTAGTGGCTAAAGAATAAAAACTGATGTAGGTATTTTTATAGATGTTGAGTAACGTTAGAAACATAAAAAATAAAAAATAAAAAACTTCAATGAAATTTTGCCTTATTAGAATTCCATGGCATTTTGACATTGACTTCTGAGGAAGACTTTTTGTGCTTTACAAAAACACAAATGGAGCATTTTCAAATAAAATAGGTAAATTAATGTGTACAACTAATCATGTACAATCTTAGTAATAAGGAATTTTCTAAATTACTTTACCTTTTAAACTATTAAATGTGTAGATTACTTAACCCTAATTGGAAGCTCATAAAGATAATTCCAGACAGCTTTATCTTACATTTTTCCATGAAATAGCATGATACTGAAGGTCATGCAGTTCCATCATTGGGTAAGTATTGCTGAAGTACTTGACAAGGTTTTTTTCTCTTGCAAAGTCAACTAATTCTAAAACTGTTAAATATTGTATAAGCATTTGTGTGCTTGAGATGAACAACATACTGAAAATAAACTGCAGTGTGATTGTTATTTACAAAGAGTCTCATTCTTGCATGTTTTCATTTCTTTTCTGTATCTAAGAAAATGTCTTAAAAGTATAGCAGCAACATACTTGATTAATTTGTTTACAATCAAGTAATGAAACACACACCAAAAGTTACGCTTTCACCAGGCATATCATAAAGGACACAGCAATCAGACTGCTATACTAATTACTTACGAGTGGTTCAGATGCAGAAAAATCTGTCTGCTATATTATATACGTGAGTATGTTACTATTATATTTATTTATATAAATATACCTGTATATATTGGGGAAAAACAAGAACAAAATATCATTCTCTGCCTTCTCTTCACACACAGTCTGGATTATACTGCTTTTACTTGTTTTTTGTCATGAGATTAATATATTTTACAGAAAAATAAGTCTTTTATTGTGATTCTCAGAGGCATATTAGGTATGGCAAAGGAACACATATCAGGCTATAATTTGGAAAAAGTAAGAAAAAAAATTTTATATAGGCAAGATATGAACATAAAAGGATTCCCTCCATAAAACAAGAAAAATACCATAAAATCTTGTTCTGACATAAATAAGGATGTGAAAATCAAAATAAAGTAAAAGCAAAAATAAAACAAGAATCTAAAAGTAAAAAAGAATCAAAAGAGGATAGGATAATAAGACAAAAAGGAAAATCAGACAGGAATATAACTCTGTGGTAGATCCAGAAACAACTGTGGACTTGTCAACATTACTGCACAGTGAGTTTATGTAGAAAGTTGGCTCTGGCTTCATCAGATGCCACAACTGGAAAAATATCTTCCAGTCTTTGACTTTAAGGTCCTTCAATGTTGAATGAAATTATTGCAGAGCATTCTGGATCATCTCAACAGACAGCTGATTATTTTGTTTGCAGAAATGAGTTTTTCCATAGGAAGTTTGTTTAGATTATTTAAGGGAAAAAAAATTCTGAGTTCATTTTTTCAGCTGAAATTTGAGGCCAGAATAACGCTTAAATCAGGGAAATGCTTGACAGTAAGAAAAAATGCACTGATATGAAAGTTGCATTCCAGTTGCAGCATTCTATTTCTTGCAGCAGCAGAGTAACGAGCCATCAACAGATACTCTAAATGATTAAATATCAAGATATCAACCTTTCTTCTTGAAGAAAATTTGAAAGAAATTTGTTTTTCAATTCATAAACTTTCAGGATTTTAACTGAACTTTTCTTCTTTTCCTCTTTCCAATTGCAAAGTGAATATTCTTTATGAAGGACTGACTAGAGCTTAAATGCTTTCGGAGGTTTGCAAAGAAGGCCTGTAAAAAGGTGTGGCAACATGTAAAACATCTTCCAGCTGCCCCAGATGATTGATTTTGTCTCCTGCCCCTAAACAACCCATCCTTCTCCGTCACTGGAAGTCTGTTGCTTCACATTACCTACAATACAAGCTGAGCAATTAGGAGAATGAGACCTAACACCCAAACAGGAATCTCCAGTAAACTTTCTCATGACTTTTCCTCAGGTCCCTATGCTTCACTTCTTCTATATATGAAATTGGAATATGTATAATAATATACATGCTTCAGTCACCTATTGATGTATCTCAGTGGTTCAACTACTATATCATGTCAGTTTGTTAGGTACATAATTATCTTTGCTTGTAGAAAAGAGGGAATTTTCTGAATAAACACATCTTAAACAATGAATATCCATTAGCTACTTTAATAATATTTCTAGAACTTAATTTTTTAATGTTCAGCTATTATACAAACTCCTGCATTCAAAATAAGAGCTAGGCACTTTCACATAATAAACACAGTAAATATAGAAAACACTGAAACAGAAACTACTGATTCCTTACTAACACCAACTGTCTAAAAGAGGAGGAAGCTCCCATCACGGGAGCCGTATTAGTGCTCTGTATTTTAACCTCTTTTTCACAAGTACTTACTAAAACCTCAATAGAAAGCCCCCTGAATGATCCTTGCTACTGCTTTTCTGAAGTTGTTTTTATCAGGATTTTGCAGCAGCATACAGACTCTGAGTGCAATAGTATGAAATATAGAAAATTCAGTTTTTATTTATTTTTATTGTACATTCAAGAAAGGACAGTCTTGTTTAAGTTGGTGGTTCTTATGTAAGTAATTATTAAATGAAAATTAAGGAAGAACTGCTGTCTAATGAAGAAGCACATAATCTATAGTCAGAAAACCAAAAATCAAACGATTTTGTATGTGGTTTTTTTTCTGTAACTCTCTATTTCAATGTTCATTGCGTGTCTGGAAATTACTAACTTTTAATCACATGAATTGTGAAAAATGTCATGCTTTACAGCTCTCTCAGGGTACAAAAGAAACTCTCAAGATAGAAAAATTTCTATTTTCACTCAGCTTCAAATCAATCTGCATAATCCAACATTGCACAAAGAGCAGTAATGTACAACTGTGATTCAGAGGAACCTAAACCACACTGAGCATCTCCAAAACTGCAGCCACTAAATTTCACTTGATTTTGCAATGCAACACATTTCATACTATTTTCCCCAATTCAAATACAAGTTAGGCTTGAATATTGTGAAGTTCAGTTTTCTGTTCAACCAATTAGGTTTACTCAATATTTTGTTGAAAACTCTGCCTGTGCTGTAGCATCAAAAGTAAATGAAATAATTTTATCTGGACCATGTTTAAGAGTTGATTTAGCTGCTGGTATTTTAGTAAGACTAGAAAAATGGCTGTGGGTCAGACTAGAGGTCTACAGGTCCATTTAGCCCAGTACACCATCTCTGAAAGTGGCCAAAACAGTCTTGAAGAAAAGACCAAATTGGGGGAGATATATAAGTAAAAGTATTTTTACTTCCTTAAAAAAATAATTTTGTATCAGCTTAAATAATTCACTGGAATAAAAATTTCATTTTGAAAGGAATTACTCAGAAAGAAAAACAAGTACCACAAACTCCCCTTCATACCAGCCTACTTCTGAAGGTTCTGTGCACTTCTGAGGAATCACTAAGAAAAAGGAAAGACGAAGCAATTCAAGCGGCCTGTTGGCTACCTCCAGCCATCAGAATTCAAGGACAAGGCAGCAGGAGAAAAGACAGCTGGAAATAAGGCTTGTATAGCAGCCAGCAAAGAGGCACCACAAGGATCCATCTGGCTCAGTCTCACGTTTCTCCTGCATGAGCAATTTCCGAGAGAGAGGAAAAAAAGAGTACTGCGAAAGAATGTGCATCACAGAAAGTTTTTAAAGTAACAAGGGTGTTTCTTCTAAGGAATATGCTCTTTCATATAGCTTTACAGACAAGCTACACGTAGGCAATGTCCAATCACACTTCAGTTTCTTTAGTAAGCAATTTCATTAACAATGCTGGCACCATAAAGGAAGAACAGTAATCTTCAGCAGATATTGATAATTGGCTGTTTGAATAGCATGTAATTTTAGATAGCATTTCCTTAACAAATAAGATGGTGTGGTACACTGGATGGCTAAACACTGTATTTAAAACAGCCATTTCAGTCAGTATGTCCCAAATTATGACTTTCATAATACCTGTGCTGCTCTACTGATAGCAGAGGCCTTATTTATTCAGTGGTAATTACCAATCAACTTGTTTCAGCAGGGAGAGCTGATTGCCAAAATAAGAGTCTGACAGCCCTTGAATACCCACCAGAATAAGCATTTGGAGAAGGAAAAAAGACTTTTCTGTAGTATCTCACCCGAATAATGGTGGGGGTCACTGACAGTAAAGTTTACCGCTGGTCATGTGTGGGCATAGCTCTGTAACACTCTCAGTACAGTCTGAAAGCCTGAGCTGACCACATGATAATGACTTCAGAGTTCAGGACACAGTGTTTTCACAGGACAGTGTTTTTGTTTCCAAGATACATTTCATTTCAAGTGCTTCCATAACAAGATAAACATATCTTTATACTTATTAAGAAGCCAGATTCAAACTCAAAAGTCAATTTATATGCAAAGGACAATCATTAAAGCAGAGTGCTGAACAACTATATGAATAATGCTGTCAATAATAGCATAAGCTAATCAAGTCAATGCAGAATTGTGGCTTGTAAGCATGGTTGGTTCAAAAAGAATGTCTGCCTTATTTTCTCCAGCCAACTGGAGAGTGTCTTTTCATCTTCTCTTTCGGCTGACTTATTATTATCCTTCAGAGTCTTCTTCGCTGTTACAGAAAGGAAGTATCTGTAGCAAAAACAGTTTAGTACCTACAGGAACCTATGTGATGCCAGAAGTTGGATGGGGGAATAATCCCTATTTTTATAACTTCAATACTATTTGATTTATCTCTAGCAGATAAGACAATGTTATTGTAGTAAAGAAAAATTTCTAATGGGCCTCAGCTATGAAGATCAGCTCCCTACACATTATTCTAATTATTTGAGGAGACAGAGTAAAAGATAAACACATTTTCAAAAGAGACATGCATAAAATAAAAAGTTAATTCAAGTATGAAACTAGTATAAATCCCCACTATGTTTTTTTGGATTTAACTGCTCAATATTTCCCTCCATCAAAGTCATATTTACATCTGTTTCATAACAGAACATGTAGGTGTGCAAACAATGTCAGAAGCCACATATCTTTAGTCACTTGATGTTAAGACAGAATTAGCAATAAGGCTTATATACTGTATAAAGTTAATATCCCCAAAGACGTTATAACACAGCTGGTGTGTCTGTGATTCCATTGAAAGATATAATGATCGAAAGATAATAGTATAAAATTAGTCTGCCTTGTCACAAAACTGATGGAAATTTAAAATTCAGCTTATTGCACATATGTCTCTTTTTCCGCATTGCAGCATTTTCAAAAACTAAGCAAAGGATGATATAGTGATAAAGGTGTTTTTAATAGAGCCTTGAAATGGCAAAACAGGAATTCAAATTAGAGTCTTTAATACATCTGAATAAAATACTATAACCCAAAGTATTCTTACCTGTATCCTCATTAGACTGTAACAGCATACTTAACTTCATTTACTACTAAACAGGAAAGCAAATTTATTAGGTGTTAAATAAAATGCAACTATGTCCTTTAAGCACCCTAATTTTCAGTTCTCTTTCTTGTTGCATAGTTCACAAATACTAAGAAAGCTCCTAGATGAGAAGTTGTTGTAGCCTATGTGGTCTTTTTTGTAGCAAAACTGGGCAAGGAAGGTACTTTAATTCCTTAGATCTTTATGGTAGGCTAATAAACTACCACAATGTAATGTCGACAGACTACAATTGTCTGAGAAGGGATTTGTCATAGTATTTTATTAACTTACATCTGTTCAATACTGCCATAGCTAATGTGCTCTCTTAACAATATATTTATACCCTGTTAAATGAAAGCGAGTTCAAACTTTTGTGTCATTTGAGCAAACTCAAAATAATCAATGGAAGTTGGTCCAATTTCCCAGGACTGCACTCTAGCAGGCCTTCATCCTGGGATCTAGCATTCAGGATGAATGATAAACTGCTCAGCTGTCTTCTGCTAGGAAAAGTTGTATATGTCTATAAATTGTATCATTAGAGATTCCCTCCCCACTTTCTCCTGCCCCCTGAAAATGCAGTGGTCATAGGATTATAGAAATGTTTGGAAGGGAACTATAGAGGTCATTTAGTCCAACTTCCTAAACAAAGTAGGTTCACCAGTACTGGATGAGGTCAGCCATGGCTTTGTCTAGCCAGGTCTTGAAAACCTCGGAGGATGGGTACCTTGGAGTCCACCACAGCCCTCGGTTTCTTTTAGCAAGGCAGTCCTGAGTCACTACGGGTGCACAGGGTTGGTTATTCCACCCCAAGGGTAAAACTTTGCACTTCTCCTCGTGGACCTTCATGAGGTTTCCATTCTTTAAGGTTCATTTGGATGAAAGCATTGCCATTCAATATGCCAACAACTTAACTCCATCAACTTAGTATCTTTAATACTAAATCCCGTCAATAATGTAATGTAATGTTGTAATACTTTAAGTCTACATTAATTATTCAATAAAAGTTACCACAGAAGGCAAAACTTTTCTAGATTTCTAAATAAAAGTTTAGATTTTAAGTCTCAGGAGGCCAGGGTACTTGATAGTAGTTTTACTATCAATCTATAAGTTTAGAAGGTGCTGTGGAAATTTTTAAACTTGTTTATAAATAATAATGTTATTGACTTAGTCTTCATCTTACTATTGAAAATCTGTTGAAAGTGCTGCTGTTTGGAAAAACTGAAACAAAAATTATTTCTGATCATTTATTGGACTTTTGTGCTGAAAAAAGTGAATACGTAAATATATTAGTCACCTGCCAACCTTTATTAATAGTGACTTCTAGTTTTATATGTGTATATGTATATGTATGTATGTATTATGTAGTTGTAATATGTCCTCTGTGAGCAATCTATTTTGTTTTAGGTAGGAAGCATCATAGTTGATGTGCATATTGAAACAATGCCCACATATCATAGATTCAGTAATATTAAATTTTTCAAAGTCTTTCTGCTAAAACTGATAAAGAAGACTTTATTTTCTCAGATAACATATTCAAACATCTTGACCAATTCTATTTATTTGAGAATATTTAGTGCTAGTTACAGGACTCTAAAAAATAAACAATAATCTTCCTTTCTTTTTGCCTTGAACAGATGTCTGACTAAACTTACATACTAATTTAAATGAAAATAGTTATATAAACCCTGTCACACATGTACACATTTTCTATAACTACATAAATAAAAGTATTATACATATAAAAAGGTAAAGTATATTACTATCACTCACATTATATTGACTAAAACTACCTGAACTACTTCCGTTTCTTATGAAATCTCATCAAAAATGTAATCCATTTTCTTTAACTCTGTTCATGCTTCATTTGTGTTTTTATGAAATCTATTTTTTTATATATATATTGAATATACATTATGGCATATATTGCATATATTACAAAAACATTCATTGAAAGAAAATGACTGAAATAGGAACATTTTATTTTTTGGAAGTACTTACACATTCACTTGATAGAAATGATAGTATGTGAGTCAGTAAACTCATTGAGCCAATACAGAACATTTTCTCTGTACGAATAAGAAAACCACAAACATTCATAAATTATAAGTATACATAATATTTTAACAAACATACCTGCTTAGAGTGATGCAAGTGTCTATATAAAGAGACTAGCCTTTTAGATAATTCATTTATTGTGAGTTAGTTGGTCTATTGAGGGCTGTTCATCATTTTAATTGGCAAGGACCATGATCATCACATAGTCGATCCAGCCTTGGGCTCCAATCTTGTACTTTTCTTCCAAATGAATGATCTGCTTCTCCTTAGTGAAGCGCACTGTGAACAAGTCAACTTCACTGACTTCATGACTCAGTAGCCTGACCTTTTGCAACAGGATTCAGAATCGGGCCCTTCTTGTCAGTTTTTGCTACTTAATGTTTTCCTAAGATGTTCACCTAAGATGACATGATGATTTCAGTCCTATATGTTATGTAATTATTAGCAATACAAAATACTCCTCTTTCCATTGAATTTAACAGATTTGCTATTTCCAGTCTTGCCAGAGAAGAGAAAATACGTTGCACGTAAGGAAACATAGCTTTTGAGGGTGGCAACCATTTCTTCAGACTAGATCTGGAGGGGAACTGACACTGCAAATCAAATAATTTTAGACTATGTCAACACGATACCTTTAAAGGCTGATTAGAAGGTAAAATAATCACCATGCCGTTCCAATAACCACATGAAAAAGTAGGGTAAAAAAAGGCAGATAGAACCTTCAAGGAGAGAGAGAGCACTCAGGTCGTTATTCTCAAGGTGAGGTCCAAGCAGCCCATTTGCAGCTTTACCATCTGACGGAGAGGCAACTCAATGCTGTGCTAGCCTGGGGAAACAGCCAAGAAACCAGATGCCTCCTTTCAAAATAAAACAAAATACAATAAAAAATAAAACAGCTTGAAATCTCAAGTTCTCCATTTGAAGACTAAATCAGGTACGCTTTGTCAGTCTGGGAAAGCGTTCCATTGAATGCTAGCACTTCCTCAAGGGACATTTTACTCTTTAAAAAGCTTAGCATTGTAATACTGGATGCAATTAATATTTACAGTGGAATTTGTTTTGGTATATTGATTTCTTCAGGACTTCAGATATTTCAGATTCTCTTTTTTTTAAGGAGATGTATGTGGTTTTTTTTGTTTTTTTTTTTTTTTGTGCTGTGTTCTGAAACCAAGAGGTCAGGAGTGTTATATATAGCTTAGATCTATGATACAGGACTCTAAGATAAGAAGTGTTTAATTAAGTACATCTTACAAAATGTTTGCTTATAGTCACAAATCTTCATGATGCTTTCACTGTTTAAACAGAAAAGGAAAAAATACTGAGAAGATTTCTTTTCCCTAATTCATTTCACTATTTAGTAAGCCTCTGTAAGGGATATCTCAAAGTAATATATGCATATAAAGTCAAAAAATCTAGTGTGGATAAAAGCCTATGCTACTGACAATAATTGATAATTAAATTCTTTCCAAGGCTAGCAAAAACTTGACATCCACCTCTCCCACCCACTGTGTTATATTTTTCACAGATTTGCCTGTCTTTTTTTGCTCTTAAGATTCTAGGGAACTCTCTGGGCTTAGACTTTAATATTAGTAATCTTATTAATCTTTTAAACTTTCACAAGCCTTAAGTGCAAAAACAACATATGGCTGTGCAACAGAGTACCTCTGGAGATTTTATACTCCTCCAACAGCACATAAAATCTTTCGTTGTGTTCATTCTTATTCATTGCTTGCCTGTCCATATTTTAACCCTGCAAGTATCAAGGTATCAGTCTAATTCATTATGTTTTATTTTGTACCATCTGCACCTTATGGATTGTATTCACAGAAAATTAAAATCTCCTTTCACAAGGGCAGTGCATCGATGTTATCATGGTAATAGATTTCTTCCTGCAACAACTAGAAAGCCATGCAACTACATCTTTGACCGAGGCAGTCATGACTGTGCAAAGCTAATGAGCTGCAACAGGTATATAACACTGGGTATCCAGTTGGGATTATGGTTCTTGATACATCAGAAGAAAAAAAAATACAATTACAGTCAGAGATGTTTTAAAGTCTAATGACCCACTCTTGCAACTTGTTAAACAAGGGAAGATCCTTTTTTAAACTGAGTGAATGACACTACCGAATACAGCATCCCACTTAAAAATTATATGGAGAACATTAAGGATGCATAGTTAAGCATATATATCATTAAAAACTAGTACTTTATCAATTTTTAATAATAAATAGAAACTGTATAGATCTATATTGCATACAAAAGACATTAAAATAACATTAAGCTGCAAAATCAAGCATTCAAAAGTTAGGGAATGACGATCTTAAGTCTTCTTGTGCATAGACATTATGATAGTTTTTCTCAATAACATATAGGAAGTCTGTATCAGAGTCAGCAAAGGCTAGGAAAACCTCATTCTTCCTGATTTCAACTTAATGAATAAATTATAAATGGATATCATTTTTTTTTCCTACAGTCGTCTTCAATTACAGCTTCTTCACAAAATCTATGGTCTTACAGGGGGAAAAAAAAAAGGCTATGATGAAGATATCCTTTCCTAGAAGAAAGGTACTGTAGTACCTGGTAAAGGGAAAAGCTAGGAAGAATAAACATCTCAGCTTTTCTAAGAAAATATTTCTCAGGTATTCTAGCTATATTCCTTTACCAGCTTGTGCCACTCATGACAATTACGTCTTTTCCCCAATCCTTAGGCCTCTGGAAACCTTTGGGACTGACAGGTGTTTCTGTAACTCTGTGGAAAAGCCATGCAGTATTTTTCAATAGCGCATTGGCCAACCACATCCTTTCCTGGGAAAGACCATTAGTACCTAGTAACTAAAACAGAGAAGAAACACATTTTGATTTTAGCCCTGTTAATGAAGGATGTGTTTTTCACTTTATTAGGAAAGACTGGTATTGCCCTTAGCCTGTTACGAATTTTCAGTCTGCTTCAGAAGGGAAAATCTCAAAGGTAGATGAGACTGAGCATACAAGAAGAGAGTGGGAGATAAACACCCATTTTCACAGGATCTAGTATTTCTTAGAATTACAATGGCAATAAAGTGTTTAGATCAGTCCCGTACAGGGGACTTTTCCGGTTTTAACCACTGTTCTATTCTTTTTTTTTTTCTAACCATAAACTAAGAACAAAATACAAAGGACATACTCAGACATCTCATTTAGTAAATTACTATTGTTGCTGAGAAAAACTAAGTCATGTTTTCTACAGGACTGCCCTCATCCTTGGTTTTATAGCCAAGATCTTGGGTTCCTTGACTGCAGTAAGTATATCTTACCCCATTATGGATCATCAAGAAACAACAAACTCTGACTGTGCAACAGTTTGCCAGTTAAAACAATTGCAGGGCGTGTTTTTGCTTTGTCTTTATGCTGAGCACATTTGCCTACACCTTGACGGACAGCACCCCTGTTAACTGTGAAAGGCATAAAGATGCCAGTATTGCTCAAACACTGCTGAACAGCTATCAAAAGATGCAACTCCAAATTCATGTAATAAAACCATTTTAATGTATAATAAAACAATTTTAAACTATCACAAATGAATTTATTAAAGTAATCACTCTTCCAGGAGCATCAAAATCAAGTGCAAGTTTTTTATTTTACTCACTGTATTGTACAGAAGAATTAACATAAGCTTCAAAACATGGCCGAGGTAGAAATGAAATGAAAATTTCAGAATGCTTAATGGGCATTTTTATTACTTTATTTCTTTTGTTGGCATATATCATTATAAAAACATCCATATATTTTTATTTGCTATATATTTCACCTTCTACACAGCAAACTTCAAAGATCAAAAAGATGGATAAAACAAGGAAAAGCTTGTACCTTTCCCCATAAATAGCTGCCACTAGAAATCTAAACAAAGTCACAATTCATCTTGTTCATAGTCTTTTCAGCCTTTAGCAGATGTATGCTTTGAACAAATTTATTGGCCTTATGAATAAAGATTAGCACTCTTCTGTTCAACTCTGTTGGAGAGAACATTATTCTACAGTAAATGGACATAAAATTCAACAGTGGGGATATTTAAAATAAAATTGACCAGCTTCATTGGCTAAATTTTCAAAGCACAACATGGGAGGGATTCACACAAATGCTGTTAATAAAAAGCTTTACAAATGTACACCTTCATCTCTATTTTTAAGCTAACTCCTATGAGTGAGGAAATGTAAAAGATTGAAAGAAAATGAAATAAAACCTACCAGCTAGAGCTTTTAAAGTTAAAAATACTCAATCATACACAGTTAGGCTATGAATTTGTAATCTCATAAGCTAAGGGCTAAATAGTAGTACAAGGAGGGAGGCACTCACAAAGCAGAAGACTTGCAACAATTTGGCTATTATAATGCTAGGATTGTATAAAAGTGTAAGAGAAAAATAATGAAACATCAGGATGCTAAATATTGGATGTCAGAAAACATTCAAGTTCAGTGAGGATAGCCATTGCCAGCAGTTTATCTCCTAGTTTTCGTTATGATTTAGGCATTTTCTCAGTTAAATCTGGACGAAAAGCAGATAGTGACATAAAGCCTGTGTAAAACTCAGTGACATTTTAATAAAGGAGGAAAAAAATAACCCTAAAGTGGCACAGCATATCTTCCAAAAACAACTTAAAACAAGGACTTTTATCTTTACCCACATCTGTTGGCTTCTCAGAGCAATAGCCAGTGAAAAAATCTTCCATTCATAGCAGCCTGGAACGCCAAATTGTCTTGTTGAATGCTAAATTGGCCAGAGAAGACCAAACGTTTGTGACTTGAAGGCTGCATTTAACTTGTAAATAAGATTGAGACTCTTGAAAAAACAAAAGCTGTTTCCAAGTGAAAGTGCCTGTAAATTAAATAAGAGGAAAACATAAGGGAAAATCACCTCAGTTTTCTGGACAATAAGAATCCTTATATTAATATTAGACTGTAGTCAAGGACTGGGACTTTATCATCAAAGACCAAGATATTTTGGTCCTAGGCACTTAAAGATTATTGTAAGGGAAAGGGAAAGGGAGAAGGAAAGGGAAAGGGAAAGGCTGATTTCTTTACATCACTTTGTAATAGTGAATTTTAATAATTTCAAAATAAAATGCACTCCCCAAGAGCTTAAATATATAATAATAGTAGTCATAATAGTATAATGTGTTAAAATGTTGCTATATTGCTTTCACTCCGATCAGGGGGATAAGTAAGAGAACCATGCACGATCACTTACCGTGCTTAGAGGGTCTAGAGTCAGTTATGGTGTTTTAAAATTATATTGTTGATGTGGAGAGTAAGAGTTATTGATATTAGTTTTTAAGTTAATGTTCACATTACCTGCTGGCTATTACTTTTTCTGACTTTCTAGAGTTAAATCACAAAGATCTCTAGCATATTTAAATAGTGGTTAACAATAACATACTGTCTGGAAAATATCCCATGTCCATAAAAGAACAGTGAATTCACTTGTTTAGTAAACACACCACCAGCAACAAAAGGGTTGGTTATTTTTGGCAGGCTCCAAGAAAGGATGATCATTAAGGGCCTGCAAAGGAGAGAGTTTATTTTTTATTTCTCCTAGAAATATAATAATTCATTCTCTCTACAGTATGAAACTTTTACTATTTTTATACAACATCCATGCTAATTTGCAAGATTGGCTAGCTGCAGATAATGTGAAAAATAGGCAAGTCTAGTGAACACATGGTGCCTATATTTTTAATCTCACATTCTCCATCTTTTATTACGTTAAATTAATATAAGAACTGCTCACCTACAACACAATTGTAATGGTGAGGAGTTACTTTTTGCTGCCTCTTTACCAGCCTGTGTTCCTAGTAAGCTCAGGAGTTTATAGCTGCTTTGCGTCTTCTCCTTGAGGCACCTGACTTACTTTCACCACAAGTATCCTAATCCATGAATGACCAAATTAATGAATGATTTTAAAGTAGTATTGTAATACCTCTTGCAACAGCCACAGTCATACTAGAGTATCTGCTCAGATATAAGAAATAAGAAACTAAGAATTGAAAGTAACTTAGGTTAAGATCAGTATTTAGGATTTTAATTCAAAAGTCTGCTGCAATGGCACAGTAAATTAACTCTTTGGAACAATAAACAGCAGATACCAAGATCTACGGGAAAGATTTCATTCCTTTTGGGAAAGAGTATTATTTTCTGTATAAATATTAGGATAATGTTGAAAACATAAAATCAGAGATGCCTTGCAGTGGAGCCATCCCTAAGAAATGTTGAACTTGAGATCCTAGACTTCAGAGACTTGAAGTAAGCAAATTTGTCACATGATAGGCACTGTCAGGAAACACAAAAAACATTACATCAAAACTCCTAGGGCTGACAGAGTAGAGAACTGATTCCTTCTTTTACAGCGTACAGCTCCCATAGCAGTTGTTTCTAATTCGTCCCACACTGATAAGCTATTCAGCTCAGAAGCAAGTCATTCACACTGGGATTTATCCCAAAAGCATGACCTACTTCTCCACTACCAGAAAGAACTGCAGAAGATGGGAGCTAGGCAGCAGTCTAACAGGCAGGAAGTTTCACAGTTCCACAGTGACTCTGAAATGGGAAAGGAAGTGGAATATTTAGAGGAATGAAAAATTGCTTATGGACTCTGTTATAAAAGTGGGTTATCATCAAAAGATGGGACCTAGCCAAGCCGACTGCATGAAACAATGAGAACTTCACATGTGGACAACACACAGTCAGGTTATTTTATAAAATTATTGGTTATAGTGAAGATCAATTACATTCAAACAGAGAGTTTGGAGTAAATGATACTCCATGGATGGCTTTTTTTTTTTTTTTTCCAAGGACAGCTTTCCTTTCCTGTAAAGCCAAGGAACTACCTAGGAAACAAGCAGCCAACCAAACAACAACATCAAAAATTCCAACAAAGCAAACAAACTTAAAATACAATTTCTACAAACCTATGCTGCCACATTCATCTCTGACTGCCATTTTTAATTCCCTTTAGTAGCACTTGTCAAATGATATTTCTAGTTCAAATACTTAAAAACAGTTCCCATGAATTATTCAGCTGCTTAGTTTATCTCAATTAAAAATAGGATTCATTTAACAACTCTTATCCCAATCCCAGGGTAGATTAAATTTGTCCTCTACTGTCTCTGTATAGTCAATCAAGATATACACTTCCAGAGAACAGTTCAAACTCTTCTACAGTAAGATACTTCAACAATCCTCTGGCAATGCCTATTTCTTTCCATTACCGAGCGAAGGAGACTAAGCAGCTGGTTTAGACTAGATGCCTAACTTTTAAAAGTATAGAACTAAGTCATCATAATCTCAGCCTAATTGTCTGTAATATTTACAAGAACTTTTGAGTCATTTTTTTTTTTAATTTTATAGTTTACATATACATACTCTAACTAAACATTTTTTTTCCTTAGTAATTTTAGGTGGTAGTAAAAATCAGAAGCAGAAAATAATCGTAGCTAGAACTGCGTAAATTCAAGTCTCTGTTACTTACATGCTATGAGAAAGGAGTGACAACAAAAATATGTCTATTAGGAGAGTACTTGTCAAGCACATGTGCAAGAGTGACTAGAACTTGTCTACAGAATCTGAGAAGTTAAAAAAAAGCAAACAAAAACACTTGAATATTTTTTTCCTAAATTGTATGTCTACTCGTATAGTGCTACTACCACACATATACATTTGCAGTGATTCTTTTTACTGCTCATATTTAAAAAGGTCACTCAGAGAAATCTAAGAGGTCTAAATTCACTAACATTATCACAAAGCCTGAATGTCAATAATTACAGGTTTTGAGTCCCAGAAATAATATATGAAAAATGAAAAGCAAACAAAAAAAAGTCCAAATTGTTTCAATCACAATCTCTGGGCAAAATTAAAGTAAAATGATAGGGCTTTGTTCTTGTACTGAAAGTTGGTAACTTCAAAAACATCATGCTCAGTGAAAGCCGGGAGCAATCATTCTTGCAAATCTTACTACTGCGACTAACAATGTTAGGAAATAGAGTTAAGAGGAAATGCTCATGAAGTTGGCCTCTAATATTACGACTTTTAAGGACTGATGTCATTACTTCGAACTGCGCTGTAAGTTCTTCAAAATACTGGTGTTACACTTAAACACTACAGATGCCAAACCACTGCTAAACTTCAGTTGTGACTGATAAGCCATGTAAAAATTTTTTCCTGCACCTGTGGCTGACACTGTTTTCATCATGCAATGTGGATTTTCCCCCATTTTAGACATAATTTCCATATCTGTGAACTAAGCTTCCACGTGCATGACATTTTCATCAGCGAATGTTTGTTAAGTAGTGAGAAACTAGAGGCAGTGAGCTGTTCAAATGCAATTAAAAGTACATCTCCCTATTCTGATGTGCATGCTACTTTTCTTAGTGCTTTCACTTGCTTGCAGACTTTAGAGATGATTAAAATTTTGTAGAATTACACATGAGAATGAATAAAGATTGAAAACACATGGTATCTCATCCATTTTGTGCAGTCAATTGGGGTAACCAAACCATACTGAAAGTAGTAATCATGTGACCACAGTAAAAGGGAATTATCATAGTGTTCTTTCTCTGCATTATAATACAAATTAAGTTTAAGTAATGCCACCTTTGCACTCTGGAGGGCATCTGAGTTTTCTTGTGGTTCCTCCCTTTTGATTTGTGTTGCAAAAGAGCAGACATAGTTGCTCAAATCTTGTTCTTTTTGAACACTGAGGGATCCCAGTCTAAATTCAAAAGTGTTAATGACCAAAACTTGTGGTTTACAATTTGTTTCCAGTCACAAGAGTTAGGAGTTTAGTGATGACAGCTGAAGGTATTCCCTGAACGTCAAGAAACTCAGAATAAGAAGAAGAAAAAAAAGAGAGGTTATCCTTTCTGTTCCCCAAAAATTTGCAAGTCTTTTTGACGGTGACCTTACATAAGGCAAAAAATAATCATAATGAAAAACACTTGACACCCTATCCATTACCAACATTAATATTCAGATGAAGATCCTCCATCCTCCACACCATATTATCAATTCTTCCATCAAACTGCTGGTAACTGTCTAAGAGATACCTTACCAGCCATGTGGTATCAGCCGAGACAGTCTAAAACCCTTGACCAAAAAGAAAATGAGTCCCCTATCTTTGTAAGAAGTTAATGCCAAACTTTGAACTGCAGATGATATATTGACCATTCTGTAATCTTTACTCTTATCTTTTTTATTCCCAAAACCAAATGTAAGCTTCAAAGCAGAAAATATCATAACGCATCTGCTTGTTTTACTTGATCTTGCAGTGGTTCCTAAAGGGACTGCTCAGATATCTGAAGTATAATAAAATCTCTATAGGAAATGAGGAATAAAAGAGGAAAGAGACAAAATGATCAATGTCATTTAAGGTTATCAGCAAAAATAAATAAATAAATAGGTAGATAGATAATTTAATAAATAAGGCTAAGTGACCTAGGGAAACAAAGATTTTAAACTACTATATCAAGGGAAAAAGAGAAAAACTAGATTTATGAATAAATTAAATTCAATGGCAAACACATCCTTTCTTTTCCTAAAAAAGTTTTTAAATAGAAAACATAGTCCCAGGTAGAAATTATATAATCCAAATTATGCTTGCATAGTTAACTTTTAAGAAAACAGAAAGGATTCTTAGAAGCATTTACAGTTAATAGCACAATTTTTCAATTAGCAGCCAGAATGTTAACTAAATTAGCCAATCATTTTTCTGAATACTTAGTAAACATTTTTAAAAATCATATAAAACTTGACTGATAAAAGGATACACTGTTTTGCAGGGTCTACCACAATGCATTCAACATGAGTGCCAGTTTTTGATATAAGTCATACTGTTGACTGTTGTAAGGTATGCTTATTTATTAAATAAATTATATAGAAAGATATACACATTTATACGTACATAAGAAATACAAGTCTACATGGCATTTTGGCAAGTCGTGCCTATGAGTGCACATGGGATTATAAAAGAGGACAAGGAACATCTTGCAAATTTACGTTTTATCTTATAAAGAAAACATGGTCAAAATCATGGCAATATAGCAAGGAATTAAATACATGGATAAGAAGACTGCCATTCAAAGTAGGTTTGTTATCAATTAGTGTCCAAGAACAGTGTGTGAAAGGTGAGTAGAGGTTGCGCAGTAGTGACATAATGACATAAACTAGAAAAATTAACTAAGAATTGTAAGGATGGATGTGTCCTCACTGGGTATGAAAGTATACAAAGAGAAATGACAAATGACAAGGAATCCAGCAAGCTGTCACAACAGGCAGCAGCAGACCTGATCCCATGTGAGACTGCATCTGATGATTCCCAGGGAAGTGCCTGATCACTACAGGTAAAATTTTCAAAAGCTTGACTGTCTAGTTAAAAGGTGACTTCAACACTTAGGGTTAGATTTATGAATCTACAAATTGGTAACCCCATGGAGAGCTTTTTGGCATCCAGCTTCTGAAGCAGAAATTGAAACCCAGAACGAGAGCACAGAAAATGATGATGCAATGCATCTTTGCAAGGAAAGAAGGAAATTCCTATGCTGTCTCCTCCCTCCCCACCAGAGCTTGCAAACAAAGAAGTTATAAGCGTTTGCTGTGAGGAAGTCTGAGACAGACTTAAGGCTGGCGCTTGTGAATGCTTATGATCCCAACCCCAGAGTCCTCTTCTGATGATCCTTTGAAGCAGCAGTCCAGGTCTCTCTCTTTTTTTTTTTTTTTCCCCCCCAAACATAGCAAAGCTCATCCATTTAAAATCCAGCTCAGCACCATGGTGCTTCATAACCACACAAATGTGGTGCCAAACTCCAAACCTTACCTTTCGAAGAGAAGCAACAGGCGTATAACCCTGCTGTCCTATCCTAAGGCTTTGAGGTTGTTTATTTAATTAATCTGGGTCTGAAAAACTAAATGGGATATTTCTGTGGCTGATTGCCTCAGCAGATTGCATATGCATACAGATGAAAAAGCTGTTTTGGAGTAGGGTAGGTTAAGAACTCACAGCCTATCTCTATTCTATGGTAACTACCGGGAATGTTCTTCCTCTTTTGGAATTATTCAGCTGTGAAAGGCTAGAAGGGGGAAGAAAAGAGAGAGGAAAGGGGAGAGGTCATCAGGAAAAACCTACCCCTATGTCCACGAGGTAGAAAAATCAGTTTTGAACACAGAAATAGATGAAAAGCAGCAGTACTGAAAAAGTCCTAGGGCAACAGTGAATAACAAGTCAAATATGATCTTGCAAACACTATAGAAACAAGAAAGAAAACAGAACCAGCAACTGTCTTATGATCTTAGGTAAACAGAGATGCATCCATCACAAATGAAACATGTCTCGAGACCCGCCTAAATGGCAGAGTTGTGGCTTACCCCCATAATGTTGAGCTCTGGGCGTCTCCGAGTTTACAAATTGTGGAGAATTCTGAAAAGAAAAACACAAACTAAGGTGCTGCGTGCTCTGGCCTTTGAGGATAGAACCATAAAATGTATAAAATATATATACCCTGGCTAAATTGTGTCAATGAAAGAAATTCTTGAACAGTATGGTATCAAAGCAGAAAGAAAAATGGCTTCAGCCGGTCCAAGGGAGCATAAATAACGATAAAAGGAGAACTCTAAGGCAACATACAATTTCCAAACCTTGAAACATATTAAGCTATAGAACAGTCCTCCAATGGAGTGGAAAAAAACTCATCACTCACATAACTGTAAGTTCTCTAGTTATAATATGATAGAAATTTACCTCCAGAAGTTATATCAATCCTCTTATTCAGCAGAAGCTATATTCAATATGAACGAGACACCTAGATCTAACCTTTAAAACAATCAGGAAAAAGTGCTACTGGATACATGGCAGAGAACAATACTCTACTGATAAAGAAAGTGATAAGGTAAATGAGTGGAATTATTGTATTTATGGCCAACGACATTCCTAATTTTGGTTTTCTTACAGAATAATATCTTTCGTTGCAACAGATTAAGGTATTATGGACCCTAATTTGTGACTTGTAAAAAATGAGCAGTTAAGCTTATTAGGAGTGAAGAGGTTTTTTTTAATCTTATTTTGAGACCTGCAGTGGCAAGAGAGAAAACTCACAAGGTCACCATAACGGCAATAACAAATATCTAAATAGAAAAAATGATTTGCCATCTTCTGTAGGAAAAAAAAAAAAATCCAAAACTGGGAAATAGCCATTTACTCTTTTCCATCAATGCAGGTAAGGTTTTTCTTACCTGGCTAAGAGATGATGGTGTAGTACAAGTCAAGTAGTCGGAATGCAAGGAAATGAACTGAAGGCAAAACATGACAGGGATACTGAAACAGCGCTGTAGCACTCAGTCAAATTCCATACATGATACTCATACAAACACAAGCTAATATAATAGGTATGTTTGATGAAACAGATAAATGAGACAGAACAAACAAAAATACAACTTTTGAAAAGGCATTTTTCTGTAGCAGCAGCAGCTTGTTCTCTGTCTCTCAAAGGAGAAGCTCAGTAGTCTACTCTGCTTCAACTTTTTTTTTTTTTTTGGTATTTATCTGATGTTTGCATCCACTGAAGTTTCAAACTGAAATGAAACCTGTTCAGAACTGCGCAGCACAACTACAGATTCTTAGTGAAATGTTTTTTCATTTAACAATAATAGGAAACGGTATCCAATACCCTGTGGACCTCTGACCATAAGGGCCCCTGCGGCAAGAACTGCTTCTGTTTTTTCAGATGCAGATGAGCTGTGGAGACTTTTTGACTCATTTTAAGGACAAAGGAGTAGTTAACAGAAGTAGGTTAATGAAAATAAATAACTTGAAATTAGTTAAGAATATATTACTTTTCCCCTCACTCCCCTCCAAAAAAAAGATGTGATAACAAGCTTTCTTAGATTTAATACTGATATAACTACACCTAAAGAATTCAAATGACATAAAACAGACTAATAGAACAGGCTGAAAATTTTCTTCAGGGTAGAGGAATATTTTGTAAAAGGTGACCAAAATAGTATAATATGTTAAAGCACACAGCTACAGAGAAACAAGAAAAAACATTTCAGAATAGAGAATAACATAATTAAATTTTAAACAGAAAGCTTACTCTTCACTTTGTTTCCAGGGCTAAGATGGGACTTCTATACATGTCCTAGTTTTACTGACTAAATTGGCCTTGTGGCATGTCCATAATGAAAGGTTATGTTGAAGAACTTTCCCAATGCCCTGAAGTCATTTACATGCAAAATTAGTATTATAAGATACTTCTTCATTTAGTGCCTTCTTTCTTTTTCTTTTGCGAGCTTATTTACATCTAAGCAAAGACATTGGTGAATCAGGCCCAGAAATGATGATGCATAGACAGCTGCAGAGTTATAAATAGCAAATCAAAGAAACAAACCAGCTTGTTACCAAAAGGAAGTAGTGCAGAAAGAGGGTATGCATTTGTGTATGCCTCCTTCACAAACCAGAGTGAAATTTGGGATAAATATAATGCAATTTAGACTAAAACGTATTTCGTTGCAATGAATGACAAACTACGGATTTCGTGAACTAGGCTATCCCATATCTAATATGAACATATATGGTTATAGATAAAGTACTTTTACAAATGTAAAAAGTTGAAGGCAATGTAGCTCCTTACAAATTCCTGCTTACCCCCTTCACTCACTAGAATGCTTTAATCAGATTGACCTACAACGCATAATCAAACAGTTTCCATTAGGACACATTTAAAATCTTATCCATTTCATCTAGACTCTAAACTAAGTCCTTCCAATCACTTTAACTTAATTACTAACGGATGAAAAATGACTTGTCTAGTACAATTCCTGTCAAAACAAGTCCAGATCAGGGATCTAATATGAGCTCTGAGGAAACAGTCCTGACATCCTAAATGTTGACTCGAAGAAAAAAAAATTAACTTGACCTTTCCAATGTTTTTATATTCCTCCTACAAATTCAATGTTTTCAATACATACACAGGGTTTTTTTGTTGATACATATGGACAACTTTTTTATTTTGAAATCATTAGTGAAGTATTAAAGCCTTTGACAATACTGTATGATATCTTTATTTAAGTTTGACTTTACCTGTCCTGGAATTGAACCCGTACGCACACCCATATGATTAATCCTCCTGTCCAGTTTGACTCTAAATATTGAAGTGATCTTAGTACTGTATTCCTATTTAACAGACAAATAAATTGAAACACATAACCTAACCAAAGGGCGCACTTAACATGCTCATAAAGGCAGCTGATAGCAGGCAGCCTTCTTTCAAACTCTCATGCTAGGCTTACCTATCAAAATAAACTTCACGCTTTAAATTAGAGGAAGATAGGCTTTTAAAAAAATCAGTCAGTAACTGCCTGTACTATATTAGCCAACTTGAACTGAACAACACAGACTTTCTAATTAGAGTTTACATTTCAGCTCGTCTTCCTGTTTTCTACGGTTCATTTTCTACTTCCTTAAGTCATGAAAATAACTACACAATACTTACCTTCACTTAACCAGTCGTAAACTCAGATGAGAAGTGAGAAAGTCTTTTTCTGAGGGTCCAGCCCAGGGAAGGACAGTTTCAACTTCCATCTGAAGCTCTACAGAAATCTTTTCAGCAGCGACTGCTTACCTATTAGGATGAATTAGCAGAGCTTCCAGCTGCTCTAATAGCACTTCTGCCTTTGCTAGAATCAATTGATTTCAAAATCATTGGAGGAAGATTGCAAAAAAATGGTACAAATTTTCTTTTTTGTCCTTTTAGCCACTGTGGGACTTCAGATACAGAAAATTTCAAGGTTAGATGAGTTAGTAATTTGACAAAGACAGCGTAAAAGCTGAGAGTAGACCTTTGGATTTTCATGGCAATCTACTTAACAAACCCATTTCTCATTAATGCTGCTCACATTCAGTGCTGTTCTTAGTATATGCAAACATACAATTATTGTACAAGAGGGAGTACAACCAGAAGATGTTTCTATGTATTGAGAGACAAGGCTGGTCATACAGCCAGTTAGCTACAATGAGGTTAAGGAAAGGTCTACAAAGTCTAAATTGATTTATCTGAGGTGGTAAAATTCTGCTTATGCTGCAAAAAATTCAAACCTAATCCTGCTGCAAAGTCAAGTGATGTAATTTTTCTACATTTTTCAAAATTTATAATGAGGTACTTCTTTTGTACTGACATTAGTACATAATTTATGTTTGTCTAACATGTGTGCACACCATCAAAAAAGCAAATCTGCCATACCTCTGCTTTTACACCAATGGCAATTTATGATTGATTTCTATTTGAGACTCCTATACCTAATAATAAATTCTGAAAAATATAGTAACATTATCTCCACTGCTTTTGTGATTTAAGCATGCTTGAGTTCTGGGACTAAAGAGCATACTTAAATACTTCTTTGAATATAGATGCTTTCTTGAATTGGACTTATAGGTATAAATGTTGTTAACCTTTCAGTTAATCCTTTTTTCATAAGATGCAGAGAAAAATCCTCACTTCATTTCAGCAGTGTCAAAATGGATCAACCCTATTAAAGTCAACAGGGCTGATTTGAATTGATGCTGGTAGAGCAGGATTTCCTTTCTTAAACAGAAAGACAGCAAATAGATATTTCTACAGAATTTCAGAACAGAGCTTTCTAGTCATTCACAGAATATACAGAACATTTTCATGCTTAATAGAAATATCTGCAAAGTTTGCTGTTAAACTCAAATCTTTCAGATTCAACAATGCTATGTCAGATTTCAGTATAAAATTATCAGAAAATCCTGAAAATCACAATATCATAGTTTTTTGTCCACAGCAAAAACTTTGAGACTTTAGTGGGAAAACTTAAAATATGTTTTCGCTTTTTCTTGGGTCATGAAGCAGCACAAAATGTTTTTTCAAAAGTTCTAACTTTAACAGCTGATATTTATATCTATTAAGTTGGACATGCATATAAGCTGCTGAGACTATAACTTAGCCTGCTATAATTCCTTCTGGAAGCTTTGTAAGATATTACAGCTTTTAAAAATATTTTTCCTGTACATTTGTTTTCCCTCAGCATTTAGTTTTACACTGACTTAAAATGAAGCTGATCTTGGATTTCTTCACTTGAGTTTTGTTTGTTTTTAACAATATGTATAAAATAGAAACTTGCTTACTAGCATAATTCCCCTAATCTTCCAAAGCACTTTTAAAATATTTAAGTTTTAAAATATTTTAAAAATATTTAAGTTATGGAAAACCAGCAACAAATATAGAACTTAATTAATCAAAAGTAACCGGTCCATAGAGAAAGGGAGAAGAAAAAGCCAGGGGCTACATAACCATAAGCAACAAATTAAAATATAAATATGAAATGTATTGCTTCGATAATATTAACATTTCACATGAACCAATAGCAGTATAATATGAAAAGACAGTAAATCCAAAAGTCAAAGTGAAGAGCTGCTGCACTTTATTTCCTCATAATTACTGCTATGCTTCTTAGAATCAGCCTCCATTTTATCCTCTTCATGTTTAGAGATTTGTTTTTACCTGAATTGGTAACTTCTGACTATGTGAACTTTCTGTTCATTTACAAACTCTGCACGTTTTTCAGAGCTGCTCATGCATTTTGCATGCAATGTGAAAAAGGTAGTATTGCAAATGTTTTCATCTTTAGCTACCTAAAATGGAAAAGTATAAATGAAAATTAGGTGTATAAATTTAATCTTCTCTGTGTGGGTGGTGATATATCTGTGATTTTGAATTCAATCTCATAAAAATTAACCTCAGACGAGCTGAGCATATACTGTTATTGTTGACTTCAGGTAGGAAATATAAGAAATATGATGACTGTTTATGAGGCTAACTAGATTTAGATCCCAAATTCAGGAAAAGAACAAGAAGAGGAACAAACTATCAACAATGCAATTAGCAGAAGTTAGCAGTGAAAAGAACTGTTTCATGATATAGTTTACTTACTACAAAAACAGGTCTAGTGAGACAGACTTTACGTTTGTGTTTAGCCTTGAACCCACCTTTGAGCTACAGATAATTTTAACTCTGTCATTAACTAGTCAAGAGCTGCTTTAAGTTATGACAATTTGTAACAAAACTCTATTGAGGTTAAGAAACTGTTAGAGAACTGTAAGAGACCAAAACAGCTCTAACTACTTCTCTCTCTCATAGTTACAATTAGAATTACATATTATCTTGGTAAAGAGACACTGTAATAGTTTTTCAAAAAACGTTTAAACATCATCAATGGCATACAATCCCGATAACTCATATAACTAATACACAGAACTCAAATGAACATTCAAAAGAAAAGTTTATCAGATATTATTATTTCAGGTACATCTTTTTTCTGAGCTGAGTCTCAAAAAGGCTTATATGATAGAAGTGGAAAAAGTTCAGAGAAAGGTGAAAAATCTAATCAAATGCCTAGAAGAGCTTTTGCATAAGAACAGGCTAAGCCTGGAGAGGAGATGGAAGAGACGACTACAGACATGTTCCGGTGCAAGAATTATGGTAAGTCAAGAGAACTGACTAGATGACATATTCAAAACCAACTAACCAGCAGAACAAGTCAGGACAGGAGAGAAATGTAGGAGATAATTGAGAATTATTAAAAATAGAGGCACCACTTCTGGCCTAGGTAGCACTTGAACCAGAAATTGTTGAAGGCTGGGATAAACTTGGAGAATTATCATCTTTAAACTCCTTCCTGAGTATTAGCCGCTGTCAGACACAGGACAAAGAGCTGAATGGACCTTTTATATGATCCAGTATTTTCCATTCTTACATTCTTAAGATCAATGGATGTAAATCAAAAAGAAGGAGAACGTGTAGAAGCATGCAAAGAAACGTTTCACTTCTGTGGCCTTTAGCTATCCACGCATTAGTTAGGCTCTTCCATTCCTGGGTAAATTCACTCCTTATTGTTTCCAGTTCCGAGTATACATATTACAGCTGGATTTGGCTGCAGTATATCACACAAAATTATTTTGGATCAAATCATTTTCATTAATAAAAAAGAACAATATTACAATTTATTTTAATTTCATGACACTCAAAGAGATTAATCTAATCTATTTTAATGACACCTACCTAGATGAATTAAATTTCAATTAGATTTTGATTAGAAAGTGATCACTAGAGGAATTACTACTAAAGAAGAGAGAGTAAAATAGCCAAGAGCGCTGCCCTGGAGAAGAGTAAACAAGGCACAAACCAGAGGGCAGTGCTGTTGCTTGATATTTGTAATGCTTGTGTAATTGCAGCATCCTTTAAAATATACACTCTGAAGAATTATGTCTTTGATGTTTAAAGCCTCTCTGTCCTCTTGTGAGGGCATTTTCTAGCATTTTCTATCAAACAGTTTCTTGAAATCCTTGCAAGTTTTAAGTCAGAATGCATATTTAGGACGGCTCTATGCAGGGAATAGGTTGTTCCCAGTAAGTTAAAAATAAGTATGATAATTAAGACTTCCTAAACACAACATATAGCACAAAGACAACTTTACAAACATGCAAGGAATTAATAGCAAGCAGAAATATATATACTTTCCCTTCACTGGAGATGAGTAGTGACATAGTTCTGACCTAGCCTGACCTGGACATAACGGTGACAAATAAACTGCTGCTGAACACTATGTGCAACTGTTCTCTCATACAAATACGCCTATACTTGAATAGGGAAAAGAATGTGAAGATTTGTGAGAAAGCATATATATATATATATATATAAAGCTCACATCGCAATTGAGCAAAGTACAAAGAGCTAGATACTTCAGAGATGTTTCAGATAAGCATCCAAAAAACTTTTGAGTGCTTACGCTGAATTCTGAACCATTTTTGCAGCAGTAGTTAATTAGGCATCTTAGTTCCTGGGCTGTATGGCAGTTCCTGAGTTATTTCTAAATTGCAGCACATATCTCTATGCTTAAATTCCTCCGCTTTGAATTTATCTTTTTCAAGTTCTGTCTGAGAAATGTGGCTGACCTGGCAGCTCCTGTCTGCTTGATGTTACTAAGCTTTAATTTTGAATAGCCATTAAAATTCTGCTTGCTGTATAGTCCTTCTCCTCACTGCCACAGACTCACTGGAGAACGACTGTGGTGGGAATCTCTGCCTGAACAGATGAGATCCAGGAACAGCTCAGCTGGAGCCCAAGGCTCCATTTATATCAGTAAGAGTATTTTCCTACTGCAAGAACAGTAAATAACATATATATATATGCAAAGAAATACAGCTGAAATTCATGCCACAAAATAACTTACTAACATTTTGTACTTATACAATACCTATCATCAAAGCATTTTTATATAGTGTTTAATCCTAAAATCACTTCCTCCAAAAGGTGTTTTCCTCCTCATTTTTCAGATAGATGGGACTTTGGTAGAGGTTAAGGAACGGATTTTCAAAGAACTAAGTTTACATTTGGGCAGCACTTTTGAAAATCAGCCTTGTGTTTCTCACTAAAGGTCACGGTACAAGATAGGTTTAGAAATAGAAGAGTCTTGGCTTAAAATGAGAACAATTCAGTAAAAATTGTGTCTAAAACCCTTACATATTGGGCATCTTTTAAGAAATTGTTAAAAAAAGTGTCCAGAATAGACAGACAAGTTGTTTTGCAGAGCTCTGTGTTAGCTGCAGTTAAAATAAAGTGAAAAATGTAGTAGCTTCTGTAGTGAAACCAAGTGGTTATTTAGTAATGATTGTCAGGTGAAAAGGAAACAGAGAGAAAGTTCCATAATGAAACTGAATCAGTGAGGAGACACTATAACTACCCTTCAAAAAAGCTGAAAAAACAACCCGTCTACCTCTGTGCTGCCGACCAGTAGATAGAAAGCGGATAGAAGTAAGATGATGATTCCTGCTCCCCTGGGCTAAAAGATCTGGACATCGGTAAAATGCCTAATGCTGGTCAAACCTATGAAACATTGAAATTGTATTTAAAGAGAAGGTCTGTCTGGGTCTTTGTATTTGGATGAATTCTTCTCATCTATTTCTACACTTGAACTGAGCTCTAGTATCAAGCAGGCAGACAAGTTAGCATCACTAAACTGTCAGCCCTTGATTTAAGAGCATCTGTCAATAAACACACAATTGTCCTTGTGTCAACTGAGCCGGAGGAAACAAAGCAATCTTAATTTATAAAATGACTTGTTAATCAATTCTTTACTGGGGAAAAGAATTATTAGCATTTGAAAACCCAACACTGACTTTGAACTATCTGTATTCTTGAAATTCTGGATGTGGCTGTTTTTGAGCTTTTGGGAGGGGGAGATTAAAAATAATCTCAAATGCTTACAAATTGAAGGCACCCATGTTTGTGTGAAAAAGAGTTAAAAATAAAAACAATGAAGGAAGAAATGAAGGTAACACTATCTTATTACAAATATGTTGAATAGCCTGAATTCTTTCTCTGAAGTTTTCAGTGTTTAATGATAGACATCTAAAGCATAATCTGTTTTCAGAATGTCCATGTGCTCACTATTTCATAGAAATTAAGGCAGAAGCAATAATTATATTATATAATCTCACCTTCTCTTCACTATAGACCACCATCACTCAAATAAATCATATTGCTACTAGAGGATTTAATAAACAAAATATAAAACTTACAAAAAACCAACTCTGTGTTAAAAATAGAGAAAAGAGATATAAAGGGTTGTTTTTTTTTTTTTTTTCAGAAGTTACTCTATTAGGTATTTTGTTATCTCATTTCTTAATCTCGATAGTTCTGTTCTCTATATGTAACACCTAATGCCCAGAGACAAAAGGGTGCAATGTTAAAATAAAGGTGGACACGCAGGTCTTCTCTCATGTATGTGGGAAAGAGCAGAATAAAGGTAAAACTGAGGATCAACAATGAGATAGTTTCAATAAAATAAAGGTGGACTGCAGGTAAGTCTAAATCCAGTGTTGCACACCATAAAACTTTTTTTGATCAGATCTAAATGCTTTTCAACTTATTTTAGATTTACAGTTCAAATATAGAGAATTTTTATGGTAAATGACTACACAACATACAAAATGTAAACATTCATAACAATTTCTTTGAGAAGAATTTCTTGATTAGGATTTCCCAGAAGAAGAGCTTCTAGGGGAGAAGAAAAAAATAAAAAAGAAAAAAAAAAGAAAACAGAAAAAAAAGCTGGAACATGTTAAATAAAGTATTTTATTTTGTCATTTTTCCTTATTTCCCAATTTACTGTCATCAAGATCTTTTACAGAATCCTGCCAATAACTTGTAAAGACTACCTATGTACTATACAGCATCCTGCAGGCCAGAATAAAGCCATATTTCCTGTCACTTGGCAGAAGCAACTCCTTAACAATGCATGATGAAGAGCCAAAACCCTGGAAACCCATCTCCCCACTCTCATGAAACCTTAATGACTTCGAGCCCAGAGCACCAAAGCTCTCTGGCCTTCCAGAACAAACTGTAGAAGTCGCAGCTCCTGCACTCACAGATGGCCAGCGAATGTCAAGTAGTTTTCACTTGTGTCAAGTCAACAGTAAAACTGAGCAAAGAAAAGTAATTTTAGTTCAAAAGATTTTAATTCTCATCTCAAATAAAAAGGAATTCAAAACAAAATCATAAAATGAACTACAAAACATACATGTTTTCCATACAGCAGCTTTAGTTTCTATACAAAACCCTTTCCTTTTTGAGTTTTTGACCTGATGTTCACTGCAACTCAGAGGCCTTCTGCAGCCTTCTGAAACTTGGGTTTACAAAGAGGATTTTGATTTGCACACAAATTTAGACAGTTTATTTACACTTCTATTTTCCTCTCACAGGATATTACAGTTATAAATAGTCAAAAAATGAAAGCTGACTTAGCTGAATTAGCTGCTCTGTGAAACATTTCTTTTTAATCGTCATGTCAAGAAAACAGAGTATTCTAACTCAGAAAGAGTTCAAACAATAACACTAAGGATTGGCTATGGTCAAATGTTACCTTTAACTTTATTTTCACGTCTAGTCAAAGTGCTTCCTGCTTTCCAGACATTTTTCTCTTTATTACCATTTTCAGATGAAGAGGCTGCGCTGTCATTTCCATCATGCTTGCAAAAGCAATCTGTCCATCGTCAGAACTGAAGTTTACACAAAGAGAAAAAACCTTCACAAGGGAGAGGTACGTGAATGTTTTTCTACTCTACGCATTTGCTCACTTTCCAGAACATCTGGAAGGTCACCTTGAGGTACTGCAATGGCAGCCAGTGATTGCTCAGTAGACCAAGCTGGTTACCAAGATCCCCCTCTTTCGAGTTACACGTCTCAGAATCACAAAGATTTGCTCAAATAACTTGACAAGGTATATTTAACGCTACGGTGATTTTATACGTATAGGATGCTATATCCAAATGGATTAGAGTCTACTGCTTCAAAATATTGGTGTATAAATAAATTCTACGGGGATATACACAAACATCAGCAAGCTGCAGTAGGTACATTTACTAAGCGGTTAGAGCACATGAAGTCTTGCTATTCATTATTCACAATTTAGTTTATCTCTGGCCACGGCCTCAGTTCATATGACCTCAAGTGATTTAGCTGTAGAAACTATTTAAATGTCTCCTACTCCTGTTTAAATGTTCATTAACATTTGAAGCATAAGTGGGTATACGGAACTGAGAGTGTAAAAAGGACAACTGTAACTCCTAAATGAATTTGGTACAATAAATTAACACACAAGGAATTTGCAGTGAGCTGCTTTTATGAAAAATTCAGTAAACAGTTACTTGTAATAAAAATGGTAATAGGCATGTTAGTTCAGTAAATAATGACGGCAAAAACAGATTACAAGTTTTATTGGACTAATTAAGAAAAGCTTTATAGGATCAAATAGGTTTCATCAAATTAAAGAAATTCCTTTTTGAAAGAATAATGAGAATCATTTCAATTTTTCTGCTGAACTCAGTAAACTCTAAAAACTGGAAATTCACTGAGCTGTAGTTCATTCCACAGACTTCGTATGTTCTCATAAGGTTCATTTATTTAAATTGTAAGCTACAATGTCTCACAGAAAAAAAGAACCTAAAATCCTTCAGGAGCATAGCTATTCTATATTGTGCTTCACAGACCTATTTAAAAGGGCCATAGACTTCTAAGAGACAACTTTTCCAGCTTAGAAGAGCTCTTTTCTCTATTTGAGAAAAGTTTGCTGCCTGGATCAGTGCCCAGATATGACTTAAGAAATGTATTCAGTAAGGGGAAGATGTGTAAAGAAATGTATATTTGCACATTGTATTGAATAAGAACAGAATTACAGCTGTGCTTTTCCTTAAGTATGAACTTAACTTGCCTGCCTGAATCAAGGTGGAAATGCTTACCCTTAGAAAAGTATCTTACCTACTCCTAATTAGTTTAAGAGCAACTGTCAGGAACTCAGAGTATTCTGAGAAAACATTTACCCTGTCACCCTTATATTTCATGGTCAGCTGTTAATGACAAAGTATGTCCTTGTACATTCTCAGTTTCATATGATTCTCTTTTAATTATCCTTACTTGAAGCCATCTGTGTTCAATAGAAATAACTGTAGTTTCAGTTTCTTTTCATCATTAAGCCTGAACTTTTTGTATCTTGTCCAGAACCCTGATTGTTTATGGCACAGCCTGTCCTAATGACTTGCAAAACCATTAAGTCTCTTCTGACATGTAGAAAAATGAAAGCGCTAAAATAGACAACCTGTAAGATGCAGAAATCTCAGAAGAATTCATGATGCCATCACTAAGATGGAAGTTCACATAGGTGCTTTTTACCCTCACAAGGGAATAAAACTTTCCAGAATTATATTTTCTCTTTTTAATTTCTAATTTCATTCTATCAGCTGTCTTATCATGCAGGGGCAAACACCAAGTTCATTCTTGCTTGGATGGGACAAGGGAAAGAGGTAAAGAAGAATGTGGTGCTTTGCAAGAAGTGAAAACAAACCCCAAATCTTGCTTCTAATATCTTATCATGCACAATTCACATTCTCCTAAATTCCTTAGCTATTTGATGTACCAGGCACGTATTAGGTACACATTTAATCCTCTATTTAATACAGCTGCAGGCAACACGACGCGTTTTTATATCCTGATAAATTCTTGCTTTATAACTGTTAAGCATAGGCCAGTTTTTCTTCTGACATGTGGCTGCTTTGCCATATTGCACCCCAGGGCAAATCAGTGCAGACATTAGTTCACCAGTCAAACCAGTGGAAGAAGGAGCTATGATAGCCTGAAACAAGCTTCAGAGAACTCGTCTTTTCTGTTGCAAAAGGAACAGTTAGAAGGAGGCATAATTAGAATATTTGCATGCAAAGCTGACCTTCAGGTGTGCTTCTGGCTGCCCTAGAGGGTGTCAGCCATATGGGAGACGCCAGCTGCCTTAAGAGGAGAACTGTCCTATAGAGCCATCACAGGGACAGAGAAATGGACACATCAGCTTCATACCAGGTATGTACATCACGCCGTTCCACCAAAACCCAGGATTTGGCCTTACAATACCAAGAGACAAAAACTGCTCTATTAAATGTAATTAAATCTTAGCTGAAAATGTCAGGTATTGCTAACTTGTGCCTTTTAGGTGATTTAGCCAAAGGAAAACAAAAAGCGCAATAACAACAGAAAATCCTGATATTTGATTTCTATAGAAAAAGCATTTTCTGCTTTAGCAAATGTTCAAAGAGTTGTACAGATAATAAAGGAGAATATATTTCTGTGCAGTCTACTCTGCAAGGAATATAAATTAGCTTTCTGTAGCTTTGAGTCTCAAAATCACATATTCAAAATCCGTAACATTTTTAATTCTGCCCAGAGTGTTATTGTCTAATTGTCTATAATGTCCCCCCAAATTAATACCAAAATATCATTATACTCCTTTGTAATCAACTTTGCTTTCATTCTGATTAGGTTCATTCTGGGCCCAATCCATGCCCATTTAGTTTAATGAGAGTTGGAACAGGCTCATAATTTGCCAGCTATGATTTCCTAAGTATTGCTTTTTTCCAAAATATTCTGGTTTTTCTTCTCTTAGGGAAATATATGCTTTTAATCAACATCATGTTTTCTCTAAATCACGTACTAAATTCCATTATATATCAGCAGCTAGGAAATCAATGGATTTAAAACACTGTGGTTATTTTCATGGGCTTGTTTAAAAAAAAGGAAGAAAATGAGGTCTCTATGTAGCGCTACACTCTAGGGTAGGATAGTTAGTACAATAATTACATATTTTTAAAGAAATTCGTAACAAACTTTTACTTTTAGTAAATACATATGTGCGTGCTCACATACACACATATTCAGGAGTCACTAGCCATTCTAAGATAGTAAATCTATAAATTCAGTTCAAAAAGAATAAAAAATTAAAAATATTTAACCTCTCAGTCTATTATGTCCATAGATAGTACTGTTCCTTTTTTTAAGAAATGACATTCAGCATAATTTTTCTGATTATATTTAGACGAGCCTGGTGATCACCTTACTTAACGCTACTATTCTATACTGAGTGACAAATACTTCTCCGAGTATTATATAATCTCTATTAGTCAGTACACTTCATATTATATTATTCAATCTATAGAACGCATTGGGAGGATTATGATTAGAAAATTCAACCCAAAGGTTTCTTGAACATTTATGCTTCTTTAGCATAGCAGCTTATTAATACAACCAGAACATAGCATAGCAACCAGAATTTGGATGCAGTCATTAAAACTTAATCACACCAATGTACTTTTTTTTTTTCTCCAGAATCTTTCAGTTCTTCAATGTTTAACCTGTGGTCCAGGTAACTTTTTCTTTTTTATAAAAGTGTCTTAGTATTTTTTACAGTCTTAAAATTTATCACAATGTTCAAATTTATCAAATAACTTCTTTTTGCTCATAAAATTCATTATGAATCTCCACCTTCATTATTTGTTCCCTAAGTAAGTTCACAGATTCTCCTTCACTTAATTCAGGTACACAGTGTACTAAATAACCTTCTCATTTATTTTTTTAAGTTTGGGCTTAATTTTAAGCTGTCCAGTGTGTTGAGGACAGTGTACTTATTAACAGAATTGCAACAAATAGCATGAAGACTGCAGCAGGGTTTTTGAATGTTCTAAATTAGAAGAAATCTTTAAAAAAGAGATCTGCTTGCATGGAGGTATCTGTAGTAGCAAAATCTGGCTCTTTGAGTTGCACTACTTGTGGAGCAATCACAGAGATAATCTTTATATTAAAGAGATAAGAATCCATAGGTTGTATTTTCATTCATAAACTATATAGACTGTATATTTGATATGAAGGTAGAATATATGAATTCATATTCTATAGCCTATGCATATTCCATCTATTTATCTATAAAGACCCTATGGTTCTCTCCAGATCAGTAGCTCGGCGTAAGAAACTATCACTTCCATAGCAGTAATATAATTCATTTCTTAATTTGGAACCACACCCCATTCTCTGCTCATGCCCTCAAAGAGTGCATAGTTTAGTAATACAAGGGGAAGGCATAGCCTCATTTCTGGTAGCTGTGGAGTGAATGGAATATCCAGTACCAAGGTCTGTCTTTTTATTTCCTGAACCTGAATAGAGGTATAGTAAATAGGAGTAGTAAATTAGGTAGTAAATAGGGGTATTTAACATCCAAAATTCAATACAACATTCCTTTCCATTCTCCCAAGATTAAGAGAAGGAGGAAGTACCTTCCCAGCTTGTGTTCTGATGACTGTAAACAAAGTCCAAATCACAGTGTGCCTGAAGTAAAGGTGAATGCAAACACATTTAATTTACTGCTCACTATACCACTATGTCTCTCTAAGCGATATTGACCTGCTGCTATTTCCATTAAACTTCCATTCAAATTTTCCATTAAATAGCTGTTTTTTTATTACCATTCTCAGATACATTTGCCCACATTTCTACAAGATGAATCCTCTTTTGTTATTTTCTGCCAATATCCTAACTGGCAGTGACAGTATTTGTCCACTGGGGATAGCATGGCAGATTTCACCAGAATGATGTTAATTCTGTTCTAGTTCATCAATGAAAGTGCTTGCATTCATCCTCAAAGCACCTGAAAAATGCGTGTTATCTATGCCAATGAATGTTTAAATATTCATACCAACCATTTTTCCTTATTTGTTTTTTATTAATACCTATTTTATAGGCACTTACAGCACTTGCTTTCCCCAACACCTTTTAAAACATTTTCTTACTGAAAGCAAGAAATAAAACACATTATATCCTAGTTATTGGGCTCAAAACAGGAGGTCCTGCTTCCTACGGGAAGGGAAACAGCTGGGCAAAGTCCTGCTGTTGCACTACCAACGCCAGCTTCCAGCATGTGACAAGTTGAAGCACCTCTAACAGATGGGATATGCCCACATCACAACACATTAGTTTCGTATGCTGTACCTACAAGACTCTATCCAGCTAGATGAAGTGGCATTATCACCGACCACAGAGTACAAACAAAGACACACAACTGTTCCTTCCTTACATATGTCTATTGCTTCTCATTATTAGTTTAGTTTTCCTTTGATCTGAGATTTTTATTTTCTTTAACTACCGAGTCGTCGTATACAGAATTAGGAAAAGTTATCTGATTCATCTTTGAACTAGAATCATTATGCATGGCCATTACCCTCAGATGCTTGAACATACCAAGTCTTCCACAGGAGTCTGAATTGTAGAGAACTTTTGAAGATGGTCTACCTATGACTGTTATTCTTTACCACCCTGGAAGACTTGAGGCACAAACCACAGCAATTACTCATTTTCTGTACGTGTACCCAAAATATTTAGCCAACATGCATTTTCCTGTCAAATTTTCATCTTAACAGTATGAATTTCCTGTCTCTTCTTCTCTCTATTGCTATTTATGCAAATTTCACCCATCCACATTGACTTTCCAACTATGAGAATCATCCCACAAATTCTCAGTTATGATCACTAGGTCATAATCATCATCATTTAGCCACATTCTAATTGATGATTTTTGTTATACTTTGTATATTTTATGTATAATCACTTTTAGAAAATGAATATTAATATAATAATCTTAATCTTCACCTACATAGCTCTATTTCACTGTATCTTTTACATCAAAGCTACAAAAAAATTACAGTAAACAACAACTTTCCTCACCTCACCTGCTTTATAAGCCTTGCAATAAATGTTGCTGTTCTGGATTTAGGAGTCTGACACTGTGTCTATATAAATAACCATGAGTTTAAGTCAGAATTCAGTCATTTCCCTTCAAAGAAATCAATCCAATAGTCAGAGAAATACAAATCATCTACACATGTTGATTGCAGATGGTATACATCTTCCTGTCTCTTCAAGTCTAGGAAAACAGTGTGTCATTAGGCTCTGTCTTGCAGTTATTTTCTTTAAGGTGCTTGTGGGAATTTTTCAGCGGTATTCAGGAGTCAATATACTGACTCTGAGAAGCAGAGCACCAATATTTTAAAGATATTAAACATCTCTTACTTCCTTCTATTTACCATAAGAGATGAGGTCAAATTGAAGCCTTAAAACAACACTTTTTAACGTTGCTTACATCTAGGAAAGCCAATGAAAGAATATTTCCACAAGATCTGTCAAAACTACTGAGTGCCACTAAATTAGGCTATGTGGGACTTCAGGCTATGCGGTTCAGCTCCCATCTATTTTCCTGCTTGTGTGCAGGAAAGAACACTTAGTGGAAGCAATGGAGATCCTTTCTTCTGGATAGATTCTCTCTATATCCTCAGAAACTGATGTGCAGCTAGAGCAGAGGCACAAAGAACCATGAACAGAGAAGGGGGAGAGAAGAAAGGAGAAAATAAGCTGTAAAATGAAGAGTAGTTGTAGTAGCAGAAACCAGCACAGTTAACTAATGTTCTGCATTGTGCTCTCCTCCCCTGCTGTTGTATCTTATTGCAGTGTCCAAAAAGAAGAATACTAGTTTTATACGTGTACTGCTAAAAGAGATAGGAAGAGAGCATAGAAGCTTGGTAGCATCAGTGACAATTAAAACGTCGCGCTTCTATATGTTTTCAGCTTTACTTCTTCAAGTTTTTACCAAAAAAAAAAAAAAAGGAGAGAAAGGGGAAGAAAAATAAAGCAGAGACTGATTTTGTATTCCTCAGTCTATGCATTATATCTCCTGAGCTGACATGAGCTACTGCACTGCATGATACTGCATTAGATCAGACATACCAAGCTATGTCTTATCAGATGCAAGAATACACAACAAAAGTTGATGGGCTTAAAGTAAGGCGTTGTGAAGTGTCAGATCATGTGAAAGGAATATATAGCTGCCTTCTGACATTAAAGTTTCAACTGTTTTTCTTTAAATGAAAAAGATTCTTTTACATGGACAGAAAAGAGGAAGAGATATAAATAATAATAATAATGGCTCACATGTTACCTATTGGATCTTGATTCTAATTCCTGACGAAAGGACATGGAGCACACTTCCTATCTCTGTAACTCTTTTCCCAGTCTATCACATTGTGAGATATTCTTCTTTCTCTCATCTGTTTCTACTGTAAGCCCTTCAGAGATTACTGTTGTCTTATTCTGACTTGGATTTATCCTATTTAATTTAAATGCTTGACTGAACTGCTTAAGTTAGGAGCTTGGCCACTTTGAGGTTCCTATACAGTCAAAGAAAAGAAGGGAACACCTCCAAATTTGACAGCTATAAGAGGACTTTTTAGTGCCTGCTAAGATGGGAGCTTTATCTAATTTTAAGATTTGCAGAGTGCTGCTTAACACTATTATGCTATTGTCATATAAATATACGTAATAATAAAGTATATATAAATATATCACGTAATATAAATATATACCTCTTCATCAAGTCAAAATTATTATAAAAATATGCTCTTCTGTCACAGAGCTTTAGGAGTATATTCAAGAAATCACTCTGTTAGCCAGTATGCTGTTGGAAGGAAAGGAGGAGTTAATTGCAAGAACAAATCAATTGCAAAAAAAAAAAAAAAAAAGATTAATATTACATTGGAATCTCTTTAGGACACTCCAAAATATTATATTCAGTGCTATTCATACCATTTAATGTTGAAATTATTATATTTAAGTTGACTTCAAACATCTCCACTCTTAAAAGAAAATGAGTCATTAACAATGGGAACAGATTTTTACTGTCATATTCAACGACATTAGGGTGCCAAGAAGACAACGTACATATTTATGAGCATAGAAGGATGCTATTAGCTCCTGATAAAAAAGAATACCTACAATTTTTTATCAGATATTGAATGCAGAGTTCAGTGTAGGATAGTAGATACAGACAGACAAACCAAAAAATAAGAAACATAAAAAACATATTTTATTTCCTAGGACATTTACACAAAAGCTATTCATATTACCTCCTACTTATTATAACTTACTTCTTTACCAAACAGTTGAAACACATAGAACAATACTCTAAGATTCAGCAGATGTTGTCAGTTAGCAACATATAAACCTTGTCTCCATGAATATAGTCTGTAGATATTAACTTCTAATTTTGCTTATTTTGTTTTTATTTTTCTGTTCAATAAAGTTCAAAGACTTCCTAGGTACTGTGATGAGAACATATCCTTCAATGTGCATAAAACCTTTCCTGCTGCTGCTGCTACCTCTCTTACAATCAGTATTTTTCATCACACTGTTTAATCTTCATCCTCTAAATCTGTTTTCATAGAAAAGAACCCCTTCTTCTATGCACTCCCTCAAAACATACACATACCTTACCCCAGAAGCTGGCTATAGAAGAGGAGCAATTAACTGGTAAAACCCTGCAGTCTGAATCATAGGATTTTAAAAACACAGGCTTGAAGGAGATCTTGGAAGGTCCACCTCCATGCTGAAAAGCAGGATCTGTTATATCCATGTAACTCTTTATAAAGTTTTGTCTAGCCTGCCCTGGCTGCATCCTTTGATGAAGACTCAGTAGTATCCCCCTCTCCATATTCCGGAACTTCACTGTTCTTACAGTTGAAGAGTTCTCTTTTTCTAATTCATATTTTCTGCAATTTAAGCTCTTATCCAATGCATTATGCATATGGAAAATGGACAAGTTCGCTTCCTTTTTGTAGCAATCTTTAAGGCACATGAAGACTTATGATTTCCCCTTCATCATTTGCTTCTAGGGCTTCCCTTTCTAGATCAAAGATGCTCAGTGTTTTCTCACAGGACATATCTTTAACTGCTTATTGTTTTCACTGTCCTACTCTGGACTACCTCCAGTATAACTGCATTTCTCTAAAAGGACAGTGCCAAAAATTGGATACAGTATTTCTCTAAAGTGTTATGGGAATGAAAGAGAGAACTATTAATTTAATTCACCTGTCTCGAGAATTACCTCTGTGTTTTACAATGCTTTTGGTTACATTCACAGTGCTCTCTCAATCCTGTCTGCAGAACTGGCCAGCTACTCATCGTTCTGTATTTGTGCACTTCATTATTCATGCAAGTGTTGTCCCTACTGGATTTCATTCAGGTTTTTAAGACCAATTTCTCCAAATTGTTAAGAATATTTTGAATCCCAATACTATGCTTTCAGCATGCTTTCTGTTCCTCCTGCAGATTTAATAAGCAGGTTTTCTGTTCCATCATCCTCTTTGCTAATGAAAATATCATGCAGAACTGAAGACAGGACAGATCCCTTTGAAATGCTGTTCAGTACATCCTTCTTTTTGGACTGTAAAACATTGCTAAGTGTGAATATTCAACCTGAATTGTGTTCCTCATACACATACACAATATTCTGGTGTATTCTTGCCTGCATAGAAAGATGTCATGGAAGATAATATTATTAGATTTAACAAAATCAAAGCATATGGCATCTGCTGCCTCCCTTACCTGTAAAGTCTGTTGCCTTTTTGCAGAAGGAAATTATAGTTGTTTGACACGATTTGTTGATGACAGATCCATGTCAGATACCACACATCTTCTTGTTATCTTCAAATTTTTATACCTTATTTTTTGAGATTCTGCTCTACAATTATTCTCTCAATAACCCTTACACTGCAGAAAAGTATTTCCAATCAAGTGAAAGCTCTATATTTCACTAGGGCACTTGTATTTGCCTTTTCCAAAGAAACTATAGGAGAAACTTTTCTCTTTCCCAGAGATTTCTTTCACTTTTTATTTTCTATTGCAGTTTGATACGGCCTAGATTTGAGATGTATGTTTTTCTACAGTTTTTACTTCTCCCCACATCCTCATACATACACTCTTCTCTATTACTCCTTTTTTATTTTTCAAATAAATGAATTTAGCCCTTTTCATCTTCCAATACTATATGTATGCCCTCTGTTTTTTCTTGTGAATAGCTCATCCAAACAAGTAATAATAATTAAAAAAATAAAAACCTTTTTTATTTAACAAAAAAGTACGGGATAAAGCTGCATTTTTGCCTAACTTAGAGTGTCTGGATGATTTTCAAGTTCTTATAAAAATAAACTCTCTCTTATTTCCCTGTCCTATAGTGGAACAACAGGACACTGGTTAATACTGGTTAAAATCACATTAAGTCTTATTTCGTCAGTTTTCATAATATAAGGTTATTGAACTAAAAGTTTTCTGTGGGCTTTACACAGTCGAATAGCAAGTTCTTAAAAGTATGTTTTAGTCAAGGGTACCATGGATACTTCTGCAAAAGGCAAACGAGAAGAAAATACCTATCCTACATTTCACTCAGCCAAAAAGGACTTTCTGGAGGAAGATACATCACTTTCCTCCTGCATCAGTAAAGGAAGTATTGTTATGTGGAAATCAAAAAATACCCTTCTTCCTCTCTTCCCTGCTTTACCTCCCCTCACATCCTTATCCATGTATTCCACCTTATGTCTGCCCTAGGCTCCACAGTCAATATTGAGGAGGTCTGGTGTTGGATAGGTTGGACCCACCACAACCGTGCCACGCAAATGGCATTGTGCTGCACGTGGCCTGCACTGGTCCAGTCACAAAGCACAATCCTTCTAATGTTACTTAGAATGGACATGTTGTGTCTTGATGCCTAGCTCTAGCAACATAGTCCTTGTATCTGTAGGAAAAGTATAAAAGCAAATGAAGCACATCGTTTCATTTGGGGCATGTAATTACTGTTACTGTAAGACTTCAGTGAGGCTCGTTAGTAATTTACTACATGGGAAATACACTGCTTTTCAATCAATAACAGTGAGATCCTGACAACAATGCTATTTGTGACCTGTTACAGAGAACGTGCAATAAAATGGCAAAAAAGATGAAGTGTGGGATTAGTGAGCCTGCAGACTTGTTTTGCTACTTCCTAGGATCAGGAAATAATGAAAACTATTAAGTTCAAGAAAGGGAAAGCAACCATACAAGACAATAATGATAGATATACTCAGTTCACTGCTTACTACACATATGTCCGTCCTAAAATTTATATCAATTTATTTGCAAATTGAATGCTACTTGTTCTAAACTCTGCAGCAGACAACACTTTCTATTTATAGTTTGGAAGGCAGAAGACTCAAGCTGTCCTTATCATCTTTCATAACATAAGTGACATAAACTGAAGCTACTGTAGTGATAGGGAGGGGAGTAGCTCCTAGGCAGCTTACTAGTGATCTTTATCCTAAGTGAATTATCAGCCATTCCAATGAATTCACAAACTTTACCCTTCTCCTCTGATATTATGACTATTATTCCATCATGGTGAAAAAATGGAAATATATCTCTGCATTAAAAAAAGTCAGAAATTTGAAAAACAAGGTATTGCTGTTTAAGCACTTCATATAAGAGCTTCACAAAAATGTCTTGAATAACTATATCTATAAAGAATGTCACAGCCATAAGCAATATTAAAATATTGTGCTTTAAGTAGAGGACACACATGCTTCCACAGAGGCAAAAATCCTCCTTCATTTCCACTGCACCATTTCTGCAAGTTTTTTTTCTTCTTTATTTTCTTTGCAATACTTTGAATCACATATTCTAGCTCTCCAAAATGTCATGTTTTATCTCTGAGTTTTCCTAATGATCACATCGCTGTCTAGGGATTTGGTTCCTTGTTAGCCTTTAGTCCTAAACAGCCCTGCTGAGCTCTGTTGCTTTCTAATTATTTTAAGCATATCAATTAAAGCTTCTCCGTAGTGTTTACATCAGAGACTTCTGTGCAAGAATAGCAGAAACCCTCACAGAAAGTCTTCAGCTCAGTTCGAAGACTGAGTGACAAAGGTCATTAAAGAAATGACTGAAAAAGAAAGGTTTCTTTCTACACAGTATTTGAAAAGGAAAGAAAACATAACAAGAAAACTACTCCAAAGATTCACTGTCTCAGTGCAAGCTGCAGCCCTTAAAAACACCTGATTATAAGGAAGCTATTCAAGGACCTTTATTTTAAATGGAAATAAAATAACATAGAAAAAAGAAAGGATTTTCCCCCCGAGCAAGGAGGGGAAATATACATTTACCCCTGATTAGAGTCACTGTACTTGGCCAGGAGATGCCACATCTGGGTAGAAAAGCATCATATGAAAAATAGAACAATAGCCTTCCTTGGAATATTTCTGTAGTGAGTTTGTTTTCCCAGGTGTAATGAGATATGCAGAGGTATGCTGAAGAGAGTTAAGATTACTATTTTATTTCAGTATGCTTAAATTTTACTGTAAATTTAATTGAATTCTGTAGAATTTGAAATCTAATCTAAAGTTCAGGCTGATTATATGTTTATTATGCACAGAAAAGGGATATGGATAGATCTGGATAATGCATCCTTGCCTTGCACTGCCTGACAACTTTTTCTCTTATTATTCTTCCCATGCGACAGATGCAGTGGATCCTCTTGTCCTCTCACGAGGCCTGTTTGCATATAACTTTTATTGCATTCCCAGCACTAAATCCTCCAAAGGTGTAAGCGGGACGCATTATGACAAGAACTTCCATTATAGGTCCAACAAAGATCCATAGTTCCCCAAATCATGTCTTTGATACCAATCAGGGATGAATTTTTGCAGAGGAGTATACTGAAAGGAAAAGCACAGACCCTTCTCTTGATGAGACACTTCTCCTTTTGGAAATCTGAGGCTTTAGGGTACTACCCACACCACTGAATTTGATAGCCTGTAATGGGGCTTTCTTACATTAGTTAATCTAATTGCTCTTTGAAATGATTTATATTTTGGCATCCAAAACAACGAGTTACACAATTCAGTTATGTATTGCTGCTCAAGTCATGATGCCTCCAGTGGGGTGCATGCAGCCAGGAGAGTGCATATGGGACATGGCTATGCAGGATCCTCTTGCACCTCTCCTGGGAAGCCTGCATGCTCGGCTACCTCTCTGAAATGCCTGTACACAAATGCACACAGCATGGGGAATAAGCAGGAAGAGTTAGAGATCTGTGTGCAGTCACAGGGCCACGATCTCATTGCAGTTACAGAGGCATGGTGGGATAGCTCACACAACTGGAATGCTGTCGTGGATGGCTACGTGCTTTTTAGGAAAGACAGGCCAGGAAGGCGAGGTGGTGGAGTTGCCCTTTATGTGAGGGAGCAACTAGAACGTATGGAGCTCTGCCTCGGGGTGGATGAAGAGCAAGTTGAGAGCCTGTGGGTAAGGATTAAAGGGCAGGCTAAAAAGGGTGGTGACACTGTTGTGGGGGTTTACTACAGGCCACCTGACCAGGAAGAGGAAGTTGATGAGGCCTTCTACAGGCAGCTGGAAGTAGCCTCACGATCACAGGCCCTGGTTCTCATGGGAGACTTCAACCACCCTGACATCTGCTGGGAAGGGAGCACAGCTAGGCACAAACAGTCAAGGAGGTTCCTGCAGAGCATTCAGGATAACTTCTTGACACAGGTGGTGGAGAAGCCAACGAGGAGAGGTGTGCTGCTCTACCTTGTACTAACAAACAAAGAAGGTCTGGTTGGAGATGGGAAGGTTGGAGACAGCCTTGGCTGCAGTGACCATGAGATGGTGGAGTTCAGGATCCTGGTAGGAGGAGACATGGCACTACTGGAGAGAGTCCAGAGGAGAGCTACAAAGGTGATGAGGGGGTCTGGAGCATCTCTCCTATGAAGAAAGACTGCAAGAGCTGGGCCTCTTCAGCCTGGAGAAGAGAAGACGGAGAGGCGATCTCATCAATATGTCCAAGTATCTGAAGGGAGGGTGTCAAGAGGATGGGGCCAGTCTCTTCTCCGTGGTGCCCAGTGACAGGACAAGAGGCAATGGGCAGAAACTGAACCACAGGCAGTTCCATCTAAACATGAGGGAAGACTTCTTTCCTGTGAGGGCGACAGAGCATTGGAACAGGTTGCCCAGAGAGGTGGTGGAGCCTCCTTCGCTGGAGATATTCCAAACCCGTCTGGATGCGATCCTGTGCAATGTGCTCTAGATGACCCTGCTTGAGCAGGGGGGTTGGACTAGATGCTCTCCAGAGGTCCCTTCCAACCTGAACCATTCTGTGATTCTGTGAGTCTGTATTATATGAAAGGCAATTTATACTTCTGTCTGATAATTTACTTGGGTGCTCTCCAGTTTTTGTGTTACGAAAAATGATGAAAAACAGCTCTTTCATCCTTTTTTCCCTGCCGTTCATGACTTTAAATATTTCAGTTATACCATCATTAGTTATTCCTTACCAAATTTGAACAGCCTTGCTTATAAAAATCTCTCCTTGTGCAAAAGTCATTCTCTATGGTTCATTATCACAGTTATACTTGCCAGTCCCATTTTTAATTCTGATGATTATAGCTCTGTAGAACAGTGAGTTTTATTCTCCTATAACTTTATGGTGGCATTGCATTCATTTTCTGTCTTTTTAACCAGTAGTTAACTCAGGAACATCTCTTCCCCGTCACCTCGTGGCAGCTTAGCTTCTTCAATAGCCTGGAGGAGGGACTTTGTCAAAAGATTTTTGGAAATGCATAACCGCTATATCAATCATATCAGCCTTGTCTATGTGCTCAAGGGACTTCTTAACATAACTAATAGATGTGGAGTGTGGATTCCCTCTACAAAGCCACATTGACCCTTCCCTATTATATCCTATTTATTCATATATCTACTAATGAGGTTGTTTATTAGCATTAGAACATATTTACTCGATGTGAAGGTGAGATTTACTCATCTGTAGCTCTATGAGTCCGTCGGATGTCATTTTAAGGATTGTAACTGTCCATAACCAAGGCCATTTAAAGTCGCAGACTACAAATTGAGTTAATTCTTCATCAATGTCATATCTGATTTCTTTTGGAATTCCTGGCTGAAAACCTTTTGATCCCACTGTCTTATTACTATTCATGACCAATTGTCTACAGTCTCTTCTACTGATAGTGTAATTTGAAGCTAAAGGAAGAATCTGATGCCAGAACATCTTTAAGTTGTACATTTATTTTGGAGTCTAACTGTGAGGCGAGTGGACTGACAGTTCCTCCTTATCTTTTTGCTCGGTTTCTGGAGTTAGCACATGTTGAAGCTATGTTTAGAATTCATTTGTTCTAGAAATTAAGGTCTATTTTAATGTTAGTAAATCCTTGATTATGTTTTACTTTTTCTTCAAACACAGGTACAGATCTAAGTTACTGATGACATGACTTTTACATGAGTAGATTGAACATCTGCAGCGATGTACGGGATGGTTCAGGTTTACCCTGTTAGTATTTCCAGTTTTCCACAGACCCAAGCAAATAACATCATCAATTATATTCTGTTTATATTTCTTTTTTTCCTTTGCAACTATGAAACCTGCAAACTTACAAAAAATTTGGAGCTGAAGTATTACTTTGCCACATTATTCTAAAGTCTTGGTTCTTAGATAGAAGTCTGTTTCCTGTATCTGTTATTTTATTTGGCTTTGGTGTGAGACAGCCTTGTGTTATCTTTGCTCAGCTCCACTTATTCACCTTCATGCATAATGGTGTTTAGCTGTTTACTATTTTTTATCTACCATATTGTAATTATGTTCTGTAAAGATGATGATTCCAAATTTACTGAAAAATGGAGTCAAAATCTATTGTTGAGATTAAACAGCTAATAAAGTTGTAAAATTTTGATCATCCATATACTGGGTAATTGTGCTGTTAGTCTATTATTAGGTTTCTATATAAAGAACGTATAAGAAAAGCTATAAGAAAGTTGCATAGGAAACACTACAGACGTTAAAGAAGCTAATATTCACAAGAAATATTTTGTCAATTAGAAAATAATATTATAGTCTAATGGTTAATGGTCTACAAACTACAATCATTAGTATTATCTTGAAATTGTAAATAACTATAGTATTTTATAGTAAGAAAGGTACACCTAAAGATTATTTCTGGAAATTATTTGATTGCTTAAAAAAATTGTAGTTCATTAATAATTTACTTATCAATCTAAAAAAATTTTAAGAATAAAATAAAAAAGGTATTTATGTAGTCAGAGCCAGATTTCATGCCACCATATACTGGCATTTTAACAATTATTCAATTATTTAACAAATATGTTTAGCAAATATAAATAGTTAGCTCTAACTAACCATTCATCAACAGAAGTTCACCGGTGTGTTTCATTACACCTTAAAATGTATCATAACAGCAACTTACTCTGTTCCCCAACTTCAACTGTGGAATTCCACACCTCGCTATCCCTTTCATGTTTTAGTTCAACGATAGATTATTTAAATTGCAGATGTCCTCCTTCCGCTCCGGGATCTCACCCCTTGGCCCTGTTTAAGCTCCAATTCACATCTTAATAAAAAGGAAATTTCGTCATTTGGCTACTCAATGTTAGAAGCAGCATTGTTCTTTGATCTCCCTTTTATGTTTCACTTAATGACGCTACACTTCACATAAAACCTTCTCACTGTTCATTCTACGTGAATCTCTGTCCGCCTTACATACTAACAATTTTTCTTGTTCACCTCTTCTCTGTCTCTTTTTTTCAGTCTTGCAGGTCACCATTTATGGGCCTTATCATTATGCAAGAATATTGAATTCAAACATGAATTGTTTGTTCCACTCACTTTTAATTTATTAATAAATCAGAGCAAATTTGTAAAGCTTGAAGCTTTAAAGCTTCAAGATTCAAAATACTATAGCGTTAGTATAGTTTCTCTTTAAAGAAAAGATATTTTATTTTTTCCCTTTTTTCTCTCAGGGAGATCATCCTTTTATTAAAAAACTGAAAATAAAAAACTTTAACCTTACATCTATAAATATTTTATTTTTTTAATTAAGTAGGCATTTAAACTAAATGCATACACATAATCCTTACTTCTAGGACTCAACTTTCATAATCCACAAATCACCAAAACCCAGAAACATAGACTATAACAACAAACTGATGTTTATACTTTGGCACCTACACATCAGAATAATAATCAGAAAAAAAAAAAACCCTCAGGTCATTCCCTGTCCATAACCTTTATTTTCCTCCAGTTTATTTCATTTCTTGCTCTATACAATTTAGTATTTCTGAGAGCACACCTGTTATTATAGAAAAGAGCCCCTCAGAACTGGATTCACGTTTTAGCATTTCACCTTAGACGCTTTGTCTTTAACAAAAGTGTCAACTAATGTAAGAAATGGAAACACAGAGGTCCTGACATGCATGACATATGTACCCGGAAACATCCATACCTTAGAACATGGCGTTCACACACTTAACGGTATATAAAATATTTCAGAGGAAAAAAAAAAAAAACCCTTGAGGAAGGTAGAACAGCACTGGGTCTCACAGGACCCCCAGCTTCTCTAAGAGCCTACACAGCTCTGCAGCTGTGAGCAGTGACCTGAAGCAAGCATGTGTGCAATTTTAAATGTGGCAAACTTGCTCTTGTAGATCAGGACGAACAGATCAGGACGAGGGCTGGACAGAAGAGGTGAGGAGCACCTACTCAGCGATATGGCACACCATGTAGGCAGGTGAGGTGGTGGGTGTGGACAGATCTGGCTAAAAGATGGGGGAACACTAGCTCGGAAAGGGACATGGAGGAAGATGTAGGAGAACAGCGGCATGGTGGTGGGTTTCTAGCTTGGGAAGTTTGTGGGCACATACTGAGGCATATACTGAGTAAGCCAGGAGCTGCTGCTGTAGTTGCCCTATCATAGTCAATATGGTAACTGGCAGTGTTGGTACGGGCTAATCCATAGTGTTTTCATCCTCTCAAAGCCTTCATAAACATTAATAATTTTGAATAGCGTAGCTGAGTACCACCATAGTAAATGTTAGAAGTACCACTAGAGGGCATTAAAAACACCGTAAATAACTTACTGCTAACAGCAGCAACGGCACTTCAAAAGATCCTAGATGAAAAAGAGCTGCAGAGAGTGACAAAAAGGACAAACAGGAATCATACAGGACCTACACAATATGAGCTCACAAAAATATGACTGAACTGAAGATCCTGAATTTCTAGCACTAACACCACCAGACAGCTTCCACAGAGAAGACAAGGGTTAATACTAAATTTTATGTTGGCACTCAGATAATTAGCTAATTTACATATTTCAGCCTCTAGGCCGTCTACTTAATGACTAGTGAATGTTATAAAAAAATGAAAAAAAAATTATGTTGCATACTGTACCTGAAGATCAAATGATGATCTTTAACTTCACTGAGGGTAATAGAAGCAGCAGTAGGTAGCAAATGCTTTACTCTCACCGGTACAGGTAGTGTAATTGTGGAGAGGTCTCTGTAGGCTGAGCAGAAGGGCAAAACAAAGGGTACATGCAAGCATCCAAAAAGCAGACTTCTCACTTCTGTTGTAAGAGTTGGACATTTTTGCTTCATACTAGTTCAGTTGTGCAGCAGAACAAACGACACAAAAGAAGAGGTGCCTTGTAGGTAACAAGGTCTGTCAAGTATTGTCACTTAAAGAAACATACACTAAGTTTTCCTGCAGGCTTACCTCAGCACTGGGGTATTTTCTTCCCTACATTCTCTGATTTACCTTAGGAAAGAACTTCAAAAAGACCTGAGAAATGCTGCCAATGATGAAGTCACAGTATTTCTTTTTAAAGGCTCGGTTCCCAAAGGGTCACATAAACTAAACCTCCCTACAATGGTTTGCTCTGCCTAGAGGGATTATATAAAAGATTTATTTACTGTGAAGAGATATTCTTTAAGGGAGCAATGTCTCTCAAGATCATTTTATTCTCTTTTTGGTTTGAAAAGGTCTTTAAATCCATACACACATGTTATACAGGACAAAGCCAAGGAGGGCTCAGCCCTTTAGGCCAGTAGTTCAAGCAGGATCATAAATAGTTCACACAGGAGAAAAGAGTTATAACATAATGCAAGACAGCCATAGCTGAGTGAAAAAAAAAGTATTGCTTATAATGGGAGAGACAAACTCACTTAAAGTTGTGAACACAGACTTCCTAAAAGCCCAAGTTAGCTGTGAAATTCCATGATATATCTCTAAGTGTTGCTAAAAAAAAAAAAAAAAAAAAGAAAAGAAAAAAGAAAAGGAGGCACATAACAGAAACAGAAAAGTATCCTCATTTAGCCAAGAAGACTTTTTTAAAAAGTATTATTTGAAAATAGTGAAGTATATGAAAAAATGAGCCATGCTGGTGGATTTAGTTTTAACATATCACCTCTTCAGACAGGAATGTTATTTATCTTTTTTTTTAATGTTTAAAATCAGCTATCAGAGAATATATTTAAAGCTGTGGGGAAATTTATTCTGAGATTTGACACTTTTTGTTGCATTCTTGTAACTAAATGATATCACCTGCCACAGACTATGTTTTCATATGCATTTTCATAACATTTCAGACTACAGATACTCTCAGGGTTAGTTCTAATTTTTGTAGAGAGCAGAGACTGTCCTACTAGCTCCTGACCTTTTAAAAGTATTAGGTTCAAATGTAGCATCCAGCAGAGCATTCTGCAGAGGAGACCTTTCAGCTAGTGAGCAACCTGACCAAGAGAGATATGCAGATCCCGTTCTTCTCCTTACACTATCCTCTTTTTTTTATAAGTTTCAGCTCTGGCTTTTTGCTGTTTCAAAGTTTAAAATTTTACTGGATGTTCAAATTTCTTCATTTAATCTGTATGGTGCTAGCAGGGTGACAACATTCCTTGAATCAAATTAAGTGGTATTCACCTGAACAAAGTTTTATTTTTAAGAGTGCTTTAGGAAAATAGGATTTCCTGTAATATACACCTAATTAAGTTATCATAAGCTCCATCTGCATAATTGAAAATGGCTTTTATTTAATGAACATCACAATAATAACATTTATATAACAATAATATGCATCATTATAATTAACATAGTAAATTATACATAATATAGTCATCAATATGAAACCCTTTACAATGAAGGGCTTTTCGTTTTACACGCAGTCAGGACAACATCAATATATTAAAAACTTCTGCAACTCCACTTATACTACAAAAAAATATTATTTTTCCTGCTGCATTTATATAAGGACAGAATGAGGATTCAATGTTTCAACAAACGGATAAAATTATAATTTGAAAGGGATGTTAGTTCACAATCTAATATGTAGCTGTTGGGCTTGAAGACATTCTCTTTTGACTCTCGGTACAAAATATCTTTCATACAAACATCCCTTCATGTAGTCTTTCATCAGATTTTCAAGCCTCCAGCAATATTTATGATTTTCTATACAGTCAACTTTTTTGAAGAGTAAGGGATTGAATCTGGCTCTACTAGTTAGTTTTGTTCAAATCAAAACAGAAAGTCACATTTTGGAAACTTATGTTAACCACTGAGTGACATCCTATTCATTTTTTCTGTCTTACTGTACTTTTAGATATGCTGTCATTTATGATCAACTAATGACATCAATTCTTTGTAGTAATTTCCCTTTCAATAAATGTCATAATATTTAGCAAATGCAAATCTCAATGTGTCTAACTGTTAAGACTGTGTCATAGAAAACTTTTAGGACACTGTGACAGAAACATAAGTACTGATTGTCCACTGAAATACTACTGCAATCATAAAACCTATTAACCTATCTTAATTATCCTTACAGAACATAAGTAGTACCAAGTAGCTTTGTAATACTCTCCTGAGGTACAGAAAAAAAAAAAAAAAAACTTTTAAAACTTTTAAAACTTGGAAAATATTACAAGATCCTTCCAACTGTGTAATATGAGGATAATCATCCTGTGATTATCCTGTGGTTAGTATTGCTATATAGATTCACAAAATGAAATATATATAGTAACACTGAAATCTTCTGGAGATGAGAAAAAATGATAGTAACCTTTCATTACCAAATCGTCAGGATAGAGTGGCAACAACTCTGTTTTATACTGTGGTATTTAATGTAATATATGAGCTGAACAATCAGCTAGAATCTGGAGAGCATTCATTTTTTAGTATTAAATTTGTAGGTTCAGTGATATTTCCCAAAAGTGAAGATTCATACTATTATGCACAAAGGGTCATACATTGCCACATCACAAAGGATTGTATTGTAGTATATTTTTAATATTGTATGTATATAATAATATAATTTAAAGTATAATTGCAGCTAGTAGATCTGCTAATACTCCTGTGGAAGCAGCAGGCCACAGAGAAGAATATGTCATCTTCAACTGAACCTTACATTGTTTCCTCAAGAGAAACAAAAATATTATAGGTAATGTCAAAAGGTTTTTTGGTTTTTTGTTGTTTTTTTTTTCCTTCAACAGAAGCTTCATATATTTATTGATTGCTTAGTCTTAGAGAACAACATCATTTTGCTCTGGCAGTCAGACAATATCTTTGAAGTACTATGGCTAACACTCCGCAAGACCATTTTGTTGTATCAATGGCTCCTTCTCAGCTATTTTTTTTCCCCAAATATTAGCAACAGCAGCAGTTTCAGGAAGTTCTTCATGCTGAGAAGCTATACTAGGATTATTTCAAGTAATATTCCATTTTATGCAGCCCTAAAATTGCAAACATTTCTTAAGCAATTAACAACTAATTCTATGAACAAGCTTGATGTCAAGCATTGAGATCTCTATTGTTCCATACAAAATTGCACTTCCATTCACCCTAACAACTACGTCTTTTCTGCTAGAGCACCACGTATCCTCCTTGATGAAATGTTTCTATCATTATCAGTCGTGACCCATCTTTCCACCCATCTCTAACATAATATTAATGTTATGAATTGGTAGATTCAACCTTAGATGATGATCGTTCTGCCTACTCTGTGTTCTTTCGTATTAGATCAGTAAAATCTAGATATTGTGCCTCATGCATCTAGTGTATAACACATGAAAAATACACAGATCAGAATTCTCATTAGGAACCAAAAGAATGACTGCACAGGATAATTCTAGTTCCTTTCCCAGCTATTCTGGAAATATATTTCAAATGTACTGTTTTGTGTTTCAGTGGTGTCTGATGTAGTTCTATGTTAAGCTTGTAAAGAAAGGTAAGATGCTGTTCTCAAAGATGTTCATTTTGTGGAGCAATTATCAGCAAAGGTAGCTCTGAATCAAGCACTCAGAGTCCCTTAAGGGAATGTACGAGTATATTTTCAGTCATTTCTAGCTGTCTCAGCCTGATCAGGTTCCCATCTTCAAGCAGAAGGTAGTATTAGAGGGAACTGAAACCTCAGATTTCATGTAAGTGTTTCTATCAAGGTTTTACTCTGAAATTCTCATCCACATCTTCTCCAAGCTGTAAGGAAACTTATTTCTCTTTTCAGCACTGTCACCAGGCTCAGAAAACTTGAAAATATACCAGCAGCACGATACAGCAAAGTCTGCTAATAGCTGGACCCTTCTAAGGGTCCAAGCAACCAAGACTCAAGAGAAATACCGCGAGAGACTTAGTAAGACTAGTGCCTTGCCCCTACCACGGTCCTAACCAGAACCAAGGCTCCCAGGTGACAAGCAGGTAGTTGTTACACAGCAAGCATTGACTCTCCCATTAACTCTTGCTTGCTTGCTTGCTGTTTCCTTACTAAGCTTGCAAGTACAAAATAACAGGCTGGATGATATCACTCAGAAATGTAGTCACATTCATAGTTTTAATTTAAATATGCAAATAATAAAGTATTAGTCGAACTTTTGGTGTTATTTTGCTTTTCCTTTTGAATATGGAGTTTAATTATTTTGAAAAAGTAACCTGTTTGTTGATTTCATTGCTTAGATAGTAGTGTAAAGGTGTATTTTCATCTGAAAGTTGAATTGATTTCTTTTACCCTTTATGCATAAGGTAAAGCAAGAATAAATGGCAGTCCTGTAACATGAGAGATGAGCAGTCATCTGGAAAGTGGCTAGTGGCAGCTTGCAGGATGCTTCCAGTACAGCAATTTCTGCATTCGTACATGAAATACTGGAGGTTGGTAGTTTGTATTTTTAAAGATGAACGAAGGAACGTTGAGGTTTATTATCCTCTTGGCAGTAGTTGCCTACTATCTGAAAATCATGCTTTCAATGAACCTAATAAGCTGATCTTGCAGATTTTACGACTTTCCTTGCTAAAGCTGCCTACTTCCCATGAGAGCATGGGAGAAAAGTCATAGCACAAAATTTTCTGAATCACTTACCCTTTGTGCCTCAGTGCCACTGAAATTATAAGGATAGCATGTTTAGAAAAAACATCCTTTACAGAAGGTTGTTTTTCCTAATCTAGCTGCTTGAGGGACTATTCTAGCAGTAATGGCAACACACACAGGGGCCACAAGCAGGAATTCAGCCTCCTTTTTTGCAGTGTGCAGAGGTACCAAAATCCTTTCTGTCGTCCACTCTCATCTTCTCCCTAAATCTAACAGAAAAACTGTTGCAAAAGTACATTCAAAATATAGGCACTTGATGTCTTTGAATGCTACATAAAGATCAGATAATATAAATTTCTGGAAACAGAGCTGGTACTCAGACTGCATGGAAGCCCCATCCTTTTGTCAGTTTTCTTTAACAAATATTTGCTGCAGAAAGACCATAATTTTTCAAGATATTGTCATCAGAAGCTTGTCCTAGGAAAGCAAGGTTTTCTAAGCAGAAGAAGGAAAGAAACAGTCAGAATGCTTTACCTCATTTGTTTTGTAGTCCTAAAAAAGTTCAGCATTTCAGTCACAGACTAGGCAAAGAATAAACTACCTGTTGACAGAATTACTTCACAAAATAACATCTCAGCCAGAGATATACTGCTGTTTGTGAACTAGTGGATTGAAATCATTATTACTAGCTTGATAACTCCTACACAGAGCGAACTTAACCTTATTAAGGTTAGTATATCTTCACAATGACTGCAACAACCTTAGCCCAGGTTCAAATCAATTACCTCCACCTTATGAAGGCTGCCTGTGTATTCTTGCACTTTTCTAAAGATGGTAGTTAAGGGGAAAAAAGACAACTAATCATCCCCAGTAAAACTGTCTCTCATTTTTATTATTGTAGTTCTTTGAGATTTTTTCTGTAAGTTTAACTTCAGAAATCTGCAGCACGTAATAATTACACCCAGACATAAGAAAGTCCCGCACAGCAATACATTGCAGTCTAAAATCACACCTCCAGAATACTGATAAAGAGGGAAAACAAGAATGAGAAAACAAAGTTGCCGATATTACATACTGCTGCAGTCCCCTTGGTGGGCTATATGATACTACTTCATGAATAAAGATGGAGTAAACTACATTTGTAGCATAATAAGAAAAGGTAATTAGTGCCATCTATTCACCACAGTTAGAATTTGACTAGAACAATTTGATTACTTTTATCACATTTTAAACTTTGAGTAAGATTTTCAGCTCTGTAATCCAGTTAGTGGTGAAGTGTGGAGAATATAAGTCAGCTTCCCAATATGATTGATGAGTATCTGCTGTGCAGGGTAGGACTTGGAAAAAAATACAGAACTCATAATACAGACACTGTCTGCTTGCTTTAAAGCAAATCTCTTCTAAATCAGTTTGAATCCTTCAGCCAGACTAAAATATAAGCTTAGTATCTTCTCTGAACAAACAGGAAATGGAAAACTATTCATAGGAAAGGGGAGCCCTTTTTTGATTTGAGCTTAGCACTATGATTCTTCTGATAGTTATTAGTTATAATAATAAATATTTTTATTTGATATATATACTCATAAACATTATATTTACATTCGTATTTTATTCATATTTATATTTTATCATTTTTATATGCGATATTTATATATCCTATTGCATTTATTTGAATGTATATAACTTACATTTAATATTTTTATCCTGTTTTTTCACTTTTATAGTAATAAATCTAGAATAATAAGTGGTTTATATTTTATTAACTCCCAGATCTCGCTAAGAATTGGGCTCTAACCATGCTGGGCACTGTACAAACACAGAGGTAATTACAGTGACAAACCTTTTCAAACTCAAACATAAATTTGTTGACAAGAGATTGAGCGATAGACATTGAGACAATGACAAGCACAGAGAATTAAATCCTAAGACCCAGATCCTCATTACCATGGCCGTCACAGCAGCCTTGGTAGAGTGAGCCACGGGGTTTGCCTCGTGGGCTCATACTGCTGGCGTGCACTAACCAGCAGATCTGCTGTTGGGAGCCTCTCCTCCAAGAGAACCATTGGAAGGTGAGATCCATTTGTGACCCCTTCTTCTGATCCTGATCCACAGAACTTGATCCCAAATAGTAGTGGCAAAAACAAGCAAAGAGACAAAACCCTCAATCTCTTTGAAGGAGGGGTGAAATTCGACTACCTTCTAAATGCATAGAAGTGCCGTGAAGTTACTTGTCCTCACCTGTGTACTGTGAGCCAGGCCCTCTCATGAGCAAAATATTTTGTGGAAAGAAGAGCATGTCACCCTGAGTTTTGTTCAGCATGCTTTCAAACTTCTCTTTCTGTTTCCTGCAAAATTAAGGTTATTTAAGGACTTTATTATTACGATGATGATAATGCTAAAGCTTTTTATTGTCTCATTCTAAGAAAGAAGATTTGTCTATTGATGAAAATGTGGAAGCTTTTTCTAGATGATGAGATAACTAGTTATATTGCATCCTGTTATGAATAATCACACTGTTTTCTGATATGATTTTTTTAATAAACATTCATGTGGTATGTAGTTTTGCTCTGATGATATAGCTTTATGTGCCAGAATACAAATTATATTTCTTTATAAAATATTTAAAATGCTGAAGGATTACTCCTTTTATATTTAATTTCCACCCACAGTGTTTTGTGGACTTCTTTATGACGAGATTTTTCTTCTTTTTTAAATGTTGTGGAATATAAGAACTTATATTTTTCCTGTCAATTTCCCTGGTGCTTTGCAGTTGCTTCTTCAAAAGATAAACTTTCAAAAAAAAATGGCACTGAGGGCAGACACTCAGCTAGGATTTCAGTCTAGAAACTGAAATGGGTGGATTTAAATTAAATCCTTATTTGGATCAGAACTCTGCCTTAACAGTACTCCATACCTGCAGCAGATTTTGGGTTTACATGTCTCTGCATCTGCAGGAAACCTTATTTCCTTGGCAAGTGCTGTGATCTGTCTTTCAGCACCCTTCTAGTACTGAGCGTTCAATGCACATTCATTCAACAGTTTGGATGTCTGGAATATCAAGTAAATGCATATCTAATTCCAAGAGATAGTTAAATAAGTACTTTCTGTGTTAATGACATTTTCTATTCAAGGATTTCAGTGTACTCTTCAAACCAATAAAAATGTCACTGCTCCCCTGAACTGGGGGCAACTATCCCCTTTTTGGAGACAGAAAAACCGAGACCCTGAATAATTAAAGCGAGAGGTCTAAAATTCCAGAGGAAATACGAAATATTCCTAGAAATAAAATGAAAAGTACAGAGAAAACTACCCAAGATCTGTGTGAAAACTCCAGTTATTCACCTAAATACCTTAGATACATTTATGGCTTCTCATTATATCTGAGCATTTCAGAATGCTTAATTTTTTTTTTTTGGGGTAGATTTTATCACATAGTACCTCTGCAAGGTTATGGTAGTGCCTTTATAGGTGATTTACAGATTAAAAACATAAGTGACTTAGGTGGAGTATAGACACTCAAGTCTAAAAATGAGACCTTAAAAACTGTTGTATTCTTTTCTCTTATCTATGAAGGTGCTTGGCAAAGTTCATCCTCTTTGGCCCAGATCTGGAGTACTTTTCCCTGTTAAAACAGAATCATTTTCCACAGGAGAGGATGCCAAGCCTACTGCCTGATAGCGCTTTCCAGGGAGAGGAATAGAGCAGCAGAAGAGCTATTTCTTCAGCAAAAAGAGGAATTCCTTCTTTCTGGTTTGAAATAAGTTTTGCAACAGAAAAATATGGACTTAGACCTCAAATGGAGGATAATAACATTACACTGCCTTAGGAGGGAGGGCACCTGAGCTCTGAAGAGAGACAAGTTTTAAAGCAGTTCCGTCTCTCTTTATAGGTCTATAATCTGTCTACCTGTAGACATCTTTGTGCCTCTGTTGTATATACTGTTTTTGTGCAACTCCCCAGTGAGATTTTTTGGAACATGTTCAAGGGGACATGAAGCCAAAAGTTAGGTGTACAGCTGCAGGACAAAATTACAGAATTACTTGTATAAGTAAAAGCAGATGTCGAGAATCGAATTACTGTTGTGTCAAGCAACTTAAATCAGTTCTTCCAAATCCCTAGTTGGCCTTTGGGCAGACTTCAAGATTGATATGGAAACTGGTTGACTGAAGCACAAACTAGTTCTTGTTTTTCTGAAAAACGGTACTTGCCAGCTAGAATAGGTTGGAAATTACTAATGACCTCAGACAGGTCATATTAACTGAGAGTCTTCCTTCTTTCCATTAATCAGATTTTCCACTTTATTCAAATATTCATATGAAAAAATGAGCAGCCTTTAATGTTGAATTAATATTTCAAATACTCCTAGGTATTAAGGCATTGGTCTGATAGTTTTAAGGTACGGTTACTGCAAAAGATGAGGCAGCGTCAATTAGTCAACAGAGCACGTGATATGGTAGGAAAAAGATTATGAATGAATAATAATATTTAGGCATCTGCAGATGGAACAAACCCCACTAAGCAGCCTGATCCCACTTCTTTTCAGAAAGGGACATAGGATTTCAGAGGGAGACATTGTGGTAAAGGATCACGGCAGCACATGTGGTGCCCACAGTAAATGGTGCAGCTGTGTGCAGCTGGATCAACTTGGAACCATGTAAGCTTTGTACAATTAAAGGCAGGAGATGCTTCCTATGAGCAGTGGCATGATTTCATTTCCCACTGAATCATTACCGGGACCAATCTGGAAGAGCTATATTCCATTGGGCTTTCCACCCTCATAAACTAACACTGGAAAATGAGGGGTGGTACGGTCACAAAAAATGGTCCGAGGTGGAAACATCTTACTGTTCAAGACTTCAAAATTTCAATCTTTCAATTTTCCCTCTTTTATTTTTTTACAAAAAATGCAAATCTATTGCAATAACAGTCAGAAATTAAAGGATTTTTAGCAGATAGGGATGCATTACATAGCATAATGCATAGCACAGTGGACAAGCAGTATGATGCGTTACTGGGCACATGAGCAGATTAGTTAGGTCTGTGGAGAGGTAAGGTAGACTGACTTGAACAAATTCCCTCACTGCTGGCACTAGTGTGTATTTGCCCATCACTCAGTTCTACCCTGTGTAACTACACTACTGCAGACCAGCACACATAGGTAAGGGATTGCTCTGAAAATTTTGGTATAGAAAACACAGTGTTTCTGCTGAATTGAAGAGCCATCTAGTATTCCTTTTTTGTGAATGAGCTGATTCACTGGAATAAAATCCTGTCTCAGTCTTCCTTCGGATAACTAGACATAAGTAAAACACATTCTAAAAAAGATCTACTTGAACAAACTACCAAGAAAAGTGGTGGATGCTAGAATTCCTGCAGTTTTCAAATGCAGGCAATCTTCCTCCAAGATATGTTAGTCAGACATACGTTATTAGGAATAGCTAAAAGGCAGCTAGATAGTTTACTTTAAACAGGAAGTCAAACTAGGTATATCACTGAAGCTCTTCACTTAAAACATACAAGTCTGTGAAGTTGTCTTGAGATAGAGACTGATAGGTGCCGCATAGGCACGCATGGGACTCGGGATGGTGCAGCCCATAGAAGAGGGGTTTGCTCTGGGGTTCTCCCCAAGAGTTTAGGAATCCCAGCTGCACAGCGGCCACAGCCACCACACTGTATGATTGCCGTAGCCCTCCACTGACCCCATGAATGCTTAGCAAACCTAGTCAGCAAAGAAGAATTGACACTGCTGACTCACACTGTGCGCATCTAGGTACCTTGGAATTTCGTACTGATAGCTGTTGAATATGCGTACTGTTATCTGTTGACCACACTGCTGAGAATCCTGTTGACCATCCTGTTGGTATCCACATTGTTATCAATTGAGGCCATCTCTTCTATCATCCAACTGTGGTCTAGCATTGATCGACTGAATAATGAACTAAGCCCAGGAAGAATAAACAAAAGTAAGCCACATACCTCTGTGTGGACTCGAACTCACCGTCAGCTGGCCTGCGGACCCAACAACCCACCTATCGATGGGGATGCTCCTGATGCCAACTGCCAGGGATAACCTGAATCCTCTCAGTGCAGCTTGAGTGTGGTGAGAACAATCCAGGGAAAGCTATACCGGAGGGGTAGCCCATAAGGACAAGGAAAGGGCAAGAGCAGTCATTGTACCATACGTCTGAGAACGGTCATTACACTGTGCATCCGTGGCTTAGCCATAGAGCTCTAATATGTATATTCTACCTTTAGTTCTTTGCTACACTTTTTAGCTTTGTTATACTTGTAAACTGTCTGCTGTTAAGTGCTTAGTGTTGTCCAGTGTCCGCCATATGTGTAGAACCACTTAGCTCTAATAAACTCTTATATCTGACAAAATTATGATCTCTCGAGTTCAATGCAACTAACCCTGGAATCCGAAAGAATCCCAGACACCCCTCTAGTGGTGCGTCACAAAGCCCCACTAGAGCCCCAGGCTGGACTACAGACCTGACCGGCAGAAAACCAGCCTTGCTCCTCATTCTGTTCAACAGAGCTAAGTGATGGGTATATGTTTTTGTCCCTATTGCCTGCATTAACAGTGTTTTATGTGTGTGGTGTTTTCCTCCACCATGTTTTTATAACTTTGGATTATGTATTAAAGCAAGGAAATTGCTTTTGCCTACTGGAAGTCAGTCTGAAGAGAGGAGGAAAGTGTTACAGTTGTTCTTGCAAAGTAGAGTGGTAGCGTATGGCAGTAAGGAGAAATTTCAGAAATATAGAAAAAATAACAACAAAAAGGTGGGCAGCTTCCATGCAAGGAAAGAAAGGCTTGTTTGAGGGTATGTATGAGGGTATGTTTGAGGATTCTCTGTTTGAACACAGAGAAAAGAGAAAGCAGCTAAAAAGAAAGGCATAGAAATCTTCTTTGTGCTCATTTACTGGAAGAAGTGGGATAATAGTAAGAATAAATCTGAAAGATGGAAGGTTACATGAAATTAGAAAAACCCAGAACAAAAGTATATACAGAAGAAAAGGTATGGGGAAGTGGAGAGGTGAGAACTATTAGTTAGCATTCTTCCTCCTCATATTAAAATTTTCATCTCTATTCAATATCCTAATAACCCAGTGTACAATCTCATTAAGTGTATGTAGAGACTATGAAATCATGGTTTTTGAATCAGCAAACGTTGATGTTATGTTTCTAGTTCCTATATCATTTTATTTCATCACTAATAGTATTTTTAATATCTTTCATATACTTTTGCACCATTAAGAATCAGTTTCTAGTTGTTATTCCTCCAAAATATTTGCCTACTTTCTTCAGAAATTAATACTATTAATCTTTGTCCATTGTTTCAGATCCTCACACCCTTGTCATCACTACAAACATGAAACTTATGCTATACAGTAAAAGGTGTAAACTTTAATTAACATTCTTTCATCAGCCTCACTGGGTTTAATAAAACTAGATTATTAATAAAAATAGAGAAAATGCTACAATTCATCCTGGGCTGTGCAAAAACACTGCTACTAGGAAGCCGCACCTAAGCCACAATGCTTTAGGCTGGAACAAACAGAATCCTTGCAGATCAAAAGACTTGAACTTTCCTTTGGGATTTACACAGACTACTTGTTTAATGCAGATTGAGGTCATCCATGTAATTGCATATTCATTGGTGGAACAGAAAAAGCCTTGCGTGCAACATTTTCTTTCTTGTTCGTTTTATAAAAATGTGAAATAGGAACTCCACTGCAAGATCTAATCAATACGATTAAGCTATGTTTTACAGAGAAGAAACAAATGAGAACCAGATGGTTTTCCTCCATGGGGATTAGACTTTCCTTAAGAACCCTTAGGCCAGCAGTCAGTGTGAAACACAGAGATAAAAGAGCAGCAGTGACATAAATTTTAGGGCAGGTGCTATGTCTAATGAAAGCAATAACTGACAAACTAGTTTTATCATGATACAACCTTAAAAATTACTGAATGTTTCTGCTGCTCCACTGAGGACCTTGACCTGTATTTTACAAGTACACCTATATGATGACTTTGCTTCTAACAGAATAACCTTGAAAGTAGGTTAAGGTTGTTCAGGTGGGAGCTTCTCCTACTGTCCTCTCTACCAAATCCCTGAGGTTCCGCCTCTGAAAAGGTTCCAGACACAAGCCTTCAGCATATAGACCAGGATAGGATTATTTGGGTCCATTGCCCTAAGCATGAAAGTCAGATACACATCTTTTGCATCCCCTTTATACCGAGCTGGCAACATTGATCAAAGTGCAGTGTATCTGCTATACAAGTGTTTTGAAGAGAACCCTATTAAGAATTCAAAGTCAAGCATCAGATTGGCTTTCCAATCTGTATGCTCTTATACTACAGTCATTAATTATGTTAAAGGTAGATTGTTTGCAGGGGTTCCTTTCTCAGGTGGTGCTTATGCTATGTAAGAACAACAAGGATGATGATATAGGTTAAGATGTTGATCCTTCTAGCCCAGTGTCTCGTCTCCAGGAGAGGTCTCTATCAGATAGGAATGGAAGAACTAAATCACAAGATAAGCAAATCGATACTTTTCCGATACTTTTTTCCAACTTGCAACAACTTGCAAGTCTCCTATTTCTTGAGCCAGAGATGTCATGATTGCTCTTGTAACCTTGTTTTCATGAACATCTAACCAACAGCTTCCTTCTCCTCATTGCATATCGCACAGTGTCTTTGACTGTCTCTTCATGTACATCAAGCACATGAGCTTACTTAGTGTTTTGCAAGACAAACTTTTGAGGAATATAATGTATTCTCCACATTTCATTAGAGAAAACAACACTGATTTTACTGCCCATACAACTTTGGACATGGGAGTAAAAATTAATTAGTGTGTAATATATCTAAAATATAGAAAATAACATTTCAGAAATTAAAATAGTAATGTTTTGTTTTTATTAATTAAGCGGCAGTCAGTCCTGAGAATTTTAACATAGCCACTTTTTTTTCCCTAAACAATCTTAGAAAAAAAAAAGACTTTCTCTGGTATAGGGGTGATTAATATCACATGTTTTTCACATGTGTATCACATGTTACACATGTCTTAAACTATACTGAAAGGGTTACAGAAAAAAGGGAGAAAAATTAAGACTCTGTTCTTAAAAGCAGATGTACTGCTACCAACACAATCTGCAGATATGAGCAGCGTTAGTATCTAAATGGACCAAAAGATATAAATAAAACAGGCCTTCATTTTGGCTTATTTCCTTCATATTTATTTTTTGCATATATTTTTGTGTATTTGTGGAATAGAAGATATACAACAGTATTATATTTGAAAAAAGTAAATTTGTGATTTCCCATCCTCCTAAAAAAAGCAGAAAAAAAATCAACCCCTTGCCAAAAAAGCAACCTACAGTGCATTCAGCCCAGGGCTACGTTCATAGATCTATGCTCCCTGTTTTCTCCACCATCACCCCTACTCAAACGCTGACCAACATATTAGTTCTGTCATATCAGTAAGAGTTTTGACATTGACTTCAGTGAAACTAGAATTTCACCTTTCATTTTTTTACTTGAACAATCACATTTAAGCTATTACTCTGGGCAGATAAATTAGCTCAGAGACGCTTTCTAGCACGAAGTCTTTTTTGCCAGCTATTTCATCTAATTCCTATCAGCTTCTTTTTTTTTTTCTTCATCTGGGAGACAAAAAATAATAAAAAATATATATTTTTCAAGATCAATATTGATGGTACACAAAATTCTATGGATTCATCAGAAAACTAACGCAGACTCACAAGTTTCCTAGATTACTTGAATATACTCTTTTAGTTCGTCAAGAAAAAGCCTCCTCTTATTTTGTTTCATACTCTAGGAAATCATTTGACTATGTACATGCAAATAAAACACAGTAATTTTGGTATGGACATGTCTTGCCTGACTATGAAAGCTGTGACCTTACTATGAAAGCTGTGACCTGATGGAGAAACAAGATTAACATTGCTGGTAATTATTCAGATTTCATGACAGGAATTCTCAGTAATTTTTCTAAAATACTTCTAATTGAACCTGCTATAATATAGAAACTTTCTAGGAAAATAAATACCTCTGGCTTTCTGGGATTTTATATGACAATCTTTTTCGTTGGGGAGGAGTTTCCTTTGCTTGTTTATTTTATATTTATGACAAGTGCTGAATTCACTGATCTTAAACAATAATCTTTTTCTTTATAGTTTTTTTTCATACTGTCGCAGCAACATAGGTTAATACTAAGAAAACAGCTCCAGTGACATACACATCTTTAGTCTCTATTGAGAATATCTACAACACCAGCAACTAGGATGCTAATGTTTCCTAACTGAGGTATAAAAAAATTCCCAATAATTGCCTTGCAGAGATCAGTAAAAATACCATGCCATAACATTATATCAGTTTTCTGTTTCTGGCAACAGATGTCACATTTAAACAAACAAACAAACACAAACACCCACAAACTCCCAGCAAACTAAGACTGTCTGACTTCAGTACTCAAAAGATTTCAACTAACCATTTCGAAAGTGTTTCCCTATTTCTCCATTTGTTTATTCGGCAATATTCGATTAATCAAATCTTAGACTGAAGCAATGTCTCTTATATAACTATTGAAAATGAAAGATTTTAAAATATTAGCACTAAAATAGCAACACTATAAACTTTATTAAACCTTTAAGTTTTAAACCACGTTTTCAGATGAATACTTCTAATGTCTTCTAAGAACAAACACCACTTGCCATTCTATTTATTCAAATGAAAGTGTCTGAAAGTTTCTTTGAATTAAGAAGTACAGTATCAGTTTATCTTAAATTTACGTGAAAGAGTACAATCAATTATTTTTGTTTTTATCCAACATATTTAATTAACAATTTTGGTGTTTCACATATGAACTGCGACTGCCATATGTTTCTGGAAAATATGTAGAATATGTCCTTTGTTGAGTCTACAAAGACAAATTACTGCCTCCATTTCTTTGCTTCTCATAAAATGACCAGCCAGTTAACTACTTTTGTGTTTTGAAGATAGAGAGCATCAACAGTAAGAATATTATTTGCTAAAATAAATATGCATGGATACATAGTTCTGATCTAGTTATAAACATTTTATAAGAATAAATTAGAAATACAAATTAAAATCACAGAAGTGTGACCAAAACGTTCTCATCTCTTTTTGTTCCGACACTGGATTGCTGCACACAGGACAGGGAAAGGTACTTTTCCATCAACTGATGTAATGCAATGCAGAATCAACACAGTTCTCCATCAAAAATATTAAAACTGACATTTTCAAATTATTTTAGATTTAGAACATTTTGATATCATTCAAAACAGGGAGGACAAATTGGAGTTGCAAATACTTCAAAGGCAAAATTTTTATCTTGTGCTTTATAGTTTATGGTAAATTCTTGTTTATAGTAAATATACAGCTGAATGCAGTTTATCAATAAGATAATGTAAATGTCAGAATACCACTGCTGTGCTGAAACTGGTCTGACAAAACACAGAGGCTCAAATCTATACAGTGGACACATGAATGTATCAGAGCAGACATGATACTTCTGAAGCTTTGTCTAAGGACATAGGTACGGCATGATTTGCAGAACTAACACGCTTTATTAGTAGTTATTAATCAATGGAGCTGGAGAAAGGCAGAAAGTGTCTGCTGAAACAGAAGCAATGGATGTTTTTATATAAAAATATGTGGTCTCTACTTATACGTATCACGTTAGGAGTGTTGGTAACATTTACAGCCTGGTAGGTATAAACACATTGCAGTCTTAATTTCCATTCTATATCTCTGCTGAGGACAATGGATTTACACCATTTGAATATGAATTTTCTTCTTTTACAGATAAAAACACTTACACCAAAGGAATCACAAGTCTGTCCAAATAAGTTTCGTTGGCAGCATGTTTTCTGAATTCAAATTTTGCAGCTTGATGAAGGAAATAACCCAAACAGCCTTGAAATAAAAAAACTAAACCAACACTACAAAAAGAATGAGAAGGCTGGTAATTTATCCATGCAGCATGAGACATGATATACTAGCAAGGAATTGTAAAGAGCTTCCCTGATTATGTCAACTGGCAGATTTCACAACGTTTATTCTTACAAGACTAGAATAGAAGTCCCAAATCAGAACCAGAATATCAACATCTCAGGCATCAGCTACTGCTAGCAAAGACTGGAATTGTATAATTCAACATAGACATCTTTAATTATACAAGAAAATTAAATAAAAAAACAATGCTCAAAGGAAAACTCCAGTGTAATCCAAGAGATAATCTGATTACAATGGAGAGCAAGTTATTAAAAATGAAGTATCTTGATAATAGAGAATAATTAAGAAAAAAGCAGATAAACACAACTCTCAATTCTTTGAGGAAGTAAGATTAGATTGATGGGAACAGAGTGAGCCTGTGTGCATGCTCATGTAGAAGAGAAGGCTGAAAATCAGGTAATTAGATATAGGATTAGTGTAGTCTCTGTACACTGGAATTTTCTTTTAGTTGTTATTTATTTTAGTCCCCTAAAAGCATGAAGAATTTTCACATCAAATATTTACTTTCTCCAATAGAGGTTTCTCACACAAATTTTTCTACACTCACCAAAGAAACAGGGGCTCATTTGAAGTCAATGGAGCTGGGTTAATTTTCACACCTGCCTCATAAAAGTTCATTCTTCCTAACAATGATATATAGCATTTAGATTTAATTCTAAAGAAAATACTGTGTCCTGGAAGAGCATTGGCTGCCTAAGGAAGGAAAAAAAATCTAAACCCAGCTTTCTCTTTTTTCCACCTGAGGTTTGACAGTTTTCCAACATTAGGATCCTGCAGTCACTTCATATTAATTCATGGGTTAGGAAAATGATTTATTTTATTCAGCGGATGTTAGTTCCAATCCAGGGCCCATCGTTGTCTATGGAGGAATCCCACTGATTTGGACCAGAGCAGTTCATTTATCACGATCAATAATTCATTTTTTTAGTAGGACTGCTCAGAGTTACAAGTCTATCATGTGGTTGCATCTTTAGGACTAATTTTCTAGGTAATGTATATTTATTTAACTGGCTAGGTTTTCATAACTAATAAAGTTATTTAACAGAAATCTCCTGTTAATGATTCATTTTAACAGTATTTCTTTTCAGGACTACTTTGTAGCTACAACGAATGCCCTATTCATCTTGTTAATTTGAACTAAGGATAGATCAGTAGCTCCAAAAGTGAATTGTCTGACTTTTGAGAATTCGCAATGTGACATTACTTACACATGGGATTTAGTATTTCATTATGAATTATTTGTGTATATATACATTTAGATCAAACATTAGAGTCCGGATGAGATGAACGTAAGTTATCATCATGCCTTTCATTAATGCACCTGATGGACTTTACTATGCAAATAGCATCATTTACACCCACATTATCATACTAATACAAGTATACTAGCAACATTTCCTGCTGCTGTTGTCAAATGGTTATTAGAAGAACAGCTGGGCAGCCACACAACTTCGAAGTCTATAAAATAACAAAATAGGAAACAGAAATATCTTCCAGGCTTTGCACTCTGTTAACAATTTGTACTAATGGTAAATCATATTTTACATTTTTAATAAAATAATGGACACCTCTGGCTATCAGGTTTTCTTCAAAATATTGATTTATGTTAGTTTTACTTTGGAAGCTTGGTAGAGACACTTGTGATTAGAAAATTCAGGGACAGAGGTTTCCTGAGACAAAAAAAATGAAGAAACCTCTGTTCTGTGGTTATTCTGGCTATTTCTGTGTTTTCTGAGATTCTGGCTAACAAAAGCATGTGTTTGTGTGAGACCAATTCTTTCTCATTACCTTTTCTCGTCACTAATTTGCTGCAAGACTCTGGGGAGATTGCTATACCTTACTGAGTTTTGATTTACCCATCTGTTCACTCTAACCATTTATTTTTTGGTATGGCCTTTCCTCTGTACATCCTACTTGGACGGGTGATCTGGCCAGCATTACCTATGCAGTTAGGAAGTGACTGTCTCTTTGCTGTAATATCTACAAATGTGCTAGATGTCACTTCCCTTAAGATTCTCCTTGTATGCCCATATTGGAAATAGAGCTTTTAGGTGTAGGTTACAACAGCTTCTGAGATCAAAACTTTTTCCTTTGCTAGATAATTCCTTTCTTCCTAACAACTATATAATGCCCTAATAATCTTTTTTTTTTGCATCTGTTTCCATGAGGATGCTCTTTACTAGATTTTTATAAGTACCTGAAACCAGCAGCAGCATCTGGATAGCATAATACATATTTCATATAAATTTTGAGTTGTCTGAGAAATTAATATTTATAAAGATCATTGGATGAAATGTTCCATGTGAAAACTGAAATGTTAAAATGTTGCCGATTTTGAACTTTCATCAAATTTGTGGGCGTGAGTAGAATCAAATAAAAGAGCTAATTCCTGAAAAAAAGCTATTTGATTCAAGAGAATTTAATCCCAGTGCTGTTTTACAGGATAACGACATTCAAAAAGTTAGCACCAGCAAGCCTACCCCAAAGTCTAGGGTGGAGAGGGAGATGGATACCCAACTAATTTGAAAATCAAGATCTGATTTTGTTGCATTTCTACTTCAATATAGAACACTGAAAGGCAATTGAATCAGGTAAAAATAAAACAAAACAAAACAAAAAAACAAAGCAAAATCCCAAGAACAACAGAAACAGGCAATGCAAGAGAAAATCACCACAATCAATGAGAAATCACTGTTCTTAGTGGAGCAAAAATTCCATTCAAAAAACACAATTATGTCAATTTCTGTCGAAGCATCACAGTATTTCCAAGCCAAAACCTTCCCCCATATTTTTGAGTCTAACGGCACTGTCAGACCTGCTGACTTTTTTAAGCTCTTCAAACTTTTTGTTGCAAATAATAACTAAATAACCAAATCACTGAAAAAATACTCAATACCTGGACATTACCTCTTGAAATCTAAACTTTTGCATTTTCAAACAAAGCAGACTAGTAAAACTTCATAATCTCAGTGATTTCCCTTTTTCCTGGGGAAGTAGTTTTTTCATGTTTTTTTTTTTCCTTTTGTACCTATGCATCTGAAATCTGTCTCTCTTCTTCTCTCGTGTGTACACCTTCTCCTCTTCAATCTGCCAAAGCCCTTTACTGTTCACCAAGCAAATTCCCCAAATCATAAGTTTCTTTCCCAAGAGCAGTCCTGTCTCAGTCCCTACTACACAATCTTAGAAAATTTGGGCATTATATTCCTGATATTTAGATTACTTATTATTTATTATTTATTATTATTTAGATTAGTTCTACTATTCTACAGAAAATTCAGAATTTTCTACTTATTTCCAGATGCTTTCTGGACAAGGTAGAAATTTCCTAGAAAGTCTATATTATATTTTCAAAATATATCCTCGTTTATCTCTAGCTGGAGTCCCTGATTTGGAGCATTTTTGGGGGAAACACTAGGTATATATGAAAAATGTTATTGTTTTATTCACTCTGGTATAACTTTAAAAAAAAAAGCTACACACCCTTTTTCCCTCCAAAACTGATAGCAACCCTCTCTTATATGCTGTAAGTTTCTCTATTTGAATGGCAAAACTTAAATACATAGGAATTTCCAGTGCCCAGAGACTCCACGATGATGGGGCACCAGATGGAAACATGTGCATGCTGGGGTGGGAGGCTCTTTTGAGACCTGCAGCACAACAAAAATAGGCGCTCTACTTTCCTGCTAGCATAAAACATTTCGATTCAAAGAATTAAGATAAAATAGCAAAGGTGCCAAAAAAATATAAAAGTGGTTATAGTAATTTTAAAAAAGTTAAAACCACAATTAAATTATCTCACAATCTAGAGGTTGTTGTGATGATATTTCTAAAATGGGTACATTTTAATTAATCTCATCCTAACCCTAACATACCACTTCAGAGTTTCAAAGCACTATTGCAGAGTTCAGCTATTTCAAAATTCACTACATTCAAAATGCAACAATAAAACCAGTGAGGTCTTGACAAAACTAATTAAACTAAATGTATAATCTATGTTACAGAGAAAGAGATAAGGATACTTTTCTTCCTTATTATAGTTGTTGCATTTCTTTTTTGCATGCGCCTATATAATTTGATATATGTAGATATAGAGAGATATATGCACACACACATACATACAACAGGAGATTCCTCTAAAGGATCAGGAACATTTTGAGATGTTGCTTTCTAACTATCTTGGAGTTATGTAACCGGAGCAACTGACTGTAAAATAAACAAACAAAAAACTATGTTGTGTTAGTTATTGGCAGCCAGGTGACATAGCTAAACTGGCTGAGTAGGCAGCAGTAGGCTATTGCGGTGGCAGAGATGAGTTTCGGACCTGCTGCCTGCTGTAGAGTACTTACACTGAAGCACCTACTTCCAGGCACTGAAAGATGTGCAGAATATGACAATTTCAGTCATCTGACCTGCTGAATGTAATTATAAAGAGGAATTTTAGATGTTACAAAAGTGAACAAATAGCAAAGACTTTTCATACCACAAAAAACTTGCTTGCACTTGGTATAAAATTCATATAGAGTCTTTGATGTAGCACCTCCTTTGGAAAATTTCAGACCACACAAAAATATCCCACTAGCGAAGTACTGGATTACATTTTCTCAGATTATTGTCTAAGCTACAGCAACAGTAGTTGACATGAATCATGCTAATGCCATCTGCTTGGAATTGTCCTCTTAATACTGACTTTCACTGTAAGAGTAGTTTGCAGAATAATTTTGTCAAGTAAAATTGGCTGTTGTAATATAATATACTAATATATTGCTAAGATATAATCTTAGCAATGGAATTTCTTTTATTGAGTATTTTTTTATATTGCTTTCTGAAAGTTAAACTGATGATTTATAGGATGTCTTTTAGGCCTGACTTAATGTAAAGCATTCATAATTTGTAGGAGTTACAGAAGTATGTACCATACGGAAGTATGTACCATATAATTCTTGAAGGAGGAAGAGAGCAAAGGTACACCAGGTATCATTCATTAAAGAATTTAGAATTATACTCTAAAATATTCATTTAATTTTTGATTTTCTGTAACACTGGTTTCCATGAAAGATACTCGTTTAGTGGCAAAGAGCCACCCAAGCGAGACATGGCTCCTAAAAATAAAAAAAAATCAATTACATACTAAGCAAAGTCAAGGTATGAAAAGTATTGTGATTCCAAAGACTGTATTGCAACCTAAAAGACGGATAAGAGATAGTAATTTTGAATACAGGGTCTTCATACTCATTAATCTCTGCCTGAACTAGTAATTTTCAATCAGTTATTTATCTCTCTAGGAAAAGACTTTAAGCAACAGTTTATTTGAATTAACAATGCTACAGAACAAGTCTGACCAGAATGAACTGATGACATCTAGGAGTGTAAATGACAGTGAAGCCTTCTGTGGGGCATGAAGCGTTGCCCCTTTTTGATATTTTTATTTAGGGGGAAATAGAGATAATGTGTTAAATCACTGGGAAGGAAAAATAAAGCAGTCATTACAAAAGATTAATACACAATGCATACACAGCCCTCTGGATGAAGTTACATGAAGTTTTCTCTGTTGCGGATTTACAGGTACAAAGCATAAAACTCAATTTATAAACTCTAAAATGGTCTCCACAAGTCCAACATTTACACCTTTCTTGGAGGCAACACAGTATTTCCAGGAGGAAGAGAAACAACAAAACTGGACAGAGTTGGGATATCTTGTGTGCATTGTAACCACAAAGTCCAAGAATTAATACTCAAATGCTAAATGTGCTTTGGAAACTGTTCACCATTCCTAAACACTGTGATTTGCCAACAGTATTCCCAGTTAGCCTATGATGCAGCCAACAAGCACTAAAACTAAGAGTATGCACTCTTGTAATGAAGTTGAAATTTTTCCCCATAGAAATGAAAGAAGAAATTATGCAGAAGTAGTACATTAAAATATTCTTATGGATCATCTCTCTTTAGTATTTCTAATAAAAGTTTTCAGCCAGTGGAAGATTTTGATCATCACAGAAAATCATAGTGACACTTAGGAAATTATTTCCACATCATCTGGAAAACTCTTAGTCTAATCATTTTGCTTTCTCTCTTATTTTGGTCACCATTCCCTATCTCAGTGCTTTCAAGGACCGTTATCTCACATTAAGTCTCGTATATTGAAGACTGAATTTGGCAACATTTACATTATACTAATCCTGTGTCCATATTCACCCCTTGAGAAGATCATAAGCATTTGTAGGCAGCTCCACGGGGCTCATGGGGGAGGAATCGCCTCTTAGTGACATTCAGGAGCAGGCGAGGTACCCCACTGCACCTACGCTGGCTTCAAGCCTTCTTCTCGCAGCAGCTGGATCAGAGGCTACACAGTGAAAAGTCTAAAACTGACTGGTGCATACATTGCCACACTGACTCGTCGCCCACGATGTCTGTATGTGTGTGGGGGGAGGGGAGGACTGTGGTCTGGTGCGTCCACTCCCACTCAGGTACTTCCACCTTTGGATAGTATTTTACTTTATACCAGGCTAAGACAGATGCAAGTAATTCAACTGCTCATCTCCAGTTCCCCCAAGTGGTCGTGCTCACAACGGAAAACTAATATACATATTTATAGTACATACAGCAATAATATCTATCTATACATATAAAAAATACTGTTTACCGGTAGATCTTGCATGGGAAGAATAAGTTCATTCTTAAAACTAGCATGTGTTCTGTCTACAGTTTAATTGAGGGATTTGATAACCATATTATAGTGTTCAGGCTTATGCCATCAATACACAAAATGTTTTACCTTATTTGCTGTTATTCCAATACTGAGTTATGAACCCTGAAAAAGGTCAGATGAGTTGGGCTATTATTTATTTTTATTTTCACAGTGCATATCATCAGGATTTAATTTCACTTTTCAATTAAGGAATGCCTGCTGTAAAATAGTTAAAGATGATTTGCAGTGTTCAGAGGCCAAAATACAAAATTCTAAAGTATCCTGATACGTGACACCACCTTAAATACTCTTTGTTGCTTTTACCAGGAAGATGATTTAGATTAAAACTTAGGTTTACTTCAGTGTTAAAACGTACTTGTCTTGTGGCCTTAAGAGGTCTCGCTTAAGAATATTGCTTCATAAAACGCATATCATGCTACACAAGTCAAGATGGAAAGGATTTCTTCTATTAACCATATTTGTACCCATAGTTACTTAGTACTGGTACACCACTATATCTCCGCACCAGCAAATAATAAAAAACAAACTAATAAATAAAAAAGTAAATACTCATGTGATTTTGGAGCAACTTTCAAATCTTTCTAAATCTTTCCAAATATCTATGCTAACTCTAAAGTTAACTTTGGAACAGGTTAAAACGATTACGCTTTTACAATTGCAAGTAGGATTTTGCAGTCACTTCCATCATCTATCTGGGAGGAAATAAATACTTTGAAAAAAGCCAACAACTCCACCTATTTTGCAAATAAAATGGAGTGGAGGGCGAGAGGGGAGGGTATCTGCTTTTATTTTGTTTTCCTAAAAGGAAAACTGGAAAAAAAAAGAGAGAGAGAAATGAAACTGGGAATACCATATACCTTTTTGTACAGGTAGTAAAATCCATGGGGCTAGATTCTGCCTAGGGTGGGTATTATTTTTAGTTGGTTGGTTTGGGGTTTGAATTTTGTTTATATATCTTTTGCACCAGCTATGGAGATGTTACTAGGAATCTTAACGATTTCAACAGCTGTCGAGAGTCCTGTCTTTTCTCAAATAATAGCTAGCTATTGTTTGAGAGTAGAATAGCTGTCTAGCTATCTAGCACATCATACCATGTGCAATGATTAATGTCCTGGAATCTAATCCAAAATTTATCTAGCCCTGAAAAGGAGTTTATTTTTTATTCGAGTTTAGTTCAAAATCTTTTTTGCAACTTATTTTGTGTTGGAAACTGTTTAGATAAGCAGATAAGATGGTCAAAGCCTCTGTGACAACTCAGATGGAGATGGATGGACATTCATCACAAAAATATTAAAGAAAAATTTCATTTCCCTTTCAAGCAGACTTTCATAGGACTTTATTTACTTCATTAGGCTCCTAAAAAGCATCTGGGTCAAGGCCATAGCCCCACCAGTTTGCTCACTGACCTTTGGTAAGGGAGTAGTATGCAAACATGTTCACTGCATTTCCCGGTCATGGCTGTATCATGGCTATTCATTCCTTTACAGTAAAGGATAGGAAAGAAAGGAAGGAAGGAAGGAAGGAAGGAAGGAAGGAAGGAAGGAAGGAAGGAAGAGAAGGAAAGAAAGGAAGAAAGAAAGAAAGAAAGAAAGTGAAATGAAGCACATCCTGTAAAGGTCTCTGAGAATGAGTACCAGAAGGAAGATCATCAAATTAATATTATGATTTACTTATAATGCTCCCAATCAACAAGATATTTTTCTATAATTTTCACTGACCTTTTTAAGGTTTTGCCCATAATTGTTTACATGATATTTTAAACTAACATAAAAAATAATAATCTTCTAAGTACCTTTCTCCTTAGCATATCTTATTGTCACACTGTTGACCAAATCCTCTACACAGAGCAAATAGTTAAGTATATAAACTCAGAGCTTAGAGAAGTGTATTTGTTTAACTGCTTCATTCTTTATTGTGTTTCTTTCAATGGCTTCCATGAATTATTCAGTACATTTTAGGATGGCCTAGAGAAAATGTATTCTTTTAAAAGGCTTATTTCTCAGACATTCTTTTAAGGGAGTGAGATGGCAACAAAGTTTTAGAATCTAGATCCATAAATATGGAATGATTTTTTTAAAGCTAATTCATTCAAAAGTAAGCAATGATGTATTAATACGAAAAGACAATTGTGACTCTTGACCTAACCTCTTCTTTTTTTTTTTTAATTGTCTTAGCAGAATTCACTTCTTTCGCAGATTATTTTCATGTCTAAAACCAATTTCTGCTCGGAGAAGGAGGGAACTCTGATGGGGAGTACCATACAGCACAATTGCTTCAATTTATACCCGGCTTCATATTGGCCAAAGAAAATCTATAGCAATAAACAACTCATCAAAAAATGCATTGAAATTCACCCTGGCATGCAGCTGATTTTTTTCTGCACAACAGGGATAAAAATAAGGACATATCCAAGAATTTCAAGTGTTATCCAGCAACAGGAGCAGTTATTTTCTCTCCTTAACCGAACATGTTGTACAAACAAAACTCAAAACATTTTAATAGACTTTTTAATCATTTACAATTTTCTTTCTCTCATAAATCATGACCATATCAAAATTTAATTTTATTGCCTGAAGCTTGAAATAAGGCATCTATTTTGCCACTTATAATGATTTTTTTATTAGTGTTATGGATTAAAAATCCTTTCCTTCCAAATAATTAGAGGCAAGAATTAGAAGCTGTTACCTTTTTTGACAAAAGTAATCACAGATTTTCTTTTAGGAGCTTGTTTCCTGAAAGGCAGTTTTGCCATTGATTTCAGTAGGACTCATCCTCCAAAAACATAGTCGTCTTTATGCAAGAAACTAATGAGGTTTTAGGTAACAGATGCTTCTGTTACACTCTATGATCTATGATCTTCAGCTATTTAAGCCCCTGTAAAGATCACTGTTAGCACTTAGGTGAGCGGAGGAATCAAATAGTAAGCTATGTAAAGCATTAGATCTACCAGCTATTAGCATTAAGAATGCTACCAGCAGTAGGTAAAATAAAATGTAAATGCAAATAAAATGGAATGGAGGGGGAGAAATAAATGTAAAGATCTTGAGTTTGATTCAAGTTTGGTTCGAATCTGCTTATCACTTATTTTGATCTGAAAACTCATAGTCAAGAGCTTCTGACAAATATGAAACAATGCTTTGACACGGCAATTAATATTGACCTTCAGAATACATAAATCTGTAGAAAATTGTAAAGCTGTTGAAAATACAAAAATATAATAGCTTCATGTTTCCCTCACCTTTTTTTTCTTTTTAAGGAACAGTATGGTTTGAATAGACACTGCTATCTACTAAGGCTGTTTTTCACACAACATCAGTGTAGATTCATTTTCTTATGTCAAAAGACAAAGATATTACATTCAGTGGAAAACAGAAAAAGGTAGGCATTCACTGTTGGCCCAGATCCATGGACTAAGGAGCCTCCAGTCCACCCTTGGCTAAATTCAGAAAGAGCTTGGTCTTCCTGTACTTTTGGGAACTAAAGGGAAACTTTGCAAGGTCAAAGTAAACTGTGTGGCAAAGACGTAGACAAAATCTTGAACTCGTGACTTGGTTCTGCCAAACGCAAAGCACTGTGCCTGAAACTGAAAGCAAGAGTACTCTATGTTTATATGCTGGTTTAAGGCGGGTATTTTGTTTAGATTTTTTGTTTGTTTGAGTGTTTAAAATGGTGAATAGCAAATTCTTTACTACTGATACTTCTCTCAGAAATCCTTTAGGAGTAGCTTATTTCCTGACATTTTAGTATATCTATTCTCATCTCATTTGGAATAAGAAACATTCTGAATAAATATTTTAAACTGTAACTTATCAAAATATCAAAATAGGAAAAAAATGGTTCAGGTTTTGATTAAATATATAAGTTTTGATAAACCTTACCCGATTAACTTAGTAGATTTTTGGCATATTCTTAGGCCCAATTGACAGTACTCCTAAGCATGTATTCAGTAGGCATCTCTGGCTTAAAACTACCATCATCTGAATTTTTATTATATATAAATGGCAGACAAATAATTTAACTGCAGTGAAACCTCAGCAATAAAACGCCCTTCTCTGCTCTAAGATTTTTAGCGCCAAATACAATAGGCTAGGCCCTGTGGCAATCAGCTAAGTTTTCCTGCTATCATTTTACTGCATGAAGTCTTTACACATTAAGGTCACAGTTCTTAAACAAGATTTGCAAGTTGCAAATGTCTAGTTATAAATTCATGAGCTGGAAATGTGCAGTCATAAAATTTACTAGTCCCACAGCTCAACATTTACAATGTGTGAATCTGAGAATATTTATGAAGTTGTATGGTAGTCTCTAGCAGATGATGTCACCTGCCAACTTCTCATTATGCTGGATATTTTCTTTTAAAGCCACAGCTGCCACTTTTAACAAATTAATCTGAAAACGTGTATACCTTGGGAAAGCGGGATAGGAGAGAAGGGGGAAAGAGAGTTGGTAAAGATATTAAAAGGCAAACTAAGTTCAGGCAGATCCTTTCATTATCTTGACAAAAACATGACCAAGCACTCTGAAGCCGAGTTCTCTTTGTGTCTTATACCTACTCTCTCAAAAAATCCTACTGCTGGTAGCATTATTAATGCTAATAGCTGGTAGATCTAAAGCTTTACATAGCTTCCTATTTGATTCCTCCGCTCACCTAAGTGCTAAAAGTGAATGAAACTTAGTTTTTTTCATCTTGACACTCCCTTAAGGCTGTTGGTACACCAGGTTTTAACATGTCATATGTACTAATTGATAAAAATGATCTTTCAAATTTCCTTTCTTTCTTTCTAGTGTGATTAACAACTGCTGAACATTGAAATCATCCTTTTTTAACACTCAGCCCCTGACATCACAGGGATTCCAGCTCAAGAGCTTTCCGTTACTGCACTAGATAGAGTTCTTCAGAAAATGAAATTATAAGCTATAGACTTCCCTCCTGGAAAAGCTGAAAAGAACAATGCATTATATCATGATGAAACTGCTTTTTTTTTTTTTTTAATTAACCAGATATTTAATCGTAGGAAAAGTTCAACAGCTTGGGGCGTCAATATGGCCTCTACTTTGTGCCGGTATGTTTATATTTTTATTTCAGAAGTATGTTTTAGACATTTCAGTGCTAAAACATTGAAAATTAAAATATTATTGTATATATATATTTATATATGCATATTTTGTTATTCACACTGTAAAATATTTAAATTTTTAAGTTATAATTGTAATACAAAGCTGAAGCCATATTTGGAGTGACTTTTAAACCGTTTTTTTCATTTGAACAGATTCCTATCAGCAAATATAGACTGTGAGTACAAAAAGACATTTCTGCATGCATGGCAATATCCTTTTAGGACTCCAGTTCAGAGAGGTAATGTGATGATAAAGATGATGTGTTTTTACTGACACCAGGCAATTAAAGTGTTAATATTTGATAGATTCCTATTTTATATCCAGTCCAGCGGAAATATTTTTGAAGTAATAATATGGGATGTGCCCATCAGAGCATTTTTCTTACACTAAAATATTTACAACTTCCCTTCAAATACATATCAGTTCTTGTCCGGCTTTCAAGAATACTCATTCACTTCTGCCACTATGGTCCTCCTTATCACTAGTCAAAATGCTTGTCAGTTGTGGGTTTTCATATTGGTTGTTTTTAAAGGAGCTAAATAAACCACATCCTCTTTTAGTGCTTCTTGATTGCTAATAACACTGGGCAAAATGTTTCCATTTCACAGTCTCCCACAGACACTTTCTGCAGTTTCAATTCGTATGAATTTGCCTCAGACTGTAGCTTTATTGTAAGTGTCATTTGAACCTCAGGACCTAAAGCAACAATCATTTCAAATAAATGATTTTTCTCCTTTTCACATCAAAACTATGTAAATTGATCACAGAATCACAGAATCGTTTAGGTTGGAAGGGACCTCTGGAGATCATCTAGTCCAACCTCCCTGCTCAAGCAGGGTCACCTAGAGCATATTGCCCAGGATCACATCCAGACGGCTTTTGAATATCTCCAGGGAAGGAGACTCCACCACCTCTCTGGGCAACCTGTTCCAATGCTCTGTCACCCTCACAGTGAAGAAGTTTTTTCTCAGGTTCAGATGGAACTGCCTGTGGTTCAGTTTCTGCCCATTGCCTCTTGTCCTGTCGCTGGGCACCACAGAGAAGAGACTGGCCTCATCTTCTTGACACCCTCCTTTCAGGTACTTTGACATATTGATGAGATCGCCTCTCAATCTTCTCTTCTCCAGGCTGAAGAGGCCCAGCTCTTGCAGTCTTTCTTCATAGGAGAGGTGCTCCAGCCCTCTAATCATCTTGGTAGCCCTCCGCTGGACTCTCTCCAGGAGTGCCATGTCTCTCTTGTCCTGGGGAGCCCAGAACTGGACACAGTACTCCAGGGGAGGCCTCCCCAGGGCTGAGGAGAGGGGCAGGATCACCTCCCTCCACCTGCTGGCAACACTCTGCCTCATGCATCCCAGGAGACCATTGGCCTTCTTGGCCACAAGGGCACACTGCTGGCTCACATTTAACTTGTTATCCACCAGCACTCCCAGGTCCTTCTCGGCAGAGCTAAATGGATAGATCTTTTCTATTATTATATGATGGAGATATATATATATATATATGTATATATAATATGATGGATATATATATTATATGATGGATAGATCTTTTCTATTATTATTATTTCTTACTAGGGAACAATTGCTATGTTTGTTTTTTTCCTTCCCTTCTTTCATCCATTTAACTGTTTCCCTTTTTTTGCATTAGCTTATACAGTGAAATGTTGTAAAATGCACACAACTTTCACAAAGAGGTCTCATATATAGCGGATAATGAATATGACTCATCAATATGGATCATTAAAAATCCCTATGAACAAATAAATATCATGTACAGAGATTTCAAGAGCTCTAAGGGTTTTGCTACAGAAAATTTGACAAGCAAGAGCTGCTATGGCAAGCAATGAAGAATGTAGTTCAGAGGATGCAGAGTACAATATGTCCTCGTCACATGGCTCCATAAGCCAGTTGAAAGTCATTAGTTTAACTTTCTACAATTTCACTATTCAAAAACAGATACGGACTATATTAGCCATAACTGCCATCTTTGTGGACTTTTAAATTTCTGTTCTTGTTAAAGGTCTGAATTTTCATAAATTTGATCCAGAAGAACAGTTGCCACCCAGACTGCCTTATTTTCCCATAAACCCCTGCTGGCAATTAGTATATTATAGAATGTATAGATTTCTATCTGGATACTACACTTTATATAGACAAAGTAAAACACTTCAACTAAATTTTTTCAGGGAAAAAAAAAAAAGGAGGCTGTGTTTCTCAGTGGTCAAATATGCAAAAGAACAAACCAAAAATGCAAGACATTCAGCTGTGAAGGATGGTTATGAAACAGATTGGATTTCTCTTTTGAACCACAAGAGTGTGGAAAGGAAATAGTTCAATATTCAGAAAAAATGACTAAGTACTTTTTTTTGGGGAGGAGGCACCAGCCTAAGCCATATTCTTTCATTTACTCATTTTTTAAAAGATTAAATGTTTTAATTCATTGAAGCTCCTTTTAAATATAGCAATATTATTTATTCAAAAATTCTCCTGCTTTTCTGAATTTCAAATACATTTCTTCTTTACGGCCTATATTCCAGATGAGTGCACCTCTCCAATGTAACTGAATCCTGCATTGGAAATCACAAACTTTTCTTTGCATCAACTCCCTTTAGAAACTTTTTAAAAATTTCCTAACACCCATCGTTCTCTGAACAAGATCTCACCGGTGTGTTGCAGAAAGAAAAAAGAAAGTCCTTGTTGCCTATTTGAGTTACTTCTCTATCCCCTCTCATCCAATGTTCCCCCCCCCCCCCCAGTATTTCATAGGCATAATTTGTTGATATTCTCTTATTTTATAAACCATCTACCTGCCCCTGAAATCGCACTGCATCTCCTGAAATCCCTTACACCATCTCTCATCTCTTCCAGTATTATTCTCCTTTGTTTTTCAATCCAAACTACCTTTCTGACCTCAAAGTGTAAGTGTGCTTTTGTCTTTCTTACTCCTTCACCAAACCTTTAACCCTTCTTGATTCTCTGATTTCCCTTTTCTTTCCAGTTTTGCCAGGCAGGCTGTTCACAATCACCACTTAAAATCTTCTACTTGAGTTAGCCAAGATCACCTTCATTTCAGTTTCCAGCCTTTGCTCTTCTCATAGATGACTATTCCTACTTAACATCTAACACAGGGAAAACCAGCTCAGCTCACAAGGTTTGAATCAGATTTGGACTAAAGTGATTTATTGAGTTATTAATGATATGTAATTAACCAGCAATCAGTGAGCTATATATTCAGGATCAATATCAGCAATATAACAGATAAACCAAAACGCTAGATATGTACACATGTTTAGATATTTGCAGGTGTGTGTTAATACTCTTCTGTGGCCAACCCCAGGGGTCCTAATCCTGCGCACACACATATGCACATGTATGCATGCATATGTATGCACACACATGCACACACGCATAGGCAAGTGTATGCACGCACATGCGTGTACACACGTATTCACATGTATGTATGCACACATATGCACATACATATGCACAGACACACACTGTGCTGTGCAGTTCTCCCTACCGCAGGCCGTATGGATTACAAATGCGTCCCTCATCTGGGAGCGCTCTGGGGCCCCCCTGTGCTGCTCTCTCTGTCCCACCCCCAACACGCATGCCGCTGAGCAGCCCTCCACGAGGCCACATCTGCACACCTCAGCGTGGGTTCCTCCTGGTCACACACCGTGCTGCTGACCCCCTGGGCTGGGCACCGACCGCTCGTGGTGCCCATCCTGCAGAAGGCGGCAGGGCGGCCGCGGCAGTTCCCAGATGGGTTTGTCTGCTGTCCCATTTTCCCACCCCAAGGTCACTCCCCACAACCATAGATGTTCATACCTCTCATATACCGTTTTTAAGCTGACTCTTTCTGTTCTTCAAAGCCTTTTGATAATTACCTAATTATGGCTTACTCTGGCAGATGATAACCTCCCTCAGCAGTATCAGTTTTGGCACAAACACCCTCCCAGACACAGGAAGTCCCTACCCGTTATTCAGCACCCTTTCTTCATGCTAAGTTTTTTTCTTTCCTTTATTTCAAAATCAGCCCACGACATTAATCTTAACAATGACTTGTTCCACGTCAAACAAATCATCCCTGCACGCTTTGTCATAATGTCCCTGTGGTTCAAGAGATATTCCTTATAAACATCCACTAAAATGACTCACTGTCATCCTTTACATCTCTTCTTAGTAAGTTACTTTCCTGTGATGGCCAAGAAAAAGTTGATGTAGCTTCTGATGTGCTGAGATCACTCATGTTGATCAGTATGTTCTCATCATCTCCTTTCACTCTTCTTGTTGATATCCTGTCTGCTACCTTTTATGTTATGCTTGTAAGCTTTGTGAGATGACAGCAATCTTTTTGTTGTCTTCATATAGCATCAAAATAGCAATATTTTGATCTATGTTTTGAGGTTCAAGCCGTACAAGTAATATACATTTCAGTATTTCATGAAAAATGCCATCCATTGAATAGGTGTTTGCTCAGGGAGCCTTCCATTGTGTAAGGAAATTGTGTGCTCCCACAATGCGTTCTTCAGAAAAGAATGTCATTCTTCCAAAAGTCGTACTAACAAAGGATTAGAACATAGATAGAACTCTAAGCAATTACTATAGACCTGCTATCTTTACTTCTAAAAATACCAATCTCAGTTACAAATAGCCTAAATCATTCAGTTCTTTCAATCAGCATTACAAGGAATAGTAAAAGATACTGTGTGCATTTTTGGATCTAAAAATATCACGTATCCCTCTGCTATAGCAGATGAGCATTAAAGGCTCAAGATTTCTGTAATGTTTTGCATCCATCCTAAATTTAGTTATTCTTCATTACTTACTCTTCAATGTTTGCATCCAGGAGAAAAAAACAATGTAGAAAAATGCAAAGTAAGTGCCAGCCAAGCGGCAAAACAGCATTACTTTTCTTTTCAGTAATGGCATTTTGTTTTTATTATAGTATTTTGTTTTTATTACCTAGGTAATTGAAAGACTCACCAACCAATCAGGTTGTAAAATCGCACAAAGTAGAATTTTGTGCCTAAATAACTCCTGTTCAATTTGAAGAAAGGTTCTTAAGTGATACTCTATGTGCAACTGTGAAATAAAACAGATCTGTGTTCACATAACATCAGCATATTGTATTCTCTTCAGTCCCTCTTGTCTCCATCTGTCTCAGTAGCTACAATCCCTTCTTTCCTATCTAGACATATAGCATGTACCACCTGAAGCAGTTAGGGATAGATCCAACTGCACAGCAGCCTTTTCTCAAAAAAAAAGCCATAGTAGGTGAGCTATAACCCCCTTAGCCCATTCTATCCATGACTACTTTGTGGACTTTCTCTTTTCATGCTGTATCCTAGAAATTCTTGAAACCAGCTTTATAGCCTGCAAGTTTTTTTTTTTTTTTTAATATAACCACTATAGCTTTCAACTCTTTCCATAAAGGCTTTTCCCCCTCATGCTTTCTGAACCTAGGAAGTGCTTTTAGCCTGCCCTTTCTTCTGAAATCACCTCCAGCACTGCTGTGTTAGGTCCTCTCTTCTCATATTCCAACTCCTTTGGCAGCACTTTTTTTGAAGAGCGTTTCTCTGACACTTTGTGAGGTTTCCTTCCTACCACTGCAGAGAGAGTGTCAACCTCATTCACAAACACAGCTACAGCTGTCATCTCTTGAAGTCTGATCACCAGTCCAGCCCATTGCCTTTGGCTTGCTCTAAAAGATCCTGTCATTCCACAGGGAAATATTTTTAGAAATACCTCTTATTTGCATGGAATAGGAGTTAAATGTGAAAGATAGATCTGAGGGTCAGCAGAGAATTCTCTGTATGCTGAGTTGACAGATTTGCCTCTTCATGTTCACTGAGAATGGAGCATAGTGACAGCTGACAAAGAAAGATCATGCATAATCATTAAGCTTTTAACTAAAGTCATTATATCAAATCAATTATTTTTATAATTGAAATAGAAGTCATATATTAAGCTCTACAGGAAAAAGTTAAAAGCCAGGAAGTTTCCGTTTTACTAAGCATTTTGTTGAACAGATATGAGATCTAAGCATTCTAGCCTTGTAAAGGATTTAATGAATCAACTTTTTTTTTCTCATTTGCCAAGTACAAAACCAGAGGCTTTTTTTTTTTTTTTTAAGATATGCAAAGTTTGATGATGCAAAAGTGCTGAGATGCTGGTGGAGAACTGGTTACTAAGCTTCCTCTGATACTTGCTGGAGTATTTGCGACAGCCCTGGCATGAATGGTTCTATCCATACTGCACAGGATGGTACCTCAAAGCCTGCACTGAAGCCCAGGTCAAGGACTCATTGACAGATAGGTGTTATAAACTATCCCAAGGAGTGAGCTTGCATCTTGGAAAATCAACAGAGAAGATGTTCTTGCTGTTACGGTAGTCATTAAACCTACAGAGGCAATGAGAATGACTTACTTCCCTAAGTACAGGCTTCTTCCATCTAGAAATTTTAACTAGAAAGTGGCAGAAACTGAAGTAATTTTTTTTACTGAGGGAAAATGCAGTAACGTCTCTATATTACAGCAAATACGATTCACTCACATAAATTACCAAAAAACACATTTAACACACAGATATCAGCAGAAGAGTTCTACACACATGCTGTGAAGTTAACCGGCTGCTCTGCAGGAGCCATGGCCCTCCCACTTTCAAGCTGAGGTGCAGGTCCAAAGAGTGCATTTTCCCAGCATATGGAGTAGAGATCACACTGCCAGCGCAAATCGAGCTACCCGTGGTGCCGGGAGCGGCACGGCTGCACCAGTGCAGCACACTGACAAAATCACCTCTGAGAGGCAGAGAACTGCTTTGAGGCCCTCAGATGACATCAACATGCTGGATTGTATATCTAGGGCTGGCTTCAGACAGGTGTCCTTCACTATCGCACACTACAGACAAGCAAAATCATGCTTGGCTATAGTTGTTATATGATGCAATACCCTCAAATCAAACCACAGTTTTCGGCAGATAAACAGGTAAGACATGAAGAGCTGACATTTTCTTTTCCCTCTTTTTACAAAGGTATATATTACCAAATCCTCTCTTCACATCTTACTGAAATATCAGACAGCCTTTGAAAGACAAAACCAGCATTCTAAACAATACTGTTTAAATAGAAAAGAAATCTTTGTTTCATTAATGTTAAAAAATATTACCTATTTGATATATACAACACAGTTCCAAATGGTAACTAGACAGCGTAAAAATTTAGAGACTTCATTCTATCAGTTACTCAAAACTTATTGACTTCTTATCTTTTAGACACCTTCTTCAGTGTCATTACATGCAAGTTTACTTCACTGAATCAAGAGTATTAAAAGAACGATACACTAGAAGAATGTTTCATTCTGTTTTGTGTAAAAACACAGCAACTACAACTGGTCAATTGGCCTAAAAGCAATTAGCACTGAGCTTTAATTTTGAAAACAAGCCTAAAACTAAATTACCTCTACACGTTTCTTTGCATTATCCATATAGCAGTTATTCCTGCATGCACAAAAAGCAGAATTCCAAAATCCTCCATGAATCTTCCAGTCGCTGAGACCTTTGTGTATTTCACAGCACTACCATATGGATAGGATCATGTGATTCGTCTGAAGACTTCTCTAGCTTTTGTCTTCTAACATAGCGCATAGAAAAGCTTCTGTGAGCAATAATCATCTTATCAGTACTTTTTCCAGAATCAGTTTTAGATATATGAATCCTTTGTCCTTGTAGCTATAAAGTTTATACTCACAGTTTGAAAGGACTGCTTTCTAATGACAATACCCCATTTAATTTACTCACATAAAAATCCAGGACATTTCCTAACCTGTTAGGTGTGACTGGATTTCTTGTATGCAAAAGGAAAAGGGAAAGGTTTTTGCTGTCATTAACTAAGAGTTAAATTACCCTGAGATTTTCGCAGACTGTATGCAATGCAGAGTGACAATGTAATTAAAACGATGTGATGTGTGATTTGTACAGACTGCACCAAGAGCTGTAACCAGATTAACTACATGACTTGCACACACTGCCTGCAGTGAGTTATACCACTCTAAATAATTGCAAGAATTAAGCTCTAACATAGGCTGTCTACGAAATATATAGGCTCTGACCAGACTAAGTACTAGAATTAATAGATTTACACTGACTATGCTCACAAAGTGAAAGTTCCTTGCAATGTAAAAAATAAGGAACTTGAACAAACTGTGCACAGTACAACGCAATCACAACTCTGTAAGTCTCAGTGGGATGATATGGCAAGCTCTACCTGGTGAAAATTGCTATAGCATCATTCGCTTAAACAGCGACACAGAGATATTGCTTAAATAAGAATTGGTACTGGCTAGTCTAAACGCAAATGTGCAGGATACACCTAGTCCGCTAAAAAATTTAAATCTCTAGTTTGTTCCTGGTCCAGGATAAACCACTTAAAGGACTTCTCCCAAAAGGCAGTCAGGACAAAGCTGCCTCAGGTTTCATTCCCCTGGGCTAGCAAAATCTTCCAGTGCTGTGCTTGCTATCCTAACAAGGTTTGCACGATCAAACATCTTCATGTAGCTTCATGTTAAAGCATCACAAATATAAGATGCATCTTCTGTTTCATGCCATCAAAACACTGCTCTGATTGGCTGCATCACAATTTTTGCATTATTTTGATCAATTGGACTGAAAAGAACTCACAGACATAATAATTATGTCTCAGGGACAAAGTGGGGCGCTCAGAGAAGACTAAGGGTCAATCACTGTGTAAAATGACACTCAGCTAGAAAGAAGAATGTGCACAGGAAAGGGGAAGAGTAAACAAGAACTATGTGAAAATTAAAGATGATCTTAAGCACATAGTAAAATGAAGGGACATGACCCGTATTAGTGAAAATCCCAGAGTATGGTACAAGTTTATGAGAAAACCAGGGAACATTACATGGTTATAAATTCTTCTGTGAATCTGAAATCAGACTAGGCTTCCTCACAAGTTTGTCGCAAATGCTCATGCAAGGGTAGGACTCAGGTGATTACCACCTACCCACACCATGTGTGTTCGCATTCACTGTGGTAGTCTATTCAAACACAGCTTGTAGAGGCTTTGTAGTCTCACATAATCCCTTTTTTTTTCATATGTTGTAAAATATAGTTTGGTTTAAGCAATATTGATTTTAAGGTACTTATGCACACATACAAAATGGAGAATAAAATGAGTAAATTGAATATGCTAACAAAGTGAACATTCAGTTACCTTTTCTTCTAATGTTAAGAGTGAGAGGTGGCAGAAGAGGCTGATAGATTAGGAGAGAAGGAAGTAATAGTGCTGATGCTGGAGGTGTTCATTCTGCTATCTATAAAAAGAAATAAAGACGTCTGGGCCTTGGCAGCAAAAAGAGTGGAAAAATAGAATAGATTTCTAGATATGGAAGCTATGTGAAACTCATTTAGCCAATCTCTGTCACCAGCCCCACACCATGGTGTGATAAAAAGCCTAAAACACAGGTATAAATCACAGAAAGGAAAACTGTCAACTGTGATATTGTTAAGATGAGCATAAGCCAAGGGAAAACTGAATTATGCCTAGACACTTAGACTACAGCTTTTCTGAACTCATGTATCAAAGAAGAGAGTCTACATTAGAAAAAGTGTGCTTTCCCAATGAAGAGAGAAAAAAGGTAAATTAGTTTCAGGAAGATTTCTGAGCTGCATAAACACTGAGGCTACAGACAAAATCCTTTCTTTGGTTTACAACTTTACATCACTATAATACTCTGGGAGTCTACAATTTACATGCATCCTCATCCTATGGAGCTACCACACGTCTTCCTAAGCGTGGAAGATTTGAGCCTCGTCTGCTTCTTCAGTAAATTCCAGTCACTAGTGCTTTGTTTCTTTCTTTCCTTACCTATTACACTTTACTTCCCCCCTGATCTGTATTTTTTTTCTCTCTTTCTACCTGTCCCACTAACCATGCAGTTAGTTCATCAAAATTAAGTTTCTCACTTGTCTTCACTGGCGAGCTCTTTATCATTGCTGTGAAAAACAAAGGATTTGTTACTGAAACAGAAAACTAAAGAGGCTATATTGTAGTAATCACTATTCCCCAGCAAGAGTTCGTCTAACTCACCCTGTGTTTCAGGCAAAAATGAATGACTGAAAAAGAAAGGTGAACTCCAAGCAAGTTTTGTACATCATCAATATTTAGAGAAGGGAAAGACTGCGGCTCCAGTTACTCCAGGTAATGTGATTATCAAAGAAGAACGAACTTCTAGTGATAGATTCTTATTCCATCTAAGGAAATATCAGTTCTGCTCTAATATCCTCACAAATTCCTAGGTTGCTCTGTATGTCTCAGTTTCTTATCTGCTAAGTGAAGATGATAACATTCATGCTACTTCATAGAGATTTTACAAGGCTAAATTCATGAATGTTTGTGATCTTTTTGGATAATGGGATGATGAATAAGTATTACAAGCATTTTTCTAGTAGCAATTTCACCTCCTGCAAGAAAGAGAACTAAAAGCACTAGTATTAACAAGAAGGGACATGAAATGAAACCTATCAAGAGAACAACTGGTTATAACGAACTGCTGTTTAGTGGAGCTTTGTGTTCTCCTTACGTTTTCACTGTTCACAATGGCTGTTCTCAGAAAACTCATTTCCTTTGTAGAGTTGAATAGTTCAAACAAGAAGAACCACAATATAAAATCTTATAATTGATGTGGAAGCAGCACACAGCACTTAGCAGGATTCAGGCTGAAACCTAGAACTAAGTCAGTATGAGCTGAGACTAGAAACTAGAGCGAGCAAGTAAATGGCTAGTTCAAAGGGTAGGATATGAACCTAGTCATAAATCAGGCCAGGATCTGGATGCTGCAGAATTATTATTCCTATTCTAAGTTGGCCAAACAAGATCATTGTCTGAATTTATACCAGTACCTCATCTCTGGTACAGATTTTCCTGTACAACAAGGAAGGTCTAGTCCAATTATGAAACCAGACTGGAAGAGAGTTAAAATAACCTGGATAGGAGCAGGAATTAAGAAAAGTGAAATGAAGGGCTAAGTTAGTGGGCTGGAGCCTCAAACACTGTTTACATGTGCATTTGTCTGGTGGCTGCTGACAGCCTTGAGACGAGGTCTCAGAGCAGGTTCCCCTTGTGCACATTGTCCTTAGCTATTATCTTGGGAAATTATTCAAATCTATATATAGTACAGAGCATAAACACAAAAATCTGTGAAAACTGAAAAAACAAAAACTCCAAACCAAAAGGATCACGCTATAGTAAAAGCTTCGTCCTAGACAGCATAAAACACCTGTTCAAAAAACAGTTTTTCATCACCAATATAGAGGAACTCGGGAGACACAGTGAGGGTTTGACTGCATATTTCTCTTGTCCTGTAGTGCACGCAAGTGATTCCGTCCAGACTGGCTGGACTTGTATGTCCTAGTGTTTGTGGGCAATATAAGTCGATAAAATCAACTTGCTTAGAGATTTTATATAATTAAAATCACCTTCTTCTTCCATAAGAGCTTACATTGTTTTTTCTTACATGTCCTTTCCTGCATGCAAACCCACATTTCTGGAAATAAGTCTTAAATTTATAAGCACTAATACTGACTTTAAGAGTGATACGCACTTCCCACAGAGTAGCATGGCAAAACCTGATTTCTGTCCTCTTAGAATCTGAATGTTGAGGTACTGACCACTTAGAGCAATTCAATTATAAACAAGTAAAGGGTCAGAAGTCCCTAGAGAAGTAATGTGGCAAAGGATTTTGACAAGTAATTGTAAATGTAATACAAGACACATGGATAGTCTGGGTATTGTAAAAGATGTAAGAAAAAGCACAAGTCATTGTGAATTACAGAACGGTATTGAATGTGCTGTACTATACTGACAACTTTCACATGAACTTGTTTGCCTCATTACTTTTTATAATGATGTTCTATCTTCTTAAAAAGTATAAAAGATAGCCCATCAAGACAGTTAAAGACGTAAATAAATGTGTTAAAAATGAGATGACAGGAACCTGGAAATCAAAATTACCAAGAGCTGCATTGACAATATGGATGTGAGGGTGAAAAAAAATGAAAAAGTCACATTTGCTAATGTTACTGGAGGGCACCTAAACTATTACGAAGTGTTTCTTACATCTGTTGCCAAATTTCTACTTGGATAAGCCTGTTAGTCGCAGTGGCAAGCAAAGTTGTTGTGATTGAAAGACAATTGCGTTAAGTCACTCCATGACAGGGAACCATGGTGGTGCCCCAAACGTGGATATTGTTGCATGTTCCCTGTCCCATAGCCCACTAAACCTATCACAGCAGAAGTTCTGCAAGATGAGCCTCATGGATGGATTATCAGTTCTGATTAATGTAAATGAAAAGACTATTTATCTACAAATAGTAAGTAAATATTAATCAATGTAATATCTTCAGTTACCACCATTTCCACAGATTTCCCTCCACTTCTTTGCAGACTGAGAGAAAAATATCTGAAATTCATTATGGTGGATCAGGATTATGTTTTTGCATTCAGAATTCTTAAGGTAGACTAAAAGAACTCTAAGTATTCAGACAAAAGAGAAATAAATAATTTAAAAAGAAATTGTAAATCTGCACTGATTTTTGGTATGCTATTGATAGCAATTAATCTACATGATATAACAGAAAGAAATATAGCATGGAAAAAGAGCAGAGTCCAAGGTTAAATAAAGCAGACAAAAAGAGGCCAGCACCATCAGTGCTAGAAAACTGGCTGTAAAACTTTTTTTAAAATGATGACATATCTAAACTTGCAGAATTTTTTTTTTTCTAGTTGGAAAGTTTTATAAACAGCTAAAGCTATTTGTTTATTGACGATCAAATCATCTGAATGACTGGCTATAGCAAACCCATTCTGTGCCAGGGAACATTCATACTATTTAGTGTCAGAAAAGGGGATAGCAAAGAATAAATATATTGAAATAAAATACAAAAAGAGTGAGGGGTAAAATAAGTTAACGAAGCTTATTTACTTTGCTAATTTTGAAATAAAAACTCATCCTAATATATGTATGTTTTGAGAGAAACTCCTGATTCTAAAACAGTAATGTAATTATTTTGGAAATGTGAGATAACTTTACAGGATCCACAAAAGTGAGTTTCAGTCAGTAACTGGATTTTTCATTGGATATATCCTTTGAATCGTACCTGATTCAAGCATCACATTGATTTTACAGAAAAAGAATTGACTAATAAAATTGATCTGCAGGTCAACAGCAGTGGGTTCAAACACCAGGAAAGCAAAGGTTATTCTCTCTTAGCTCGTAGATTATTTTTCTTCCTCTCTCCTCCCCTCAACTCTGTATCCTTTTAAAATGAATAGAAGCATATGAATCCTGAAAACACTTTTGGAAATAAAATATTAGATAGTCTGAAGAAATACACTGAAATATGTGGTAACACTTCTACTTTTCAGTTGAAATATTCCAGGTTCTTAAACAATAGACAGAGATTTCCCCTCCTCTACCGTCTGCACACATATATCTTTCTATACACCAGCTAAAGAAGGCCTAAACCCACCCTCCACTTCCAAGCTAGCAAAGGAATTATCTACTCTATGAAAGGAGAAAAGTTTTTGTTTTTCTACAGAGCGGAAGATGGTCCATGATCTTTAATATGGCAATCTAAAATACCCTTATTGTGGGCCAGTGAAGACTGGTTCTATCAACTGATATTTGGAGTGGAATCTGAAAGTAACAAAACATGAAATATAATTGCTCACTTAGTAGTAACTTTAACAGTTCCTTCTGAATATTCATAAATATTTAGTATTTTTTATGCTAGAAGCCTTGATACGTATTTAAACATCACTGCTCCATTATCTATACATTTGTAAAAGTAGGGTTCTAGCTTTCACAAACAATTGTTTTCTTAAAGTGTATAGAAAAACAATTGGCCTAAAAATGACTTGTTTTCTGCAACCTGTCTTTAGTGTTGGGTAGCAGGTATACATGCTCACCAGAATGTTTGTAAAACAGATGGTCAAAACCACAGTCGTTAATTTTTGCATTGGAGACATCCAGGTGGTAAATTTGTGGCTACTCTGCCGCATTCTTTTCCAAAGATCATTTATTCAATGAAGGCGTTTATTTGCCTTTATTTTTATTTTAAAATTTCTAATCTGATATATTAGATTAATGATATATCATGTTGCATTACACTGCCTCCAAAGTATTCTGCTACATTACCGTGTGTGGAGATAGCTAATAACTTTCACTATCTAAGTACCATAAGGCAATTTAAACATAATATCACAACTGATGCACAGCTTTAGTGTCCATGCCTTTCAGGAGTCTCTGCTCCATCTGAGAGAGAGGTGTCTTCAGACACCTGTGCGCACCTGGGGGAGTGCACAAGAAGAACGAGCAGCAGTTCTATTTCTTCTTCCAATATTTAGTTGTGCCTGGAGTTTAACAGTCCCAGCTCTCTTATATGGAGAGAGGATGATTTATTGGTGGTTATTTATTTTCAAGAATGGCTGCTGTGACATCCTGGTGCACTGCGACCACAGATTATGTTTGATTTGTAAAGCCACCTATCATTCAGAAGTGATAAATTCAGTAAATTTCTTAGAGCTTTTCCTTTTGTTTCGATATGCGTGACTTTGTGTTGCGTAGTCTCTTTCTGAGTTTCCACTTTCAATAAATCTAAAACTTAAATCCAAACACAGGAAAAACTGCCTCCGCTAATGATGCACAGTAGAGTCTTTGTGGATTGTATTTGCTGTAATATCTTGGTCTTTTATGTGCCTAATGATTTAACATTTTGGATATTGTACATGGTTCTGGGTCAAACTGCAAACCTACCAGTTTCCCTGAAAGGGCTGAATATTAGTCAAGCTGACCTCACATTTAAATATAGTTATGTAACTAGTTAAAACTGCTTTTAAAACTACATAGGAATAGCTTTATATAAAGAAAATGAATGACTAAAGGTAAAGGCATAGGCCAGTCTCTCCAAGAGAAACTAATAAAAATGCGTTTTTTCATCTACGTAATATCTTTTTTCTTGTATGTGATAGATAGGTAGCAGCTGTCCGTACACACCATGAGATTGCTGTACTCGACAGCCACACTTCCCTCAACATGAGTAAAGGAATCATTTTAGTCTCGAGCCTAATGAAATAATAATCACTGGGACAACAGGTATAATTGCTGCCAGCTATAACTGCACTGCCCTGGTGGAGAGTATGATTCTATTTTGATTGTTCTTTTTCCTGCTTGGCAGATGGCAAATTGTCTTAATTATCCATTCGCACTCTGAAACCTCTTTAACCTCAACCAGTTGCCTTCTTGAAGACCATCAAGCAGAAAACATGCTCATCTAACTACATATGATTATAAACTCTGTCTTTCTAATCATGCAGCAGTTTACCACTCAAAGCAGTATTTATCCTATTAGTACAGTAAAAGCAGTAGCTGCCCATAATAACATAGGCAATCTCTGGAAAACCCATATCCTACTACAGATCATGCTGACAACAAGAAAAATCAACCTTTCAGGTCTGTACAGCTTTCCTCCATCCTACACACTGCAAAATACTTCAGCTTTATCAACAAAAGGTGAGTTTTTCACATTTTTTTGCTCTATCCCCTGAATAGTATTGCCTATGAGAACTTCTTCCCTATATCCTCAATATATGAGGAGCATAGGAAGTTCACAACTGAGTTACCATTTAGTTCACAGACACTGCGTTACTTTCTGCTTCCTGAAAGGGAAACTCCCTGGTTCATTACTCAAAGCTTAACAAGTTCAGGAAACTAAATAATCTCCAGACCTGGTTCACTGTATTCAGCAGCACAACACAGTATCAGTGTTTTCTGTGCAAGTATTTCTTAATTGAAAGGGCATTTTAATAAATCACCACATAAGCTTTCTATTTATTTTCCCTCTACCTTTTTTTGCATTGAAAGCGTGGGCAGAAGGCAATTTAACTGACACCTAACCATTATTTTAATGTCAAGTGAGACTCACAGACATACCTCACACTTCGAAATACAATCAAGCAAAAATTAGCTCACTGGTATTAGTCAAAAAGTCTCTCAGTTTTGATGGTATGCCCAAAACTACTAAGTTTCAGGACCAGCAATAGTTCATAATAATAATCCCATATTCTGGAATTCATCTTGATGGCACCAAGCAATAAAAGTTTTACTAGACTGAAAGGGAGATATTATGTGGAAACATTTCCAAAAGCATTTCTGCCAGGAGAAGTGGCAGCATGACTTAAACACTCACACACTAACCAAAAACAAGCTAACAATTAAAACAACAGCAACAACAACAACAACAACAACAACAACAACAACAACAACAAGAAGCATATTTCCCAAAATATGCTGTAGACAATGGCCTGCTACCTAGAACTGGGAGATTTATGGTTGAAGGCAGTGCACGTTACTCTCTTTGATATAATTGTGATCTTATCTTTAAGGCAATTGATTAGAAAATACGCAGTAAAAATTCATTTCATAGATGTTCAAAAGTTTTTCAGAGATGTAGCAGATCTGATAGTCTTCCTAATGATGACTTCCTCAAATTCTTTTGTTTTCTGGTCACTTCCAGTGCGAGAAGAAAACAAAGTCTGAAATCTCATAGTTGCTGTAAAATAGAATTATCTTTTAGACAACTCTATTTCTAAATTTTTTTTTTTAATTTTTAATATAACCAAGAAAGCTCATAGCAATGTTGCATTGGTGTTATATGGAACTTCTGAAGACATAAACATAATAATTAAATGTGAGTTATAGAATGCTATTGATTATTAAAAATACTTAAATATTACAGTATTAGAACTCAAAAAAAGGAAACTCACTTCTAAAAAATATAAGAATTACTTTCTCACAAGTCCAAAGATTAGTCATCACAGATGAGAAATGGAATGGAAAAGGAGCTTTAAAGTTGTTTAAGTGTTTGAATAGAGCATAATTGTTCAAACGTTCTTCATAGCTATCTAATTAGACATATTGCATATTTAACCTCCAGCTGGCACTTTTTTGTAGTCTTGATTTTTAGTACATGGTTTTCTGGCTATCTTGAGCCTAATTCATCATGAAAAATGCCAGCTGAGCAAGAAATCCTTTGCATGTTCCATGCTAATTTTTACAGTTTCAGAAACTTGCATGTTTCACATTGAAACACATGAAAGATCTTCCAGAGGCCTTTTTACAGGAAAATGTGTGACCAGCTTTATTAAAACTGATGTCTTTGAGATTACCGCATTATTTATCTTAGAGGAAAGAAGCTAACTCAAGTCTACATCTACGCAGTTCATACCATGGTTTTGTCACCAGGCTCCAACATCCTGTTTGAGTCTCATTACATAACATGATTGATTGGTGTGTCATGAGGATGGAGAACCCTAAGAGCCTTTTTCTTAATTATGAAGAACAAAGAACTGGTTAAAGAGCAGCAGAGCACTTTCCAGCTCCTTGCCTTGGTTTCCTTCACCTGGTTACAAAAATCCACCTGACTGAATTTCAAACCATCTTTTCTGTAGAAGAGAATTTTTTTGAAGATCTTATTGAAGAACTTCTTCTCAGTCATGCTCTGAACATTTCCTTAGTGAGGTAAATGTAGTCCAATATCAGTGACATGATCTGCTGCTAAGAAAAAAAAAGAAAGAAAAAGAAAAAAATGTACAAAGGCAACAAAGAAGGGTGTAATTCGAAATTTCTGAATATTGAAATGAAATGCCTTTAATTACTTTTCTTCCTTTTCCTTTCAGTTATTAGGTTGTTACTGTATTCCATCTAATATGACCTAAGATATCTCCAAGTTCATCTGTTGACCTGCTCCTAAGTGATATATAGGCCTTTCCATACATATGGGAATGCAAATCTCACTAATCTGGTAAAATCACATGGTCCTTTACAAACTAGATTATTTTGCAGACAAAAGCTTCACATTATGTGTGGCTACTGCACAGTGTATTTTAGGATTCAAGAACACTGTTGTCAGCTTGATTTCCATCATTACATTTAGTTCTTCTTTCTTTCTGCTAAGTAAATTAACCCCTCTCCCCTGACAAATATTTTCCAATGTATGACACCACTGGCCCCCACGCATGTACTCTTAGCAACATAACAATAAGAAACAGTGCTGTGAGTAATGCCTTTAGGCAGATAGTTCATTTTACTGCTCTGATACAGCTCAGATGCCTCCTCTGACAGACCTCGCTCAAGTATTGCTTTCTAAAATTTGGCACTGAAGTCAGTGTGTTCATTCCTGGATTTCACATATTGACTTGCGTTCACACACATGACTGAAACCCAGTGACGCTGAAATCAAATACACGGCCGAAAAGGTGACTAAAAGTAATTCCCCAAATGCTACAGCAAGGCTTTAACAATGGCAGAGGAGAAATAATTCAGACTAAAGTTTGCTTGGTTACCAAAAAAAAAGCAAAACGAACACACAAAACAAAACAGGAACAAGAAGCCTTTGAAATGACCTATCAAATTCCCTCTACTGCCAGTATTTTGGGCAGGATTCTGTACGGAGATAGTCACTTTTGTTTGACACTAATGAACAAAGACTATGATACTCTTCCCATGAATCCTCCTGGTGTTTCCTCAGAACTCTGCTCCCAGGTCAATATGCTCCTGAACAAATACATTCTGCTTTTCCCCCCACCACCTCTTTCAGCAATGTGTCAGTGAGAGTGAGAATGAGAGAGAGAGAGAGAGAGAGAGAGAGAGAGAGAGAGAGAGAGAAGAAAACAGAAAAATAACATAGTATGACCCAGCCATAAGTCCTTACCATTTTCCTGGTGACATAAGTAAGATTACAACAGACATGGATGCAGAAATGTGATGTTTTCACCAATTACATCACTCAGCATTTTCAAAATACTGTAAATGCTCTTAAAAAGCAACAAAGGATATCTGTTTTAATTTAACAACATATTGCTTTGTACCAACTAATTTTCAACATTTAAAAAAAAAATAAAAGATTATGACTTTTCCCTTCTCAGGAGCATGCTTTGCTATTTCATTAGTCATTCAAACCATCCTATAAGCCTTTCTTGTAGAATCAAGAGCCTCTTTTCCTAACGCAGCGCCCACACCATATCAGCAGCATCAGCCTGCTTTTCCAGAAAATCAGTTGCTTATCAACCAGTTTCTGTGTATTTCAAATCATGTTTTCCTCATCTGTTTTCTGCTATACACTCTTTTTCCTGTGATTTTCCCTTTATAATTTGGTCTCACTTACGTTAGTAAGCGTAACCAAGTCTTAAACTATGTTCTCCTTCCTCTTCTTCCTCTCTGTTACATGTCAAATAGCATATAATAAAGAGTGTGAATGCTATTTTAGGCTCTCCAGCACAAAAGTAACCCTTTAATCTCTACTATCCACACAAAAATTTTAATGACCTGTAACAGAAAGAGAAGTAGAAAAAAAATTCAGGCATGATGACTGAAATATTTTCTCTGTGGGGCTGACAGATTCTCATGCAGTCCAGGGTTATTTAAAAAAAAAAAACAAAAACACCAAAATGCTGCACAATACTCTAACTTTTTTTCTCTCAGTGAAAAAAAACAGTAAAGCGGATGTGTTATACCAGCCCACTGTATCCAGGCTAATTCCACCCAATCACAGGCCCTTGCTTCAAGGCCCTTAATTCTACCTGAATTTCTTAAGAGATCTGGAAACTAAAAGTAGTCTCAGAGCCTACAAATGCTGCACCCCATGAGAGAAAAAAAATATATATATAGCTCATTCACAAATTGAACTAGTGCTTCTGCCTCCAGTCCCATCCACAGTGCCGCACCCCTGGTCTCACCATGTATGTGCTCCATGGTGAGAGCTATCGCTCGCTTTGCTACAGACAACAATTTGAGCAAAAAGAATGTGCATTTTAGGGTAGTCACATCACAAAGCCTCAAGCAGTGTCTTGTATCGCTCCTCTATGCAATTTAACTCAAATACTAGCACATTAGCTGCCAGCTCAATGGCATGGAAGATGGTTTTTGTTTTATTGTATCTAATGTATTTCTAGGCTTCCCGATATGGACAATATTATATATAAATATTCAAGACACAGTGACTGGAATTCTGCCCAAACAGTTGCAGCTGTAACTAAACTAGCTAATATCACTATAAGGAACAGAATATAAATGTTGTGAAAAATCCTACTTTCTTTTTCTGATACTCTGGAATTTCAGTTACCTCTCAAGATAAGTCACCATAGCTCTTACTCTGATTAAGATTCAAGAATTCACAATTCAACAATAGAGGGAAAAAGCAGACCATGGAGTCTATGTGGCCTTGAGAACAGGGAAATGGGTGCACAGCCTTTCACCTGTAGGTCACTAGCTCATTGTAGCCTAGCTCTATATGACTGGGAGCTGTTGCTGCTCTGACAGATGTCTGATGGCATACGGGCTGGTGATCTCGGACTACTTCCTAGTGGACAGATGCATATATGTTTAAAAAATTAAACTCTCACAATTGCCATTAATTTGCTCCCTTTTGAGCAGTTTCAAGCAGCAAGGTTGCAGATCTCAGAATTGCTGAGATTAAAGTATTTTCTAATCCCTCGAAGGGCTCAATCCAGCTCAGGGAATAAGGTAAAAGTTTCAGCGAGGAAACTTGCACTGGTGCTGTTCGTGCTGTGCCTCCTCTGTGGATAATTAAGGCCTTCTTCTCTAAGCCTGTCAGTCTGACATTTTCCACTAGCACTAACATTCACTTGTCCTTTCCATTTTATTTTTTAAAGAGGAAAGAAGCAAGAGGAGTAAAAACTTGGAGAAAAAATCTTTTTACAGTGAAATGAACTACTTTAGCAGTCATCTTATTTACAGATGAAAATGAATTGAACCACAGATTCTCAGAATGACTTGACAAAACATATAAATTCATTTTTTTCTAAATTCCTGAGAACACAAAAAAACAATAGCACAGTAAGCCTTTACTTTCACCTTTAAGTGAAAGTTAACTTCTTCATCAGGCTATTTTTCCAAAACCAGATTGGATACAGTTTCTAAATGGATTAGTTGAGTCACAGAATAGCCATGGCTATTTCTTTATTACCTGAAGTTATGTAATTAAAATGGAGAAGACTCTCTCTGAATCAAGTAATTTCTTTCCCAGTAGTAATATTTCTTCATGTTACTGAGATGGTAAAAGGAACGTATAATTAATCCACTGTCCCCTTATCAAGACCAATAAACATTGAGCAATAAAATATAATCTGATTGTGCCATTATCTCAAATGAATTTTTTATCATCTGTTAGCAACTAAATCATAAATTATTTCTGAACAGCTTTTTAATGAGACGAAAGATAATCAGGACCTGCAATGAAGTGCTATAATATCCAATTTGAATTATCAGTCCATTTTTTGTTAAAACAATGAGACCTTTGTGTGCTATTCTGGAAATGCATAAAATTTGGGGGCCCTCAAGAATTAATAATAAGATGATCTGATTAGGGACACACTCAAATATATCCAAACATTGAACCCCAGATTGCACCCACGTCTTCATAAGGTGTCATTCCACTGAATTTGTCGGTTTCAGATCAGGCTCATATTAACATTAACCTGCAATCAGACATTCAACTCGGTGGTCAGTGGTTGTAGTGAGCTTCACACAAGCCATGAAGGTTAATTATAAACTCGCTAGTCGTATTTGCATAGGTGTGGCATTCCAGTCTGCCACGAATGCTGCCAGTCCTTCTTAGTACAAAAGCAACAGATTGTATTCACTTGGTATGCTTTTGTAAGTCCATTTTCTCCACTATATGTTAAGCCTAAAGGTGAATTTTATTTCTTATAGAATCTGTAACACTAAAGGTGCTGAATTAATAGCGAAATAACACTACCACTGTTTAAACACATTAATATCAACATAGGGTACTACAACACTGATACATCTCATTCTCCAATCTTTCTTGGATTTTTCAACTTGTTTTCTATTTTTCACAGGCCTTAAAAAGTTTTTCCTATTCTCACATTTCTTGAAAGAAATCAACAGCTTTTTAATCAGCCTGTAACTGGTGCTAGAAATATGAGCTCAAATTCAATGACAGGGAGAAATGTAACATTTCCCACATACAAAGCAGTTCTTACTCACAGTGTTCCAAAGTCTAAAGGTATAGATCTTCACCTGGAACAAACCAGCACCATTCTGTTTATTTCGTCGAGGTATTTGTCCAGTTCATTTCTGCTGTAAGTAGATAACTGCTGTTTTACTTGGTTGGACAAAGTCACATCCGATTTTCAGTTCACTTTCTCTATTTACAGGACTGACTGATTATTGAAACACTTATGAGGACTTTTAAGCACTAGCACTGTGCACAATCCCTATAGTAAGACTATTGCTTGCAGGTGCTGGGCTTAGAAATCACATTTACACACGCTACCCCCGTGCACTTTCATAATAAATTAATAGCATAGGGAAATAGAGATGGGTTAGGAATAAATGGCTTTTGTAAGTGATTAAGCTCCAAAATAAACAGTAATATTTGATAATTGTAACAGCCATTTATTATAAGTATACTTTCAAACACTGCAAGCATTAGTCTTCCTAACATACAAGATTAATAATTCTTAGCACTTGCACAATGCTTGTCATGTTCAAAGCACTCTACAAGCATTTCATGATTAATCCTCACCACTGCTCAAATTGGTTGTGAAGTGCCAGAATCGAAGTTCAATGAGCACAGATACTTCAGGCTGCCCTGAAACTAACGGCAAATGATATTACCTAAATACAACATCTCCTTCCTTATAATTAATTGCAAAAGTAGAAATTAAAGCAGAAGAAAAACAGTTCTGTCCAGAAACATCTGAAAGAGATTCCCCTTTCTCATACCCTTTTGTAATATCTAGCCATAGTCCTTTTTAAGTGATACAATTTGGGAGAATTGCCTCCAACTAAACCTGAGTGATTCTTTTTCACAGTACCCATGTTACTTTACCCAAGATGAGCAAGCAAATGGAGAGTACTTTTAAAAACTGTTTCAGCTCCGAAAACTATTAACTGACTATTTTCTATTCATTTTCAGAGGTATAAAAAAAAGGCAGAGCGAAATAATTGCAGCTAATAGAATCTTGGTGGCTATTACCAATGAACAGTTCAAAAACCATTAAATACTACTTTCTCCTTAGGATGACTTAGGGTCCTGTTCAGCTATCAGCGCTGCTGAGTACCTTGATGCTAAGCATCTTGCTTAATAGTTCTGATACAAAATGCTTAATAAACAGCTATCAACCACATTTATCAAAATAACTCTTTAATTGGAGCGGATCTTTAGTTTAAAGCCTTAAAATGAAACGTAACATCCATTACCTTAATACACTGTAAAATATTTTCCTGTGTCTGCTACAATACACCTTTTCAGCTGGACCGTGGTATCATGATGTGAAAATGAAATTGGCTGTACGAATACCTGTAATTTGATTGAACTGCACAGTTTGTTCATCTTTTGCAGAGCATAAAATCAGTTCAGTTAGAAGTTATTTAAAATATTCTGTGTTTTTCTGCTTGCTTTCACTCTACGTGTTTGTTTAAATTTCTAGTTTTTAACTGTTTCAATATTCAAACATTAAGAAGTTACTCAATGTGATACTCATTGCATCAGATTTGTTGCATTTCTTGACGTTATGCTACATTATAATGTATACATCACAGCATGTAGTACTCTATTAGTTCTCATATAGTCAGAGGTGACAGATTTCTGTCCACATAAATTTGATGATCTCAGGCAAGACATATTCTTCATGAACAAGCATTTAGTTGCCATTGAAGAGCAGGAGTCAGGCAGAATCACTCTCTGGCTGTGTTCATCTATGTGTATCTCTTCCATTTAAATTCCCAGACCCACATTAAAGGGAAATAGATATCTACTTAGCATAAATCTCAAACAGGTGTAATAAATATTACAAGATTCTTTAGCAGCCTTTTTTTTTTATTTTTACATTCATTGAATATGTGATCATAATTATAACACCACAAAAACCTACGTAGGGTTATGTATTAAACTACTTTGCTGTAACAGGTTCTTTCTAGCCTTCTTAATTTGATTGCTCCCTTTTAATAGGCCAATATAAAATATAAAACATATACAACACAGATATAAAATACTAATTGATTCATCTTATGATTCACACTATGAAACTTTTGACAGCAAAGTCAGAGACTGTAGCAATAAACTTGCCATAGAACCAATTTAGAATAAAACATACTACCAAATGTACAATATACATCATTTACATTTACTCCACAGCCACTGTCTCACTTTCATTTCTTTTCTGACACTTCAGGGTGTCAGCACAGAGTAAAACTATGAGATGTTACAGGGAATTCATTACTATGTGGCATTTGGACAAGAAATAATTCACTTTTTCTATTAAGAATTTTGCATGTTTGGAAAATCTGCAAGGTTATATAAAGGCAAATTACAAACTCTGATAAATCTTGTTTATTTCTCATAATAAGCTGCTTGAGGATAGAGCAAGAAAATCCCTATATAGAATATAAAAGCTGTATGACTCAGAATCACTGAGGATATTTTAAAGACGATCAGTGGCATGTGTGGTTATTTTATTATAAAATCTTGTACCAAGGTGAAGGTATACCTTCATATATATATCTTCAAAATTTTTAACAAATCGTTTCTGTCCCTTCCCCAGACTCCCTTATAAGCCATAAATTTCAACTAAAGCTTGAAAACATACCTTTGGAGATGGATGGGTAAGAAGATAACATCTGCGTAATCTCATGACAGCTAATTGCAGATATGCTAATTTTCTGCTGAAAATATACAGCTAGTTTTTCACTACTTGGTTGGTACTCAAGCTATCAGTAGTATTGTCACAATCAGCGAATTAGATGGGTGAACACTAAGAAGATATGATGATAAAGTTTAAATCACTGCCTTGGCAAGTTTGACTTGGGCAGGGTGAAATAACTGAGATATGCCAAGGAAAGGATAAAAAGAGGGATCAACGGATACAAAATTTAATTTAGAGGTGATAAAAGATTAGGACCATGTACAAAAAACATCAGGTTACTTGATTAAATGCCACCTTTAACTAATTCGCACAGATAGGACTCGCATTCTGTTGGCTCAGAAGGTATTTTCTCAAACATGGATCGTTGAACCAGCAGACCATAATGGCTTCTTTAAAAGCCTTTTATGATCTATTTCTGTAGCTTTAAAGCAATTACATACAAGTTGTGCCAACATGGCTACTCTCTGCGCACATTATATTCTAATGTAAGACAAAATGATGCAGGTCAATGAAAGGAAATAAACACTGTCTGTACAAAGTACCACGTTTCCATAGTTTAATCTTTTCTTCTTATTTTTCATTATTATTTTTCTGTGTATATGCTAAAAACTAATTGTAAACAAAAAAGTAAAAGAAAAGAAAATAACGCAACCCTGGTAAATTATACTTTCAGTTTAGCATCCCCACCTCTCTTTTTTTCCCCACAAAAATAATAAGCCCCTCAAAATCAGGAGTTCAGAAGGTAGAGAGCTCTTCTTCAGTAGAATACATATTCTGATAAGCATGACTTCCAATACTATTTTAATGAAAGAACTAAAATGCCTGTCATTTATTCATTATCATTTCTTAAAGTTTTCCGGCATTCCAGGGTCATGCCAATTAATAGCTTGACATTGTACAGAATTGGCTTATTCATCCCCCAGCGAGCACACCCTGGGATTGTTACAGGCAATTGCACAACTAGAAGTTTCATGCTTGCTTCAGTGTTTTGTTCAGACGATGGGTACCACAGGTGCTTAGGCTCACCATGGTTCATACAGCAAAAGGAAGAGGACTAAGACGTCGCCAGTCATGTTATATCAAGTGTCTAGATGGGTAGGAAATAGTGAGTAATAAAAAATCTCCTTAATATGAGAGAGTAGGAGAGTATATATATACTTCACTTGGAAGTTATATCAAAACAAGTTCAAACAGAGTAAGACACAATTTTCTAACATTAAGGGCAGTTAAGCACTAGACAAAAAAAATTAACTGATGAGTTTTCCATTTTTGAAGCATTTAGATTGAAACTGTCTACACAAAAGACATGTATTAGCCAAATGTAAGAGACTGGAATTAATGAGGGCCAATATGATATTCTCTGACCTATGTTATATGGGAATCAAGCCTACACAACTGAATAATTGTTTTTTACCTGAAAAATCTGTACGTCCATTAACACATACATGACTGTAAATGATAAGAGAATCCAAAGCACTTTGCTTAAAAAGTCAAAAACATGACCAAAAAAACCCCCCATAATTTATTTTGTAAGTGGCTGAGTGTAGAATGGGTGCCCAAAAGTAAAACAAACCTTCTCTTTGCCCAGAGCTTAGAACACTGTTTAATTATATAAGGGACAAATGAGTCTAGTAGAGTTGCTCCAATGGAAAGGAAGACCATAGTGTGCAAGAAAAACAGCTTTTAGACCTAAAGCCTAGGTTTCGCAGCGTCCACAGATCTGGGCAAACACTAACACAAAGAATCTTCCTCATATCACTGACCACAATCCTGAAAGTACTTCAAAACTGCAGAAGAGAGCCTGAAAACTCTAACACCTTTTAGGCTTTTTAGTACAGGTAGCAACAAGGAGTTCAGAGGCTTTTGGGATCATGACAGAGACAGCACCCTCCGCAACTGAAAAACAATCTTTACGAAGCAAAACCATTTTCGTTATCTCGAAGTTATTTCTTTCCTGATGAAAGTTGTATTTAATCTATCTTTTCTTTACAGCTGGTACAAAACATTTTTCCCAATCCTCTCAAAAGAAAAAGTTTTACCTTTCCATTTCATCTTTGGTCTTAGGGAAACATTACCATTTTTCTTTGGGTAAACATTCTTCAATTTAATGTGATATTTTTCCAGCAAAAACACAAGCAAAATAAGAGAGCACTCACAGTAAACATTACTTTAGAATTTTATCATTTTGTATATACTTATTTTTTTTTTAAATTTGTCTTAATTCACTATTTTCAGCTCCCTAATCCTGGCAACAGAGCTGGCAAAGTGTAGCATTTAAACTTTTTTTTTTTTTAAACAGATATTTAATAAAATATGGAAAGTTTTCCACCTCGCAGCACAGAGCTTAGAACTGATCCTGATATCCCCAGAGTCTTGTTCTAAGAAACGGTTCATACACTTTTTTATTATGAATTTCTATTAAATTATATGCCCTTCTTTCTGTGAATATATATTTTTTTCATTTCTTCTAAGGCTCTTTACTGTCTAAATTTTTCTCAGGTGTAAAAATCTACAGTTTTTGCTTATTATAGTAGATTAAAGACTTATAACCTTTGACTCTTAATGCAGTATTCTATGTAGGACTCTACTCTTTTCATCGTTACAGTTCCTACTTAACACTACATTGTGATGGATTTTTCAACCATATTCTTTAACAAATGGCTGAAAAGAGACTTACTTAGTTCAGATGGTACTGGAATGTAAGCTCTCCTCATCTGGGGAAAGATATTGATTTTCTTATTGAATTTCTTCTGAGACGTTTTCTCCCAATTATATCTTCACCTTTTACCAATTACCTGGAAAATTTCCTCAACATTATTAAAGTCAGATTTCAGACAACTTTTGTACGCAGAAAATGCAGTGAGAATCAGAGGAACAGAACCATTAGAAGGAAATTAAAGGTCCTGTAATAAGAGATATAGACTATTTTACTCTTTTATTCTCAATGGAACTGCAGTTTTGAGTTACCCTTTATGGTTCTCATATTGTGACCATACTTCCTTAAAATGCAGCACTTTTCTGATGATAACCTAGGACATCTATCCCTTTAATTGTATCACATAAATATGACTATATATCACCATAAATATTATTTTTCGTTTGGCTCAAGTTTTGAGTAGCCAATATGTCCTATTTCCCTTGCTGTAGAGGTCCACTGAATCCTGTAACTCAAACATTTTACAAATTAAATTTCAAAGGGCTGTGAAAAGTACATTTTCAATCTTTCATTGTAATATTCAGCCTATTTTTCAGCCTATTTTTCTGCCAAATCACTTTCAACTCAAAAGCTGTCAGGACTTGACAGGGAAGCAATTCTCATGAACAACAATGTACATACCACATTTTAGAAATTATCTACATACAAGACTAAAAGACTGCAACCTCATAAGTTACTAGATCAAGGCTATAAAATATGTTTTTGAGTTCAAGTTTAATGTCTTCATTAGAATATATAAAATACTCAAATACTTGTTTAATATCTAGTTTGTGTATAAATGTGCTACAAAATTCTGTTAGCTTACTCAAAGGTATTTAATACCCTCTGGAATCACTATAGGGTTCATGAAAATACAGGACTCTTTCACAAGCTGTAGGGCACAGAGTTATCAGTCATAGCCCATGAACCTCTACATAGGTCTAAAAATGCAATTCTGTCCTCATTTTCACTCTCCTTTTCCTGTCAAGAATAATGCATATAATTTTCAGAAAAGTTGGCTCTTTTCCCCAATTTCTACTTTAGATTTTGCAATGTGAGAAATAAGGTGTGGAGGCTAGATAATCTTTCCTTTCCAGTTCTTCAGTCCCCTGGCAATTTATACTGAAATTTTACCATGAAGAACTGAACTATTCATCGATCTGAGCTTAAGTTGAGGGGAGTAAGTAAAGGCACAGATACTGCTTCTTTGCAATAAAACTTCACAATAAATCAGCAATACTTGCAAGTGACTCACCTTGCAAGATGGTACAAGAACCATCAGCTCTACCAGCTAGGTAAATCTGCTGACCTCAGGCTAATAACAAAAATGGGTTACATTTTGTTGTACAGTTATTGTTTCAAATAATCCTTGTTTAATTAGAAACTCTAATACAGTTCCCACTTTAAAATATCACTGAAATAAAGGAGTTTGGACAAATTCCAGAGCGCTAGAAATATTTATCTCATTTGAGTTTGGTTTTACTTTCACTTGGAATGCTCTACTTCTCCATTCATTAGAAGTTAATTCAGTAGAAGCAATTAAACTTCTATCTTCATTTGAAAAAATTCACCTGTGTGCTTCAAGATTTATATTTTTAAAAGGAGATTATTTACTTCAATATGTAATTGCAACACAGCACCTCAAATTAAATTATTGGGTTATTTTTTTCTTCCTGTAATTCAGTTACCCAAGATACTTTGAAATTCAGGGCAAACAACAAACAAGCAAACAACCTCCAGCCCCCCTCCTCAAAGGCAGAATAAAGTCTAAGATATGGAAGACAAAACATGACAAGCCTGGAAGCGGAAGTGATTGTTGCTCCTACTCAGCTTCTGAAATATTTATATTGTCAGTTCTACGCATCAACAAACTCCACAAAACTTTAGCAGTACCTCAAGTCATAAAGGAAATTGCTTTAAAAGGATTATTTTAAGTGGAAATTTGCAAAGACAAATCATCCAAGGTACAATAAGTGCCGGCCAAACACAAATTAAGTTTACCTAACATCAGATCAACAGCGCTTGTAGGGGAACCAAATATAGTAGTACTTGGATAAAGCCTACAGCTTCATTTTCTGATGGATGGTTTCTTCTTAAGAGATGACAAAGCCAATCAAAATGACACTCTGTTTTGTCCCTACTGGCCTAGTTGCACTGTTTACCCCAACTCATTTCATTCTTTAAGTGTATACAGTCACACTTCCAGAAATCTGTGCTTTTCTGAATTCTTAATTTGCCTTGTCCTTTTCACTATCCTAGATTATTGGTTTCTCTTTCCTACCTAATGCCATTGGACAATAAGAATTACTGACAGCTGATATGAGAAAGGGTTGCCAAGGTGAGATATCACTTTCTTTTGGCATATGTCTTTCTCCTTTATATTTCTCCAGAAGATGACTACTGGAATGGAAATGTGAATAATACAGTTCCCTCATTTAGAATATAAAATATAAATTACGATTTATTTTAGTTACCTTTAGAAGAAAATGAGCATATCTAGTCAGCACCTTCAAAACAACAGAAACTCATCATCTTTTTCTGAGCTTCTGATCCGTATTGCCTTGCATGCATATCCCATTTATCTGCTGTTTCTTGACCCTTATTTCCACAAAAGTTCACTACGTTGTGAAGAATTACTAATGCTTCATGCTCAGATTTTGACTTATATTTTATTCTTTAGACCATTGCACTCAAAAAGAGAAGGATAAACCTTCTGCATTTAGTGCTATGTATCTACACCATCACAAAAGACCTGCATGGAGTTCTGCTGCATGATCATCTGGAGATGGGGTGGTTGAAAGAAAACTCATGATTAATCCACTCCAGTGGGGTGCACTGTCTTCTGGTAGAAGCTCTCTCTGTATTCCTACGCTAATTCTGAGGGAAGGCTAGAAGAACTAACTGACCATCTCATTCAGCTTAAGACAGATGTTTCAAGGTGGGTGGTACAAGTAACTCGCTCCCTCGTATCTTGAGTGCAGAAGAGTAATCAAAATTTGTTATGACTTTCTAGGTTTTCACTACTCATAGTATCCATAATAAAGTATATGAAGTTTTTCATGCTTCTTTCAGGTGATACTCTTCCACATAAAATTTTAATGACATCTAGCCTTACAAGGACATTGTTCTTTAACTGTTTTCATATTTTTTCATAACTTCAGATAAGCAAAAATTGCTTTAAAATTTTATTTTATAACATCTCGAGCTAAAATTGTTTAAAAAATATTTTGCCAAAAGTTATGTTATTATTTTTAAACATTGCATTCGTAGAAAATATGACATTCAGAAAGTGAATTACAGCTCTATTTAAATGGTACTTTTTTCTTTAATTTGATATTATTTCCATAAAATGGAAATAAAAATAAAAATGGGAGACTAAAGCTAGTTATATTGCAATAATAGTTCTCATATTTTCAATACCTCTACTGGTTAACCATACACGTAGAAGTCTGGATAGAGACAGAAAATTAGTAAACTGCTTAGGAAAACTTAGAAAATGATACTTTACTAAATATTTACATATAGACTTTAAATCACTGATTGATCTACAAAAGGGGAAACGAATGAAGTTGGTATAAGAGCTGGCGTCAAGTCATACCTCATGATTTATTAACAAGAAAGTTACGAAACAGGTTGGTTAAACTATCTGTCACAGAAGATCTGAAATTAGACTGCCTACAGGACAATTAATATTTGTGCTCAATATTTAAAAACAAAGGTTTTCAGTGATAAGTAGTCAATTTACTGACCAATGGGAACTTTTTTAAGGGATAAAATAATAGGTCCCCATACATGAAAGAGGATGCAAGGAGGAAACAGTCAAGCAAAGACAATTCCAGAATATGGAATAAATATTTTTCTTTTAATTTAAAATGTATCTTGTTTCAGTTTCTTGCATTAACTGATCACTCATTTTTCAATATTACTTGCAGTTTATCACTTATCTTAGCAATATACTGCACTTTTCTATAAAAAATAGTGAGGGTAAATATGGATATATGAGTATTTCTCTCAACTGATAATAATTTATGAAGAATTACTTTGGTCATAATTCTTAATATGATGAATTTTCCTCTTTCTCACCTTGGCAAGAATTAAAAAAGAAAATCTAACAAACACAACAAAGCCTTAACTTTTTAATCTGTTCTATCCTGAATTTCATATATAGCTTGACCCACTTTCCCTGGAATACAAGTTTAAAAGGTCAGATTCCATATATATTTCCCCATTCCTCTAAGAATCTCTCTTTTATCATCTTTCTTCACTTGAAAAAGCCACTTGTCAGAACAGTGGATGAGTTTGTCTCTAAGGTAGAAGGTAAACGTATAGAAGACCTTCAGGACCAATTTTGCGTAAGTACACATGAAAGCTCCTAAAACTGAAATACTATTGGCAGAGCTATATTGTTCCATTTATTTATTCACTATATTATTATTGCTGATGAAAGAATATTTTTTTCCCAATGATTTTGTAATGTCAAGAGCAACAGTTATCCAAATAGAGATAGGCAGAACCTGTATGCAACACTCTGAGTCAATTGACCCAAATAGCTGAATTCCCATCTTTTCTGGTTCTTGCTTCTTCCTTCCTATCAATGTTTAACATTAAGGAAACACTTAGAGCTCTTCTAAACCAATCAATTTCATTAGCAGCTCATATTAATAGTCAATAAAACTAAGTTCAATTCCCACTTAATTAAATTTAATCTTGACTAGATTTGATATATTTGATATGCTTTTCTCAAAACCAAAATAGCTGGCATACCTGCACCAGTTTCAACAGAGTGTTCACGAGAAAATCGGGAGAAGGCAAGGAAAAGGACACTTGGAAATAGGGTGATATTCTTTCTTAAGAATATACCTGAAATGGAGGTTTAATTATGGCTTAAACTTGGAATTATACCTAGTTGCCTAAACTGACCACCTAAGAAATTGCCTAGTCTGGGTCATAAGTTTAAATACTTTCAGTAACAGAGAATGCAAGCTACAGCTAGGTTCCATTTTAACTCTAACAGAACTACCTTATTTTACAGTAGAAAAGCAGTCACCTGAAGATTGATAATTCTGCAGTGCTCTCCCAGTTTTTTCCTACGGAAAGACACATTATTTTAAAATTTGCATAAATGTTGGGTATAGACTCCTGGAGGGCTTTAACACAAAGGACTTTGGGAGATGTTTTCAGGATCACATTGCAAGAGCAAAGAGGACTTTATAACATAATGAGAATTGACACTGGGAATATTCAAAATCTGGCTACAATAACTCAGTCACCCACGTTAGTGATGTTAATTGGACTCCTGCGCTCTATGGTGGTAACAAGACCATCAGTTTGATGTGTGAAACCACAGAATCACAGAACGATTGAGGTTGGAAGGGACCTCTGGAGACTGTCGAGTATAACCCCCTTTCTCAAGCAGGGTCACCTAGAGCACATTGCACAGGATCACATCCAGGCATTCAACAACTCTGCCTTCTCTGTATCCCTTGTTACAAGGGCACCCGCCCCATTCAGCAGTGAGCCCACATTTTCCCTACTCTTTCTTTTGCTATTGTATTTGAAGAACCCCTTCTTGTCCTTGACATCCCTTGCCAGATTTAATTCCAAATGGGCCTTAGCCTTCCTTGTCACATCCCTGCACACTCTGACAACATCCTTATATTCCTCCCAAGTGGCCTGTCCCCTTTTCCACATTCTGTGTACTTCCTTCTTCTGTTGGAGTTTTGTCAGGAGTTCCTTGCTCATCCATGCAGGTCTCCTGCCCGCTTTGCTGGACTTCTTACTCAGAGGGATGTACCTGTCTTGGTAGGAAGGAAGCTTGGAGGAAGTGATACTTGAATATTAACCAGCTCTCCTGGACCCCCTTTCCTTCTAGGGCCCTACGCTATAGGATGCCTCCAAGGAGGTGCCTGAAGAGGCCAAAGTTAGCTCTCCTAAAGTCCAGGGTTGCAATCCTACTTCTTATTGCTCTGCTCCCTCCTCATAGGATCCTGAACTCCACCATCTCATGGACACTGCAGCCAAGGCTGCCTCCAACCTTCCCATCTCCAACCAGACCTTCTTTGTTTGTTAGTACAAGCTCACAGCAAACCTCTCCTCATTGGCTCCTCCACCACCTGTGTCAAGAAGTTATCCTGAATGCTCTGCAGGAACCTCCTTGACTGTTTGTGCCTAGCTGTGCTGTCTTCCCAGCAGATGTCAGGGTGGTTGAAGTCCCCCATGAGAACCAGGGCCTGTGACCGTGAGGCTACTTCCAGCTGCCTGTAGAAGGCCTCATCAACTTCCTCTTCCTGGTCAGGTGGCCTGTAGTAAACCCCCACAACAGTGTCACCACCCTTTTTAGCCTGCCCTTTAATCCTTACCCACAGGCTCTCAACTTGCTCTTCATCCACCCCGAGGCAGAGCTCCATACATTCCAGTCGCTCCCTCACATAAAGAGTAAATCAATGCTTGAGATTGCATTTTGCTCAGCTTACTCAATTGAAATTCAAAAACTGCTCCCAATTTTGCAAAGAAGAGATTTCCACTGGATGTCCTCATGGTGGAGGAGATCAGCAACTGGGTTTGTTGTTCCCAAGCTGAAGACTTCAGGTTTCAAGAGAGTGCAATTACCACGCAGTTCCACTTATCATTAAAGTGTTTGAAACGTTAGTTTCTCATTCTGAGTGCAGAAAAAAGCCTCAAAAACTGCTATGCAATGAAATTATCGCTTTCATCTAACTAATATCTAGCACCTTCACAGCTTCTGCTTAAGCATAGCCACACAAGAACAGTTAAGGCTCCTCCAACAATATTAAACTGAAGACACTGACCAGTGTTTTGTCAGTGCTTGGACAAGGCTGGAAGTGATTAGAGATGTCGAAGATTCAGGGGAGTATTATTATATTTTGGATAAGGTTACCCCTATTTTCTTCACCTACAGCACAGGTTTATTACAATATGTTCTATGCAAGGGCTACCCATGAAAAGAATTCAGTGCTAGCTTTCATATACAGTTTCAAACAGAAGTAAGCCACATAGCCTTAAGTGAAACGTTGTTATCTTCAGTATCTCAAAGTCTGTGATAATGTGATTAGAATCCCCCCTTCCATGAACTCTGGAAACTTCTCCAAAAAGCCAGAGTTTGGCAGGTTTTCCAGAAGAGTACAAGACCTATTTACTCAAAAGCCTTTTGATTATTACAATCAGGCTTTTGTTATTATTATTGTTTACACTATGACAAAGAAATGAGATACAGAATGTACTTTGTACAAATAAATGTAAAACAAAAAATGATACTTAAGATAATAGAGCAATTCATTTTGATTACTCCAAATAACATGTTAATGACATATCTTATTTACTTAATCGTGACATATGGCATTTTCTGAGCTGAAGATTCTTCAACAAGCATTTTTAGCATGTATTGTCTAGCATTATTTAAGCCTCAGACTGCTTCTCTGCAACAATTTGATTAACAAATAAAACAATATAGTCAATACATTGCATTTTTATGATTTTTAAATAAATTCAAAGATAAGGAGATTTTCAGAACTCAATTACCAGGGGGAAATCCAGAATATATTCAGTTAAGGCAAATAGTAGGTGAGATCTAATTCTTAAATGTGATTACAAAAAGCACTGTCACTTTAATGGGACAAGATCAGCACGTTGTACATTAATACAGTCACTCATCTCCTGGTCAATCCAAAATCTTTGAATCTCAAAAAAATAATAATTAAACACAAAGCACAAATTCATACTGGCAGTTTTATTTGACAGCTTCTGTATGAGGGGCCAAGCATGCCTGGACAATGCTTCTCTACGTCTAAGTCGGTTCTTCGTCTTCAGTTTCTCTAGAAGGAAATACATTCTTCCACAGTCTCCCCCTTGATTTTTAAACAGGCTTTGTTAATTTTGTCTCCAAAAATAACAAAGTGGTCACTTCACAAAATATCCAGATTATAGTGGTGTAAGTAACCCACACTCTGCCAGTGTCTTTTCCATTGAAAGAAAAGAGATTTCTACAATGTGTGAAAGTTGTTTGCGGTCACCTTGCTTGCTCAACTCATTTCACTTCTCTAAATGCGCAAGCAGCATTCTCACAAATTACAGTTTTTCTCAGTGTGATTTTGTTCAGCACTGAATTTACTGCTCTGATTCACACCAGATATCAGATATCAGAAGAAAAGTCAGTAATTCATGTTTCTAGAAAAATAGACCACTCAGATGAAACAGTACATCTCGCATTATGAGCTGTCCGTTCTACAGGGCTTGTTAGTCTTCTAGACTGCTTTGCTGCCTAGCCCACATTCTCATTTGTTGATATAAACCACCTATCTTCTCATACATAACCTGAATTTCATTGTATTCTGGCAGATAAGTTCCCAGAATAAAAAAAAAACTCCCCAAGTATATGATATCTGGTTTCATTTTCCCCCAACTCTGATAAAGCTCTTCCTGAACATAATAATTTAAGTGCAAGCTTAATTTGAGATTTTTCAAACAATATGAACTGTTAGCTAGCAAAAATTCTTTATTAAGTTCCATTATATGGATTAAGTTTAATTAAAATTGCACTTTTGACTTCTGCTTACATTAAAATTTGTGTTCAGGAGCATGAATCAAAGCACTTCATTATCAATCGTCTTCTGCCTCCTCCAATGGAAAATCAGTGATTTAAGCCCTACCAGACCTTGCTTATAAAGGTAAAGAGATAAAGGGCATACACAAGTTTATACTTCTCTGTCAGACACAGATTCTGACATCACAAATCCTGTTTATTTGACTGTTCAGTTCTACAGAAGGCATTATAAAATGTGCAGACAACTCACTATAAAATAGATTTTATCTTTTTTTTTTTTAATCAAAGAGAGAGAGAGAGAGAGATTTATCAGAAGTATAAAACGGTTTCTTAACCTTAGAAGGTACCACAGCCAGATTAGAGGCAGTCAAATATACTATTGGAAAGGTTAAGAATCCTGCATATATAGACTAGATATATCAATTCACAAACATCTACTCTCAACAATTGCTTCCTTCCTCAGTGTTTAGGCACTGCAACATTTATAATCAAAGTATTATGATGAGAAAGCAGAGAGTGGAAATTCTGTTAGAGCTGAAAAAAGAAAGACAGTCTGGTTCTACCCTTTCACCCTCCGCTGTGATTAGTCTGCTGAACAGGTACTAAAAAATAAAAATGAAACTTTCATGTTTGAGAATGCATACATGCACACATCACAGAATCACAGAACGATTGAGGTTGGAAGGGACCTCTGGAGATCGTCAAGTCCAACCCCCTTCCTCAAGCAGGGTCACTTAGAGCACATTGCATAGGATCGCATGCAAGCAGCTTTTGAATATCTCCAGGGAAGGAGACTCCACTACCTCTCTGGGCAACTTGTTCCAGTGCTCTGTCACCTTCACAGGAAAGAAGTTTCTTCTCATGTTCATATGGAACTGCCTTTGTTTCAGTTTGTGCCCGTTGCCTCTTGTGCTGTCGCTGGGCACCATGGAGAAGAGTCTGGCCCCATCCTCTTGACACCCTCCCTTGTACATGTTGATGAGATCACCTCTCAGTCTTCTCTTCTTGAGGCTGAACTGGCCCAGCTGCCTCAGCCTTTCTTCAGAGGAGAGATGCTCCAGTCCCTTAATCATCTTAGTAGCCCAGCACTTATGTTACCAAAAAAATTCTCAAAAATTGGAAGCTGGTGCTCAGAAACTTTCTGTCTTAATGAGGAAGAATCTGAATGTGGGCTCAATGGATGAACAGATACCAAATAGTAAAATAAACCCAACCGAAAGAACATGAAATTCCTACTAAGTCAGTTGTCAGATTACTAGTAAACAGAGATATATGCACATTTGAATTGTCATGAGAGCTCCATAATTCTGAAAATATTATATGTTTACAAAATATACTGTCAACCGTTATGAGACATTTTATTCTACAAACCACAGTGTTATTTGTTCAGGTTGAGGCATGGCCTGCATGAAACCGAAACTAAATAAATGAATATAAACTAGAGTTGCATGTGGAGAAAGGTTAACCAAGGCTGCCTTCTTCTGAAACCAATTCACATGAAATATTAAATCCAGCAAAAGCAAAATGGTGTATTTTGATGCTGAGCTAAGTATCCTTCTTTGAAGTTCAAGAGAACATTTAATCTTTGGCCCACCAAGAAGGAATAGAACTTCTTTGTGTTTTCATAAGTTGAGAAATATTTGTTTCTCTTAGAAATACTTACATTCCAACTGGTGATGTTAACAGAACAGAATGGGAGAGTAGTATAGTTCCAGGGAGTAGAACCCCATAGCTGTTCTTTGCTTTTACTTTTTAGTTTTTCTCAGAAGAAAGTAAAGAAAAATACATAGAAAAATATATTAAAATTCTTAAATTGTGATTGTTATCAGAACTTTCTGCACATAAACATACACATGTATTTATATTTTTATTTACATATATATACATATAAATGTACATATATGTATATGTACATATGTATAAATTTACATATACATATATACATATGTAAATTTCTATTGTTTCAAGTTGGGATCCCAGAAAACTGAATGAACACTAAGTCACTTTTTTTGTATTTTTGCAGTTCCAGAGATCTGCAAGACAGTCTCAGAACAGTTCTAGGTGATAACACAACATTTGACCACAGAGTCACCTCTTCACTTACTTTTTCTCCTCAGCATTCACAATTTTCTGCTGAAGAGATAAGAATCCTTTAGATGATAGCCTCATCTGTAATGCAAGCCCCCAGTAGACAGTAACTTAGGCACGGAAAGCAAAATTATTTTTTTATATTACAGCCTTCCATGCTCACTTGCCAGGGATACACGAGACAAACAACTAATGGGTGGACTGCTGGCCACCTGAATCTGATACAGGCAGTCCCAGAGGCTGGGCTACTTGGTGATCTCTTCCCCCTTTCCCTTCTCCCTAAAATAGGAGGTGTCTTTGCTGCATCACAATGCTCTGCGTTCAGACACTAGTCATCACCTGCTCCCACGCTTGGGCTCTTCCATATTAGACACGGACAAGATTGAGCACCAGCTTCCACTTTCTCAGGAATTTTTGGATAAGAAAGATGCATGCATGCATATAATCATTCTCAGACATAAAAGTTTCATTTTGCATTTCTCTGTCCATGAGTTTTCAGCATGTAAACACTTCTGGAATATTTATTATGTCCTTGTGATTGACTATGAATAGTCATAGTATAATAGGTGTTGCCTTGCTCTCACACTTCAAAAGGTCAGATAAATAAAACTAGATAAGCTTATATAACATTTGTAGACTGCTATTAAAAAAAAAAACAAATGGCAGAGGAGCAGTAACAGCGCTGAAAATAGGTCAAGCTATTCAAAGGACCGATATAATAAAGAATCAGCAAATTTTCCCATTTTGCTGCCTGTGCTCAAAGTAAAGTACATTTGTTTTTCAGCTTACAAATCCAGTCTACAAAATAATTCAAATGCTAGAAAAATATTTACTTAAGCAAACAGAAGAAAACTCCCTCACACAAGCAGCAGTCAGGTTCAATTGAACTGTGAAATATGACAGTTATAGAGTTTGAAGATATTTGTCTTTAAAACTGTATTTCTCTTCTAAATAACATGGAGCCTAACCTGCCAAAATTAAAGGTTTGTCAGATGTTAGTTCACTTTCTGTAGTACAAGAAAAGGTCAGAAAACAAACTGAAAAAAGAGTATGGACAGCTTTAACCTCAAGGCTTTACGTTATTCCAAGAGACAGGGTTATCAGTCATATTACTTCTCCATAAAAGAAAAAGAACTAACAAACAGAAAAAAAAAATCATAAGAACTAACATTCAAGCATATGACAAGAGGCTACTATTCTGACTTTGTAAGTAGTTGTAACTCATCTGAAACAAAATAGCATTCATCTTACTTGGGAAGTCATAAAGTATTTTCAGTTCCTAAAATACTCAGCTATCACTTAACTCATGGTGAATTTCCGAATTACGTAAAAACACAGACACTAGATGGAGGAAAATAAAAAACAAATCCTGAAAATTTATATATAAAAAAGCCATGCAGATGAAAATCCTGACAGCCTGCCTCAAATAAGTAATTTCCCACTTAAATTATCCACATGTGATTTGCTGAATTAGTCATTACTTTATTCATATTCATGGTACTTCTATAAAGTGAAATATGGATAGAAAAAAAAATCAGATGTTTTCCACAATAACAATAAAGAATATCAGCTATGATAGAAATTCCACATGTCTTTTTCTTGAAAGAAAGGTGAAATACTATTACTGGTAGCAATATTATTAGGAGTAGTAATATTATTTTATTTTCCACAATAGAGTCGTAAGAACATTAAAATTAATAAAAAACAGAAAAACAATACATAAAAGACTTTGTTTACTGCACAACAAGCTTAGAAAAAGAGTATTCACTGATATAAAAACTTGTGACAATAAATTCTTGACCAGTTTCATGCTCAGTCAAACTAGATGCTATTAAGCATCCTCAAGAAATAAAGTAAACTCTACCACAGAAGTAAGTAAGTGCGTGCAATACATAATCCCAAACAATGGAGTTGAAAACTGAAGCAGGACTGCCAAAACATTCCTGCTTTCCTGCAGCACACACACATGCACACTCCTCTCTTCATGCACAAAAAAGTCACTTGCAGAAAACTGTTTCATTGAAATTTTGATCATTTTGACAAGTAATAAGTGTTTTGATTCTGAAATTGATTGTGAAACAATTTCACTTTTGACATAAAAAGCTTGAAAGCCCTATCAGGGTGTCTTAATGCTTTCCACTAACTTTATTTTTAGAAAAATTGTTCTTCCTAAACCCCAAGCTCTACATAATATGAGGCTCACAAACACTACAAGCAATAATGAAGTCTCCCAATCTCTCTGAGGTGATGACTTTTCTATCTATTCAAGTTACCCATATTAACTCTCACCATTTTAAAATCTTATAAAAATGGAAATAGTCCCCCAGATGTTCTACCACTACATACAAAACAAAGACCTTTCAAACAAAGAAAAATCCATCTACTTTCTCAATTTCCACTATTTAGTTCACGTGGAAAAAAAGAATTAATTCAATTTATGAAAGTGTTTTTACATTTGTGAGACAGGAATGATCCTACTACTCTTTTTGTAAACAATTGCAAAGGTAGAAACTGAAGGTGAAGGTCACTGAAAGTGTTCAGTTTACTTGAATTCCCACTCCGGTGCTCCCTTCGCAAGCATATTTGTATCCTTCGTCTTTTTCATCCAATATTGCGTAAATAAAATTGAGATAACCAACAGAAGTGAAATACTTTCCTCTTAGAGCATCCTTTTTTGATATTCTCTGAATATTCTTTAAGTTCATTTTCTGCCCCCCCACCCTAAAAAGTGGTTTATGTTAAACATTTTGAAAAATCTGTATTTTGTTCAGGAAAACTGTTCCAGAACATTTAAACTCAATTCTAATCATTGTCATACTGTCTACCTTACGCTGTTTAATTTATTTGTCCTTAGATCACTGCCCTGTAGTAAGGAAGTGAAATGAGAAGTGACACAAGAAGGAAATACATGACTTGTTCATGAGTCTACAAAAGCAAATAAAATTGAATCAAGGTTTTCTTACACCATCTTCCAATGTCTTAAACATTTTATTTTGCCTAACAATTTAAATTCACAGTTTCACATCACGCAAATACTATTGAACTAAAGCAATCACTCTTACATATTTGTCATACTACAACAAAGAAAGCTTTTTTGGAGAAAAAAACATTTACTTAAAAGGTTTCTACACAATTTATGTTTTCTGTTAATATTTTGAATTAGCAATCATGAAACTACCCAGAGTAAACACTTCAGGAAAGAGCAAAATATCTATTTGCACACCTTCAGCTTTTGGTAATTCCCCACTTCCTATAAAAGCCATCTGCGTCCAGCCGTCTTCTAGACAGTTGATTATGTGACACTTCTGGATTGGTAACAAAAGATCTCCTTGCATACCACGTGACACGAGCTTTCAACTAATTAAATAATTTCCTTATGAATGCTACATAAAAATCAATTATTTATGGAAAGAAAATCCTAAGACATAATTGAACCTTTTGAGATAGAGTATGGCCTACAGGCAGGAGAGCTGCTGCAGTGCAAGTCTTAAAAGCAATGCAGGTTGAGCCAGCTGCAAATCCTCCTGTGGGTCTGAGGAAGCACATTCTGCAGCTGAGAGCTGCCATGCAGTAGTTAAATTCAATGTAGCAGTCCCTATGGCTGCTATCCTTTTCCCTTGGGAAGTCAGTGATACCTGGGATGCTGTCTGCAGTCACCGCTTGCATCGTGCCTCCTGCACAGGAGTCCCAAACTGGAAGAAAGCCTTGAAGAAAAGTCATGAGGAGACCAGGCACAGGCCACTCCAAAAGGTCTCCTGGGAATCACATGGTTGCCACGAACAGGAGCACCCAGGCAAGTGGTACATATAAGAAAATATTTTGAATTTTATGTTTCTTTATTGGTTCTTTTATATTTATAGAATGACCACATGCATAAAATTTAAGGGACCCATTTGATATAGGATTCTGAAAAAGGACATAGCAATCCAAAAAAGCTTATGGTCCAGTTGTCTTGTTATGATCAGAAACTGGCATATTGATTTCTCACTGGCCAGGATCTGAAAAAGTGTTTTTCACTGTGTGTTACAACCTAAGGGTGTATAGTAACTTAGTACTGTAATTACACTAATATGATCATACCAATTAAAACCAATGCATGAGAAAGTGTAAGGGCCAAATATAATTTCAGGCTCAGTATCCATAAATACACATTAAACTTCTTGCTTTGACTGGCCGCCCTTCTAGAAAGGTTTATTTTGCTCCCTCTCTAAGAAGGAGGGAATGAGGAGGGAAGGCTTTATTTCCAATTTTCTTTCCGATATTTAACATGGCTTACTGTTGTTTTGCATTATGCTCTTTCTGTTGTTTCAAGATAATGTTGGCAGAGGAGCATACCTCAACACTGTTTTTATCACAGTGTGAAAAACACCAGATGTACAAAATTAAAGTTCAAGTTAATCAAAATATTGCTTGACAAAGCAAATAATTGAATTGCACTTTCAATGCACTGTGGTAGACAATAATTAACATGCAGCATCTTCAACATTTGAATACAACTTCCAATTTCCTTCTTAACATCATAGAATGCTGTCTACACATTTTTTAATGGTACCCCTGATAATAATATATTCTGTTTTTAATCATATTCCACGTTGCAGGAAATGAAGCTTGCAGTTTTCCCAGGTGCTTACCAAATTACTACTGCAAGCTAATTCTCATCCCCCAAGTTAAGAGTTTCAGCACTGTGCACATTAACAGCCTGCTTATGTTCTTCCTGTACAACAGAAGGTAAGTTAATATGTGCTTCAATTATATCCAGTTTGTGCATTTATAGCACCCTGTGGGCAGCACTAAGAAGGCTGTAAATGTACTTATCCTGCTTCTTTAATGCTCTAGTATATTACAGAAGAGAGAGAGAGAGAGAAAGAGAGAGAGAGAGAAAGAAGAAGAAAACTGTATCATTTTATCAACAGAATCAATAAGGAACTCAACTTCACTATATTGATTCAAGAAGGCTGCTAAGGTATAGCTCTCTCTTTACATGCTACAGAAAAGCTTGTCCAAGCTTGATTTTTATATATGTATTTCCCTCTTCTATACATACGCGCATGCGCATGCACATTATTAAGTCAGTATTTGTCAGCTTTAATAAAATGCACATCAAGCGTATTTTCATGTGTCATAGACACTTTATCTTAATTTAAAGTGGAAGATATATCGCCCAAATACCTCTTCTAAGTGTGTCTATTGACCTAACTGAAACAATATCTTAAAAGAAGACAGTCTATTTTTTTCTAGCTTGTTTATTTTATTGCAGGCCAGCCTGAGGTTTCATGAAATAAGTGCACATTTGCACACATGCAGTTCTGAATGCTTCTTCTTCCTATTACCAATGAAACGTTGCCCTGCAAGTGGTTCCCTACTTGTGCACATACTCATATATTTTCCTTTATGATTTTAATGTTTTTAATGGTAATCACCCTTCTTACTGTTTTATATCAAAATATTCCAGAAGCCCAGGAAAAAATAGAACAACAAAAAAAAAAAAGGTCCCAGAAAATTGTATGAGAAAGAAATCTGTCTTAAAGCAAGAAGTGCCACAGCACTTCGAAAAGGAATGTAAACCTCTGTTATCTTAGGGGGCATGACACCCTCTATTTCCTGAGTTACCGAAATATTTCCTCAAGGAAGCTTATACCCAGATTTCTTAACTGACATGTTTTCTTTCTTAATTTTAATTCAAATAGCTTTCATTCTTAAAAAATTCAAAGTGAAGAAATGTATTAATCTGTTAATATTCAGTTTTCAGTACATGACTGTTAAATTCAAACAGACTGAAAATATTTCCCTTTATGTTTGCAAACCATTTTAGTTTACCATATAAAACAAATTTTAAAAAATCCCCCAAAATTGTAGTTCAGCAGGAATGTAATACACGTATAGTGTCAGATTATACTAGGATAAGTCTACACCAGTAGAAATTTGCTCAGAAATTTTCTGAGGAGTCTATCAGAGGTATAGATCATATACATGACAGCATGGTAATTCCTTTTCCAGTGCTTTCTTCATTTGTCAAAAATTACATGTGCTTTAGTTACCGATCTACAGTTGTCACAGTCATTATTAAATGGGCAAATGACTCCTGTCAGTGAGGATCAAATCAAGAGGATTTTTAATTCCGCTTTCTTAGAGAGTGTGTACTTTATATGAAGTTTGTCTGTGGCACTGAGGTAGACTAAAAGGACACGGAATTACTTTTGTGTGCTTACTTCCCTTTCTCAACCCCCTTGGATTGAGAGCTCTACAAAATCTAATACGCGGTTTCACCACTGAATCAACACACAAATAAATTAAGGGTTCTTTTTTAACAATATTATTTTATTCTTAAATTAATGGGCTTAAGGTTAGTGCTTTTGTGATCACAAAATTACTTGAAGAAAATCAGTTTAGTGTGGCATCTGATCTCAAAGTATTGGTAGTTTGATAATGCTTCTATCAGGAGTAGTCTAGAGAACCTTTTCCCCATCCTGGCTGCTGGTCTCATCAACGCCAATTCATTGTTCTCCCACCTAGACACAAATATACACATTAACAAGACCATTCTATGTTAAGTGCTCTGGAGTAAGTCATGAAGCATTTCTCCAACTGGCTGCTCACACAAGCAACCCAAGGCTTTTTCAATGAAAAGAGATGCTTTCCAACTGAACTTGAAAATACTTCTAAAAATATTGGTAGATTCGCATCCTTTCCATCTAATTCTTCTCCCGTAATGATACTGAGAGGGAACACTGAAGCACGGTGCACTATGCTCTGTATTTCTTTCAAAAATTGTCTCAATATAAAGAACACTTCCTCTGTACAGAAGTGAAGAATTGTTCTATCTTGTACCAACAGCATAAGCATAGCTAGAATATTACCTTCACAAAATGCAGAGATAGGGAATTACCCCAAGGGTCAGTTAAGTGCCTGAAGATCTGCCACAAAAGCAGATGTTTAAAATAAACAGTATGGGGGAAAAGTGAGAGGAGCATTCTCACATTCTAACTTCAGTCATCTCCTTTCACCAACCGAATCAAGAAGATAGCCTCCCTAATTGAATTTTATGGGACTATTCTTGTATAGCCAATGGAGAAAAGTAAACCTGAGTCACTGCCCTGAGGATGAAAGTTAAGTCTTCATTTAGACTCACCCATGCACAGTTGCTTTTCTTCTATTATTTCTCTAGAGAGAAACTAGTTGCAAAACTCTTCTTCAAACAAGTCCTACTCTGAAAATCACAATGTTGACTCAGATATAAGACAGCCTTCCCTTTAAAAGGAAGAGAGGTAAAAAAAATAAATGACATTATGGTTATCCTCCCTGCTGGAAGCTTCAATAGTGTCATCCAATAGTCCAGATAGGATGATGCAGTCACAGCCAACAGATCCCAGCTGAAAAGGCAGAGCTGGTAGTCTCCATTCGCCACATCTGTCTCCACACCCAGTGTTGGCATTCTCAACACAAACTGTCCCAAGAGACTCTGAGCTGTGTGGACCAAAGACACCAGGTACAGACCTGTGTAAATCCCATCAGTTTAGGGAACTCTGTAGTTTGACTCGCCAGCTGGAGTTTACAAACGTGGGAGTTCATTAAAAAAAAACCTAAAGATAAAAGCAAGTAACTTTTGGGGTCTAATGGATTAATAAAATGTGTTCCATTTTGTTGGAAACTTCTTGCCAAATTTTGGAGAAAGTAGGATTCGGTAACGGAACACTTCACTAACTGAAAAGGAGAAAGAAACGGAAATTATATGTAGAAATTGTTTGACTACATCCAGTAAGGCACCTCATTTCAGTGTGCAATAAAAAGATTAAGAAATTCTCATCACTAATCTGCTGTGCTTATTCTACAGTTGCTCTTTGAGCATATCAGCTTTTGACAGCAATAGCAGCATAGTACTTAGCAGGGATATAAAATACAGATTATATTATACGTGTGGCACAGTAGACCTAGGACACCTTGGAAATAAACAGAGTATTGGTTCCATAGTCATCCAGCAAATGTTAAACTAAGAGATATGACCTATGCATCAAAGTGGGGAGGGGACTCTGTAGTAGTTCTTGCATACATGCTCTCTCTGAATTTTCTCAATGTTTTCTTGTATGAAAGCTGGAAGATTAGACCATGACTGTATGCAGTTTTTTCTTGCTCTAATACAGTGATGACAGGCAGAAGAGCTATTATCTAGGATCTAATAAAAGAATATATATTGGAGGGATACATGTGTACAACTCCCATAATGTCTGTCAGTGTATATACATATATGTATATGCATATTTATTTATACATATATGTACATGCCCAGAATGGTGTCTCAGTATAGCTATTTAGGGAAGAATATGTTTTCAACTCAACAGCTTCATTCATTTCTGTCTCCAAAACCACATTTTTTACTGATTCTTCTATTTACTATTCAATGAAATAAAGACATGGCAAACATACAAGCTATGTGCCTTTGGATTGTCATCTCATACTTATCTTCATCATAGTAATAATACCCCCGCATATCAGTTTCTGTATCCCCGCATATCAGTTTCTGTATCACTACCAGTATCATCATTAGATTGTTGGCATGATAGGATCCTAAGCCTGACAAAATTTTAATGCCACTCTGCCTAAAGATTTTCCTCATAATAAATTGTCCCAGAAGGCCAAGTGAGAACCAGAGGAATTAACTTTTTTTTTTAATTGTTATTTTTTAATTAAGAGAAAACTCAGAATGAGACTTGTCTTCTTGCAAGGTAGTGCCTTTCCTTCAAATTTCTTCAATTCAGCAGCTGTGTAATATTTTCTTTTGTTGCACCAAACTCCGCACTGTCACCTCTGACCCTCCAGAAAAGTAAGGTTTACATCTTGTCAAATTGAAGGTCCAGGTGTGTGACTCTTCCCTGCCCAGCCTCTGCTGTGCTGCACTTGCAGTCCAGTCAGTGCTCCCAAGCTCCCAGTCCCAGCACGGGCACTGCAGAGTTTCCCTTCCAAGTGCCCAGGAGCTCTCAAGGAAGAAACAACTTCCCCTCCCCTCCTCAGGGTGCCACCTAACCCCACATGCAGTTGCAGAGTTGGATTGAGCCAACAGCCCTCTTCTCCGCTTTCCTCTCACGTGCCCAACACACCCAGACATACAACGCAGTACTGAAGTACCATCCAACTCAGACAGTAATTTGTCAAAATCAGACAAAAAGTTTCTTTACCAGAAACTAATAAGCAAAGGACAACACCTACAGTATATATATGCTGAACGGCTCCCTGGAAAAGGTCCATTATTTGATAGACTTACCAGTGACAGGTACCTCCTTAGCTGTTCATATGAAAAAGCGTCTTATGGAGTTTCTGGCCTTTAGTGAAACACCACTTTAGTGAAGCACACCTTAGAGTTTTATTTTACTCTCCTTATTCAATTACTACTTTCACTAGCACTTCCCTAGGACTAACAACAGATTTTTTTTCCTCAGTTGATCTAGATTTTTAAAACAGTTAATGAAAGTGTCAGCTTCGAATTCAACAATTCAGCCTTGTTTTAAGACATCCTGGCAGATCTTAACTGGCCCCTGTCAGAAGCAGAGATGATCTGAGCTTATTATGTCTTAAGAAACTGACAGCCACCAAAGTCGGACAAATTCTCTCCAGCAGAGGAGGGACTGAATCCTGTGTGTGGGAGTGCACAAAACTAGGTCTCCACTTGATGCTCTCTGGAGTTTTTCACTGGCTGGGTGGATAACGAGTTCATCGCAGTCAAGAGCAAGCATTGTCTCCCTGCTCCTCTGTAAATGATTAGCCAAAATGCTTTTTAACTAGCCAGCTCTTGATTTTATATCTTTTAAATTCTCCTTGTCTGCTAGCACAATCTCTGGAAGTATTTGCTCTCTACCTACACTTTTTTAAATAGTTAAGTTAGGAGGAGGCTGGAACAGTAGTAGGAAAACAGCCATCCTAAAAACACGAATTCAAAAACTGATACGCCCAGTTATAAACCAGTATCGATTTCGATAAACATTTATTCCATTTCCTTTAAAACAACAGAATGGTCCTTCCAGAATTTTTGCACTCAAATATTATTTTTTCGTTTCTTCTTTTTGTCTTCTTTAAAAATTAAGGAATAGAGGAAGAGTCAGACTTGGGTCTCAGTTTAACAAAACCGTATATCACAAGTTTTCTAGCTTAGACACGCACCTACTTCAGCTTCAACTAAATACTATCCCTCATCCTTCCATATCTTGACTAAGTATAATGTGGGGAAGAGAGAAGAAAAACACTCTTTGTAGAATCCTTCTTGCTTCCATAATGTACTCCATCTTTCCATTAAACAGCTTTTATACTTCAGATATAGACAAACTGATCAACAAGTAGGAAGCAGAATTTTTAGAATAAACTAAAATGAATAGTTTATTTTTTGCAGCTGTGTCAATCTGAATCTTCAAATATGTATCTTTTCATTTTTCCAGTAATAATTATGCCATATGATGACATGGAGATGACAGAAGATTTTTTGATGCCAACCTGAGTAGAGTTTTGCTGAAAAGCTGGAAGACTTATTTTACCAGCTTGTCAGCTGAGCCTATAAGAACTGCTAGAATAATCTTTGCTTCTCTGCCTTTTCATTCGAATTCGTACGGATATTCATGATAAGGAAAAGTGGTGCATTTTAATGCTTTATAAAGTATTTTGTAAGAGACGGAAAAGAAAAAGTGGAATAAAAGTTTTAAAATGGTCTGTTACATCCATACTTCTTCCTTTTTTTTTTTTTAAATGATGATCATTAGCACTTTAAGTTCATCATTTTTCCTTGTAACATTAGGGTTATTAAGTATAACATCATTTTTCACTGGAATATGTGATAGAATACCAAAGCATAAGCCAAGCCAAATGGAACACATAGTATGTCTCCCCTTCTCTAACAGAGGTATTTCTTAATAACTGAAACCTACCAAAAGACGCATCAAATTTGTCAGCAGAACTGCAGATATGACTCTATCAATAATCCATGGCACTTTTGTATTTCCCAGCTGAGGCTATTATACAGCTTTGGATGACAGCCTGCTTCAGCTTCATCATACAATCCACTGGGACAGAAACTCATAACTGGCTTTCAACATAGATCCTTCATATAAAGGGTAATAACTGCAGCCAGGCAGTGTAGTAAGATTATCAGAGAGTGCAGCAGTGAGCTGCAAAATGTGGGAAAGGCAGCTTGACAGAAGCATGACAAAATAACCTCAGCAGAATAACTCCTTTAAACGTCAAAGGGGCAAGAGAGGTGTCAGAAAGACCTCCCCCCCCCAGAACCCTCCTAAACAACCCTCCTTCAGCTAACCCTCAATTTTGAACCCTTACCTTGATCTATCTTCAAATATTATAGTAAATGTAAATTTAACTGGAAATACAAGCTACTTCATTAAAGTGATAAAGACTCTACAAAAGATTTTGTATGTGCTGATGAACATTAGTTATGTTCTCAGAAAGTCCATGGATTTCCAAAGGAAGGTTTTAATAGAACCTTAAGTGATATAAGACATTATCAAATGTACATAAAAGGAGTGTAAACCATCAAGGGGTAAAGATTCAAACACATCCCTATGACTTAGAATTCACAGTCTTATTTTTAGAGTTTCAAAGATGTAAAAGCCAGATAAAATTATCTCCAGTATCTGAGCTCCTTCAAAATTCACACAAAACTTCATTCTATATCTCTATAAAAATAGTCTGGGTCTCACAACCAAATGGAGCTACAGTCAAGGGCTAGAGCCTGTGCAAACAGCCCTGTATGATCAGAGTCATCTTATGGTAACATTTAGTGTTTAGATATAAAAGATTGAAAGAATTACTATGAAACAATTTCAAATTAAGGTTACCACTAAAAATATATATGTGTATGTGTTTGTATTTAGAGATATTTCTGCAGTCTACTAACAGCCAACAGTTTCAACCCCGTAGTAACTAGCACTGAAAATTTGAAACACAGTTAAGGTTGGAATATAGACAAATACAATCTCTACAAAATGCAAATGCACTATGAGTAAGAGAGCCTAATCCCTACCTCCAAATGCTGAGGAAGAACTTTAAATATCCATTGAAATGAAAATACTAAAGATAACCATGAGATTTATTAACAAAATATCTTTGTTCTCTGCTACATTTTTTTATTTGTTTGTTTTTTATTGAAATACTCAATTGATTCCTTTTTTTATATAAGGAAAAAAAAAGACCTAAACTAATTGGAATTATTTTTCTCGTCTGATTGACATGCAAAAGAAACCAAAGAGCATAACGAAGGTCTTCTTCAGACTGATGTTTATAATGCTATTATTACTAGAATTTCAAATTCTACCAAATAATAATTCACAAGTATATAATTAAGCTATAATATTTTGCCTTTAGTAATTTTAATCTTTTAGCAAATTTTTCCCCATACGTTTGCTTTTTTTGGATTTTACCTGTTTTGTTTTTAAAAAAACTCACAATACTATTTCAAATTTGTCATTCTCACAATTAAAACTATTTATAAAGAGCATAGAAAATAACTTTTATTGTCATTGATATTTTCAGTGCTTCCCAATCCGTTTCTGTGCAGCTAACCTTATCTTAGTAGAGTTTGAGGGGAAATTTTAATATAGTATATCGAGGACAGGAGTGCTCCTTTTTTAATTCTTTCCTTTTCAAGATTATCTGCTAACAATATTGAATAACGGAATAACTAGCACAATTTAGAACATTTAATACATAATGAAATACCTTTCAGCTTGGTGCACTAATTTTAAAAGAAAGTCATAGATATAAACCATAGTAGTTTAACTTCATTCAGTAAAAAAAAAAAAAAAAAAAACTCGGCACAGTAATAATGTTAGATTTTAATAAAGTAGATTTTAAAAGAAAGGACTCAGTAAAGATTCATCATGAGGCTTTATGATGAAATACCATTACACTTTTGTAGAACATCAGCCAGAGGGATTTCTGCTCCCTACTCAATTCTCTTCGTTGCATTTTGCAAGGGAACCGAAAGAGAACTCACTTAGTGGTGTTACATCACCAGGTAACGGATATAATTTCTCAGTCTAGCTGTTCAAAATTGTTGTTGGCCTCTTTTTAATGATTTTCTGAGGCAAAAAGGTTAAATTTGAGAAAACATGGATGAAAATTTGCTTTTTCTGGGAATTTTTTATTTTCCATTGAGAAAAATCAAGAAAGGTAATTTATTTAAGGTCATTTTGATGCATATATGAGAATCTTTTTGTTAAATGGAACAAGTGTTTTGTTTCAAATGGTTTCAGCACAACATTCAACTTAATCTGCTTTTTGTTTTTCCTTCTTGTATAGATCTTTTTTGTTCAAATCCTGATGTTTTTCTATTGTCTAGTTCCCTGAAAGGCGCATTTGTCTTATAACGATTTTCACTGACTAGGGATTCTAAGACCCACTGTTATCATATAAGTTGTGGTTCAGCAAGAAAGCTTTCATGGACAATAGGATATCAGGTTTCCGTATCTTCAGCTCCCCTAAATGAAGACACTAAAATGGCCAAAGTGCAGTTTATCATTAAACTGATATGAAGTCTGGCAGCTTTGGTTACAACAAACAGAACATTCCACATTCCATTAAATTAGTGCATATCAAAATGTTCTGTTTTGCTATTAGTGCTGAAATTCAGGATAGTATCTCAACAACTTCAGAGGGCTACAATGCATGTTGCACCTAAGCTAATTAGCTCTAACTTGCTCTATAGACATCGGAAAGAAATGGACACTTCCAGAGAACAACTCATCTCATTCACTGTGGGCATCTAGTTTAGGATTGCACCCTAGAAGTGCCCATTTATTTCCCTTGACTATGAAAAGTATTACTAGTGACTGCAGAAGCCTTGAGGATCACCTAAATTCCATGTTAACTGTTCTCACATTTCATCAGGGAACCGGTGTTACATCATTTTTCCAAAAGGTTAGTCACAGTTTTCAATATTTGCCACATCCTGCTACAAAGAGCGGAAATGCCAAAGCACTCTGCAAGATGGAATATCTTTATTTTGCTCACCAGTACTTATTAATAGCAGATGAACGTCAGACATCTGTATCTAGTGTCTTAAGTGCTATCACCTGAGTTTAAAGACCATACGGTAAGACTTTCAGAAAGAATAACACTAGAAGTGCGTGACAGCTACTGCAGGTGTACATATGTACAGTGCTAAACTGCCAGACATTCCTACTGAAGCCTGCTGCAATATACTAACCCTTCTTCATGCTTTAAGCAAGAAACAATGAGCAGAGGGTAGGCATAATTCACATGAAACTGTCAGCTACCGAAAATTATGTAAGATAACTTTTCAGCCCACAGCAATGAAGAAACAGCACCATTTTGTCTAATAAAACCTCCTATGCCACTTTTCGTCTTGTTATGACCTCTCTTTAACTGTTCTCTTTATGCTTTGCTTAGAATCAAGTTCCACATCCACATCTGAGAATGCTGTTTTGTTTCTGAATCAGTCCCCCACATAAGAACAAATTGTGGAGTTATCATTTTGATGGAGTTCTGTCTCAGATCACAAAAGTCTTTTTTTTTACGTTTTTGATAGGGATGGTACAAAAAGAAAATGATTTATCGGTTGCAAAAGTAGCAAATAAGCATCCTTAGCATATTCAAGAGAAGCGTGATAAGCATTCTTGGGAAAAAAAAAAAATAATTCACCTTCTGTGTAATACATGAAAATGAATGATTACTTACAGAGAGAGTGGAAGAAAAACCACTGTGGTTTATTACAGAGGTTTCTGTTACATGTGACACAACTGTTTTAGTCCTCAGTCTCTACCAAGGTGTTAGTTCCATGCCATGGACACCTTAAAATTCAGTTCTGTTCTGAACCAGAGTGAAAAACAAGCATTTGAAAATTCCTCATGAAAGGAAAACTCTGGAATCCTAACAAGGAAGCTTGATCATGATTTTCTTGAGTCTAACCCCCCCACCCCCACCCCCAAGCTATGGTTTCCTTCTCTACCAGCAGTCAGAAAAGGGTGAATACTGTGAAGGTATGAATACTTGAATGCATGATATCAGACAGCATGATTTAGGACAGATAGAACTCAGCACACTGCCAGACAGGAAAGATGGAAGTAAATCATAAATTTGCCCTGTTATCAGAGGAAATTCAGAATATAATTGCTTCCACTTTTTTTTTTTTTGACAAATCAAATAATTTCAATGAAAAATATCCTGAGTTATTCTATCAGCTCTTTCTCAAAACAACTTCCATATCATGATTTCTAACACATGCTTGTCATATTCTATAATACTTTAAAATACAATTTTACATGTTTTAAGGAAAAAGTACCTAGAGAGGGCACAAGACATTAAAAATAGCACAGGCTCATTCATATGGCAATTAATCATAAAATCATAGTAATGTGGGCTGCAAGGGACCTCTGGAGGTCATTTAGTCCAACTTCCCACTCAAAGCATGACTATCATTTGATCAATACTGAAATGATCACTCTTCATTTAATCCTACCTCAGCGTTAGAACTGTGAGCCATATGAATCATAAAATCTTAATGAAGTGACTATCACAGACTCCCAGCTTTCTGTGTATCATACAACTGCAGTATTCCTGGGCCATTGATATCTGACAATATCTTCTCAGGGACAACAAACAAGGGCCGCTATTGATAGCAAGTGTTAATTCCTTTCTCAAAATGTGAACACTGCTTAAGAAGAAAAAAATATATTGAAGATCGTTTACTATATGATTAGATGCAACATGAACTTTCACTTATTAAAAATAATACACTATATGTAAGAGATTGTGTGCTGTATTTATGTTTATCGTAAAGGTGTTCTCTATTTCAGAAGGTGCAGTGGTTGCTATGGAAACTAATTTTTAGTCTATAGCAGAGTAAATAATTCTGTAAATCTCACTTCATATCCAGCCCATGAGTATGATAGCCTTTTATCATTGGGATGGGAAGCAAGAGGCAGGAGGGGGATTATTTTTGTCTTCAGTGGGTATGTTTTCTATATAGTAGCTTTTCAGTTTTTCTAGTAGTAGCTTCTAGGGAAACAGTACTAAAAGTAGTTGAGAACAGAAAAGAGGCATCCAGACCTTGCAGAAGTCCTGTTCTTAATCACCGAATGCATCATGAACTTATGGAAAATCATTTATTTCTCAGTATCTCATTTCCCTCATATGTAGATTACACATAGATGACTCATTAGATGTATTTCTTAATAAGTTGAGAAGCTGAGCTAATTATTTTTGTAAAATGATTTAAAAACCTGCTAAAGGTGCTGTATAAGCTCAAAATACTACTGTTGTTCTGAGCATTACTATCATTTATTACTGTGCTGGGATCAGTGGAGTTCTTTTCTAGCAACGGAAGTTGTTTAATGAATATAATGCTTCCTGGAATCAGCATATCACATATCACTCAATGTTTTAATAAACTTTGCTTTCATCCAGGATGCAATTTTGTATTTAGTAAAGATGCATGTAGGTGTTTATCCTATGCCTCAGGTGCTTGCTTTAGAAATGTAACTGATGGGATTGCATTCAGAACGCCATGTTTATTATATTATAGCTTTATCTGTTATTGCATTCTTATCTTTGTAACACATTATCAGTTATGTTAAATAGAGATGTCTGATATGCAAATAGTATTTCTTTTATGCTTAATTTTTTCAGGACTGAGATTCTCACATTATTACCCTTTGCATATATTAAGGAGACCGTCTTCTGCAACATCCCTGAGGGGCAGGAAAGTAGAAGTCCCTTTTCAGCAGATAGGACTGATTCACAGCAGAGGTAACCAGCTTATCCAAGAGAGTGCAGGAAACCTGTGCCAGGGTCTGAAGAGGAATCAGAGCTTGAGCCTCTTCCTCCACCATTTTAACTGATTTTCACAGCAGGCACCAGCTGCCGTACTAATAGAAGAGTAACCTGTCACACAGTGTCAGCTCCAAACGCTGAACAGAGGCATGCCTGACAATATTCCTGCAGAGTTCACCACGGAGCCTGTTCAAGGCTTCTTGCAGAAATGGCAAATTTGAATTGTACTCTGAGCAAAGAGGTTGCTGTTGCCTCAGAAAGCTGAGGAGTAGAAGTGAAGGGGATCCTGAGACAAAAAAAAGGGGAAGGAAGAAGCGAGGCAGACAGGGAAATGCCTGGAGAATTGGTCCCACTGCTCCTGCCAGGAAAATGAGGGATAAGGAGCTGGAAACCCTGAGCGAAGCTGCTGGGAATGGGACTTTCACCAGCCCCAGCAGCATCTGTCTGTCTACATCAAGTCTGCTGGCTTTTTCTAGAGCTCTGACCTAACAAAAGCAGGCAGCAGGGTCAAGGCCACTTTGCTGTCCCCAGGGGTCTGCTGCCTTGGAGAGCTCCTGACCTTGACCCTGACAAGAGCCACGCCAACTTCAGAAACAGCAAAACCATAGCCAGGGCAATTTTATGCAATAATATCAACGCAGTTGCATGTAGTGTCTTTACATAATGATATCAGCTTCACTGTAGAGAAACTTGCTATGGGATTAAATGTAATTTGCCTATAAATTTGATTCAAAGAAGAATTATCAAGCATCCAGGAATATCAGGAAGGCATCTGTATGTAATCATGTGGAGGCATCACCTAAGAAAAATAGCTGCATTGGTGGATATTCAAGTTATACCTTTTCAGAAGATTTCCCTGTTCCAGCTTAAATGAGCATAGCAGATCCTTTTAATTCATCTTATTAGTGACTTTGAAAAGAATATAAGTTTGAATTACATGGAAATTCTTTGTTTTTACTGTTGATAAAGAAATAAAACTCTCTATCTTCTGTCTGTTTCCACTAATTTCCTACTCAGGTAAAATTACTTTTAATGTCGGTAGGAGCTCCAAATGCTCAGACTTTATGATGATGTACTTGAATATCATAATGCTGATTTAACTACTTCAATTTTGGCAGCCATGTTTCAAACAAAAGTAAGGCTGAAATGCCGTATTTTTGTGAAATCTCTCCTGGCTACATTGAAGCACAATTCTCAGTTCTGTATTTTCATGCAATATCATCCATCTTATCCAGAATTTATGGACTTATTCAGGAAGAAGTGAAAGGAAGTTTTCCATAATCATCCTTTCTGACTACTATAATTAATCCATACACAAGTTCTATAGAAAGCACACTTCCTTCTCTCATGCTAGCATAGTACTCCTCATGTACTTAATCTAACTACTTGAGCATTCTGAAAATGTGTCATTTATTTAGCCCTGAGATACCAAATATTTTGGGTAAATAGCAAAGGAACCCAAAGCCAGATTTAGTCTCATGAAGAGAAAAGAAAGAAAAGGTTCACCCAAGGGCCTTGATATCTAATATAAGTTTCTATTCTTTCAAGTCTTCAGACTGGCACTGACAGTCTACAGCTTACCAGACATATACAGCCTTTGAGCAAATGAACAATCATATAACTGCAAAGCTGCTGTGGCTGATCTCCATGAATACACTGCACTTTCTTACGGTGCTTTCTGTTTCGGAACCAGTGCTGGCCATTTCTTGTCCCACTCTATCTTCCACACTTCTTAAAGATTAACAGATCTAGTAATAATTACTTTATAAAGAATACGCATACAGGAAGAAAGCGCTAGACTGAACCATTTAGCTTACAAAGGTTTATATAACTTCATACATTTTAACTTAAACTAAAAACACTCGAAAGAATATGTGTAGATTGAAAGCCATATTAAGACTCTCCAACTCTCTTCTTATACTACAAGTCTGACCTAAAAGCATCCAAAATCATGAGATTCAGGGAAAGGTTTTCATACTCATCTTAAGGGCTTGGAGGCCGGTTAAAAAACTGTTTAATTTCATAGAGTGGCTCAGACAGAACTTTGAATAGTCACTCACAAATTCACCCCCTAAAAGTCAAAGTAAGTCAATTTCTTGAGGCAAATAACAAGGCAGTATAACAAAAGAATCAAAATTAGAACTAGACAGAGTAAATGCTACCTCTATAAATTAGAGAAATTTGATTGTGGCATATACTCAGGCATGGGGTAGCCTGAAAAATTCTATACAGCGTATCAATTTTCACAAAGCATGGTTGGGGGGTGGGGGGAGAAGGAGACTGATGCTGTTTTCCCCATCTTACGCACTATTTAAAACACATTAGTGCATTCAGGTGGTGAACTGAAGGTTGCAATAACATGATGTATAGTATCTCCACTGGATTTTTTTAAATTCAAGATTTAATATTGCAAAGTATAAACACAGCACTCTGGTAACATTCTCCACTCACTTTTGTACAATTCCTCTGCCAAGAGTTGAAAAATTGTGCATGAAGAAGTTAAAGAAAAAAAATTCCAGTTCATATTAACAAAGGAAAACACAGCAGAACTTGATATCTAGTCTTTACTGTAGCCAGCACTTTTGTGGGAAAATAAGCAAAGAGCAAGAAGGCCATGCTAAAGGAAAGGAAGTATTTACGGAGACAGATAATATTCAGAGCAATTAGAAGGGTTTGTTGCCACTGCACTGGAAATGAAGTGTTTTGTATATGGTTTTTGTGGACTTCCCTGAAAAGTCCATAAAGCAATAGAGTTTAAATTATGGGTCATTATTGGTTAACTTTGCACATAGATAACCTAAATTTCTAATGCATGTTTACACTAGTTTTTACTCAAGAAAATCTGATCAATGGCATTGATTTTGAGGACACAATATGTCAGTGTTAAATTACATTCTCTTTCTTAATGCACACTTACACTACACATTAAACAAACTCAGAACTCAATACCTAGCATAGCTTCATTGCCTCAATTAATCAAACAGCCCAAAGGCTCCAATTAACATTAACACACTATTTTTTCTTACGATAGAGTAGTAACACAGCTCTTCATTTCGAGCAGACTCAGATACTGAAGCCAGGAGCTCAGGCTTAACTCTGATCCCACTGAAGACTCTGACCACTCTTCATGGGGAGGAAATTTGTGCCAATTGACCCCCAGTTCCAAAGCTCCACTTCAGCTATTTCAAGTGTGCATAAACAAACATTACAAAGAAGAAAATGAGGTAAGGGGGAAAATACAATATCTATATCTACATGTTAGTGTGCACATTCAAGATTTTTGAGATCTTTTTTGTAGTTACAAACATATCTCATGCAGCATCTACCTAATTCAAAGTTGTTTTCTTCCAAGAGTGAATCATCTACAAGAGCCAGTGACCATGGTCAACCTAAAACATTCCAGATGTTCAGGGCTATGTAGCATAGCTCTGTAAAACCCACGATGGAAAATTTTAGCTGGTTGTCCAAGAAGTCATTAATTGCCTCCAGCAAGCTTTATTTTCCTTCTTCTCTATGACCTCTCCTCATTCATCCTCCTTCAGTGTCTGAGCACTCCTTCTTATATGCCAAGCCCTGTACAGTCTTAAAACTGCCTGCCTTCATCTGCTTTCATCTTTCATGGACATCAGCTTCCTTGGATGTTTAGCAGATGTTTTTGCCTGCTTCAAGCATCAATGTTCCTTCATTTTAATGTGTCTCTGGAAAAAAATGACAGATTCCTCTATTTAAAACAGTTTGTTCCAGGGGATGAGGGGAACAAATCTGTCAGCAACCTCGACTCCCATTTTATTCTCTTTTTTTCATTTGCAATTGTCCTTGCCCAGCCCAAAAGGCAGTTCCCACCCCTGTCCAGATTCAGACTCAAACGTTACCTCCTAGGGCCCTGCTCACACCCACGATCTCTAGGCTCATACCTTACCTTTGTACTGAAGACTGATTGTTGCTAGTTTGGTAGAGAACAACTTTCATTTTCAATGCTTTTTGGACTCACAAAATAAATGGAACAAAAAGTCGTTTTCTGAGGAAGCAGGAGTAAAACAGTAGCTCGTATACTCGAAATCCAGAGCAGCAGCTATTAGCAGTCAGGAAATAAAAAACCAGTAGCAAAAACACACTGACTCATCCATTGACAAGAACTTGTACTTCTGTATGAAATGAAATGTGATGTCTTCATCATATACTTCCTTAGAGCCCTGTAGCTTACAAGCAGGAAATAAATAATCTCTTGAAAGGCAGAGAAAGAGCAATCTTCTCAATACATCACGTTACCTCTCTAAAACTGCCTTAAACTCCCTCCCTCTAATCTAAAAATCATTAGATGAAAAAACATTGTTGTCGAAGATCTGCAGATTTACTGAGGATGCTGTTGCTCATTACCAATTGAAAATAATACCTAATATTTTTATTATTAGTTTTTGAGGTTATTCTTCACCGACATTAGCAAGCTCAGTCTTTGGAGGAATGCCTCCACTCACATCCTCTTCTCGTGCCTCCATCTGCCCTTGTGGCCAACAATACTACCTTCTTCTCTTCAAAAAAATACTGTTAGCTGAAGCAGCCATATTCTGTAACAAACAAACTTTTCATCCGTCAGCAACGGATCAGCTCCTTTTAATCTCTTCTAAATATGTCTCCGATCTGAGTGCTTGCTTCTTCTCACCCTTTTCTGCTTCTTTCCTGTTTCAGAGAGAGCCTGGATATTTTCAACCCACAGTACCACCATCACCAACCACCACGACTCTGCTATACTTCCTCAAATACTTCTGGCAAATTAGATCTTGATTAGAATAATGAACTTGATTTACACATACTATCTTTAAAAATAATCTTGGTAATGCTGGGATCTCTGCAGATCATCTAGCCCAGTCACTCAAAGCAGTCCCCTAAATTTTCAGCTAATCTTAGAGAAGCTAATATTAGAGAAGTTAAATGACGAAAAAAAAAAAACAAGACAAAACCTCCCTACCCGCACAGCGCAGTTTTTGCCAATGTTTATGGCAAGTGCATGGTTCAGTGTTTGTCCCAAAGGCTCTGCCAGGACTTTGCAGGTCCTTTCTAAGCGGAAGTTTGTTAACTATTCCTGCTTCTGCTTCTGTGATGCCCCTAAACACCAGAAACGAGATCCTGTAAAACGCTCTAGTCCATGCTAAACAAAATGATACAGCAGGGAGGGGATTTTGTGAAACTACTTTATATAAATCATGGTACTTAAACTGTAAAAATAAACTATTTGCATTCCTGTCAAGAGTAAAGTGTTTAGTGTTATCTACAACCAAATGAAAGTGCAATTTTTTTTCCTAATTATGATTGCTTTTCTTTCATTTTGAATTCTTGGTCACAGAGTATGGTATCTTACTTTCGTATGAGTTTACTTTTACTTTTTCCTAAAAGCCTTTGTTTCCAATCGAAATTATAAACACAGTAGCAAATAACCTAGCAACAGGCTGTGCACTGTGAATTAATATGCTTTGGAAACACCAGCTAACTCTTTTTTTTTTTTTTAAACCGTCAGCAAGACGAAGACCTAATGTCAGGCCTTATCAGAAATATTATGATTTTTGTTTGTACTCTGTCTGCAATTCATTCCTGAGACACGTCTAAGACACTGGGAAAGAAACAGCATCTCAGAGAAGATGGAATACACGAAACTACAAAGACTTCTCTAGGGATGTTGTTCCTCTGGTCTGCTGGTTTATAGGCTTGTGTACAAGACTGCAACTCTAACTGAATTGATACATTTTCCTTTTATGCCTGAACACTGATCAGGGATAAAGAGTCAAGGAAAAAAAGCCATATCTGGGGTTTATTTATTCTCTCAAACATTCTGTTTTCTCTTAACAAATATTTTTGAGAGGGAGAGTTCACTAAATCCCCAGATATAACCATAGTGGAGTCACCTGGGAATCTATTCATCACATGCCACTTTTGTCATATTTATTTAAAGTGACGAAATTACATACAATATGGTACCAATGTGATTTGCATCATCATTTTTTTAAATCCACTCTTGAGAGCTGGCCCAAGGGAGACAGCTTATCTCCAAATTTTGATGCATTTTACATGACCAGTTAGCATAATTTGATGCTTTTACTGGCGGTTTCAGTTTAAGGTTGCATCCCAGATGACGTTCACAACTCTGTACCGCAAGGTACTCGTTTTCCTTAGCTAGTCATAGCTGCCAATAGCCTTCTCCAGCACCTTATACTGATAACGATTGTGCTTTTACCAAGTAATAGTACAAGGGACTCTGAATCCTGCTTTGTGCTTCAAATACCACAAATGGATATGTCTGGTTTTCCAATCACTTCCACACTCCTTATTTGCTACAGCGAATAACTGTCACTTCAGTAAGGATACTTTCTAACATACTGACCTAAATCTCATTTCCATGTTTGTTAGGAGCTCCACTGATCTACCTTACTCGATTTCACAGATGACCCAATGTCTCAACTGAATTTCCAGAAATTTACTAGTCTGTAGCAACTCCATATTTTTTTTTCATCGCAACTATTAAAAGGATGGCTTATATAAGCAACAAATGGTAGGAATTTAAAAAGCTATAAGAACTCCTAGCCAGACACTTAAATGGTACATGGAAAATTTTAGGTAAAAGAGTGTTCGTGGATTCACTTCCATTAGTTTTGTTTGTACATACGTTTCCCTTTCTTGAGGTAAAGAGTTCTCATCTGCTTGAAACAATATAATAGTGTAACATTGTAAAGGTCCACTGGAGCTCTTGTAGTCAAAGCAGGGTCAACTTCAAAGCTCCACCAGGTTGCTCAGGGCCTTATCCAGTCAGGTTTTGAAAATCTGCAAGGTCCCCTCCACACAGGACGTAAGCTTAAAAAGACAGAGAACCAATGAAATGCAAAACAAAAGTCTTATTTTCTTCTGCTCAAGCTGATCTATTTTATCAAGCTCTTGTTTCAAGTTTCTCATTTCCCAAGGGCAGAGTTCTCCAAATTCACATATATGACCACATTACAACAGCCCCTTCTGAAAAGCTATGGCAATAATGCCATCCTAGTACTGAATTAGAAGCAAATGAACTTGACCAGATCTTTTCAGTCTATCATCAAGATCTAATATCATTGTCTATCAAATGCTGACACCTCTTGCAATTCCTTACAACTGTGGGAAACACTGAGCTTGAGAGACTGCATCCTTTCCTTTAACAAAGGTTTTGGGAGTCTAGCTTCAGACAATTGTTCTTCCCCTCAGCGATGCTATGAATAAAAAAAAATATCCAATTCAGTGTGGGTCGGGTCACTAACAAAAGTTTGTCTGTTCAGCTGATTACGACTTGTGCCGAAAAAAAAAAAAAAAAAACAGTGCTTCAGGAATGTAGCAAGATAATACCTCTCTAGTTATACAGTGTTTTACAGAAGTAATAACCTGACAAGAGAGGCACCTCAAACCCTCCTGTTTCCCTGACCAGCCAACTCCACACTAAGCGGTGGGGAAGCAGAGCTCTCTCTCTGACAGAGCTACAAGTCTTGCTACCCAGCCTTTCAGCCAAAGTCAAATTGTCTGTAGCATTTACTTCTAATGTTTAATAAACATAAACTGTTTAGAAATGCAGAAAAAGACTATATTGTAAATGGTTCACAACTTCTTTACAGCTAAAGAAGATCAAAAAAAACATAATTCATCCAGAGCTGTAATAGTTATTACGTACTAGATTGCTGATAATCCTTCAGGTCAAGAACTGCATGACATATAGAGAGAAACTGTCCTTTTGTGGTGTTAGTGGATAAATTCAAATGTGTGAACAGAAATGAGAAAAATGACTTCTGTTGAGTTACTAAGAGAAGGGAAACTTTATAACAGAGTAAATATTTTGTACAGAAATATTTTGCAAGCTTTCACAAAATCTGCAAAACCATATCAAATGATATACCTTCAGAAAACCCTATTTTGGCCATGGAAAAAGTCATTTTCAGCAAAATTTTAAAATAGGAGAAAAAAGATTATAAGGTATAATACAAGATACCATTTTTTTCGTCAACACTTGCTTTTGGTAAATATTAACTGTCAAGAGAGATTCAAAACACAGGTCTGTTGGTAAATACATAATTACATGTATAAACTTGCCTTGGAATCATTTAAGATAGGATTTATTGAGGGTGACCATAATTTGCAGATATGTTGATTCCAATTTCTTTTTTTTTCAGTTTTAATTTTGTAAGAATATATATTTGGGGCAGAGGAACTTTCTCAAAAGTTATCTTAAACAGGCCCACATAGTTAATGTTTTTTCTTCCAATTGGAATGCCCTACCACAGGCATATTGCTCACCACCCAAAATTAGAATCTCAGTCTAAGAATTAGGTTTGGAGATAATATTTAGTGCTTACTGCCCATATAATTTTCTCAGTCAAAAGACGGTGACGATTCTGGATCTATATTTAAAATAGAAGGAGGAAAAAAAGGAAAATTTTACCATGGAGTAACACAGGGCTGGGATGAAATTTACACACATCGCTGAAAATGAGCTCAAGTGGAAGTTATTAAAATGTATGAAATATGCCGCAACACACATCTTACCATAGCAGACATTCCATACAAGCAAACTGGGGAAATAGGGACAGGAAGAGAAAATATTTTAGCAAAATAAGCTATCACTTACCTCTGCCTAGGAGGCTATATGTGACTATGCTTACACTATAGGGCAGAACTTCTTTTAGTCATTCTTGAAAGGCTTGTGAAAGTAGGAGTTTTGAAAAGGACCTTTAAACCTGTAACAAGGCAGTCAAAGACACAGAAATTTTATAGATGGTTGTTTAATTATTTAGAAACATTTTAAAAGTCATTTTATGTAATCAATTTAGGTTAGGAAGTATGTGACACTATTACAATAAGCCTATTTTCCTCCACATCTTGTGCTGGGAGAAAATCTGTCAACAAACCAACCCTCAGGCTCAGGACCTCATACAGAAACATTCATTAGGCCAGCAGCTATTAAGACAGTACCTGTAGCTTTGGAGGTAAAAGGATACTCCCTTATCTACAAAAACGAGTGGTGCATAAAAAGCCTCAAAATCATAATTACTGACTGAAATAATTCAAGTAAGGGGACAGAAAGAGTATTTAATTTGTCCCCTCCCTACACTTTTTTGTTTTCTGCATCAGAACCATTTTCCAGTGAACTCTGGTAGAGGGATTATCATTATATTATAGTACCAATAAAAAACATCAATTGATTCAGTAGCTGACAGCTTACAATTACATTTCCACCTATTGTGAACTTGCACTAAAGTTTTAAAAGTAAATGACTTCACCACCACAAGAAAAAAAGAAATCAAAATTTTTCTTCTAATCTTCTGATGATACTAAAGGAAAGTACAATGGAGCAATATTAGCTCTCCTGAATTAGGAGGAAAGAGCCATGCAGCTGAATTTTAAGACCATACATCCAGCAAAAGCTTCCATTTGAAAATAAAAAGTGACATGAATAAAATAATGGATAAGGGTAAAATGACTTGTGAATTGTTTTTGTTAATCTTGAAATATACTTCAAAGGGTATTTCATTCTTCAGAGAAAATTATCTAAGATCTGGTTTTCTAAATGGTCCATGAAACAGATGTCTGACACAGTATCTAAAAAAAATAGAAAACAATTGGTGAGTAGCATGAAACAGTACGTATTTTAGCAATCTTGTTTATTTGGTTAGCGTCAAATCATCTGCAAAGGAAACTCATCTTTGAAATTCACTTGTTTTGTAATATAGTTTCTTTTTATAAGAGGCTTATCTCCCCAATCTGGAGAGCTAACTGCACTGCTCCCTTTCTGATGTTTTGCCCTTATAGCAGCACAAGAGATGGGTGGTATTTTTTACCCAAAACTACAATATCTTGCCAAATATTAACAGGGAGATATTACCTACAAGGCTTTACTGGAAAACCCTCATTATGAGTTCTGTTGCAGAACCTTCACAGAGACCTTGCACAATATACTAAGTGTTGGGCATTTTAATGATTTTAATTTGCATTGCCCTGATTTCTCAGTTTCGCTCATCTCAACCTCCTGGAAAAAACACTGACCATATTCAATTTATAAAAACATCCACAAAGGATATAAAAGGTTCAGATGCATTTTAATATGCTTATGTTAAGGGAAAACACTTCAAAATAATTTTACTGGTTGAGAATTAATGAAGCTACACCAAAATTCAAAGAACAATGCAATTATCTGCATTGCTTTCTGACTGAGTTAGACAACTTGCTGCATGTTTATTTTATTAAAATGTTAAAACTATAGGAAATAAATATTCCAAGGGAAATCACTTTTAGGAACCTGAAATTACAATGACAAAGAAAAATGAAACATATTTGAAATAACTTGCGTTAGGAAGGAAAAATGTGATTGATTTATTACAAGAAAAAAATAGCATGCATAAAACTAGGCAATGGAAGTGTTTATGTACTTATGATGCACACATGAGAAATACTTCTCATATGTAGATTAAAGTTTTATTGGAACTGATGGTATTTGGCTTGACTGTTATATTATTAAGAGCAGAATCAGTTCCATAGTCTTGGAAAGATTTAAATTATGTTATTGTTCTCTTTAAAGGAAGAAAAGCCTTTTGTAAAGAAAAAAGTATACATTATTTATAACACTGGAGTAGATCAAGGGGGAAACTGCATTTGAAAGAACTACGGAACAGTTTAAATAATATTGAACGATGAAAGCAAAAATTTTGGGCATTTAACAGTACTAGTAAAGGTTAGGATAACACAAAAAAACTTGTGTTCCACATGGCTACAAAATAAGACACAGTATTTACTACCTGAACCAAAGAGTGCTATATTTGTCTGTGAGGACTAGGCTATATAAAGAAGGAACCCTAAACAGCCTTACAGTAAATGCACAACCACATGTGCTTTATCAAGCATTTCATTTGCTCTGTCATTCTAAAAGAGTGACAGAGGCAGAAAGCTTTTCCAGGAGTTATTTTTTGACTCCCTTCTCTTCCCTGTCCCTTTAATGCTGTCTAGATTTTTTGATCTCTCTCTCCTTTTTCCACCTGCTCTTCCCCTCCTCCTGTTTCCAAATTCCTTAAGCAGAAGGCAATAACTTCTTCCCCAAACAGCAAGGGTGGGCAACAGGTATTATTTGATTACCCAGAACAACTGCTTCTCTGACAAGGTTCTCCATATCAAAGCTGTCTGAGTTTACTCGGCACAAAAGCGTGTTTATTAGAGAAAGCATGTTTAAAGAAGGCCGAACAGAAAGCAGAGAGGCTTCAGGAAGTGTAGCTCATTCCCTGCCAGGTTGTCAACAAGGCTACTGGCCCCCAGGGCCAGAGACCTACACAAACCCAGAGGAGGGGACAACAAATCTGGCAACCCCAACAGCCGAAGCTCCTGCCTCCCCTCCCCACTAGCTTCTCCGCAAGAGCCCGTTTGAGAGGTTTGGCTGTTAAATCCCAATGCTGCTCCTTCTCACAGCCAGAATTCACCCAGTTTTTGAAATATATCATCCCAAAGTGGTATATCTCTCCTCCACACTGTCAGAGACCACAGGCAGAAGAAATAGTAGGGCAGTAGGTGTCATCTTCCTGCTCTGCAAAGGGAGAAGGAAGAGAACATCTCATCTTAGCAAATTCAGAGATGGACTTAAAGTTATTACTGACCTGTTAGTCACTGGGGGCAAGACATCAGGTGAGCTATTCATATTTTTGTTGTGTGTTCTGGAAGATGCCAGTAAGTACTAGTGGTATATTAAAGTAAGCTTGAAAGACAGTCAAACAGGAGAAAAAAAAAAAAACAAAAAAAAAAAACAAGATGAGTTCTGACAGCCCTTCCCAGATTCTCAAAATATTACTGCTGTATCTCTTTGGAGAGAGTTATTCCAAAAACCCAGATGTTTGAGAACTTCAATATATTAGCTGTGAACAAAGGAAATAGCTCTGAAAGGAGAAGGAGCAAGTAGTAATCTGTTCTTTGTCAGTTAGATTAAACATGTTTCCTAATATTGAGGAGTCAAAGCTCAAAATAACAAGGTGTATCATGATCCTAACAAAAAGAAACCTTTTAAAACTCCAAAATCGTAATGCAATCATCCAACACTTCTATTTCTTAATATCCATAATACTGTACAATTTATTTTCTTGGTAATCCATATATACGTTTCCTAATACTGTGCTTAGTACTTCTCCTCTCATCAACATATAGACAATTTATGGAGGAAACTTTCAGTAATGATAAAAGTGATTCTTTGCATAATATTCCCATGCTACAAAGAGACCTTTGATATGACCCTCTCTTCTCCACCTTCTCCAGTATTTCATATTTTATTTTATCTCTTTTTTAATTTCTCTGTGATGAGCACTTTATCTATCTGTTAGATCCCAGTTAGAGGCTGTAGAAAAAGTATTTTTTGTGAGTAGCAGGCTGAAAATGACCAAAACCTTGCTCAATGAAGCACACATTTCAACGTTAGAATATAGAGAATGTTATCCTTGTCAGATGTACTTGTCAGATATTGTCCTTGTCAAATGCATGCTCTCACAGAATTAATCCTCTACAGCTCACAAAAAAATTTAGCCCATAAAATGTAAACTATTTTGTCTCTTTAAGGGAGGAGGGGAAACATGGAAGATATCCTCTACTTCTCGCTAAGACCTTTTAGCAGTCACCTCTTCCCTAATTAAAAATAATAATAATTTTTTAAAAAACACCATTGCTGATTTTATCCATATAACAAAGAAATTTAAAAGTATTGCAGAGGGCAGGGAAAAAAAGATTTAAGGGTAAAAAAAGATGTGTTGGAACTCTGCATTAAGAGAAACAGGCTGCCACATCTTGAAGTTGAATTTTAATTTAGTTTTGGGTAACCTTAGATTAGTGACATCTAGCCTTGTTCTTATGACAACTATTTCTCTAATCCAGCCACGAGTGACAGCCCCCAGTTCAGTCCAGTCTGTAAGGACACTTGCCTTTGCCTTGTTGGAGTGTGGCTACTTGCCAAAAGTGCATTAAGCAACATCATTAACCTTATGATCACATGTGGTTTGTTCTTTTTTCCTCACTCTGGAAAGAAAATACAATGCAATGCAATTCAAATTATTCAAACTGAAACATTTTAGTTGCTTAAAATTTTGTTGCTGTGAGAACAGCAGAAATAAAGTTTTTGTTGTGTTTGAAAATTAGATGATAGAGTATGTGACAGTTATATGGGAGTTTATGCTGCATCCTGAAGTCAGATTTTTCATAACCAATAAATCTTTAAAGAGAAAAGAATGAGTGACAAATATGATTAGCATTTTCATTAATTTAATAAGGCAAATTAGCTGAAGTTACAGTCTTCCTGAGCTGCATTCTATAAGCATGTCAATAAAATCTCTGCCATTCCAAATATTCTAGTTTACAAACGTAAACTTCATTTCTATAAGTTGCTGCCACCATTCACTTAATTTTGACGGTTCTGAAGAGCTGTCCTACAAGCAGCCTTATCTCAAAAATTAATAATGGAGGTGGGGAAAATTTTCCATCTTCCACAAAAACCCCTCTCTCCTGTATATCACAGACAATCTAACTGAAAACTCTAAGCAACCTTATTCTGTTAATTCTTTTGAACTGGAAGCCTTTTTCATGGAGAGCTTTTTTAAACAATGTTCACTCAGTTTCAACATTATATCTACACTGGCAGCTTCAGAAGAAGCTATAAATTGCAAGGAAGTTGGATTGTACCTCTCCAACAGTGCTCAGTTCCTGGTAGACAACAGATAAAAATGAAACAGTATGTATATGACTAAGAAGCATATTTAAAGCATATTTACGGTGAAGTGATTATTAGGAATAAACCATTTTTCCCCACACATTGCTATCCCAGTGCATCAAATAATATTCATAAATTTCTATAGAAAGCCAAGCCACCACACAATACAAACTCATTCAGTTGTCTCCACAAAACAGCAGAGCAGAAAGAAAAAACCTGATGACAAATTAGTTCTTTAGTACTGTGACTAGCTCTATGATTAATAATTATCTCAAACAGCTCTGCAGGAGCTTCAGTCGAAAAAACAAAAACAAAACAAAACAAAAAACTTATTCACTCTTAAAAAGCCCTTGTAAGCTTCCTGAGAGTGATACAGTCATTGCATGTGATTAAGTGCTGGGTATGCATTTGATACAATACAAATAGAAAGCCACCTAACAGAATCCCTATTGAATATATTTGCATACCCTGCATTCCCCTCTGTATCAGAGATATGTCTAGTAACATGACATCTGACTCAACCCGATGGGAAAAAAAATGAGATAGATATGTTTTCCAGAGTGTTACCAAAGTAAAGAAATATCAGTAACAGCATTAACATTCTGCTACCCTGTTCTATTAATTTACCTCAATCCCCTAGCCAAAAATCAGGATACATGAAGACTGAGGCATCTCACACAAGTTTATGAGAAAAACCCTTCAGAGTATTTACAACAGATTCTTCAAGTACTGCCATAAGGCAGTCAGTCAATAAAACCCAGCTATTTTCTGACAGTTAAGTCCTCTTTGTACTCTGCACTTCTCTATGAATCCAAGAAACCTGTACCATGTTTCCTTCTACAAAGAGAAACAGGCTTTGTCTAGACTAAAATACTAATCACTAGTCATTTTGTTTTGCATGTATCTAGTTGACTATTTCTCAGCCTCATCGTGTTTCCATACTGAGGATGGGATTTTTACAGCCTAATTAAGAGAGTCAAAAAGGAATTCACAACGCAGAGAACTGTGGTCATTTTACCTGGCCTGTGCTCTTCCCGTCCTTAGCTTGCCATGGCTACTCAAAGCACATCACTCTTGTGCCTGTGACTATAGTATTCATATTAAGACAATCAGCACCTCTTTACTCTCACCTTCAGTCTCACATTAGGTTCCTATGCACTCAGTTGTCTGCCTAGGCTACATCTGCTTTAGCAATAGCACAGTGCACCAGGGAGCAGGTCTGCAGAGAAAACCAGTGATGCTGAGGAGCTAATGGCTACATCATATATGCATGCTTCATAGCATATATGATTAGTTCTAGTCTGAGGCAATGGACTGAATGCCCTCTGGCAGTTGGAGTGAATTAGGTGTGCTTCTGCAACGCATATGCCAGATTTCCTCCAAAAGGAATCCGGTTTGGTCACCTGGGGACCGCTCCCCGAAATATACAAGAGCATGGATATTTGGAAATTAATTTCCAAAGTTCATTCCTTAAAATAAAACACAAGTGATGATGTACCCACAGCATAAAAGCTAATCCATGCTTAGGTCCGCTTCATGAAAAATCAAGAGTGACTTTAAATCATACTAATGTAAATGCAGCTCAAATGTTAGCTCACTCATATAAATAAGCTCAGACTCAGGAGGATACACTGAAATCAGGTTTTGCGCATAAGAAAGCATTTGCAGAATCTGGATTCCACAGGAGAGCTAAGGCTATTATTTCCCTCCCCTTAACTCCTATTTTACATTCCAAATTCCCTCCCTTCAAACTGTAGTTTATCCTTTCAGATGGGTCAAGAGCCTATTTTGTTTAGATGACCTAATTGTCAGATTTTTTTTTTTTTTTAAATATGGATTCAGATGCCAAGGGGCCATTATTTGCTTTGCAAGTGATCTTGATCTTAAGAGGAATTATGTCTCTTAATGCAACTTATACTTACACTATACAAAGAAAATTTATTGAATGAAGATATTGGTAGGCGTAATTTTATGACAAAATAAGCAAAGTGTCAATTATTAGGTCTCATGCATCCAAATCTTTTGACGGACATGTTTTCCTCAATATGTCTAACAAAAAGGTGCAATTACTGCACTTATACAATCATCCGCCCAGGCTTTTTTTTTTAATGAATCTGTGAACTCTTTTCTGAATAGTCCCACTTATCAGTTCTAGTCTATATGACAGATCTTTCATTATAAAATTAGGTGGAGTCCTGTTTCAGTGAAGTTTCTCTGCTGATCTTCTTGAACATCCTTTACCTTGAGAATCCTATAGGAGGATCCACCTAACCCCTAATTCCCACAGGATAGCTCATTAGGAGAAAAGAATTGATATATATTAGTTTTCCTTGCTTATCTGAACAATATAGGAACATCAGTATGCAAATAGGATTAACGTCCTAAATAACGGAACTAGAAGACCCAATCTGGTCACGATTTACACAGTTCAGTTTTACCTCTGGCCCTAGTGGGAGAAATATTGAATCTTTTTGTTACAAAAAAGAGCCTAAAGAAGAGATAATGTCCTTTCAGCTTGATTTTTTAAAGAAACCCAGATAACCACCATAGCAGAAGGGTTTAGAAGCGTCTTTATCCTACTCCTGAGTGAAAAAGCAGAAGTGATCCAATATGCAGATAAAAACAAAGCTTGCCATGAATATAAACCGTTTGAGTTTGTCTTGTTTTTATTTCACAAAAGTGTTTACCAAAATGTTCTTTGAATGTATTATTTCCAGTCAAGTCTTGTCTGCTAATATTACGCCCTGCTGAGTAGACAATTCAAAATGTCAGGCAGAACTTGATGGTGTGTCTCGTGTATTTAAGGGATAGTGGAAGAGTCACTTACCTATGACCAGTCTCGTTTATTTTCATTTGATGTTGAGTTAAAAGCAGATCTTCCAGAGAAGTGGAAGCAAAGACTGTCAGAGCTGAAAATTCTCAAAGCATTACACAAAGTGCTACCACCACACTACCTGCAGCAAACATTTTTAAACACTGCAATATTTGTGTTCATTCCCATCTGTGAGTAGTTAAAGACCACTCACAGCTACTTTTTATTCCTAAGAGAACTTTACCTCATCAATTATTTCTAGGAGACTTTCATTTCAGTTATATTTTATATCTATCAAGATTCTCAAATTAAAAAAAATTCAAATAATCTGTGGACACTGCCAAATTGAGACTAGCTAGTCATGAATATATTTCTTAATAGTCATCCCCTCCAACACCTACTTTCCTTTTGTTATGCAGCTTATGTGTCTGCACTATAATCTATTGGAGAGCAACATGCATTCCAGAATACACTAGTGGATCATTAGAGAATATTAAACCCAAGAGCAACCAACCTCAGTAAATGAACTAGCCCAGATTTTCCTTGCATATCTCAATTTAGACAAGCACTAGAAGTAGTTCAAGGAGAAAGATGCTGTAGTTTTGTCAAAATTTCAGTAGATTAAATTGCTTCAGTTGATTGAATGTACATGAAAATTGTCAAAAAGGAGAAAATTAGGTGCTGAGAAAAAGTTTTTAATTTGTAAGTATGGTGAAACTTGGTAACCCTGAAAACTCATCATAGAGGACATTAAGATCATGGGTTAAAACATGCAATTCAGCCATCAGGAGAGACATTCGCAGACTGTAACTGATTGTGAGAAGGGTAATGACAAAATTTACATATTCTTGCTCAAATGGGCATGATCACTTTCCTCCATATGCTGAGAGGAACAGGCTAACAAAACTCCATGAAGTCTAGCAAAGGCAAATGCAAAGCCCCACACCTGGATGGAGTAACCCCAGGCAGCAGTACAGACTGCGGGGTGGGACTATCTGTAGAAAAGGACGTGATGGTTCTGATGGATGAGGTATCATCACATCCTTGAACAAAGAAGGGCAACTGCATACTAGGCTCTATTAGCAAGACCATAGTCCCCAGGCAGAGGGAAGTAATTATTTAGCCCTAGACAGCACTGTGAGACCACATATGAATCCTGTGTTCAGTTTGGGGGTCCCCAGCACACAAAAGACATACTGGAACAAGTCCAACAGAGGACCAGCATGAAGATTAGGGGCTTGGAGCAAACCCTGCATAGGAACAGGTTGGGGATATTGGGTGTGTTCAGCCTGCAGAAGAGAAGGCTGAGGAGTGATCTGACAGCTGCCTTTGACTATTTACAGGGGAGCTGAACAGAAAATGGAGGCAGACTGTTCTCAGGAGCACAGCACAAAATAAAAACCTAGGGCAGGAGCATTTTCTAAAAAGAAAGTCTGTGCTAGCTCAGTGGCCTAGGCTGAAAATAAAAACCCACCTGGGAGAACATAGAAGAAGGCTATGTAACTAATCCTCCTACTGCAGCTCCTAGTGGGCTTGGGGTGGTGCTGAGGCTACTAGAACTTCTCAGGGGATACAGCCTTGAAGGAATAAGCTATCCAGACTAAGGACAAGTAGGAACAGGTGTGGGGAAGAAGTGAATTCTGAACACCAGCATAGGTGTTTGGAAGGAAAACACATATACAGCCTCCATCTTCTGAGCTCTCCCATACAATTGCTGCTTGTAGCACACTGATGAAGTAGTTTTAGTTGAATGGATGTAGCTCTGCAAAGAGACCTTCACAGCAGATTTTTCCCAAGCAGCTCTCAAACATCTCAAGTTTCTGTGTATTTCCTTTCCCTTGTATTTCTCATAGTAAGGAGAGGAGGTAATGGCACCTTCTTCCAGAAGGGAGTTTGTGCTTTTCATCCAGCACTTGGCTCTGGAGGTAATATGGCATCAGTTCAGTCCCAGGACAGCAAGAAATTATTGCGGTTGTGATTGCTAAAATGAAAGAGAAGAATGCTTCCCCCTGGAGAGCTGAGAGTGGATTGCTCCTGTAGTCATGCATTCAGTTTTTGTTTGTTCTTAAATGACTGTAATGATTCTCCTCAGTCATCACATAATACATCAGGGGACAAAGGAAATTAATTTTCAATATCAGAAAAATGAATGGAATACAGACAGCTGTGAGATTTGTAAGGGGAAAGAAGCTGGCTCACAAATTGTCTTTTTATGGAAACTGATCCAACAGCCAGCCTGAAGTTAGCTAGGTGATATAGAAAAACTGAACTGAGTGGCAAGCTGGCGAGGCACAGAAGTTCAGAGCAGTGCAACAGTGTCATATTCATCACCTATGGTCAGATAGCAGAAAGCCAACCCCAGAATTAAAGGATCTGGTTGAAGGCTGGGAATAGCTAACAAATGATCAGAGGTGGGGAAAAGGAAAAAAGAAAAAAGAAAGGAGCCAGAATACCTTAATCTTTGGGAAGGAAACGAAACCCTAAACCTAGTTTTATGTAGACCAAAGCTTTTACTGCAGTAGGTGCTGTGCTTCCTGTATGATTTAAGGACTACGAATCCTGTTTTCTGTGGGAAGAGCTGTATAACTCATGCCCTGTGCTTGAGGAAGCCCAGATGGATACATACGCAGTTACAGAATTTGTGCTCTTCCATTTAGTTTGCTTATTTCTGTGTTTCCTTTTGCTTCCACCAGTCAGTGTATGGTGGATGCAGCATCCACAGACACTCAAACATCTTCATGAACTGTTCTCACTGGGTCATGGAGGCTGTCACAGCAGTATCACGGTGAGCAACTTGTCTAAGACATTCAGAGATCGCGCCACCTCATTAATGTTTCCTCTTTTGGTGTCAGAGTAGAGTGGCTACTTCCGTAATGGCTCCTTCCATCCCAGATTTTCTAAGTCTGTGAAAGAGTTATATGTCAAAAAAAAAAAAATCTTGTGGTCACATTAGGCTTTCAATTCCACCTATAGATGTTATTTTGACACAAAAGCTCAGTAAAAATTTAAAGGAATCTCTAAAGATAGAGAAAAATGTTTGGATCCTGAACCCTAGTAGGCTCAAATTTAAGACTAAGCTTTGAATGAAAAAAATATATATTTATCTTAACTCAGCAAGGAAAAAACTCTATGGAAATAGCAGCACATATTTTGGGGCTAGAGTCCCTTATCTTTTTGTTGTTCTTGTATGAACATCACCATTTGAATGATATGGGCAGAAGCCAATATTGCATATGGTAGAACAGCTTTCAGTTCTTCAGAGGTTTTCACACCACCCAACTCAGTATACATAATACAAGCATTTACATAATGAGAATAGTCTCCCTTTAGAGCTCACAGAAAGGAGGGCTCAGAAAATTAGTCTTGAGGTGCACTCACTCAAAAAGCCTGCCTATTCATCATGACTAGACTTCCAAATCAGATATCCATGAGATAGTCTGTTATTTCATGTCAACTCAAAATCAAGCAATAGCTCATTTGTGGGAAAAAATTGTCTTCCTTTGACGAATGTAACTCTTTACACTAACATTTGTTCATTGTCCTCACAGTTTTAAATCTAGAGCCTAATGTCTCAGCTAAAAAGTCATTCACAAGTATGTAACTAGTATTTTATATGTATAGAAGCATGTAACAAACACTACTCTAGTCAGAAATCTTAAAAAATATATATACATTTTCTTAGAACATACACATATATAATAACAGTAGATTGTTCATTAAAATTATACAGATGCTGACAGATTCATATATATCCAGCTTATGAACCAGTTTCCTTTTCACTAGATTAAAAAGTTATGCCTTGTTTATTCCATTGTGACTGAATATAGCTTTTGACTCCATTCAGCATTTTTCACTGGCTTTGCATGATCATCTAACAGAAATATTTCCACAGGATTAATGACGTGATACTTGATTTCTGCAGGCAGAATTGCATATTAGAAACTCACAGATACTTATAACTAAAATTGATTCCAGCAATGTAGATGGATGCTGTAGAAAAACAGTGTGCCTAGCTTATAAGCACATTCTAAATTATAGATAATTACACATTGCTAGTCTTTAAAAGAATGCATTATTAATTTGTTGGCTAATTTGGTTGGCTAATCATTAGCAATAAAGATATGCAATAATCTCAAATGTACATATTATATAATTATGTTAGGCTAGCCACAAGAACAATAGTTTTAAAGATCATTTTATCAGTAATAGCGTGAAAGTTAAGGACAGCAGTAGGACTAGCTTCATAGCAACAGATCTGTACCAAGATAAAATCTCCACAGGACTTTACTGACAGTAAGCAAGTTTGTGTTATTTGTTTCTAGGGTCTTATCATCCATGTATCTCACTAATGCTTCAGCTAGCAGAGCTGTCACCTCTTCATCTGGCATCTGGGATAGCAAGGTTTAATAAGTTATTTTGTATGAAAAGAATAACTCCAGCCTCACAGTTCTTGGAACCATGTCAGCTGAGGGGAAAAAAAATGAAAACTCAGGTTTCGGATAAACACCTAGGATGTTCAGGAAGATAGGTGACATCTTTGTAGGGCCAGTGTTTTGAAACATGAATCAACTAAAAACGTAGTAGCACTACATGTATAAATACACCCAATTTAAAAAAATAAATAAATGAATAAAAAGCAAATTGAAAGTGAACTCCTTATTTAAAAAAGCTGCTTCAAGTTCTATTCAAAAATACTTTGTAACAATTTAAGTAAACTTGATCTTTCAGTTGCTTAGTATCCAGTTTAACATAAACCAGAAATAAACCAGAGCAATGGCAAGGGTGCGGTCAGACTGTGATGAGAGGTGATATAAGGAATCACAGAAATTAAGGAAGGGAACACACACAGCCAGTTACTGCTGATTTTCACTCAGGCAACAGAAACATCCTAAACCACCATCACCCACTCATTTAAGAGCTATCTTGGAATACCTAGACTAAAATAGGATTGAGCTGAACTGATAAGCATTTGGTATAAGGATAAGTCCTACAGGAAACCACAGGACATGCATAGAAGAAAGTTACAAGTCACAATAACATCATACGATTTATTTCAGGAGAAGATGTCCTGCCAGAGCTCCTCAGCATGCTTTTTAACCCATGACTAGCAAGTAATCCACATCTGCCGTCTTTTATAGCCTGGGGAACGCAGGCCAACCATTTCCTTTCCTTCCTCCTTTTGTTTTGGGGTAAAGGGAGGAGAGTGAAAAAGGAGCCAAACACAGATATTTGATACATTTCTGTCAATAGCAGCTACAAATCAGCCTACCACCTGAAATGTACCGCCACAATCCAGTCTTTCTACCGATTTCACTAGTGCTTTATTGGAAAGAGGAATGAAGGAGTGATTTTCCTTCCCACCAAACAGCACAGAAATCCTCTGAGCTGATTTATTCAGAAAGCTTAAAGTTTATATCACTAACCTTTACTTTTAAAGATATGTGTGTGTGTGTATGTGCATAAGCTTCAAAATGTAGATATTCTTAAATTTGTTCAGAAATACTCACTTGCAAGAGTTTTTATGTTGAAAGTTGCATTCAAACGCAGTCATCTAATGTAAAAGAAAGGAAAATATGCCAAACCTTAGCATATAAAAAGGAAAATCTCAGTAGGATTAGGGAAATAATCAGTTCGTTAATATGCATATAAAGCCCATACTAGATTCCTAGTCAAGTTTGACTTTAAAGCAGCATTATTTTTTCCCCTCATTTTCAGTCAGTAATATTTCTCTAGAGATTAAGTTTTCATTTCCTTGTCCCATTCAGTCAAAAGTGTAAAGAATCCAATTGTATCAGACATACATATAAAGACTGCTTCTTCCATAAATCTTAATTCTAAACAAAGCAGTGGCTGATTAGATAGACACTCAACTTTCAGTGTTAAAAATAAATTAAGACCCAAAACACAATTTTACTAATATTTAATGAATCTGCCACTCTTAAAGGAAAACGTAATCTGCAACGGCAGTGTTACAGGCAATTGAAGAGACTTTTGCACTAGTTTTGTTATCCTTCGCTTCCCACCTCCCTTCAAAAAAAAGTCTTGAAAATGATAGCAGCAGCAGACTGAATGCTTTAGGGTTCTACATTGTGAGCTCATTAAAACAGAATTGCTTCAGCTGAGAACAGTGACCCACCGAAATTTTTTTAGCTGCTTTGCAAGTATGATAGTTATAATGTCATGCAGCAGTAGAGAAACAAGTGGTTTAGCTTAAGACATTTATATACACTTTACTGTAAGGTCATAAACCATTTAGGCATGAATTATGAAACATTGAAAAGGATGTCGTTTCCTCAAGCAAAGTTAGAAGAAATGGAAGCTGCATTAAAGAATCTCTTACACTTTTTTTATTATAAAAACATAACCGACTCTCATCACCCACAAGGGAATACTGTGAAGATCTCTAAGGAAAGATTGAAAGAGTGACAACTGCTTAGCTGTGAGTGATGTTAAAAATATGGTAAAGATACATGGTAAGAATCTAAAAGATGAACTCCAAGGTGCCTGAGGAACCTCATACGGAATAAGAGTGTCAGTGAGACATTGACAGGGTTCAGAAAAGATATCCAAAAATACATTCTTCTTTGCTGTGTTGATAGTAAGCACCAATCTACTGCACTCATTCAACGTGGAGAGAAGGCACTGAGGGGAAAAAATACACAAAAATAGACCAAGAAATAATTAATTTTCTAATGTCTCTCATTTTATTCTTCAGAGAATTTCTTCTCTCCTGGACTCAGTGCATAAGCTTTATAAAAAACAAAAAGAGAGATTTTTGGTTAATTTCTAGTGAAGACTTGGCTGCTAGCTCAATTTCTTGTTCTGCTAAAAAAAAAAAAAAATCTGAGGTAAGAAATATCCTTATCTTCCATGAGTACATTAACCAGAAAAATGGTACCCTAGTCTTACGTAGGCAAATTCTGCCCCCCCCCCCCCCCCGGCCCCGATATTAGGGAAAGGCAGAAAACCAGTCAAGTAGATATTTTTAAGGAATGGTACTGCATTATGTTTTATTTTGGTGTAAACAGTTAATAGAAGTAGATAGGGCCGAATATGAGAAATATAAGATTTAATAGATACTGCACATATACCAGGAAACCATCCTTCTAAGGTACACACAGATCCTTATTTTATACTACATATAGTATTAGGTTTAGAAAAGTTCACTTAGACATGGAAGATGAAATTTTATGTGCTCTCTTTACTCCCATCACCCTGCAGATAAATAATGAAATAACAGCAAAATAGGGCACTGTTGTAAAATACTTTAAGTAAATAAATACTTAATACTTAATACTTAATACTTAAATACTTTAAGTAAAATACTTTAAGTATTTAAGTACTTAAATACTTTAAGTAAAGTATTTAATACTTTAAGTTATCATTGGTCTTTCCCTTTCTTTTATCACATGATGTTTCTCAGGATTATATTCTTTCTAGCAATTCATGATTGCAAAGTACACTGGATTAGGCAGAGCTTTTCAAAGAACATGGAATACAGTGTGCCTTTATCACATTGTAGCTTCCTTAATATAACATTTTACTGAAATAACATTGTTTGTAGTGCTTTCCGTAAGAATACTTTTACATTTTCAGTCTTTCTTTTTAATTACCTTCCAGTAACATTCCACTAGCATTAAAGTTGTGACAGGTCCTCCATGCAGTTTCAGTGAGGGGCTTTTGTCTGTTTGGTTCAAAGCACAATCGTCCTCTGAAGCTTCAGGCCCAAACAGAAACTCATGAAGATTACTGACCTTTTGCATCAGTTTCTCAAGCACCGACACTGCGGAGTCATCAACCTGCCGTGAGCTTTAACAACTCAAAAAGTAGCACCAACCGCAGGCTCTGATTTAGCAGTTTTCTTATGTAAAGACATTTTGCCTCTGCCGTGTGGAAGTCGTGGTCTTTCACTAATGTTTTACACAACAGGATGGATTTGTTTCATTTATTATCATTTGGGTATTCTTTAGAGAATTTAAAAATATATATTTGTGTAAAATAGTTTTACGTTGCGGTAGCAAATGCCACAGCTCTTTTCATGGTAAGGGGGACTTCATTTTTTCCATCACCTATGATTTGATTTTTTCCACAGACACACACCTACTCAAAGAAGTCTTAAGAAATGCGTCTCCTAACTTTCAGTTCTCTCTGAGAGCGAAGTCTCTCTAGTTTCACTAAATTAGCACAAAGGTGTGATGCCTCAGCAGGAGACATCTATAAGCCACCAGTTTGCTTCCTACACTTTTGATTCCCATAGCTGCCAGCTGTACCTTGGGACCTCAGGAGAAAAAAGACAGTGAAGAGAGGAAGGCCTATTTTAGCCTAAGCTGTGAGAAGAAAATATGCATTCATTCGACATGATGGTCCAGAGATATCAGGACCATGCTCTATCCTACATACAGCATACAGATGGAGTATATGGATATACAGACTGCTAAGCTCTTTACTCCATGCAAGGTTTGTGTGCAAATCATGTCAATCTAGAAATATTAATATAGGAATATTTTGAGTTGAAAGTACTGACAAACCAAAACAGCACTGCTTAATGTTTGAGGCTGCTCTTTCTGAAGGTTGGCAAGAGAAATTTGGAAGGAATTGGGCTGTCATCATCAGAAGTGGGTTGCTACCCCTTCTGAAAGGGCAGAGTTTTTCAAGACACTATCTGAAATATCTGCAATTCTATGAGTAATATTTGCTAGAGTAGGGAGAGAGACGACTTCCTTACTCAGCCTAGGTAAGATGTAGCAATAGATTGCTTCTCTTTTGTTACTAGGATTAAGCCTAATCTAATCTACAATCACAGAATCATTGAAGTTGGAAAGGACCTCTCAAGATCATCTGCTCTGACCCATCTACTCAGAGCAGGGTCAACTAGAAGAGGATGCTCAGGGTAACATCCAGTTGGGTTTTGACCACCTCCAAGGATAGAGACTCCACAACCTCTCTGGGCCACCTGCTCCAGTGTTTGATGACTAAAGTGAAAGAATTTTATGTCCAAGTGGAATTTCTCATATTTCAGTTTGTGTCCATTGCCTCTTGTCCTGTCACTGAGCACCACTGAGAAGAGTTTGGCTCCATCTTCCTTATCGGCTCCCATCAGGCATTTATACACATTGATATGCTTCTCTGCTTGAGGCTAAACAGAGTAGAGCTCTCATCTTCTCATGTGCCACATTCTCCAGTCCCTTAATCATCTTCATGGCCCTGCACTGGACTCACTCCAGTATGTCCTCTCTTGTACTGAGGATGTCCAGACTGGACCCAGCGCTCGGGATGTGGCTTCACCAGGGCTGAGCAAAGCGGGAGGATCGCTTCCTTCAACTTGCTAGCAGCGCTTTGCCTAACGTGGCCAAGGAGGCTACCGGCCTTCTTTGCAGTGAGAAGACATGGCTGTGCCATGTTCAGCTTGCTGTCCCCCAGGACCCCCAGCTCCTTCTCTGCCAACTCACTTTCCAGCTGGTCAGCCTTCCAGCCTGTACTGCGGCATGGGGTTGTTCCTCCCCAGGTGCAGGACCCTGCACTTCCCTTTGTTGAACTTCATGAGATTTCTCCCTGCCCTCTCCAGCCTGTCAAGGTACCTCTGAATGGCAGCAAAACCACCTGGTCTATCAGCCACTCCTTCCAGTTTTGTATCATTACTCTAAGGCGTACAGGGCAAAATGAAAGACAGTGGCAATAAGAAAGAGGAGTATAAAAGTAGGATCTCAAATTTTAAAGTAATGAGATTTTCACTGAATAGAAAGTTCTAATTAGAAATGTCAGCTTTACCCACCTTCTTTAACTTGTAACAGAAGAGCCTTCAAAACATTTGAAATAGAGTGCAGTGAAATTAGTAATTTTATTCAGAGAAGCAAGCACTGTAAGAGTACATATGCAGAAGAGCATTCACATGACTAAGCAGCATGTACCCACTCCCTTTAACCTGTATCAATCAGTAATTAGTCCCAAAAGATAAAATCTGAAGCATGTATCTGTGCATCTAAGTCAGTCTGATGATAAAACTCCACGCTTTCAGTGCTGAAATTGCTGCAAACACGGAAGAGTTGAAATATAACACTGGCTTCGAGTGCCTGACCACTGTATTACCCCATGTCCACCCAAAACTGTAGTCTGCTATCTTTCCCTAGTCTGTGTAATTCATTTGAGTGAAATTAATGATCATAAGTTCACGTTAGTAATCAGAGAGAATTCCCATTTAACAACATCCCCTACATAGATAAAGCTTGATTGTACAAACTGTACTAGAAGTAATTACACCATTTCATTCAAAAAGAATAGCTACATTACTGCTAAACATTCAATTATATGAAATATCATTTGGAAGAAAATCAAGGCCAAAAAACAAGAGAAGAAAAACGAAAGGAACTGATATTTATTGAGTGTACACCAGCTATCAACAAAACTTTTCTATCAATAAAATTTTTCTAAAGTTTTACTCCATGTAATCAAGCATAATTACTACAGAACAACATATCATTTTTCCTTGGTAAATAAAAACGGAGTACTTTGAGAAGATGCTATATATCTGAACTAGACTTCTCTTTAGAAAAATTAGGAGCATAATGAGGAATTATACTGATTTAATAAGAGAAATGAAAATAGCGTTTGTTTAGCTGTCAACACAAAACAGCTGGAAGAGTTAAAAGCACATTTTTATTTAGGTCAAATCAAGTATAAGGTGTTTTTTTTCCTCTCATTCTGAAGAATGCTTTTCTTTATGAAGCAAAAAAAAAAATTTTAGTTTCATATGGAAGGTCCCATTTGACCTGAAATGCTTCAATATTTAATGAAGTGAAGTCAAATGCTTTGTTTATGGAGGAGAACATGAAATCCTACTGAACTGTTAGAGGAAGAAATTAGGTTAGGTAAGAACTCCATAGGAAGATAATAGAAACATAGCAAATGAGGTGGGGGCAAACTAAACCCAAGGAACTTTAGATTCTCAACTTCCCACTTTGTGAATGTTTTCAATGATGTTCTTCTCATTTCTGAAACTCTTCACCTCTGCTGATGATTTTCAGTGATTTTCAGATTTAAGTGAGTCACTAAAGCAATGATTCAGTATCTCCATCTTCACTGAGTGGCCTAATCACTATGAGAAAGATCCACTTACCCTAAATATTTTATATAAACTGAACATCCCAAACAGAAGGAAGGAGGAAGACTAATGTTAGAGCATCCACTTTAAACTTTTATAACTAAGGTATCTTACATCCTGTAAAACCTGGAATGAGAGTTTATTTAATTCCAGTAGGAAGTTTTAATTACAATCCAGCTAATCTCCCCAACATTATTTTTAATAAATGCATTATGTGAACAATGAATTCCCCTTTCATCCTCTCTCCCTCAAAAACGTAAGCATCTGATTTTTCTAACTAATCTTTAGTTAGATACTTTTATTCCTGAATAAGGTACATGAGAGAAAAATGCTGATTGTGTGATCCATAACTTTTTATAAATTGGAGCACAAAGTGACCAATACTAAATGCATTAGCTATTGCAAGCAATAGCTGCAAAATTCAGCAGCCAATGGCTCCCAGATAGAACACTAAAGAAGGAGCTCATAGCAGACTTCTCAAATACAGGTTTTCTTACGGGAAGGGGGTTGTATATGCACTTTGGCTAAGACATACACTCACAGACTTCTTTTTTTTTTTAAACTCTTCTTGCGCATCTGTATTTTGAAGTTTCCCCAGAATATCATTCATGCTTCCGCAAAATAAGCAAAAGGTATTTCAGGACAACTTTTCTTTCTGATATCTAATAGGATATCTTCTAAGCGTCAAGTCATTAGGTGAAATTAAAGCTGCATATTGCAAAAAAGTTATTGCTACTTTAAATGCAAGTTTATGGTTTGTTCAGAAGAAACTATACTGCTTGGCAGGGTAGCCTAACTTCTGAAATTTGGAGAATCTGTTTAAACCTTAGCTCAAATGCTAGAGTACAATTTAGAATTCTTTGTTTTCTGAGGTCTTTCAAGCCTGATGCTACTGTGTTTCTAGCACACAAAAACCTACTGTAGACATATTACAATCTTTTTCATCCTAGCAAATTTTAATTTTTAGTGTGACAGCCATCACCTTGAACTTGCCTTGAATTTTGTGGTGGAATAAAAACAGGATAGGATCTGATCCTCTGAATGTAGTTCAGTGCTAATGATTTGCTAGGGCAAGATTGACCTTAAAATGGTTTATTTTTAAAAAGGCTGTTGTTATGATATTGGCTCATGTTACCTTGAATAGTATAAGTTTTAAAATACATGTTATTCGTATTGTTTTTCCACATATTAACTGGAGTATTAAGGATCTTATTTCACTCTATGCTTTTCTTTCACTCTACCTGGACGCTGGCATGAGTGTGCACATGCAGTGGTACAAGAAGCTCCGTCAAGAATTGCCACCTCCTCTTCCTTACCAACTATTATGCCAGATTCCTCCAGTCTACCTTTCTCTGTACCTTCTCACTTTCTTCCTTTCCTCAAAATTGAATCAACTTCTTTTGTAAGCTTGAAGAGTGCATAGGCATGATGATAGCAAGATATCATCTACTGAAGTCCATCAATGTCCGGTACTTTCAGCTCCACGAGTCCTGATCCAATAGTAATATTCTAAAGCTATATTAAAAATCAGTCAAATGAAAGTCAAAATAGTGGGCTTATTATATGTAGCCTTTAAATAGGATATACTATGCACCTTTCTTCTACATAAGCTCTGATATACATAAAGTATGTATTACGTAATGATAACAAGTTACTGAGTTTTAGTAACTTTTTGCATTTAAGGAGGTGCTACCCACGGGGTGATTCCATTCTCAGCTTTGTCCTGAACTTTAATATAACCTCGAGAAAGTCACTTAGAATTAGTTAGCCTCAGTTCACTGCAAAATGGCAATACCAACGCCAATCTCTCAGCCACTCTAAGATTTTAAAGCTGTTCATACTCAATATAATGAGACATTTTGATGAATGTTATTATAAAAATTAAAATTATTATTCATTTGAAGCATCACTGAAAACTAGTTTTCTCAAGGGACCTTTAGTGTTCCCAGGGCAACAATCTTGATTACAGTCAGGATGGATTACTGGTTTAAACTATTACTCCCCCCAGAAGTAGGCAAAACTGAGTTCTGTCTCAAAGAAATTCCCCTAACACCACCAGACACCTAAGAAAATATTTATTTGGGAGAGCAAAATTTTCAAACTCCTCTCCCCCCACCCCCAAATAAGTTTCAGCAAGCCCAGCTAGCTACTTGTCTATTTTCATTTTATATATATAAAACAGCACCTCAATTAGAAGTTGCTAGCTAAGACAGACACTATACACACAGTTTTCCATTGGGAAAGTTCATTAGAAGTACAATCTATGTGCAAGGGGTCAGAGGGAGTAAAAGCAAAGGCATGGTTTAACACTACTTCAAACAATTTAGTAGAAGCACAAGTTACTCCTAAGAGATTTGTCCAAGAGGAAAGGTCATTCTCTCAAATACTAAAGTTTTAATTTGGACTTTTAAAGTTATTTATTGCTTGTTTATTCTATTTGCAGTAGCCTCAAGTCCAAGTCTGTCACTTCCTTTTATTTTAGCCTGACGAAGCTGGTTTTGTATTAACTTACAATATTTAAACCATCTTTGAAGTTCTCACACTGTGACTAAGTGGTATGGAGAAAGTAAGGAAGAGACAAAACAAAAAGTTTAGGTAAAACTGTTGGAGAGAACAAGGAAATAAAAAAATTCCAGAAAAGGAAACAAAAGGTAGCGAATGGATGGGTTGGCAGACTAAGGAGGGAAAGTTCTGTTCATTACAGTTGTTCAGAAAACAAGAATATTCCTATGGTCACTGTAGAACCATTCAGAAAGCAGACATGACCTTGTTTGTATTGGTTACCAAAGAATATGATTGCAGGATAGTCAATGTTTAAGCAGGACTTTCAGCGCAACAAAAATCAGGAAGACAGTCTGCTCAGAAAGAACTAGCTTTATTCATCATAAAGATTGGAGAAAGTCTGCAAACATGAAACAGTAGATTTACTGGATGAACTATAGGAAGGTTGGTTTAAAGTAATATTACAATGAAAATATCCGATTACTTTTGGGCTGTAAGTCAATAACTAAAGTCTGAAAATTAATATCTTATTCTTTAAGGCGCCAATGTTTTATTAACTGTTCAGCTGAGTTTTCAGGAAGGTTTTGTTTTATTTTTTAATTAAAATCTGGTGGTACTAAAACAGACTAGGTCTGAGATTTTTGTTTTGCCTTTTTTTTAATTAAAAAAAGAAAGATTAACAGTATGGATAGCACAAATTGTCCTGCCTTTTCGTTTCCCAGATTCAAGGAAATTCATAGCCAGAAATTCAGATCACTTTGCCACGGGATCCAGAAAATAAAAGTAAATTTTTTAAGTTTTGAAGAAGGTTTTCAAAGACCCCTATGTCAGCGCTTTTGATTACTTCCACAGTTGCTGCATGGACATTGTAGTACTGGATGGGAGATTAACTAGTGTCAACTAACTCAGGAGTTTATGACTACTATGCCTGGAAAGCACCAAGGGTAATCTCCCTGCCTTGGTGTGCACAATTCTTCCCACATCTTCAACCACACTTTTAAGAAGAAAAATTAATCTTCTACTAAGCAAGGCAAAAGGGCTGTATATATCTAAGTAAACAAAAGGTGGGTGAAGTGAGTTACACTAAGCTTTTCAAATAGAAAAGGAGATATCACATATCAAACAAGCCCACCTGAGAAAGCTTTAGCTTGTTTTAGAAACGGTTTCAGTTAATCAGAACACTTAAGTTAACTGTATGACAACCAGCTGATAGCATACAAGCAGAGGTAGATTGACTAGATTAGTAACTTGAAGAACTAGGACATCTAAAGCATTTTGTCCGTTTCTAGAAAGAGGACAGTGAAATTGTTTTTGATCAAACTGTTCAGTGTAATATGGCCCTAGATCTTCCCAGGGAAGGCAAAAGCAACTGTTTATGATCCAATGCATTGAACTCAAGTTCATGAATATCTCATTGTAAAATCAGAATTTTAACTGTTAAACAATATTAATATAATTAGCAAAGGTTAATACTTTCTTTTCATCTGTACTCCTGAATATAATTGTAAACTAAAAGTCTTATTAGGTATACCCAGCAGTAAACTGATAATACCAGCTAAGTGCTCAGCAGACATCTATAACTGGAAACATAAAATTTTAATAGTCAATTTCTTCAGTATTTAAAGACTATATTGTTATCAACACATTTTTCATGAAAAAAGTCATGCACCTCTGTCAGCTATATTTATTACACTAAGGAACATTTTAATACAATAATGCAGATGTCTTCATTCCATAAACCCCTATGGTACTTAAAGCTAGGATTTTATTACTTGTGCCTGGGGCCAAACAAAGCTATAAACGTGCTAAGTTCTAATTCAAATACTGCTAGTGGGGTTTGCATTTGTGTTATAAATTATAATACAATGTAATCAAATATATGCAGAAGTGGTAGTCATGGAAACAGCATTTTCTATTCACAAAATTTAAGAGAAATGAAGAAACTGATATATGAACAATCATTTTACTCTGGATTGACGTATCTCCCTCAAAAAGCATATATGTTATTATTACTCCAGCAAAACTCCCATATGACATTAAATACCTTTGGATATGAAAACCCAGTCAAAGCTACTCACACTATTTTTTCATTATTGTCTGAACAGGACAGGTGGTATATGAACCTTCAGTTTCATCAGCTTTCTGTTCCAGTTGGACTAATACTGGCCAATTGCAGTAGTGATAAATCAAGACATTAAATATATCACACTTGATGTCTATCATAATATTGCTTTGTTCAAGTGAAAGCACACACAGCACTCAAAACCTAGCTAATAAGAGAATTACAAGAACAGGAAGCTCTCCGATACATAATGCTACCTGAAACTCTAAAACTTTAACCATAAACAATGATATACTCAAAGTATCCCGTTAAAGCACAAGAAGTTTTTCATCTAATAATATTTTATCTTTTTCTGGAAAGTTAAGTTTAAAGTGTGCAGTATTTGGTAACGCTCGTAAGTAAAAATGTATAGCTTGCTTTGCTGTATTACTAAGTCTATTTTAAAAGCAGTTTAAGTTACTACCCATTCGCATACACTTTGGAACAATCTTGTTAATTAACATTTACAGTGCTGAAGCACCAGGGGGTCACAAAGGTTGGGCTTTTCTGCATTCAGCAGCGTATGGACACAAAATAAATGGCAGTCTGAGACACACTAGGTTTTCTAAAACAATAAAACAAAAACAAAGAACCCGCCTCTAAAACAGAGGCTGGTTGTTCTTCATATATGCCTTCAAGAGGGCCAAATTGCTTGATAAATTCTCCTACTCGTGTTTCCAGTCTTTAAAAGAAAAGTAGAAATTGCTTTTACTGTTTTTTTGGGGGCAGGGGGGCACACTCTGACCAGTCTATCTTCTACAGTGACAGGGAATGGACAAAAAGAAAGTTTAAAAGCAACAAATATTCTTCAGAGTCCGTTCCAAAATAAAATTTTAATATAGGAAGAGGCAAACCAGATATCAAAAGGGTGCTGAAGATAATTAATAGTAAGTGTTAAAACTATATCTCAGTCTTTGTTCCTGAAGGCAGAAGAAGTAGGTGCCTCCAAGAAAAGGATTAAACTTGCAGGTGCTCTCGAAATAGGTGAGCAAGTACTATGTACATAGTTTCTTTCCAAACCAGGAAGTTATTCATTGATGTGCTTTAACTTAAGTCTCACTTGAACTCTAAAAAGCAGACTCTAAGGAAGACAGTTCTGACTATCAAGAAAGGGTATGTAAGCCAGAGATAACCCCTTTGCAAACACCAAGTTAAGCTTCATCTCTAAGTTCTCCTCAGACATATGACAGATGCTAAGAGAAAAGTGTCGCTAAGCAGCATGCTAGGGAGGTTCTGATTAGATAGCATAAAAGAGAAAGTAAAGATTCACCTTCCTGTGATCCCTTCTCATGTAAAAGACCCAACAGCTACCAAATTAGCCTCAATTTTGATGTTAAGACAGAATGGTTTCTCCTATTAGCAATGACGACAAGACTGCCTATGGATTATTTTGATTATTCTGCCATTCTGTTCTTCTTTGCTTATTTTAAAACTCTTACACATCCCTATCTCTTGCCTTCATCAATACTGCATATGAGGACACCAGGGATTACTTTCACTATTGGAAGTAGTTAGAGGCTTAAACTACCATTTTATTTTTCTTAAATAGAAATGCACCCAGCTGCATGTATTTTCCCTGAACATGCATTATTTTGATGCATCATCTCACCAAGACATTTCTTAGAGTTGGGCAAAGACTGTGCTTATATAATACGCCTTCATATTTACTAGGTTTTTAATGAAAAAAATAATATATGTAGTTTTAAACCTAATATAAGCAGACTGAGTCATAACTCAAGAAGATAAGCCTATGTCCTAAAGGAGGGAAAATAGCTTAGAGAATTAGCTTTGACTTACCAGCATATGAGGATGATTTAAAATAAGACACCTTCCCAAGTAGTTAAGAGGGTTCTGAAAACCTCAGGAAGGTGTTTTATTACTAAAAAACTTACAAAAAAATAAATCTTAAAGACAAGAAAAACCAGACAGTTGATGACATGTTTATTCATTTTAATCATATGGTGGGGTAGGAGGGGAGTTAACCACTTCTGACTGCTTTTTTACTTGTATGTGGTTATTCTGCAAAACTAAAATGGTCAGAATAAATTAATTCTAAGATTAATTCTAATTAATTTCTAAGATTTCAATTATCCATACAGTAAATTACTCAATAAAAGAAGTACTTGCATAAAAGTCCATTGTTACAAATATCACCGTTCTTACCTTCGCTTGCTCCTGACTGCAGTATACAAAACAATTTCATAGAAAAGGCCATAGAGTGAGATCTTTTTAGTAACACTTTTCTAAGGCATCTCCTATTCACATCTTTCTTATTATTCTTTCTTGCTCTTCTGATTAGCAGGGAATCATTTACATAGAGTTACTGCCTTTGGTCTGACTTTTTCATTGGGCCTTTCCATTGGGTTTCACTGTTTAACTGTTCACCACTGCAGACTAGCTCACTGAGTATAGCATTAACCCATCAGTGGCCAGATGTTCACATCAGGCTTCTATCTGCTATCTCAAATGCACATTGTCATCTTTGATGTAGTTTTGGCATATTTAATAACAAATACTGATATTTTGGTAACCAAACCAGGTAACAAAACCAGGCATTTTGTACTCCGATGACCATGCTATATATGCCTTGTAAATACATAGACTGTATCGATCAAGTGGAAGAACTGTAACTGCTGACAGCATCTTTTTGCTATACAACCCTTTTGATTTGACTGTAGTGCATTTTGATGGTCTACTGAAATGCAGAAAAATACCACCATACCCAGACTCAAGGATATAGTGAAATCTAACCAAGATAGAACCTGATGCCTATTGCCAGATGTTTGTATAGTAAATGTGTTTCCACAATTTCAGACTATAAAAAAATTGATATTTAAAAGTAGCCATACCAAAAGCTATATTTATACTATCTGTGGCCAATGGGTGTTAAATATCTTCTATCTTTATCATATGTTGCACCGGAATGTGCATTATCCCTATGCACAGCATCCGCTAGCCATCCCTAGGTTTTCCTGTCAATGACATGACTTAATTCCTTTCAGAGTTGCATCTGGTTACGACCTGACACTCATTCAGACTAGGATTCTGGCATGGGAGAAAGAGAGCACCAATCTCATTACAGAAATTCAAAATGGTATATTATGAGTTACCTCTATCCATATAATACGGTTTGCCCTGCTGGTTTCATATTGAGGTAAAATGTTGCATAATTCATGCAGGCTCCACAAAGGGGTGATGCACTTTTTATTGAGCTAAAATGTTCAATTTTGAGCATCTAAGAGTCATCTTGAAAAACTATATTTTAAACTCAAGGATATGGGCGTTACCTTTAACATTCGCCTCCCACTTTTGCCAACATACCAAGGAAAGTGAGGGAATTAAAAAATACCAAAGGAGCAGTATCTGTGTCTTAATTCTGCTTTCTATTTTGGACCAAAGGGCTGAAAAAGCAAAAAAGAATCCATAACAATGCAAATACACAGCAAAACGATCTAAGAACCACTAATGCAAGCTTTGAAGAACATTATCTTTCTAACTTGCTTTGTGATGTGTACGTTATCTTTAAGAAATAGATTGTTTAAAATTTACTGAAATCAGTCAAAGGGAAAGCACAATATGCTCCCTTGCTAAGTTAACTGTTGGTTTTGAAACTTTCAAAGTCATTACCCATTTCTCTTGCGAGATTTTCTTTCTGGGATCTCCTTGTGAAACTGCACAGACCAGTCTTTTGCTGTCATAGCCTAGGAAGGACTAAACTACATCTCTCTTTTGGGACATGCTCTCAGGCACAGTTCAATTTCCAGATATAAACAAGCACAAAGTTACAACAAAGCAAAACTAGTTACCTGTTCCAAAAAACAATCCACTGCCTGTTTCCTTTACATGCATCTCCCCACAACTGTCTTCCAAGACCCGTCAAAGAAAAGAGTTTCCCTCCTGAAACTTACTTCTAAAGAGGCTCTGTAAAACTCCTTTGATCCACACCAGCTGCCTGCCATGACAAGCAGAGGCAGTTGACCCACAGCTCCTCAAGACCAGTCCTTCCTGCTACATGGTGTTTGGTACTACTCTCACTGTGGTTTTCCTCTATCAGAATCTAAACCACACAAATATTTACCTTAAAAGCTAAGGGAAACTATCTATTACGTGCTTGAGGCCTTTCAATTTTATTCTATTATGTCTATATATAAAAATTCAATTGTTTGTTCCTTCATCACATGTTATCACCCAGAAAACAGAGCACTGATTTGTGTGTTTTCTTCCTTACCCATTAGTAAAGAGGCTGCAATCCTCCTTTTCACTATTTACTATTAGTTTAAAATTTCACCAGAAAATAAATGCCTCTCTTATGAATGTTACACATATACAAAATATAAGAGTTAGCTACAGGAACAACCACCACCACCATCAATCAGCATATCAGGCATGAGAATTAGGTTTGATAAGACAGCTTAAAGGCTCATCAAGACAGATGCAATTTTATATTTTTGTCCTAAAAAGCTGTTTAGCAGCAAAAGACATATTAAAAAAAACCTCACCTGTTATAGACACTACTTTAAAAAGAACCATTCCAGACAAATGTAATTCATTCATTTAAGATGTTTCAACAATGAAAACATTGAGATTAAGCACCCTATTTCCCTTGTCCTTGAGTTGTACTGTATTAGCTAGACAACAGGCTTCACAGCCTGCAGAACTGCTAGTTCCACACCCCCTGTATGGATTTACCTCAGGAAATGGCACAGGGTAAAATAGTTTCAGTCACAATTTGAGCTACCACTCTACCCCCCAGTCATCTCTGAAAAACTCGGCAAGCAATATCATCATATGATACCATCATCATGGTCAGATGCAGCTCCTTTAAGCAACGGATACGTCATAGATTCTGCTTACAGTGGTTCTGGTATTTGATTTATAAAACTGACCTAATAGAGTCGCCTGAGAGTGGTTAAGAGTAAAAACATCCTACTGGAACGAAATGTTGCCCTTCTGAACATGTAAAACTAAATATCAGGAAGGAAAGATCTTTTACTTTTCATTACTGTTATTTAGGAATGCAATCCGGATCAAAACAGACACAAGTATCTGGAGGTTTGTTAATTTAAAAATCTACATCATTCCTTGGAACCTTGTGTTAACAGGAAGATAGGATGGATTTGAAGAAGGTGGGGCCATATGAAAGAGGAAAAGTATCTTTTTGACATAATTATCCATTTCCTTCAAGCCCATCTGTAATTCAGAGATTATTCTTTTTGATCCTTTTTGCCAGATGCTCTAGTCATTTACCAGCTGAGACTGAAGAAATGTAATAAGAGTATGTCTCAAGATTTGCTACACAACGTGCACAATTCTGTACACACGTGGGAGAAGAGGGACATTTTCTCAGCAGCTCACTTATTCCTATATCCTTCTCAGGGCGGTTCAATTCTCAATACAGCATTGCAGAAGTTAATTTGCCTTAAGAATGGGTTAGAAGGCCTTAGAACGGGAAGCAAAAAGAGAAAAGAAGCTTAGGGAATACTTAGGGAAGCACTACTTATACATTACAGTATCTTCCAAAACCCTCCACTTACAGATTCCAAAAACTTTGATGGAATTTTGAGGCGATGGGATGAATTTGGCCGGGAAAACGAAAAGATTTAAAAATAGGGAAAAAAAACCCAAAAAACTAAAGTGATCTACCTGACAAATGTGTTTTAACAAAGTATCCTTTGTCAGGCTTGAAATTCCTTTTTTCTGTTCAGATTGTAAATTCTTCAGGTTGGGATCTTGTCTTCATATATGTCTATAAGGCACCTACTACTCACAGTGGTACATAAATAATGAATATTGAATCACAATTAATAACCATCATCTCCCTGGAAAATCCACAGGGCAGTTTTGCCGTTAAATTGGTGTTGACATTATGAGCATTAAGTTGCCCAGATTCTTCCCTTGAGAAGGGACTTTGGTAGGATCACTCTGGCTTCTGAGGGCATGCAGCTGCCACAAAGACTAGATGCTTAGGGAATGCTGCAGAGAAGCTGTAACTCTACAATAGTATCTAGGACTCAAAAGATCTCAGGTCATCCATGGGTTAAGAGGGACATGCTCTTGCCAGAAGGTAAATCTTATCCCCTCACTGCATGACACAGTAAAAATTCAAGAGCTTAAAGAGCATCAGGTTTTGCTTCTCACAGAGCATTAGTCTGCTGGAGCAGTAGGCAGCTGACCTATGTACTAGCAGATCTGAAATCACTGCTAATATTGAGGAGAATAAGAATTCTATTCCAGCCAATGGAAACTATTTTAGCTACTTTTTTCATCTTACAAATAGGATTTACAAGGCTATTTTTTTCTTTTAAGAGAATTCTAATGCCTCTCAGGTTCAGATAGTGACAGCTCTTGTCTTAGACAAAGTTAGCATATTCATTACCAGAGGAATTCTGTTTCCCACTGTTTTGGGGTTTGTACAGTTCTTTGCAGAATGTGGATGTAAAGCGGAAAGCAAATTCTCTTGTTCTCATTATTTTATCACATCTTCCAATAAGCTGAGATCAAGCTCCTTCCACTAATTTAGTTATGAGATTACAGAGTTCAGGAATTATTTTCAGAGAGATGAACGGTGAACCTGGCACGTAGTCAATATAGTCAAGGAATGTAGTTGAGGGTAACGGTATAATTTTTCTTTCTTCCTTTATTATTATTAATGGAAAACACCACATTCCTCATTCTCTGGGGCTATATTTAAAGAGAGGATGATCTAGGTGTTGTCTCCATAGCCTTCTTGAAGTACGGTGTCAATGCAGGTATCAGCATCAAGATAACCGAGAATTCCTAGCTGATCACAGATCCGGTATTATTTCCTGAAGTATGTGATTTGGAATACATTACTCAGCATTGGTTTGTGTGTAGTTGTAAGATTTGTCCCTAGTCTGTTTTCCAAACAGATAAACCTTGATATGTCAACCAGCATGCATTTTAATCGCCACAATAAACCATCCCTTGTTGTCTGCACAGGTATATGACAACTTTGACCCAAAAGACGCCATCATTCTCTCTCAAGCCCCTAATATACAGGAAATTATTGCTGTTTATTCTGTACTTCAGAGTAGTTTTCTGTGTGAATTACCTAAATGCCTTCCATTAGGGTAAATAATCTTTAAAGAGATTTCTGTCAAACGGTTTTCTGAGAAATGATCCACTCTATAAAAAAAACTTCATTTAGGTACCTAAATCTCTATTTTAGACTTTACCAGGAATCATAATTTCCTACCTTGTACATTAATTACATCCTGGCAGAAAAACATTCATCATAATTTAAAGAATGGGTCAAGAAGCCAGAAGAACCCAGTAATGGAGTCCTCTGTGGTGCCATACAAAGAGAAGTTTTTCTGAATGTACGAACATTGTGTTGGTTACGAAAAAGTTTAATGGACGATAACGTAGAACACTTCCACCTGGAAGCTGTGTATTCAAAACCTCTAACATCCCAGGTAGCAACAGGGTTTTACAGAGAACAACTGCAGTGGATTGTCATATGCAGTAGTAGAACTATTACCTTAGGGGCTTTATATTGATATATTTTCCTCAGCTTTAACTTGTTCATGCATCATATCTCTGGAGCAAACTATCTGATTGTACTTGTGGTATTTGACCTATTTTTCTACACTTTGTGAGCAAATACAAATAAACCTCCCCACCGTTTCAGCATTCTAAGTAAACTAAAGCCCCTACTTAAAGATGAGAACACCCTGAAAAGCCTTTTTACACCTAAATCCCAACAGGCCTTTTCAAATGCTAATCTGCATGTTAGTCAAGCAACAGTTTTAATCCCAGCACTGCCATCTACTGAAAAGATCATTATAATATGTCTTTCCAGAAGACATGCTTTAATTCAAAGACAATTTATTGTTTCACTAACTGGATTACTGGATAAATGGAGTTCCTAACCAGATAAAACTCTATAAACTATGCTATACAGTCTGGCAAGATAATCAAGTGACTTTAAAATGTATATAAATCCATTTATAGGAATGATGATGTTTCAGCAGTAGTGAATAGAGGAGTATCAACTAGCTGTGAATAACCTTCCCTAACTTTGATCTACAGAAAATAAATACTAGCTGAATCAAATGAGAATGAAATCAAATACAATTTCAATGCAGTAAATCCAGACATTAATCAATTAATTATTTAAACAAAGCACCTGAAATTAGTAAATCCATCTTTCCAAGCTGTAGAGGGATCCATGTGAATGGAACACCAGAAACACTATAGTACCTGATAAAATTCTCTTTTCCCTAGATAAGAAAATCTAAATAATAACTGGGCCCAAAAATCTCAGTTACCTATGTATGATCTTTAGTTGAATACCTGCCAATTCCATATAGGTTGAATGCATTTTAATGGCCAGATAACTCGTTATACCTCATTTGCTTAGTGAAACAACTCTGCACACTGTTGGTGGAGAACTGATTAGGCCTCAAACTACTGATTGCGTTTATCTGTTGGATTTCCTGCACCAGGTGGTTTAGTTATTCCCAGCATTTCTGAAGTTTCCACTTGGGGAAGTAAGCTCTAATTTCTAGAGGAAAAAATCCAGTAGGTCAAGTCCTAGTGATAAAGAGAAGTAGGAAAGCGTCTTCACGTTTCTTTAGTGTGGGTTGAAACTATCACTATACAAAAAATTGATGCAAGGTATTTAGCGTTTTTCCTTAGCCCAGCTGCGGGTGGCCAGGGCACTGTGGGGGCCAGGGGCTCCCAGTAGGGCAGGGCCCATCTTCTGCCCTGAGGGCGCAGGGCCCCAAGGGCAGCCAGGGCAGCCCCAGCCCCAGGTGGCAGGCATAAGGCACCGCTGCAGGTCGAGGCTGGGGCCAGGGAGTCCTGTGTGCAGACCGGGGCCGAGCCACAGTGGGGCTGGGTCTGACAGCATGTTATAGCTGCTCCTAGTATGCATTTTCTTCCTTTGGAGGTGTTTATACTCATCGTGTTGATCTGATCACCCAGTTCACAGACTACCACTGGGCAGAGTAAAATTTTTTAAAAAAATAATAAAAAAAAGCTATGAAAGTGTATTTTAGAAATGTTATGTTCTTAAATCCTCAAAAATTGAAAACTGAAATACTTTGACTAAAATCTGTGTAAATTTTTAAAATGACCAGTAAAGGTATAAACTCAAAACGTGCACCAACTATTTTTCCATTGTTTTGATCAGCTTTTTGGCATCAAAGGACTTGCAGTTAGCCAGACCGTTCACTTTAAATGACTAGATCTCAGTAAACAGCAGCACAGAACAATGAATAGCAGGAATAGCAGCACTCTCACAAGGAGCATGCAAGGTGTGTGAGGGTGATGCAAGTGAACCGAGGCAGACTAGCAGGTCCAAAATGATCCTGATGATATCTGTTGACTGATCAGCAAAAGAGAACCCGCTCTTAGGAAGTGCAACACCCTTTGCTTCCCATTGGCACTGATAGGAGGTGATTACCAATGGTGTCTGTATTTCCACCAGCTGGTAGGACCGATGAGTCATTTGCAGACAATGAGAAGAACTAGCATAAAAGAAGAGGTTGTTTTAAAAAAGCGAAAGGGTATGAAGACCCTTGAAAAAAATAGTATAAAGAAAAGAAAAATAAGGAAGTGCTCAGAATTCTGTCCAATTCATGCATTTTGAGCCAAATATACAAAATTCTAAATCTTGTATCTATTTTTGTGACTTGATTTCTTCCATCTATATTGGAAATCACTTGTAAAAGCCACCTCTCTTCTTCTGCCGTGTTCCTCCATTGTCACATCAAACAGTACTTAACTTTTCTATGATGCTCTTCTCTTACTTTTTTGTATTGCATCATTTCACAGCTTCACTCTTTCCCTATACCCATTTCTCTCTGCAGCCTGACCAGACGCGTTACATCTCCTGAAACCCCACTTATTTCTTCCATTGCTCACTCCACAATTTTTCCCCTATTTGTTACACCTTTTGCTCCAAGCCTCTCATTCTGTAAACTCTTTCTTTTCCACTCTTGTAAAAAAAATACAAGCCTCTGACTATCATTCCAATGTTTCAAGACCTAGCCCATGTTTTCTGCCTTCTCTTCTCCCTTGTCCCATCTCTCATTTCCTTAATTCATTTTCATTTCCACTACTAGCTTTTTCCAAGTAGGACCCCAGATTTCATTTTATTCTGTTCTCTTGCCTTCGTATGTTCTTCAATTTGCCACTCATTGCTTGTCTCTTTTGACATATGCTTGTTCCCTTTTCTTCATATTTGCCTGACTGCGCAGAAAGACACACAATGGTAAAAATATCAATGAAAAAAGTACATTATTCCTATAGCTGGTGCTGAAGCATTGAGACATTGTCTAAATGTCATAGAGTATAATCACAAATTTTCCTCTGCACTTACCAAGCCTGAAGAATCAATACTGGGAATGCCAGCTCCACATCCTTATCTCTTCACCTATTGCCTATTATTAAGCGTACCTGGAGTGCATCCTGGATCCAGGATTTTGTAGAAAGACTGCTGAGGCTCAGCCAGCCCTTGGATCATACTCTCACTGCTCATCCATGTGAGCACCAACGGCCAGGGGTGACTAGAGTGACCATGAAGGGCTTGAGAAGCCAGGTGGTGTCTCTTCAGTCTTACCGGTTAAAAGGAAAGGCTCAGGTAGAAGCAGAAGCATCCTTTGCGGCAATACCGTGTAGGTACCACTGCTTGTGTGGCTGGTATCACATGCAGGGCTTTGGCATCTGTGACTGCAGGAACCCCTCTGAGGAATGAGAACCAGGTCATTAGAGAAGGTCTCTGAGGCTAGAGAAAACAAAGTGTCACATCTCTCTTCAAGAAGGGTGAGAAAGATGATCTGGGACACTACAGACTAGTCAGCCTCATCTCAGTCTCCTGGAAGAAAATGGAGAAAATCCTACTTGAATTCATCCATAGGGACATGAAGGACAAGAAGATGAATGAGTAAAACTAGCATGGATTTAGTAAGAGAAAATCATACCTGACCAACATGACTGCCTCCTCTGATGACTGGTTTGGTGGGAAAGGGATGCTGTTTGCCTTGAACTTAAGAAGGCTTTCAATATAGTCTCCCACTGTATCTTTGTAGCCAAGATGAAGCGCTATGGACTGGATGCATAGACTACAAAATGGATGGAAAACTGGTTGGACCAGCAGGCTCAAGGGACAGTGAGCAGCAGTTCAAAGTCCATCTGCCAGTCAATTACTAGTGGCTTTCCTCACAGGTCAGTACTGATGCTGTTACCATTTACTGATCTTCATTAGTGGCCCCAATGACAGGACAGAATGCACCTTCAGCAAGTCCCTGGAAAATATCAGATTTAGGGAAAATGATGAATAAACTAAATGGCAGGGCTGCTAAATGATGGGATCTCAATAGACTGGAAAAATAGGTTAACGGAGACACAAGAAGTTCAACAAAGGCAAGTGGAAAGTTCTGCACTTGGGATGAAGTATCTTCATACAGCAGTACAGTCTGGAGGGTGACTGGATAAAAAGCAGCTTTGCAGAAAATACATGGGGATCCTAGTGGATAATAAGTTAAACATTAGTCAGGACAGCAGCCTTGCAGCAATGAAAGTTAATTGCATAGCTGGATGTATTAGCAGAAGCATAGCTGGTAGGCCAAGGGAAATGATTATTCCTCTATATTTTGCCCTTGTGAGACCAGATCTATAGTATTGTACCCAGCTTTGGTTTGGTTCCCAGTACAGGAAAGACAGCGATGTTGTGGAGTCTGTCCAGCAGAGAAACATGAAGATGGTAAATCTCCCCAGAGCCTACAGAGTATTTTCAACAGATCATTCAATCTACGTTATTGAGTGGTTAAATATAGCTGAGAACTTCTTTTCAAATCCAGATTCACTCACCATCTACACTACTTACAAAAAAACATACTCTAATTTGTAGTCTTAGGTCCAGCACCTGAGCACTCTTGAGATACTGAGCTTCAGTTTTGCCAAGATGTTTAAATATTGCCTCAGCTTCTCTTTCACTGCACCTAGCTGGCTTGGGCATGAAAAAGATGATAGCAGTACAGACTCCATCCAATAGATAGCCTGAGCCGAGCTCTTTTCAAGCATGATGTAGACATTTTAACCCTTATGTACGGTAAATCTGACAATCAGTACTGTGGCAGGAAAGCCTGCTGCTTATAGGGCTAACATGTTAAAGTGCGCTTGCTAATCCGCTTTTAATCATTTAGTTCAGCCATAACCCGTGAACGTCTGAAAAACAGTAGTGCACAGATAAAAAGCCTACCACAGGCAGGCACCCTAGGGAGGACCTGGACATGGAGAAAAATAAGCAAGGCTCTTTTTACATACAGGAAAAATTAGATCTTATTATATAGTGTATGTGGTCTCCTCTCTTATTTTTTCCTCTTTTCTTCCAAGGGCTAGCCTACTTCTTAACCGAGCAGAAGAGAAATACATGAACCAAAACATTTTTCTCACTTTTTATAACATGCCCCGTGGTCTGAAATGTGTTAGCTTCAGTTTGATTGCTGATTCCCATAGCTATGTAAATACAATTCTGTAAAGTCTTTGCTCAAGGATGACTTGGATATTTGCTACATAGTGCAGCATTCTGTGCATGGGTGAAAGACACGGTGTAATATATCTGTATCAATCCACTGCCCTTTACAAACAATTTGGCACTCACTAATCACATATACACACTTAATCTCATTTGAGTTGCTTATAGTTTCCTATGTTATTTTGTTAATTGCATCAAAGGTAGAGCTCTGGGAAGGAGTTTTAAATACAAATGTTTGTCACATAAAACCATGGATGTGAAAACCATACATGTGAATACACATGTATGTGCATAAGGATCTTTCTCCTAGTGAGTAAAAATAAAATTGGAAAACTCTTTATCTTTTCTCCACTGAAGTTACAGTAGAATTCCATATTCTTAGTTTTGATAAAGTGACAATATAATGCATCATTACATAGAAAATGGTCATACTCCCTAAAATTAAGTCAGCACATAAAGATTATTGTTGCTAAAAACTAAGTATAAGGGACACACTTTCCCATTCTATAATACACATCATAGGTTTGCCAACCGGGACTGGGGCCAGAAGAGGAAGAGACAATCTCCAGTCTGTGATATTTTCCTGTCTAGTGATTTGATGCAATTCCCAGGACGCATTACACAGCACTACAGGTTCACTCATCACAAAAGCTTACAACAGAACTTGAGACAATGAAAGTTTTTTATTAATAACTCTGTGCTTCACTTTATCCTGAATGTTACCTAAAGGGTGGCACCTCTCGGCACTTACATGTATACTGTCATCTGCTATCGCTCTATGTACTTTTGGATGTAAGCAGAGATAAACGGCTTTACATTTACAAATACTATAAATAAAATAATAATTAATTTACTTGGGAAATGCTTTGGAGAAAAAGAAGGCCAAACTGTATAGGGAAAAGTTAACTTTCTGTTCATCCGTTCCTAGCTAAAAGTATATTTTATGTGCATGTATACCTACAGTACATACATGTGTATATTCACATGCAGATACAGATAAACGCATTTCAGAAAAGCGATTTCTGTGAATTGAAATATGTCAGGTGTAATGAGAATGCTATATAACAACTATTAATTACTAATTGATGAGCTTATGTTTCTGCCGAGTCATTACATCAATACGCAGAACAAGAGTCTTTGAATTCAGTCAATCTCACAAATCAATGTAGATTCTTTTTTAGATTCCCATAGTAAAAGTATTTGTTCTGTATTACAATGGAAGTAATCTCAGACAACATCATTATGTTTCAAAAACTTAACTTTCCTGAGTTTTGGAGCATTTGTTTCTACCACCTTAATTTCTGTTGATGCAGATCTTTTTTTATACGGAATTCATAACAGCAGTCATTATTTACTTCCCCGTATCTTGCTAGAACACTGTTTACATTATCTGTGGCACAGATCTGCAGAGATCTGCAGATCTGCAGATATCCAAGAAGTTAGCCATCTTTATTTGCTGATGAAAAGCAGGGGAGATTCACTAAATATTTTCAATGTATTTTGCCTGGAAAGAAATATAATATACGAGGTATATTTGGCATATGAGGTGTATTTTAATGATAACATTCAGATGAGCATGGTATAAAATAAAGCTACTGGTCTTTGGATTTTACTGATAATGGCTAATAAGAAAAAAGATCAGCTGTATGATTATATTGTATAATACCAGAACCACTGCTGTTTTGAAAATGGATTTATAACATTAGTTCACAAGATATTTGTAAGTATTCAGTTATGTTATCAGGATTAAGATTAATATTGAAATATATTTTAACTGAAGAATGTTTTTCACGTTAGCTAAGGGTTTGCATTGATTGTTATCACTGACTTTTGAAGTAAATCTACTATGTGCCTAACTACAGCTGTGATGCGTAACATTAAGTCTCATGAATTTATAACCAGTTAATATGATCTGCTTAACAGGCAATCAGAAATGGTAAAATCCTGTTTTGCACATTCTGATGGATGAAGATAAGCCAAATAAAGGAATCTGCTCCATTAAGAAAAGGGGTATTTTACAATGAGTCAGTATCATTTACCACCATGATTAAAAATGAGTATGACTCATCGCATCAAACATGGTTCTGGAATACTTGTTGTACAATACAGTGTGAGATTCAAGATCTAGAAATAATGCATTGTTTCAAAGACTGTCACCGGCCTTTCAACAGTAAATAAAAAATGTGAATCCTTTTTTGTCTTTAGCTATATATATTTGCTTAATGGACTTAGAACTGATAAGTCATAACCCGTAAAAATCATAAAGTACATTAGTGATACTGATTTTTGGGTGCTTGTTAACACTGGAAAGTTGTCCTGGATTAAAGCAGGCTACTAACTGTAACAGCTATTTTTAAACAACTTCACCTCTGATCCTTTCTATACCAGAAATGAGTGTCACATTATGCAACATGAAACCACTTTCAGCTATTTCTGAATAATTCCACCAGTAAACAAACCCTTTTAGCCTATCGTTTACTTTGACAGATAGTCCAAGATATAAATCCTTCAATAAAAACAGAATGTTCTTTTTAAAAGTTAAAAAGTCTCAGCCGGCAAACACAATGCAACTTCTAAACATCTTAGTTTTGCCGTCTCTGTCGCCCTCCTCCTCCCACCCAGAATGAACTGATCCAGCCTGCAAGATGCTGACCGTTAACAAGAAACACTGCACATCCATCACACCCACTGCCTCAGAGGGAGTTGAGGGCACACAGGTTTTTGCAAGACCAACTTCAAAGTATGAATATAAAATTCAAAGATCTAGAGGAAGGCAATAAAGTGGAGGATGAGTATTTATTGCTCCTAATATAGCTCCTGGTTTCCACCACACAAAAAGTGCTCTGAAGAAACACTGAGACTGTGGTTCCCAGAGACACCTAGGTGAGAGGCTCACAGCTGGTCCCTGGAAGGTAAACAGTCAAACGTACAGTGTTTTCTTAGGAATATTTTATGACGATGTTCCACAGCAATTTATGAGCTGTTAGTAGAAATATTGGGTTATTACTACCACAGGAGTCAAGAGGTGGTTTTGCACCACTGGACTGCTTCACTGCAATATGTGTTTTACACTTACTAACTCCCAGGGTACCTCTCGACATGAAATTTACACCAACTCTGAATGCTATCCAAATGATTTATTTTCATAAATTACTTGCTAAATAAGCCTATTACTAATGTGCTAGGAGACTTTTAAGGAACCTTATATATATCTTGTTGCATCCAACAATGCTGCTGATGTAGCTTTGCCCTCTCCGATATATAAAATAGATTAGGATATCCTCACGCCTTATATATATTTTGAAATGTCTACTCTTTTAAATGATAAACAGTTTTCACCTTCTTAAATTCAGATGCAAAATCAAGTACAAGGGGAAGAGGAATAACTGTTGCCACAGAACGCTCCAAAAAAAAGAAAAAAAGCCATGGAGGTAATTAGTATGCAGTAAGAATTTACTGCCCAGTTTCCATGTAATTTAACAGTCTATATAAACAGTCCTAACTGTGTAGCTTAGCATGGAGGATGCACAACTAGAACAGGGAGAAAGGCAGTAGATTAGAGACCATCTTTCCATTCAGAAGAAGGCTGAAGTAATCATAAATTCACTTTTAGCTGTATAAAATAAGCACAGTCAAAATTACTGCACTTGAAGTGAGATATCCAGCTTCTGCAGTCTGTGTGTGGCCTAAGAAGCCCCCAAGAATATCTCTATGGACAATCTTGTCATTAGCCTTGTTTGGCTTAGGAGAGAACCAGAGCTAAGACATCATTGCCTTACTCACACCGGAGGAACTGAGACGAATGGGACAACTGAAAGTGATTATGGTAGGCAGAATTTTAAAAAAGGACCGAGGGAATGTTATAGAAACTGAAAACTTACTACCATGAACCCAACCCAACATATATTTTCCTGATAGATGTGATCAAATTTCAAACACAAAAATTCAAATCTAAAAATAGTTTTGCAGTATTTTCCATCAAAGCAAACTGCTTTTATGTTTTTTTTTTTATTAGAATAGAAAAAGATTGTTACTGATCTGGGTTTTATTTGTTGAATCAAACATAGCCCTGTGATAATTTGCAACTAGAACCATTACAGCGTCATGACAGTGCACGAAGAAGAACCAGAAAACATAACCTAATAAAAAAGAAAACCTGAAACTCACTAGTTCAGTAGTCAGGCCAAGCGAAATGCCAAAGCACACAAACAACATCAAAGGTGAAAATGCACCAAAATATCCAATATCAAATCAGTTTAAGTTTTAATAATCTGAGGTATCATAAGCAACACAGATAAGATTTTTTTAAGAATATATGACTTTAATTGACTTTGTCCCTTTAATGATAAATTTACAATGAAAATGACACGTCCACCATAATTTTGAAATACAACATAGCTACCACTCATTTGCTGAAAATGCCTTTGCGTTATATTTGTTTGTGGCAGAGGAATAAATATGACAAAAATAAATTCTTATACACATCCACTCTTGTGGGCTTAATAGCAAGATAAGATATTTCAGATTAAATAAATTAAGATAAAATCAAATCAAATCATATAAAAGTCCCTCTCAGATCTCCTCAAGCAAGAATTTCCTCAGCACACTATTACGCCAACTTTCATATGTAAGGGAAGAAACAAGATCTGTTTATCGTGAATGAGGCAAAACGTTGCATTGGACATTGGTCTGACATTTTACCTCTTGTTGATTGGGACCAATAACTTCTCCTAACCTCCAGTGCTCCAGTGGGGTGCACCCCAAGGACTCTGAAGCCATCAGTATTAGGAAGAGCACACACAGCAAATAAACACACGGCACCGGTGCAACTTCTGGTGCACTGATTCTCTGAGGCCCCTCTCCCAAATACTGTCAAAGATGCTAACAGCGACTCGTCATATACCTGCCATGGAGGCGGCGTGGAGATCGTTTTATTTAATTTTGAAGAGAAAGAGTGTGCTCTGCCGTCTCTCTGTGCTCCCAAAATGTGTACTCAAGCATTAGTGAACAAATATATCAAATAAATATCAGACAAAATCACCCAAAATACACTTGGTAATGCAAAGAAAGGATATATTTTAGGGTATGGTCAGATAAGATATTTGAAGCTTCCACTGTTGCTTCTAGAAATGTCAGGACAATTCAGAAATGTCAGTTCCTTTTACTGGTTTCCAGATTGTAATTGAAGGATCATGTAGCTCTCTCTCTTTCTCTCTCTTTCTCTTTCCCTAAATAGGTCTATAAAGATCAGCTGGAAAGCGCAGACAGAATTGTTCACTGGTTGGCTTTACTTGGAGCTACAGGGTATATACGTGCTGTGTTTTGTCTTATTGATCAATCTAGCTTACATTTTTAGCATACACAAATAAAAATCAGAAAAAAGAAAAACTTGATGAAAAACACGAACAACACAAAACAAAGAAGGTTCCAATCGTGCAAATTTTGCTTCACTGGATAAAGCACTTCTTGACACAGTAATGTCCAGAATCCCCCTCCCCCAGAAAAATACAGGACTGAGACTGAAGCCATTCTTTTTTTTTCCTTTTTTTTTTTTCCTTAAGGCTATACAACACAAAGAAAGAAAGCATGGAAAGAACACCTTATTGGGCTGAACACTTCATTCTTCTGGCCCAGGAGTGAGCCTCTGATAAAACGATTGTGTGGTCCGAGTTACTTGTCTCATCGGGACAACAAGAAGAGAAAGAAAAGAGGGAAAAAATGAAAGAGAGAGGAAAAAATGAAAAAGAAGAAGAAAGTCAATGATCCCAACAATAAAATCCAAAATTGACTTTACAATCACAGGTACAAATTGCTCAGGTCGATAATTTCATTTCTCCTAAAGATCACTGTCGTCTAAAACTAATTAGAGGCGCAGGTTTCCCAAGGAATTGTCAATATTCAAAGCAAATGTTGGAGTTTAGAAGGTTATCATTCTTCTACTGTGACAGTCTGACAGGGCGACTGGAAATATTGTCATGTGCTGCCAAGTTCAGGGTGTTGTTAACGATTGAATCCTTGCTCCGGCTCATGGATCTGTCTCCTATTCGGCCTTCTTTTATAGTGGAAAGACTAAGAAGCCAGAAAAGGTTGAATATTTCCACCCTCCCATGAGGTTACCCCTTTCCAGTTTGAGATGCACTTTGTCTTCTCTTTCCATGTGGAGCAAGACCCCGTTGCTGGCTGCTTCTCTGGTGACATCCTGATCCCCTGCAAAAGCTGAAATCACTGGGTAGCCGTTTTGCATTAAACTTACCTAAAAAGTGCAAGGAGAGAGAATATGAGTTTTCTCAATACTCCCAGTGACTTGTTTGTCCTGTGCATTTCATTAAGCTTTTGCACAGGTTAAAAACAGGGTTGAATTAAGCTAAGGCAACGCCTAATTTCTGTCATGCACAGAGACCCCTTTAATTAAAATAATCCCCAGCCTCGTTCTTCACTTGCCGAGTTTGCAAATGCCCCTTAGCATCTAGAGACGAATATCTGTAAATGGAAAGAAAGCATCTTCTTTAGATCGCAACCCACCTGTATGGTTTGTCTGTTATAGACCTTGACCACGTGGAAACTGAAACTATATATCCCTTTTCTTGGTGCTACAAATATACTGGAAGCAAGATCAAAATGGTTGCCAATATTAACTAATACCTGGAAAGTAGACAAAAAAAAAAAGGAGAAAGAGAGAAAGAGAGAAATCAGACCCCGCCTTAAACAAGCACCAGTGAAAATCTAACATGAGCTCCATGGCTGATAAAAAGCCTAGTCGAGATGGCATTTGTAGCACAATTAAAAGGGCACTACAGGGGAATGGAGTCAAGTTAAGGGCATTTAAAAAGCATCACAGGTTATAAAACGATTTAGTTATATAATGATGCGCTCGAAGCCGTTAGATGAAGTGCAGATGTCCACACTGTACTGTCAATAAAACAAGTTTGGCAGGTGGGGGGGGGGGCAGAGGGGCAAGCAAATTAAAAAAAAAAAACAAAACAAAAAGCTCTTCAATTCACAATGCAAATATAAGCTTTTTAGATTGTACTACTGAAACTAGATCTGCCCTCGAATTTAATAGGATATACAACTAAAACTGGACTGGGAAATCTTTCAGTAAAGGAGGAGTGGATGCACAGCATCAGTAGCAACTGACACTTCATGCTGCTCTGTCCGTCCCTCTGGAGGGCTGTGCTGGCTGACCTGGCACCCTCCATGGGAGGCCTGCTCCTCTTCCCCAACTTCCCCAAGAGCATTCCTAATTTGCCATAAATTACAAGGGTCTTCAAAAGAAAAAGGAGGGAGGGGGGGGAACGAGCTGACCTCTCTGGCAGAGGTGCAACGGGCCGCTTGAAAGCAGCAGCCACAACATGCTCACATGGAGGCTGGCGGTGAAGATCGCCAGGATTTGGCAGCCGGGGAACCCCAGCTCATCCGGCCGCTCTCCCTTCCCAGCTCTGAGGATGGGCAACCTGTTTTAGCTCAAAGTCAAGGCTAACAAAAAATAAAATGCCTGTCAGGTATGCCTGCCGGCTGCCCGCCGTGGGGTGGCCCCGCTCTCACCTGGGTACCTGGCTCGCATCATTTCCTACATGGCTTAACACAGCTCTGCGGGCTACGACCTCTGCTTCAGCTGTTTTAGTGAAGAAAAAGACAAAGCAAACCTCCCTTCCAGTAGGGGGAAAAAAAGCCCCTCGAGCCTTTCCTTTTAAATAGCCAAATCCTACTGTTTCCAAGAAAGTAAGGGAAAAAAAATGTTATTGTGGGAGCTCCGATGGAAAGATGCCTCCAAACTCCTGAGAACAGAGCGTTGCAGGATAAATCACGTAAAATACGTGATACATTTTTTTTTTTTTGCTACTAATCTGACTTTATGGGATCTTGAATGTGAGGAATAGCTGTGCAAACTCATTAGAAGGACGACAGGCAAACAGAGGACCAGCAAGCGGACCGACCGATGAATGGAGAAAACAGTTTGCATGTGTGCGTTTTGGCTCACTCTGAAATACTACTTCAGGATACAGAGGCAGCAGAATAAAGTAAATTTTATCACAAAATAAAACAAAACAAAAAGAAAAAAAAAAGAGCAGCAGGACAAAGTATGGGCTCCAGGAGGCAAGCAAGGCTGTGGGGAAGCCCTGCCCAGGGAAGGGGCAGTACGACTAGGCAGGATGGGCTCCAGCTGCCCACTGCTCTGCCCGGGGCACACTGCGCAGAATAAACCCGCTCCTAACCCGCTCCTAACCCACCCTCAAGTAGTTTGACGGGAAACTCCCTCTTCTTCCTCACTCCTCCCTTCCCCAGAGAGGTGCTATAACATTGCCCAGAGCGCTCCGAACGGGCAGGTCCAGCGACTCCCCAGTAGCAAATCTCTGTCCTCCGCTTGCCCTGAATATTAGCATTTCCGAGGGAGCGCTGAGGAGGGAAGCGCACTCCTCCGCCCCAGATATCCCCCCGCACAGGTCTGGGGCTGCTGCCTGGGGCCACCCTGGGCTGCCTGGCGGGGTCCTGCCGCGACGCCCCGAGGCACCAGGGCGCACCCTCCGCAGCAGCGACGGGACCCGCCAGGCAGTCAGCCTCTCCCCTTCCCACCAGCCGGCTCCGGAAAAGCCCGGAGCAGACTAAAGCAACTTCCCAAACTCCTTCTGGGGAGTTGAGCTATTAAACTGTTATAGAGCTGGTGACTCGCTAGTAAAAGGAGAAACAAAGGAGGAAAGAAGGGAGTAAAGGGAGAAAAGAAAGGGAGAAAAGAAAGGGAGACAGGAAGAAAGTCAGAAGGCAGCCGCGGTAACCACGCGGCGTCAGGAGAGGGGTGCCGGGGAGCGGTGTCCGCGCAGGAAGGATGGGGCCGGGTCGGGAGGGGAGCAGCAAAGGTAAAGCAGGCGGCAGCTGACCTGGTCGAAGTAGATGGTCATGGTGCGGTTGCTCATCTCGGAGGGCTCGTGGTTGGTGCTGCGGGTGGCCGAGAAGGCCACCTTAGCGCTGCCCGAGCGCACCGAGATGCCCAGGGAGGAGGTGATGGCGCCGTCGGCCGACGGGCTGGAGTCGCACACCACCAGGCACTTCCCCTCCAGCACGATGGGCTCCGTGTCGTTTTGCGCCCGCACCGGGCACCCGGCGGGCAGCAGCAGCAGCAGCAGCGGCAGCGCCGCCGCCAGGCAGCAGCAGCAGCCGCCCGCCGGCTCCGGCAGCGCCCCCCGCCGCCGCCGCCCCATGCCCAGCGCCGGCCCGACGCCACCGCCGCCGCCGCCGCCGCTGCTGCCGCCGCTCCGGCTCGCCGCCGCCATCGAGGCGCCCCGCGCCGCCGCCGCCGGGCGGGCGCGGGGACGCGGAGGGGGCTGCGCGCCTGCTCCCGCCGCGGCGCCCCGCGGCCAGCGCTCTGCGCGACGGCGGGATGGGCAGCGGCGGCGCGGCCGCGCCTTCCTCCTCCTCCTCCTTCTCCTCCTCCTCCTCCTCCTCCTCCGCCGCCGCCGCCTCCTCCTCCTCCTCCTCCTCCTTCTCCTCTGCGCGGGGCGCGGGAGCGTCCTCACAGGGCGGGCGGCGCGCAGCCTGCCAAGGGGAAAGGCAGCGGTGAAGCAGCGGTCTGCTGGCGGATAATACGCGCGCACGTAGGGGCCCCACGGCGCCGGGCAAGCACGGCCCGATCCCTCCCTTTCCCCCCCCCCCCAGGCTCCCCACCTGGCACAACAGGTTTGGGAGAGACCTCGACGCCAAGAGCCTCCTTCCCCCGCGCCTTGGCAGCGGGTAGCCCCGCAGCCCCAGGGCTACGTCGAGGCGAGAGGGGGACAAGACGGCAGATTTCCCTCCAGAGCCCTGGCGGAGCAGCCTGCGGGGGCGTCGGGGGGTCCCCTCCCCGCCTCACCGCCGCAGCCCGGGGCTCCGAAACCCATCCAGCTCCCCGAGCCCCTCTTCTTGTTACAGCTGCGAGCCGGGTTTTCCTCGGGCTCCTAGGGCCCCAGCCACCACGGAGGGAGATTTGTTAAACTGTTATTAAACGCTCCCTCACCGCCTCGCTGGAGCAGCTCCTCCAGCCCCGGGGCCCGCAGGGGGAAGGGGAGCCCCCCGCCCCCGCCGGCCGCCGCCCCGCTCCCCGCCTGCCGCTGCGGCGCTCGGGCACCAACTTGTACTTTCCACCTCTCCGTCCCCCGGGCCGGCCAACTGCGGTCCTGCCGATCCCACGGGCTCGGTAAACTCTCGGGAAGGAAGCGGCAGGCTCAGGCATCCCCCCAGCTCCCACGCCCAGCATGCACACAGGCGGCAAAACCTCACCCGGCTTCTCCCTGGGAAGTTGCTCCTCAGTTTTCAGCGCTCGCCAGCGCACACTGGGAGCTCGCTTGCCAGAGATCCCCCCACACCCCTCCCCCGAGACATCTGTATCACTGCCCTTAACGCCGCATCTTATTATGGCTATTATTCAAAATCATATTTTGCGAAGGGAACAGCCTGCGGGGAAGGGAACGGCCTTTTTACCTGGGAGGTCCATGACGGGAGAGGAGGGCTGGCTAGGTAGCTCGTCCGTGAACTTGTATTGCTTAGAGAAAATGAGCCCAGATTGCGCTGGCGGAAAGAAAAGGAAACAGGAGTCGCCTCTTTCTCTCCCGCCCATTGCCAATAATCCCCCCCCAACCACCACCACCACCCCCCCACTTCCTCCCTCCTCCCCTCTTTCACACACACAGACACACACACACGCACACGCACACACACGCACACACACGCACACACCCACTCGCACCCGGCAGGGCTTCACACTCCCGGAGCGGAGCGGAGCGGAGCGTGGCCCCGGGCACCCCCTCCCCGGCTCCGCACCCCCTTCCCCGGCCCCGCACACCGACTCCCCACCACGTCTCTACACCCCACCCCTGGCTCGCACCCCGGCCGGCAGCGGCGAGGAGAGGAGCTCGTACTGCGGCGGCTTCCCCGAGGCGCTCCGCGGCAGCTTTTCACAGATTGCTGAGAAAAGCCTTACCCCCTTCATTCCCCGTTACTTATACTTAAACCCATCAGGTTAAGAGACCTCTGCACGAACATGCCACTGACACGTTAGCGCTTGCTGCCAGCTGCTGCGGTGACACCGCAAATCATCATGAAGTGAGGGCGAATTAGCATTTATTGGCTTTAATAACGACAACAATAAAAATAATATTAAAAAAAAAAGAAAAAGAAAAACGCATTGTTTGGGGCAGCCGGGGCCGTAACGCACCCCGAGGGGCCGGCTGTCGGTGCCTGCCCCTCCGCACCTCGGCGCCTGGCCGCGCGGCTCCGTCTTTATTAAGGAATTTATTTCCCGGGGTCGCTGCAGCCCCTCGCCCCGCGCCCCGCTCCGCACCGCGCCGCGCCAAGAGCGGGCTTGTGGCGCCACCTAGCGGCGGCGCGGCGGCGCCCGGGGCCGGGGCCGGGGCTGCGGTGCGGGCGGCCCGGGGTCACCGCCCGCTCCCGCCGCCTGCGGGGCCCCGGAGCGCGACGTCTGCTGCTCCGTCCTGCCTTACAGAGCCAACGCGGCGGTAATGACGACGTGTGTCACGCTCAAGGTTAGCATCAGATAGTGTTACCGGATGCCTTTTTTTTTTTTTTTTTTCACGCGTCTCAGCGTGTGTGGCTGCTGCTGCTGAGAGGTTAGCGCCAGTACAAGGCAGGGCAAGCTCTAGCAATGAAGTCTGGTGAAAAAGCAGTGCATTTCCATGCATTTCTCTCCGCTGCGAATTGGTTTTCTGGCTGCATATGACATTTTCCTCGAGATCCCAGCACTCAGCACCTGAAAGTAACATGTCAGAAAACCGCATATAAATCTAAATGCTAATTCAACCATTTTAATGTTCCTGAGATGGAGAAAAATTTGCAGGAGTATCTCAATAGTAAAATTACCATTTCAGCTATGAATGAGCACTCCTTTTTCAATCTTCTGCTTTAACCACAAGTGAGGAACCCCTGCGGGTGTCTGCCTGATGATTTGCATTGAGAAATTAATCATGTCCTGAAATCGCAGCTAAGCAGTGTGCAGGGAATTCCTTACCTATAGCTCCTTATTTCAAATGAGAATTTTTTACTAAGCCTGAAATACGTATATCTGATGTTCTTTCTCCTGAGTTCAACATGGAGGGATGAGAGTAGAAAGCTGAAAAGTCTAGTGCGTTAGCAGGTATCAGAAATCAAAGCAGGAACCAGTTTGTGGCTGTAAGACAGCACCTATTCTGTAAGGGAAAGAAAAGGACCACTGAAATTCCTCCAGAAGACATCAACACTCAATGTTTCATGGGTCTGGTACACTGGGGAGCTGCTATTATTTCTATTTAGATCAGACCAGTCATTGATTATGACTCTGCTGTATAAACAAGGGATGAAAGCAGAGCTAAAAGATTTGTTTCTTATTTTTTTACAACTTACAACATCGGGTTCAGTGGTGAGGAAATGATAATACATCATCACATCTTCCAGCTACTCTCAAGAAAGATGAGTGTAAAAATAACAGGCAACTGAAAAGCCCTTAAATCTAATGTGCATCCACGGAAAATCAGATGAAATCTGATCTCTCTTTAATATAAGGAATGAATCCCTTACTGAATCCTCCTCCTTTTTAAAAAGTTAACTAGGAAAAGAATAATCAGTACAAATCAGTAAAGCATAAAAGAAAGGGGGAATAACAGAATAAGAATATTTAATTTTAACTAAATATCTAATTATATGACCTTCAGAGCTTTAATTAGAAAATAGTTCCACATATTAAGTCTAAGTAAATACTATCCTTAAAAGGACAAAGCTGCAGCCCTCACGAATGTATGTAGCTGACAGAATTACTTCTATGTCCTTCCTTTCTTTTGTGGGTGGTAATGCTCAAATTACAAAATTTGAAATTATTAACATAGAGAAAATGCAGTTCACTGAATTATGGAATGACTTCAGAAAGTGTAACTTTTACAGTTAATAAACAAATAAACAGGCTTTTACAGCTAATAAACAAATATTTACAGGGCTCGTTCTTGATCTCAAAGAGTTGTTTTTAGCTGGAAAAATGCATGCTATTAAGCTCATGCCAGTTTTGATCACTTTTCCAAGACTGCTAGGAACACAGACGTTTCTATCAAGGACACGTTGAACTTTACGGCATGAGAGTTCTACGAGAAATGAAACCATTCATTTCTTTGGGGCCTTCCCTGAGGTAGTGCTCACCTTGAACTCATTTAACGCAGCAGATTCAAGGGGAAAAGCTTTTCTGTCTCATCTACTAAATCAAGTCATCAATAGAAAAATATTTGGATGATGTTTCCCATACATTATTTACATTAACTCTTAACAAAATTGGACATTCTTTCCAAAAGAAAATACGTAAATATCCTTTCCTGAAATTATTTTGCAGATATTTGCGTTTATTACCTGGATGGTACCTATATGAGTAAATGCACAAATTACAGAAAAGAAGAAATGTTCATTTCACATGAAACCTGCTTTCATCTTCCCCTAATACTAGGAGATGCTTGTAGCAAGGACATAAAAACACTTTTGTGATCATCCACGGTGCAGAAGACTGAGTTTTCGTTTCACTAAATCGACTACCATTCAGATTGCTAACACAAACATCATGGATTATATGGCCTTTTGAGGACTATTTTATTGTAAATCATGAACAAATGGAATTTTAATAAATTTGACTCTTCTCTTTACAAGCATACCTTTGAAATTTAGTCTAGTAGTAGATGAAGTGAACCCTTTTATAGCTACCCACTTTAATCACAAGTTCTGTTTAAATCAGCTGAGGTATAGCTACCTTCTTTGCAAGTAGCATTTGTGTTAAACTTAAATATTAATATGACTAAAAGAATGCTTTGTAAATTCAAATTAGTAGTTCATTCTTTATCTACCCATCAGGGCACGAGGACAGGTTACCTTACAGCTACCAGCTTTGGCAAAGAGTATATAGCGCTGATGATAATATATATATCATTATCAAGTGTACAAAACACAAAAAAATTATCGATAAATTAGAGAGCATTCACAGAGCTGCTTAAAATTCCTGTCCAGCTCCTGAGTCCTTGTACTTCACACTTTAGTCAGAGCAATTATCTTATATTTTCGTCTGAAAAGGAAGAACTCATCATGAATATTTCTGAGATGCCAGTTCTCAGATGTAGAGAATCCCTTCACAGGAAGGCCAGGACTATGAATGGCAGTTTTTGTGTGACTGTCTTCATAGGGGAATTATGTCTGATATAATTTCAGAAATATTTACATAAGATTTTACACATTGAAAGACATATGTGTAATTCCTCAAGAATATTTCTCTTGTTCTTGTAAAACTATCAGAACAAATCCAATATAGCAGTGTGTTTTGGAACATAAAAATTTCCTTTCCTCCATAAAATAGCTCTAATTTCTAGTGACTTAATAAATATCTAATGAAAGTATGCCATGCCAAACAAAAATAAGACGTTAGAAGAAAATGGCAATAAAATTTTATTATAAGAATATAATTCATCATAGAGGTCTAATTTAATATCATCTAATATCAATTTAAAACTCTGAATGTCATTATTATCTTAACATTCACAGTTACTTGGATAATACTACATTTCCTTCAGATGTGTGAAATTACTGAAAAATAGTCAAATGCTTACCTCCAATAAAATTTTTGTGTGACATTTCTTTTATTAAAATATTGTCAAATGCAATCTTGTACATCCCATAGAAGTGCATTAGACGTGAGATTCTGCATAACTCTGTGCTGGCACTGGAGCTCTTACATGTTGCTGTACTATGATATTTACATGTATTTTCCTAAAAGAAGTTTTTAATGCCACTGCCTTACATACTGTACCAGAGACACTCAACAAATAGCACCTGCAGGGAGCTGGCTAGCACCTAGCACATGCCACCGTACCCTGCTTACTGCTTCTCATTCTCATGGAATTTCAGCTCCAGAGGGAAAGGGGATAAACAAATTTTAAGGTGAATTTTATTCTGTAGTCTCTTTTTTCTAACATCAGTTTCACATTCCAACTCTATCGCCAGCCTCTGCAGAGCCAGAACAGTTTTCAGGCCATTGAGGTTGGTTTGGAAGAAATGAGAGCGGCAGATGTCATATCATCAGGAAAACTCATGTAAAAGCCTTATTTTTTCTAAACATATACTAATCAGAAACATTCAGAGAATGTGCACACAGCCCTCTATAGTGGGCCTGGGGTCCTGCACAGAGATCCAAGAAGTGACGCGTCCTCAGAACAAACTGATCCACCATGATGTGGACAGGCTGTCTGCTATCATCTCAGTTCCTTCTTCACAGGATAACAGCTTTTAATGAGATAACTAGAGAGAGCAACCCAGTATGCCTTCCAAAGGCTGAATATTTGTTTGTGCAACAAGAAGGAGAACCTGGGAGAACGTTTATCGCTACATCAACTAGGAATGGGGCTTGACTACTAAGCTACTTGTTTCTTTCGTATGTAACACTCAGCATAGCTGGCATGCCCAAGTTTTATGGCTGCACCTTCCATTCGTTTCAACTCGCAACTTGATCTTTTATATAAGGAAAGCATATTTTTTAAATATAACTCTTTGCTAATAGAGTGAAAGGTTTTATTTATTCTCGTACTCCCGCAAAAATATATGTATGCGCCTACTGTCCTCCTTCTGAGCCCCCCAACTGAACTCGGAGACTGAAGACTTTAAATGAAATTTCTAATCAGAAGGTTGTTCGTTATAAACATAACATATTAGCAAGTTCTCTCAGCATCACAACCAACATGTATAAATTCTTTGAAGTTTATATGTATCAGATGCTATAGATATTACATTATCTATAGATACATAGATGGATACATATCTACAGATATTCTATCTATATGTTATTGTAAATATATTAGACACTATAGAACTATATTAGGTATATAGAGATACTATGTGATAGTTCTTGTGAAAGCCATAAGGAGTTAATGTTTTTAAAATATATTTTTTGCATTTATTTGCTTGCTACAGGTGACATTTTGGTATACGATGCTCAATTTTAACTGATATATGGACTGTTTATTTTCTGACGAGATAATCTTAAAACTGGACTTTGAAATATAGTAGAGAGATGCCATAGCCTTCAAGTGCGTTACCTGGCTTCTGTAGTTCGTTCAGCTAGCTTTCAAAGTGACCCTTCCAGTTCTAATTGGAAAACAAAGTTATACCAAATTGCATATTTTTTACTGATGCATGATAATTTGCATTAGCATTGAAGACTCTGACATTTCTGAAAATAATACACAGAAATAAAAATATATGGCACAGATAGAAGATCACATTTTAATACTTTCATTTAGTTAGTTTTGAGCTTAGCATTTCAGAATAGAAAATCAAGTTTGAAAAGCAATGCTGTAGAAGACTGTCTCTTTAATGGCATGCTCGGTAAGAAATCTATAATTTTTTTGTTCATAAATTTTTTTCTCAGTTTTTTTATTTCTTCAGTTTTGGAGTCTGCTTGAAAGAGGCATGCAATGTTTTTGAGAAAGTAATTGTTCTTTAAACTAGGCCTCTGTAGATTGTCTCAAGTTGTGTTCTCGAAAAAGAGGAGTACAAAAAACAAGGTTTACTTTGGAAACCTTGCCCCGGTAACAGAGAGCTGTAACTGTTCTGCTAGGGAGCAAAAACAGCTACGTTTGGTTTATTTAAAATTTATTTTTTTCTGAAATAAATAAATCTGTGACTCAACCAAGAGACTTGGTTAGAGATAACTTTAGAGAATTAAGACAGACGTATCTGGTCACTTTTACAGGCTCATTCCTCAACTTCTGGAAGAGGAAAAAGATGCTTACCATCTCAGCACAGCAACTGATGAGAGTACTCTGAGGACATTCGAGAGACTCAAAAGAACTGAGTCTTAGTTTTTCCCTTTTGGATAAAGAGAAAGATCTCTAGCTACTGACGACTCGGTCATGTTGTACGTGTCTTCCATTTTTTCATCATGTAATGGTTTTTTTTGCTCCTCCTCCGCCAGAGTTCACCCTTTTCATGAATAATTAAACTAATAGGTCTGAATACAGGCACATGGTTGACAGTGTTATGGCACTGTAATACCTAGCAGGTTACTGTAAGGGGTGCATGAATGGTAATATCCCAAGCTGCTTCTCTGAGACTTACTGCTGCATTTTTAAGGCCCTGATCTGTAGAGCTCTGCCCTTTATTTAAAGTGGGGAAGACTGGAATGCCTCACTGAAGAGCACTTCTCATCTGATAGCACCCTAGTCAAAACAGTGCTTCATCTGAGGTGAGCTTACAAGAAATCCACAATAGGCTGGCTGCTGAAAGGCTTATTGAGGATGCAGGAAGATTTACATCCACCCCAGGGTTCGTGCGCTTGAGGTGAATTAAGCACACCTCACTGCAGTCACAGCGCTGTGCTGCAGTAGGCTTCAGCTCTCTTACCTATGACAAAACTTCATACCCCTTTAGTTTTGGCATGTCTGCAAATACTTCTGTTCTTGCCTCATTAGAGGTAGTTCTGAATAGCAGTCTTTGTTTGCTTTGAAAGCACCAGGTAATGTGTAGCCGGTCCACATTCAGCCAATGTGCACCGGCGCAAGATTCCATTGTTCTCTTCCAGAATCTAATGCCTTTAGTAAAAAAGGTTTTAGCTGTTATAACTCAGACAGCCTCACAAGCCACAGCAATAGATGCAACGGCATCTCTCTACTACTTTTAAACAATAGCATTACAAGGTATGACCTACCCCATTTGTCTTACTGGGTGCTAAATTGAACATCCTTGAAAACACTCGTGACATGTCACTTATTCTTTCAGTCTTCATCAAAGCAGGTAGGAAAGGAGAGGGAACATTACCTGTTGAACACTCGCACAATTCACTGTGAATGAAAGCTCATTTGGGCTGGATAAGGGCATCTAGGAATACCAGTATTTGTCTCTCCTTACAATCAGGGAAACAAAGCCAGGTTCAATAACGGTCCGAGAGCCTCAAAGGATGAGGGAAGAGAAACCACTGAGGAGAACATCGCATATTGCATGAGAGCCTTTGACATGTCAGAGGGGTGGAGAGCAGAGCCCAGGAGCCCAGGGAGTATAGGTCACTGTGTCTGGAATAGTTACAAGACTTCGCTTCTAACAGGTTCTCTGGAAATGCGACTGAGAACAAATTTTATGTCCTGAACTGAACCTTTGGCATATATTACTGTTTAATCGCTCCCTGTTTCCTATGTAATATTGCCAAAGGTGAGAGAGAGTTCTTGTAAAGTAACTTGTTGGCCATTCTGAAAGTTCTTCACATTTTTTTGTATCACTTATACCTCTGATCATATCCCTTGATTTGGGCAGAAACCTCAGAGTAGTGGATCTAGGCATTCTTTCATTGTGAAGGGGCTCACATAACCTGATCCGCACCTCTCCCAAATACTGAACACCTGACATAATCTAGTGGATGTGACTGTATAAAAGAAATTGTGGCAGCTGAAGGCACAGAAAAACAGAGGTGATACAGTAGCAGTCATTCCCATCACCTCACACTTTTTTGTCTCAGGAATTGTCAAAACACTCTGTACAAGAAAACGACTGTAAAATTTTAGTCATTTACATCAGGGACCTTAAGGCAGATTTAGCATTTCCAATTCTAATATTGAGGCCTTGGCAGGATATTTCACATCTCAGGCTTTTTCAGTGCACTGGACTGCATGACAACTACATTCAACAACATTAAATTAAAGAAAAATAATGAACTGTCTGAGACACTTTTGTCAAATGCAGGAACAAAATATATTGTTAAAATAAAATAAAATTCACTTTGAAAAGGAATAATTGCCATATATACCTAAATGTGTTTGGTAAATTAATGCACAGATAGCCTGAAGTCAAAGTCTCAAGCCTGCGAAGATTTAGCCAGGGTTTCACCTGAGGCATATGAACAGCCCCACTGAGCTTTGTGAGGCTGCTTATATACATAAAGCTTTTTTGGCCTGGAGCTATAGCACGGAAAAAAAAAGTACCAAAGGCATTTGGTAGCATTCCTTTTCATGACTTGGCATTTGTGACGCTGTTGAATCAGTATCATTATTACTTTATTATGCTCTGTCAGTGCGATGACAAAAAGGATTTCAGCGCAACTCTGCGGAGACTGTAGTGCCACAGACATCCCTCTCAGATGTCAGCTCCGCTCTGTAACAAGGCAGAAACTGATTCTGGAGATAGGTTTTGCAATGACTGTAAGGCAGCTGGCATCTCTGTAACTGTCACTTTTCAAGACCAAGCAAAATTCTTTGATATCTTTTACAGCTCTGCTTAAACGTAGCATGTGCCAAAGGCAGATGCATTCAAGCTACTTATATCCTTTTATCTATGTAGAGCTTTCCACTAAAGTAAAACAAAACAAAATGGCTGTTTCTGTTCAGTGGAAGGGAAAGGGAGGGAGGACATTATGGAGTTCACAATAACACAACCAGGCTTGAGGTTATGCGCTTTTAAGCTGGAGGCTCAGGTCATGTCTATCAAGGTGTCAGCACTGAGTGAATCACTCATCACTGCTGTACCCCTTCTCCAGTGTCCTACGGCATGTGTGCTACAACATGCACTTCCCAAAATCACAATGCTCAGCTTCCTCAGAGCTACCATCAAACACAGACTGTCTCAAAAAAAAAAAAAAAAAAGAGGAAGAAGAAATGAGGTATGATTATAGTGAGTACAGTTGCTCATGGAAGAGTAGCAATAACCATTTATTCAAAGCGGTGGCTCTCTGTCTGGGATACGCGTGAGTGTATGGCATAAATATGTGTATGTATGTAAAAAGTATCTTTCATTTTTTTCTGATTCTTAATAACTTGGATGACATTTTATAGTTCACAGTGTATAGCAGGTTGAACTACATCATTGTATAGATTTAATTAATATGGAAGTTAAGATGACATAAACACTATACTTTCAGACAAGGTCTAATACCAGGCTTGTGTCAAAATCTGCCTCCCATCCACACCATTCAGTTGCTGATGTTTACACTAGCTGGACTATGCCAGGCTTTGGGAGACAGTGCTGCTAAACTGGTGAGTCGCAGCCAGGAGGGTGGGCTTTTACCTTTGAAGATCAGTCTCCAGAAAGCAAGAACTCAACAAGATGTGTACTCCAAAAACCATATGTAGTAATTAATTCCTATAATCCAAAAATGTCTGTAAGCAGACTGCAAAGCTAGAAAAATTAGAAGTAATGGTTCTCTGTCAATCTTTTTAAAGAAATAGTCTTTGATCTATCAAAAAATTATGAACTCATTGCAAATAGTCCCAGTTCAGCTGATGGCTGTCTGCATAGACAGTATGATTTGTTCCTTTATTCTAACTGGCTGTTAAGTATAGTTTAACTTATCTAAGCACAAGTAAATGGTACAAATAACATGTAAACATTGCTTCCCAGAAACTTTTGAACTTAAAAAAGACCCTCTGTTCCCTCCCCATTGGTTTTATTTTTTCAATTGTGAGCTAGAAATTGTATGAAAATGCAGCCAACCGAATATTGATTTTCAAATTTGGAAATGTTTTGTGAATTTTCTCCATTATACACTATTTCCAACTGAAATACAATTACTGCCCCTCATAATTTCTCTCCAGCTGTTTCACTCTGACAGCTTGTGTCATCCTCCTTTTATAAACTCCCTCCAACTATAATCCGGTGAGTTGCTCCAGAAAGCCTTAACTATCCTTTACCAGTATCCCAGTTTCTCAGAGAAAAAAAAATCAAGGTAAATTATGCCATATTGTTTTTTTATAAAAGTAAGCAAGGAAATGCTTAACTGAATTCCAATTCCTCTGGAAGTCTAAACAAAGACTTCGTGACTTATGATGAGACCTACATCCTTTAATCAATATTTTCTCAGCAATGAACATAAAAAACTGGTTAACTGCAGTGCCAGTGTGCAAGATGGCTTCTGCAAGAACAGTGGACTTCCATCAAAAAGTATGTGAAGATGTAAAGAATATGATTTAAGCTCAAATGCAGTTAAACACTTAATCACACACTGAACAGCAGGAAAGCAGGTAAGTCTCATTAGGCTAAAAATAAGCTAAAATACCAACATGACTGCTGCTGAGTGGAGCTGTGCTGAACAGGCTTGGCTTCCTCAAATGGTTTCTTAAGTGCTTTGGAGTTAATGTTCTTTGGGCTATCTGTGTTACATCTATCCTGTGACTGGCACACCTATAACCTTAACCATGAAGAAGGATTCTGAATTGTCATGCTTTGCAGCTGATCTCGTCTGATGCATGTCCCATCTGCTCTGTGTTACACACACACACACACACACATACACACACATTCTGTTCTTGAAGTAAAAGTAACATTTAATCTAATCTCTTTTCAGGGCATCCCACTACAAATGTGGTCAGACTACTGTGAAAAAATTGTATTGCTGGAGTTTGGCCTTAGTGTTGGCAGAAGCAGAAATATTTTTACCACCGTTTGGAAATCACTATTGCAGCTTGTAAAAAAATTGCTGAGTGTGCAAAACGTTTCAATATTTTTACATTTTTAACAGTAGAAAGGCCACATAGTACAATGGTAAATAAAGAGTACTTCAAGAGCGATTGGAAGGTTTTCTGATTGTTACTTTCATTTCTTCCTCTCTTTTACTCTTGTTTTGTTTGTATTCTTTCTCACCCCATTTGTAAGACACTAGATCCTGATGCATGCAACTGCACACATAACTGAGACTGTACATCAGGATAAAATCTTAGCAAAGTGGAGGGTTGATAGGTCTACTTATGTAGCCTGCGGCACAGGATAAAACTCATCTTCACGGCTCTGAGATTCTGGAAGTAGCTAATGGTTTTCACAGCTAATAGATTAGACCCTCTTTTGGGAGCTCCATGCCCCAATGAAGAAGAAAAAATCTTTAGGCAGATAATTATGACAGCTTTGTAATCCCTGGAAACTTCATCAGAAAGCATCAGAAAATGGTGCAATAGTGAGGCCTATCTTATCAGTGCGATGAAAACTCATAGTGTCATACAAATATTTATGTTCTAGTTGTAACTTAATGAAGATCAAGTTCTGTGCAGAAAGGCAATGTGCTAGGCTGCTTATGCAAATCAGTGTATGTGGCAACATTTGGTTTCACATCCTCTGCAAGACAAACTTTCTTTCAAATTTTTCAGTATATTTCAATTGGACAAACTGTAAAAGCTGTTTCTTTCAGCTTTTCCAGAATAGACTGGATATAGAAGGGCAGAAGTTTGGCTGAAAAGAAAACCACAAACAGAAAAACAATACAAATTGGCTTTGGATCATGCACAAATTTAGAAATAGAACAAGAGCCTTCTGAAAGTTGGTTGTGTAGTGAATCATCACTCATTCACTAGCTCACATCTTTTGTGTTTTCAAAAAGAACATTGACTCATGAGGGTACAGAGAATAAAGAGGAAACTATTTTTACTAATATTGAACATACCTTTTATAAAAACTCATGTGAAATTTTTGTATGGAATAAAATTTGTAAGGTTTAGAATCTTTTAGAGGATAATGAGGTTGCCAAAGATGATACACATAAGTGAGCCTCTTCTAGGCCAAAATCTTAAGCTTTTAAACTTGCCTTTCCTCTTTAGAAAAACGGTCAAATTCATTAGAGGCAGAAGTAGGCTTTTCTCCACGTAAGTCAGCGGAACACAATGAAATCTCTCTCTATTTCTCCTTTACAGCTGTTCTACTTTGTATGCAAGATGAAATGACTACTGGAACAAACAGAAGAGTTAATTGGATAATTGATACTCAGGTTCAAGTCCTGCTCAGAGTTTGAGAGCCATTTCCCTCTATAAAGGCGTCATTTCAAAATAAGAAACGCTGTAGGGGGTTGGAGTTGAAACACCTTTTCTTTCTAATCCTTAGAAGTTTCCACCAATTACCACACATTATTACAGATTTAATCGTTAATTTTAACTTGGTGAGACATGGTGGGCCGCTAGAAAACAAAGCTCATCAGATTGCAAACACTGATCTATAGACTTTGTAAAGCCCACACCAGCCCCCCACAGTTTGTTGTGGTTCTCATTCGGATTTCTTTTACAAGTTATAAGTAACATGAACTTCTTCATGCTTCAGAGGACATATCCTTAGTATCACAAGGCATAATGGGTAGTTGAGAGAAACAGAAAACTGGATCCATCAAAAGTTTGTTGATGAAGTTTCTACCAATTTGAGGATTGCTGTTATCCTCAGACCACTATAGCCCGCCTAGTATAGAAAGATGTTATAGTCACTTCTTGGTCTTCAGTTGAATAGGCTATGGTGGCATCCAGTAAGCCTTCAGTCTTGAGTCAGTCATCTTAAAATATCCTTCTCCATGTCCTTCCTAAGTAAAATAGATAACTTTTCCCTGGATTTGCAGCCAGGGCCCATCCCACTGCCCATGAAGGAGCAGGGCACCCGTTTGCCCTATTCAGTATATAGAAGAACTGTCAAGTCAGAAAGAAATTTTACTTTTACTAATTTGAATTTAAATTGTGTTCCCAGTATGGCATCAGTTGTTAACAATTCTCCGAGCCTTTATAAAAGGAGCAGAACTCTTAGACCCAGTCTTAGAAAATAAGTAAAGGAAAGCAAGAGTGTTTTCCCAAATTCTAGGTTAGGTGCTTTTTCTCCCATTATCTTTACTATTTTTCTTTTATAAAAGCTACCTTTTACCCTCAGTCTGTGCTGGTACTATTATCAAGAGGTACTCCCCTATGAACAGAGCGCAGCCAGTGACCCTACAGTGGAAAGTAAATTAAATGCTTGTGAAAGGTACCAGCTGACAGCCTTAGGGCTGAAAAGATGATTCTTCTGAATACACTTGTAAGAAGAACAGCCTGCGTTTCCCCCAAACACCTTACAGTGATGTTATTAGTCTGTCCTGAAGAGGTCACAATTCCAGGGCTCAAATCAGGTCCAAATTTGAACACATTAGTCCCAAATAAATTAGGCACTACGCTACTGAAATTAATCAAGTTAGACAAAGGAAATGAAAAGAAAGTAAGGTACCTAGAGGTGCCCTAACCATTTTAACCTTGCCAGGTAAAAATCAGTGTAATTGCACTAAAGAGGATTAAGTTATGATGCTTTCCACTAGCTGAGGAAATGGTCAATGAATAAGTAAGAACTACATTTACATGGACAGCATTTTTCACTTGAGGAGCAAATGGAGCAACTCATAAAATAGTGGATTAGCTATGTACTCACTTATCAATCAACTCCTTGTCTGAAATTAGTGTCACCAGTAAGCATCACCAGTTGTGCTGTGTTGTTGTGTACACAACACAGATTTCTTTTCAAATAATAAAGTTCTGCTAAGGTTCTGTGCAGAAACTTTTCAAAATATAGGGCAAAATATCCATGATTGATGAATATGAACATAACCATTAAAATTTTGCAAAGAATTTGTAAGTTCAGAATTGGAATGAACATCCCAATTTCAATTAATAATTAATTAATTAATTAATATTTATTAATTTAAAGGTTTACACTTATTTCAGTCTAAAATAATATTAAATTTATCTCCAAAATACATAATTAACATTCTAATAGTTCCTTCCCCATAACTGCTGATTGTCTAAAAAGCATGCAGTTATGAAACAAATAGTCCTCTCTTTTGAGTCAAGAAACTTGGAAAACTATGAATCAGAGAATATTTTGGCTTTTCTTCCCATTCGTGGCATCAAATATCCTGCCAAATTTGCTATTTCTAGCATAGCCATAGATTGAAGCAAACCACTGTTCGGTTTCCCATTCAGAACTCTGACACCTTACATTTGTTTGAGGCCTCATAAATAGCAAACCCTTCTTGAGCTAGGGGAACAAAACATGTCAAATAGAATGTCAGAGTTTGTTTTGGGTCCTGTCCATTGTTTAGTGTTTTTCATTTCCCCTGAACAGTACGTATTTTCACTGAAAGCCTACAATTCTCATTCAGGTGAAAATGTACTTGACATCCATTCAAAATTTTATTAAAATATTTAGGAGTCTTTCCTTTCCGTTCTCAACCCCTCAGGACCAGTGAGTAACAATTTGACATTTACTGATATCTAATAAGCAGAATTTATAGAAAGAACTAAAGAAAACTTCTTAGTAAAACTATTAATAAAATTATATGTGACTGACAGTCATTAATAGTTTTATTTGGAAAGCAAGACTAGGCAGTATATTATGTCTTCTATGCAGAGATGGATAATATCATACAAAGTGTTGCTGGTAATTAAGAAACCAGTTAGATTTCTAATATTGATTGAACAAATTCCTTACCATCCTCAAAAAGACAGAAGTAATCCCCCCAGAGACAGAGAGTAAGAGATATGAATTATTTTGATGATAGTTCAGATTTAAAACAATCTGCTTGAGAGTGTACAGGGAAGAAAAACAGTTCTGAGAACAAGCAGCTTGCCTTCTATGGAATGTAATGACATTTAGGTTTCTTTGAAATAAAATTTCAAATCCCATTAAGCTATCATGACATTAAAAGAATCCTTCCGGAAATGGACAGAATGCAAAAAAAAAAAAAAAACCCACAAGCCTGGAACACAAACTTGAAATACATGCTAGGATTCTGTGCTCTCGAGGGCAGAGGTAATTAAATGCCTATTGCATATACATGTACAGAGTGTCTTCACCAGCTACAAGACCAACACAGGAACATACTGAGTCAATGAAAGGACGATCACAAATCAGCTCAGTCAAACCCTCAACAGCTGTGTCTTGTACCTTCAGAGAAACCCTAAAAAAAGAAGAGTGTGCAGCTCTCTGAGGGCTGATGCTGTTATTTTGTGACTGGCTGCCTTGGGGTGGTTTTTGCAATACAGTCTGCAGTGCTCCCTAAGGGCGAATCTCAGGGAATTATCTCACATTGAGATCTATACAACAGATCAACAAGGCTAACCTGAGTACGCATATGCTAAAAGATTGCAACAACAGTGATTGCAGTAGAAACTGTAGCTGTCCTGAAGTAAACAGCTACATATTTTTCTTCCTTTTCAGTACCTACTCTGTCTCAGCAATTTCATTTTTGTCTCAAAACGTTCCTCTTTTTTTCAAGCAAGTACATAAGACCATTGGGTCTCAGGGTTACCACATCAGTATTTTCCAAAGACGGTGCAAAGGAAATTTCATGACAACTGTTTTGTCATTCTCTAAGTGCGATAATGAAGTCCTGTTGAAGTTCAAAAGACAGCAACTCCTCATCTTAAATAGTTTGTACCATTTAAACTGTGAATTCCAGAGAGGTGACACTTTTAGGTGAATAGGGAGAAATAGCTGAAGATTTCAAATTTCCACTAATTTAATTGGTTTAAGACAATTCCTTCAGTAGCTTCTCTTAAGAATTTGCTTTGGTTTCCTAAGACTTTGCACTAACTTTTTATAAACTACCTCAGTAACTCAGTGTGTTTCAAAATGATGTATACTTCCCTACAAAGTAAACCGTGGCCTATTAGTCATATATTCAATGAGAACTGACTTTCAATTTTGGAAATAATGCACTTTGTCTTTGAATTATCAAATGGAGAGCTTCTCCATCACAATTTCAAATATGATATCCTTGTCCTAACTCTCTAATAGAAGGGATATGTAAAATATATTCTGAGACAGTTGTTATTTTTTGCTTGTGGTTTTGTTATGTTTTTCCCCCTTCCCTTTGCTTTTCTTTCTTTTATAATTCAATAGTCGCTGTTCATAATTGTAATTATTATGTTTGATTTTTAATTCTGGTGTTACTCTAGCATGGCAAAGATGTGTGAAATAGTAGAAATCATATCTCTCGAGAGACATGAAGAGATACAATTATAAGAATTGGCCTACTATTTCTTGTGCTCTAGATTTATCAATTTTACTAATTTCTAGAATAAAATTTCCTAGCATTCAGTAATTTCAGTTCTTCCTTTTGCAGGATTGAATCCTCTGAAGCTCACAGAAGTGTAGCTTGTATATTAGGGAAGTTATTTTTGAGGGAGTAAATTGCATTAAATCATTAGATCTGTAAGAATTCAAGGGCAGCAGCTCCATTTTAACAAATATATTTGACTTCTCTGAGGATAACAGAGCAAAGTGACAAAGGGATGCAGCTGATATTATTTTATTTAGACTTCTAAAGCACATTTTACATGGCATGACAGAAAAAAGCTATTTTGAAAATAAAGTCTCTTGGGGTTATAGGAAGAATAATAAAGTAAATTGGAATGTACCTAGAGGAAAGAAGCAAAGATCTATGATTTATGCAATAAACCTGAGCTAAAAGGCAGTCATTTGTGCAGTCCATTAGGTCATATTTGTTAATTTTTCATGTAGACCCTCAATCTTTTTTTCTAGCAATGAACTACTGAGATTGTTAAGGATATAAGGGTTTTTTTTTAATCCCTGTAGAGGGTATGTAATTATGTATTAGTAATCTAATTCTAGAGCCTGATGAAGCTAGGTAATCAAATTCAGCATAAATTAATTAGGTATCAAGTGTCAATTTCTTCAGTCTCCTTTTAAAATACCTACTTTAATGGACTTCTGTAATTTTTATAGCAAAATAAAAAATATTTTCTAATATTATGCCTTATTAGAACACACCTTTAGCTGCCTAGTTTCACCCTATAAGCGAGCTAGAAATTCATATTTAAAAAAAGTTTGTGACTAAGGCATTAATTCCTTGCCTGCTGCTAGTCAATTGTTAAATTTTAAGTGTTGAGTTTTACTGTCAAATTTATTGACTCTTTTATTAACATGGAACTAGAGACCAAACTGTATTTTATCACTCTAGACAAAGTTTAGCTTTTGGTAAATAGGAGAGAGAAGCTGGACCAGAAGCTGGATTAATAAGATCATAATAAGATCATATTCAGCAGATGTCTTTCACTAATTTTAATTAATCTGCATAGTCTAGTTAAGCATAGTCCTAATTTTGCTATTTTGACAAATTGATTCTAAGCTACTTTCTGTTGAAGGAAAATTGTGCCTAACTCTTTAATGGACTCAGAAAATGTAGAGCCCAGAGCATTTCAGTCCGCTGAGGAAACTGAGGATGGAAGAACGAAAAGGAGGTTAAAACGGAAGTTTATTCTTTACCTTAACAAGGCATGTTCAGCTACATAAATAGTAACAATTGCACAGGGAAATTAAGTCATAGATTTAAGTCAGCTGACATCTTCATCAGATATGCTACAATATATATGGAATTTTAAATATCTTTTGCAGCTATGATTGAGAAATACGGGAAAGTACTCAGTAAGAAAAGTTTGTTACATGTAGATAGTTTACATATTGGCTGTGAAATTTAGATATATAGTCTTTATTGAGAACCGAGCACCTGGAATGGATAGTCCAAGGACACCCTGAGAAAACACAAAGCACTTTAACACAACATCATTTTGATGTTTTATTTTGTTTTCTTTTTAGTATAGCACTTCTCTGGATGACTTGGCACAATATAGTTCTACAGCAGGAACTTCAGATTTTGGATCTATTAACAGCACATAAAATATTTATTAACTTACGGTATATCAGGAGTAATTTGGCAATTGGCAGGCATCACTAAGCTATAGATTAACATAACACACTGCTGTATCCAATGTCTTCTGAGCAGTCTACTTCAGACCAGAATATTTTAACAGACACTTTATTTTATGATTTGCACTAAAGACATGAAAGACACTTAAGCTGTTTTTCCTTGCTTGCTGTTGTTCTCTCTATAGGCATAACGATATGTGCTGTGTTGACTGAAAGGAAAGACTTAATATGTTGCCAATCATTTCTGAAAGCACTGCCACACACAGCTATTTAGCAGAGCAAGGGAGTTTCACTGTATGTGAAAATTGTCCACAAATTCTGGTTAGATACCTAAGCAGTTTTGTGATCTTGTTACAATGGGAAAAAGTGGCAACAAGAGGAAGATGTAGCTGTAAGTAGCAATAGCCCCCTTCATCACTTTGATCTCAGCAGGGAGAATCTCCAGGCTGAAGCAGAGCAGATTGAATGCCAAACGGCTTGTGCCAGGCAATATTTAGCAAGTAAACAATTCTGCTCATGCTAAAACAGGGAGACTTTTAAAATTTCCCCATTGCTTAGACACTGCACTTCTACTCCATGTCATGCAACTGTTAGCTCAGTAGCCTGTTGTTTCCTTCTCTAGTTGGTGCTGGTTTTCCTCTGTAGAATAATTACAAGTATTGCTGCCTTAGAAAGTTCAAGGTACGTCAGAAAGCAGCTAAAATCTCAAAGCTTATTTCAATATCATTGAATATATTTCAATATCATTGAAATTCCGCCCCTCCCAAAAATTTTATCTTGTCATACTAGATCAAGAATTAAAAAAAAATTCTAAGCATTTTCCTTTTCAAATGGGTTCGAATTAAAAAAGGGCTTCAGTGGAATGAAATTTACCCCAAGAAAAGCTTTTCCACTCTAAATTTCAAAAACTGGCCGTCTCTACTCACTCAGGGTTTCGGGTTAAGCCAAATAAGGAGAATACATGATCATATCACAAAAGAGGCAATTTTATTTTGATGAGCTAAAAGTTTTAGCATAGAGTTGAGAATGTTCACGGATGTTTGTTCAGTTGCTTAAAATACTTGTACAGTTACATTCTTCCATAAGAACCTTGGAAGGACTAGTCCTCTATGCATACAAGTTCTGAGTGAGATGTGAATCTCTCGAGATGCTATTGAATTTAGAGGGGAAAGTTACACATCACGTAAATTGTTCACATAGAGTTTTCTTAATTAAAAATGTAGTCGTAATTAAAGTACTATTTTTCACAGGAAAATGTCAGTTATAGTCAAATATCTTCTTTTTTTTTTTTTAGTCAGGAAATGTCAACATCATTTTCATTCTATTTAACATTTATAAAAAAGCACAACAATTTTCATTTATTATAAAATACTTTTTATTTTACTTTTTAAAAAACCTACTCAAACGGAAATGTTGATTAAAATTGACAGAAAAATTCATAGACTTTTTTTTTTTTTCCCACAGATTTGTTTAACCATCTGAACAATCACTGGTTAGGATTTTCTTTTCTTTTGTAAATTTTTGTTGATCAAGTTGACTCATTGTCATAAGCAAAATCATAATTTCTAATGAAAATAGCATTTTCCATAGTGCTAAACATGAGAAAGCAGCATATTGTGTTCAAAGCAACAAAAAGTTGTAACTTACCACACCATGGAGCTGCCAAAATGCCAACCCCAAGAAGGCACTCATCTGAAACTTTTCCTGACTTCTGTCTATGAATGAGTAAAATCCACATCCATTTTTTCTATTGATTCAGCCTGGCATAAAAAAATCAGAATTTTATAAAAAGGAGATAAGAAGAAAAACATGTAAGATATTAATAAATAAATAAAATTTTAAAAACTAATCATCTAACATAAAACTGTGGTTAATCTTTCACTGTGATAAGCTTGTGTCATTCACTACATCAGTGTTGGCTGATGTATATCATATATTCCAATTTATCCTGATCCGTGGAATCATACCTGGTTTCTCTGCTCGACTATAGATTAAGGAAGTTTATTTCTTCCAAATTAAAATAGCTGCTGTTGGAAGTAAGTGTAGTAAAGGTAATAGAGCTAGCTCACTGAATAATTTTTGTGCATACATTTAAGTTACAAAGGCATTCCACTTTTCAAACCAGTAACAAATAGTTATTAAAGAATGGTAATTAAATATTCTATTTCTTGTCACCGATAACTTAAAAGACAAAAAGAGAGTCAATATCAGTATATAATCAATGAGGGATAGTCACACAGTATAGGGCACATAAAAAGGGGGTAAAGCCAACCCTGACAGTTTGTCAGATAAGAAAATACTTCGGGTTAAATAATCATAAAGTGGTAGCCATTCCTAAGCAACAGTGGACACCCACTAAGCGGTGATGTTGACCACATAAAACACATTTCTTCATCATCTATAAAGAGAGATGGCAGGTAGTAAGTCATCAGGGACAAGCAGAAGTGAATCCAGAAGTATTTAATAGCATGCATTTCTCACTAATAAACGCAGTGATATTAACAGCATTTGTACTATTTCATGCCACTTCCATTCATGCACCAGCCATACTTGGTCTCTGTCACCTATCCCAACATATGAAAATTTTGCTATTCGTGGAGTAAGCTGAGTGATCTTTCATAGTTTCATAAATCTTTTGATCATTATCCAGGCAGGACAATTAGACCAATAAATGTCATTCTAAAGGGTAAATGGTGAGAATTAGCAAATCTGAGTTCACACATGCTAAAATACAGTGATAGGGATAGGTTAATATACTGAGGAAATATCAAGGAACTAATTTAATGAAAGACAGTAAGGGAATTTGTATGTAGGATTCTGGATGTTTTAAGAGTCCTCCCTGCACCCTTCTAAGAATGTTATTAATACTCAGCTTAATAATAAGCTGAGTAGGGGTAACTCACACTTTCTTGTCCCCCAACTGCTTTTTTCTGTTTTTTATGGTATAGGCTAGCTAGTTTTAAGACACATAATGTTTGCTGTTATAGAGAGGATACAAATATATCATAGCTCCAGGTCGTGAAAAGGTTCACAAATGTCTGAAAAGGGACTCCTGCCTCATATGTCTTCAGATTGTATCACTGCACCACAAATAAAAAGGTCGTGCAACTACTAAGAGGCAGGACACCAGTCTGACAAATTGGCAACTTTGGTTTAGTAAATTTATGCTTCTAGCTCTACTTACATGAAAAAAATCACATAATTTTTTTTTTTTTAAATCCCAAAGTATGCCCATCCTGCAGGTGTATTATAGATTGACATTTCCCAAAATAAACCCCTTGGAGATCCACAGAGCAGGCTGCTGGCACATAAAGGAAAGAATAAAGGCACTTCTATATTTATTGCTGAGGTAATGATGGCATTTAGAAGACCGATGTCAATTTTTAAGTGATACTTTTCGTTTCTCTTTTTTTCCTTCCTACCCTACTATTATCATAAACAATGTCTCAGATTATGGTAATTCAAAGAGATAAGGAGGGGGAAAGGTATCTTTCTGTTAAAAGATAAGTATGTACTTAGATCAGATGGGTAAAACAACTCTATATGATGCCTGCCTGATTTATTGGTCTTTCACACAAAACAGAAGACTTGAAAGGTAGAATTGCATTTGTAAAAACAGACATATTGGCAAAGGGACTTGGAGTGAGAGTCGCATTGCCTGGAATTCCTTAAATTCTGTCTGTACACATGTGTATGCATCCAAGCACACACATTAAATTTCCAATTTTTTCCAAAAGGGAAAACTTTTTAGATATGTTTTTATATAAGAAAAACGAGCAAAAGAGCAAAGCAAAAAGAAAGATCAGAGCTTGCTAAGCAAGGAAATCAGGAAAAGGATCACTGGGAGGAAAACAAAAAGAACAGCTCAGGGAGAAGCCTGAGCTTGGCAAGGCAAGGAGAACAGGCTGGAGTGGAAATAGGGAACAGAGGTAAAATGGAAGAGACCGGAGAAAAATATCTCATGTTATAGTGTGTTACAATAGCTGAGACTAAAAGAAGTTGAGGAAAATATTGTGTGCAAACAGATAAATGAAAAATTCCTCAAAATATAAATGAGCTAGATTTTGAGACAGGAGGAAATATTAAGCATTCAAAGACAGTAAGTTTAGACAGTATTTAAGATATTTAAAAGCAGCAAATCACTCAACTTTCAGGAAAGTGAATCAGGTAACGGAGCAATAGTAGAGCTCCACGTTAGGTAATTTACCTTGCAGATAGGCTCCTTCCAGAACTCATGTCAGCTTTTGGCATATGAGCTATCCTGTATGGATACTCTTCAGAGTCTTTAGAGCATTCTCAGAAAGAAAAGAACAAAGTATCAATGAATACCTTTATAAAAAAATAGTACTGCTTAGGAAAGCTGAATTATTATTTTCCTACTCAGCAATGGAGTACCTCTGGCTTTCATATATTAAGAAAGCCTAATGCTGGATAAATATTATGCTCTAAAGCAGAATTAGAAAGCTAGGAATCCTAGCATTTTACTCAGCTGAATAATTAAATAAGACTAGAAAGCATTAAGTTAGGTATGCACTCTTAATACTTTTGACAGAATGGGTACAATTTTCATATTCAGATACCAAGCATGAATATCCATTTTACACTGTCTAATTCGCAGTACACCACCTTTGGAGCATCCACCACCTCTCTTTTGTTCAAACAGTCAAGTGTTTAACTTTGCCATGTGATTGAAACATATATCAGCAGAGGGCTGCTACACTTTGTATTTTATCCCTTGCATGTATTACTTTGTGGTTTACATGTCCTACATGCCACAGCAATAGAATCCATGGTTGTTGGATTCAGACTTGAGTGAAGGGCAGATCTTGAATAGGAAGATGCAAGGAGCAATTTCCAAAAAGTTTAGATAGTGATTAACAGTTCCGAACTCAGCACTGGACTGCTGGAATGTAGTTTCCTTAAAAAATTATCTAATCATAATTAAGAGGCAAGAGGAGAATGGAATCGTTCCTTTAAAACTTTTCGGAAGAGGAGTGGACGCAAGGGTAATGTCTACATTAGCAAGTAGTGCAGCTCAATAGCAGTGGATCTATCATGTGAAATGGTTGGAGCTGAGGATCCAACGTCCATACTACCCGCGTGTCACGGGGGTTTACTTTAGACTAGCTTTAGTTTGGTCCTGTGGCCTAATTTCCCAGTAGCCGTTGGATAACTTTAGATATGCTCCTAGAGTGCATCTCCTGGATTAGCTCCATCTCAAAGGAGTTCAGTTCAGATACTCCAAGGCTGCTCTGCTCTGAAAGCCAAAGCACAGGCAGCGGGGAAAGCTATGAAATTTACTTTGAAAGCATAGCTTTCCAAATACAGCTACCCAAATAAAAGTGGCAACGTAGATGAACCCAGGAAGTCAAGAGACTTAGGCTGGTGTGGCAGTATCAATTTGAGGGAAAATGTGTGACTACTTCCTAGCACACACTTACACCTTTACTATGTTCTCATGGCTGAGAATGAAGAGAACTGTGTTTCCTCTGAGAGATCCAGAAAGGATATTCAAGAAAATTTTCTCCTATCATCTTCGTTCATAGTCCTCAAGTACAGCATTTAGCTTGAGCCAGACTGGGGGATGTATTGATTTGACAACCACTATTTATGATAATAAACACTGTTTTCTCATACAGGGAGCTGACATCTGCTTTTCTCTGATGAAAATGAAATTATAGAGAAAAGAGAAAAAGGACTCATGACTCGCTACATTTTCATAGCAATTAATGTTTTTACAGACATCAGAAGACAGAAGCTTACTACACACATTTTCATGCATTTAAACTATCATCTCCACTCCTAAAGTTAATGTGCGTTTAATGTGTTATCACCTGACAGATACTGGCTCCACATTTTATAAATAGCTGCCTATTTTTGTATGTAAAATGTTTATTTTTGAATGGAACATATAAACCTTAAATTGAAAGTCTGTGGAAAGCCATATTTTCGCACTACACACCAAATAAGCCCTTCTCTGCAGGGTCATTTGGGGATTTTAGCCTTGCATTTTCAGTTAGTAACTAATATGAATTCTCTTATGAAGATATTGATAATTACATTAATAATTAATTTGTACTAATTACAAATCCACAGTCTTTTTTTCCTTATAGTCCAGCAATAGTCTACTGTCATAGTCCATATTTTGAACTTCTCCACTTCCAAATTCTGATTTCTGTCCTCAACTTTAATATGACTTGTATTCAGGAGCGTTTGGTAAGCAATACACCACTTCCTGGTACATTGCTTGGTACATTACCCTTTTCGTTGTTTATACTTTAATATATATTAGAATACCTGTACTATGTTAATCAATATAAATCAATGTAAAGTCTATAGCTAACCTCCTGACTTGCTCTTCAAAACATGCATGACACATTTAACGGTCAAGGCACCACATCTAACCCACCATAATAGTCCAAGAGATCATAGTGGCTCTTCTTATTTGATTTTAACTTTCTGTTGAAGTTTTGAAATAAGCTTAAGGATATTTCTATTAAGTTTTCTATGGCGCTTAAAACTTTGCTTTTTGATAAGATCTTCCTAGAATTCAGTTTACTGTTTACCAACTTTGTTTAAAAAGGCCACGAGGATCAGATGTGATTTGGTTTTATTGGTTCCAGAGTGAAAGCAGTCCATGGGACATGAAGAAGTTATGAAACAGCAGGAGGACAGTAGCATTTTATGGAAATTCATTCTCTGTTGTGTTCTCAACACAAACTCACATACATTTTGTACCATGCTTATCTCTATACTTTCCACAAAGCAGATGCCATTTGGGCAAGAGCAGTTCCTGATTTCTCAGTAGGCCTTATCATAGCTTTTAAACTGAGTATGTCCCAAAATAATGTTTTTTTTTTTTTTTTTAAAGAACAGACTGTTCCTAAACGTAAAACAGCTATTAAATATAGGAATGCAATATTTCTTTGCAGAGCTGTGCAGCTGGATATATGGTAATTAAGAAATCTGGTTTGGCATGCTCTCTCAGACCTATCTTACTAAAGCACATGCGCCTATCCTACATGGCACAACAAGATGAATTCTTTGTATACATGTATAGACACACACACACGCATTTACACACACACAAACATTTATATTTACACATTCACATACATATATGCAAACTGTAATATATTCAAATACAAGTACTTTATGAGTACCTATAAAAAATAAATAATGATTGAAGCATTTCTTGCTTCTAATTTTTAGGACTTCATAAATGATAGGATAGGAAGTGCTTTTGGGTTTACTACTTCCAGCTGCTTAAAGATAATTCCTTATGCTTTATCAGATAAAATCTACTGCAAATGAAATACACCTTTTTGGAGTTTAATACTTTTTAAGGGCTTACATCTTTTCAAAATTTTGCTGCTTATGATTTTTAGTTCAGTAACGAAGAGAGCTGTGCTAAGAATCATGCAGTATTTACTTCAATTTCCATTTCTGTTCTTCATAAATATCAACAAGTAATATCGAAGTAAAGTTATGATATGAAACCAAGAAATATGTTATGCTTATGAAAATTATTCTATGGCCACCTGCACCCTGTACTCCTACGCAAAACTTCTACTCTGTTGGACCAAAAAAAGTAGAATATAGATAAGACACCTGAAAGCAATGAGGTGGGTTTTTTTTTGTTTGTCTTTTCCACACGAAAATGCAACTAACTGAAATGAGGCTTTTGTCCTTAGTGTTGGAAATGAAATATCATTTGCATAAGAATTAAAATATTCTAGCTTAAATACTGTTCTGAAAAACATTTTGTACTGACACTGAGAAATTTCTTAAATGTTTTAACTCTGAGGATGCAATTCTGACTCCACCAAAGTCAAATCTTCTATTCACTTATCAGTTTTCACTATTCTTTTTCAAAAGTTTGTATCAGAAGGGAAGTATAGATTTCTTACGGATGCATTAGGGATTTATCTGGAACATCATCCTGTGATAGTTATGAACATCAGACCATGTTTACAGAACACGGAATTTTACCCTAAGTGAATAATTGCTCTTCGTATTGCAGAATATAACAAATGGGTGGCCATACTAAGCCAACTGCAACTTGTCTGTGGAACCATATCACCCTAAAAAAAGCAAGAGTTTAATTATAATGGTGGAAACCCTGCAAAAACTTTTGGCAATTTTTATATTGCTCAAAACATTTGGAACAATGTGGAAAAGATAGCCAAGAAAGAAAAAAAAAATCTCTCTCACATTGTTCTGCAATAACCTTATAGTATATCAGACCCTCTGTACCCCAAACAGTATGTTGTTTGATACCATTATTGTTCCTATAAAGGTTAAATGCACCTGGGAACTTTTTATCTACACCTCTTTTCTATGTCACAATTTTCTCCTGTTTTGAGCACAGGGAGGAATTGTTATATAAGCAAAGATATGAAAAGTCAAAGTAACCTTTCTACTGCTAACAGTTCTAAATGGAGAAGCCGAAGGACAAGAGTGGCCAACAAGAAAAAAAATTATGTGCATGCCATAAAAGTGGTTGAGATACGATAACTATATCAATATGTATAGTTCAACTGTCACACATAGGGATTCCTATACAATGCAATTATTGCGGTATATGAATTATTGTGGTATATGAACTGTCACACATAGGGATTCCTATACAATACAATTATTGCGGTATAAGAATTAGACATCTAAGCGCAACCAAAGAGCAATGAATTGCATAAAAAAAGAAAAGGCATACTTAAGCATCAGTGATTTAAAAGAAAAAGCAACTCAATAAATTGTGTCTATTAAAATATACTATATTCTAAATAATTATTTTATTTGGAATGTGAAGCTATGCAATAGCCTGAGAATGGTTGACAGAAAATTGACACTACCAGTCAGATTACATTAACCTTTCCTTATTTTATATTAGCTTTACATGAGTTCTGTCTACATAGAGCTTTTTTATATCTCAAAATAAGAAAGAAACATCTCAATACAGTGGTCACTTCTGTGTCACTGAATTCTGAAAGCCAGTGGCATTTTATCATTATCTTAAAAATAAATAAAAAAAAAACACAGAAAAAATATTTCTATTAAAGAAGAGTTGTACCCAAAGCATACTGTTACAGGGGTTGTTGATGACTTTACACAAGCATGTCTTTCATCTGTTGGCATTCATAGACCTTGAAAGAAGGTCTAACAGGATAGGTAGGATAGGTATAACATCTAGGATGAACTTTTCATTTAAAATGCACTCATCGCAACATGGGAACAAATCCACATTCCATCTTGTGATATAATTTTGATGCAACGGTAACTCTACAGTCTGCCTGATGAGCTCTTATTATCTTCCCATCTTGCTGTGAGAATGTTAACTTTTTCCATAAGGAAATCACACACTTAGAAAATGTCAAAGCTTTTAATTTTTTTCTGAATTATGGTAATTTCTCTACCACCTAATCTCAATTTTCAACAGAAAACGTATTTTCTACCCAGATATGTTAAGAACATCACCTGCCCTTCTTTTTGCCTAAATGCGGGAGAGACACAATAGTTGGGGGACACTTTCAGGGAGCACAGGGAGTACATTTGCTACAGGACAAGCCACCGCTCAGAATGCAGGAAAGGCAAGAACCTAAATCTCATAGCACTAAGAATCCTAACCCTCAGTTTTCTTGGGAACAGGTTGGGAAAGAAAGGTGTGGCACATCGACTGGAATGTATTGAAAAAAAAGATCTAAAGAATTTGGGGCAAGAGGAAGCGAAACATGGTGCCAGTGAGGAAAACAGAGAGTTTCTTTTAACAGAGCTGTACAGAAGAGGAACTTGTGAACTATGAGCTGAGAAATTACCTTGTGGTGTTTGTTCCTGCTGTGTTCAGAGAAAGAGTATATTCTCTCTAAATAAATACATCTGCATTAGTGAAATATCCAAATGAACATCTTCTAATAGAAAACTATCATCAGGAGTCTGAATATTTAGTAACTTAGAAAAGGCAAACGCGTTTTAGCATACAATCATAGAATAATTTAGGTTGGAGGGACCTCTGGAGATTACGTGGGTCAACTTTCTTCTTAGAGCAGGGTCAGCTTACACTAGGCTGCTCACTGCCTTGTTCAATCAAGTTTTGAATAACTCCAAGGATGGATACCTGTTCCAGTCTTTGAAGACCCTCATAGTAATAACTTTTTTCCTAACATGTAATTGGATTTCTACATGTTACTGTTGCTGTCTGTTACCTCTCATCCTGTCACTATGCACTTCTGGGAAGAAACCTAGCTCCATCTTCAACTTCTCTCAGTCTCTCTTTGCACTTCATGTGCTGCAGCCCATGGACCATCTTGGCTGCCCTCCACTGGACTGGCTTCAGTATGTCCATGTCTTACTTCTATTGGGGAGACCCAGACTGGATACAGCGTTCCAGCGATGGTCTCAAAAGCCTTGAACAAAGGGAAGCAATCACTCTCAGCCTGCTGGTTACATCCTTGCTAATACAGCCCAGAAATGTTGAAAAAGATATCACCATCAGGATACACTGCTGGCTCATGTTTAACCTGTTGAGCACCAGGATATCCAACAGCTTTTCTGAAGAGCTGCTGTCTACCCCACTGGTGCCCACCTTGTAGTCTGATATAGGATTATTCCATCCCAGGTGCAGGATTTTCCATTTTCTTTTGCTGAATTTCTTGAGATTCTTGTTAGCCCACTTCTCCAGTCTGTAAAGGACCTTTGATAGCAGCTCTGCCGTCCAAAGTATTGAACACTTTCCCCAGTTTGGTAGCATTTGCACATTTACTGAGGGTGCATTCCCCCCATCATCCAAGCTGCTAATTGTTAAACATTAATATTAAATATTAAACATTACCATAGGCATTAAAAGGTGTTGGCCACAGAATCTAACTGAGAAATTCCGCTAGTAACCAATTCCTACTTGGACTGTGTACCTCTGATCACTACCCTTTCAGCCTAGTGTTCCAGTCAATTTTCCATCAAGCTTCTAGTCCATCTGTTCCATCCATATTTCACCAATTCATTGATGCCCAGTGACAGGACAAGAGGCCATTGTCACAAACTGAAACACAGAAAATCCTATCTGAAAGTAAGAAAATATTTTTTTCACTGTGGGTGTGTTTGAACACTGGAGCAAGTGGCCCAGAGATCTTATGGAGTATCCCTGGAGATATTCAAACCTGATTGGACAAAGCCCTGGGCCAGCTGCTGTAGACGGCCCAGCCTTGAGCAAGGGGGTTGGACTAGATGATCTCCAGAGGTCCCTTCCAACCTCAGTGATTTTGTGCTTCTAGACTAGATAAGGTTAATCCTGTGACCAGATACTCCTTCTAAACTGTTCCCTCTAAGCCTTATGGTGTCCTCTTAGATTTGAGCTGCCTTAAAAAAGAAACAACAATAACAACAAAAACCAAACCAAAATAAAATCTTAGCTTATCTGGAGTGAAAAACTCATTATCTTCCCAGACCCTTGCGCTATCAATAATGACAGTAATGTAAAAAAGTTCAGCTCTAACTTTTCTTTAGCCTCAACTACTCTTAGTATCTTTTTTTCTTTAAAAAGTCATTGTTTCTGAGACATATTTACCATTTTCTATCTGCAACAAAAGGAAGATGTTTCAGGCAAACCCTACTAGCTTGCACTCTAAATCAAACTGCAAGGTAGGACACATTACTAGGAACATACAATGAGCCTGACGGATCCTGAAAAGTGCAACTCAGTTTTTCTATTTTCCTTCCAACTAAATTAGCAGATGGAGGGAGTTTTCTGCCTATCTGACAATAGTGCATATTTTATCTGATAATGTTTCATTAGAGAAAACCACAGGGAAATCCCAGGCTGAAATTTTGACGACTTCTTTTTGTAATGGACTCTGGCTGCTACCCTGCCTTATAATTAAGCAAGCTGTCAATATGCATTGCAGCCACAAGACAGCATCCTCTGTCAGTACTTTTCCCTGATGAAAAGTGAATTAGAAATGTTTCCACATCTGGCTGAAAAAGATGGAAATTGGCAAATATAAAGCTATAGCCGTGCATCAATCTCCTGTATGATTATTGACCATTAAAGTTCTTCATTTTTTCTAAACCTACTTGAAAAGCTTTTCGTACCCTCTCGGAGGTAGATCAATAAATGTGAACAAAATTAAATTAAATTAGTGGTAGACAAAATTCACTCCAAGAAGTATAAATATCATGTCAGTTGTAATGGGAAGGGCAAAACCTTTTCCATAGAGTTTTTTTTAAGATGTTTTAGTTCAGAGAAAGGTGTGGAGAAGCTGGAATGAGGCATTCACAACTACACTAGATATTTAGATATTTAGACTAGATATAGCCCTTAGCCTAATGACATGAGATGCTACGTGGGAATTGGCCACCTCAGTACCAAGAAAGCAGAACAACTTAACTGATTAAAGAAAGGAAAATAAATAGCAAAAAAAGAGAGTACAGCTAAAGTAAGAAAGATGAGGGTGGGTATCTGATTCCTAACAAAAAATATTGTGGTTTGTTGAGGCTGTGCAAGTAAAATAAAGCAAGATTTGTAAGTGGTCTGAAAGAGAAAGATTGCAGTACAAGGAAGGCAGTAAGCAAAGTCTAAAAACTGCAGAAGGTGTAAAGAATAAATTAACATGTAACTACCTGACTTGATAGCTTAATATTTGGAATACTGGAGTCTTTTAACCCAGGCTGTGGAAAAACTAAGGCCTGCTATTTAGCAGTATTGACAATATAATTTTTTTTTCCCAAGGGGATTGTTTTTATAATGAGTGCACACAGCCCCTAAATACTGGGGTTTCAGAGGTGCCTTAACTGGCTCTTTACACATAAGAACCAATATATCATGTCTACCACTGGAGACAAAATGACTTTAGACAATGTTCTATAAATGAAGCAGGACATTCAGCATTGCTACTGCAATATGAACAAGAAAGAATGAAATTAGATTTGGTATTTCCATCACTCATGATAGGACACTATTGCCTTAATTTGTAGGTATTTGTGGAGCACATGTAGACAAAAACATGTAGAATGAGTGCAGTTATAAATGCAGATATTTCCTTTGCTTCTGTAATAAATATCAATAATATCAAAATCATTTCTTTCTTTGACTCCTAGCAGTGCTACTGCAGATCTAACTAGGAAATACAGTTACTTATGCAACTTTTGGCTAGCATCACATGAATTCACTGTGAAGGAAGGAGAATGGGTTCTGCTGTTTGTTTCACATCAAAAGCAAAATGTTTTTGGACACAGTTGAACACGGGACAAACAAACAGAGGAGTTAACCTGTACATGAGAAACAACTGTAGGCTGCAGAATGATGTTCCCTGCTACCTTTAGGGCATCCCTTCACACTCTTGCAGTCCTATTAGTATTTGAGAGGCATCAAGAGGGAAGTAACTGCTCTTTGGTTCTGAATCAGCAACAAAAGATTGCTGTTAAAGTACATATTTAGGACAGGAGGAAGTAAAACACTACAAGGGCATGGGGAAATTTATTAGGTACGTGCATTTCTGATGCCCTTTTCCCCTTTCTTGTCCAAGGAGGAAAGCTAGAATGTTACTTTCTTTCACTGTACAGTGCCATGGAGAGTTTTTCTTTTCAATTCTCCAAATTCTCTCCTTTGCACTCTGCTTAAAAGTAGGACACTGGAAGCCTTCTCCTTGGTAGGCATTCTAAGACAGTGCTGCATAATCTGTTTAGTCACAGCAAGATTAAAAAGCCTTTCAAATAGCATATGATTTAGCAAGAGCAAAGGAAATTAGAAATAGATTTTTACCTTGTGAATCTTAAGAAATCAGTAAGATACTTTAAGTGAGTCCTTCTACAGGAATGTTATTGATTACCAAAAAGGCTTTGGCTGCACCATGTTAAGAATTTGGGTATTACTCCTTGAAGTGCATTTGCTAGCTTAGATAAGCAGATTATTATGAAGTTTGCTGGAGAAGACATAAATTAAAAGTAAACAACCCATCTCTCCAGGCACACATACCCCAGATAGAAGTTGATTTGCAAGAGAAATGATAGTAATTTAAATTCAAAAAAAAAAAACAAGTGCAGTTTTATTACTTGCACTAAAGTCTCTTCAAATTCACATTTAGTAATCTTAGAGTCTCAGCTCATGCACAGAAAAATCAACACGAAGTTCAGAGTCAGGCAGTAAGAAGGAGAGGAGCCAGTGAAAATATACCCTTACCTTGGTACCTGAAGATAAAGCTTTTTCACTGCCTTCTTCTATACTTAGATAACTACATATAGATTGAAGAAAGGAGGAATAACATCTTCTACTTTAGTTTAGAAAATAAAGAGATGCAACTAGCTTTTGCAGGCATAGAATGTCATAGAATTTTGACAGAAGACCACTACATACAATTAGCAGTTTTATTAATGGATGCAAATTAATGTCACAGTAGATGGTAAGTATGTGATTATTTGACCTATACATGGGTTTCTTCTCTTTGCAGAGTTCTTTGGAATTCAACATCCAAGTTTTGGCCCTAATTTGAGCTATTTTGTTTGTTCTCTGTAATTTCTTGTAATATACGGACTTATTAAGCTGGCATATTTTCAGAAATATGATGAAAACATGAATAGAGCTTACTATTGATTCTATTTGCAATATTTAGAATACTACATCAACGCTTACCAAATACCAACCCACAAGACTCAAGGGAAAATGGATCAGTAGACAGGCATGTATCATAACATGCCAAGCTAGCTGACAAATAAAGTTCCGACAAATAGATGCTCGAATTGACCAAAGGAAGAAGTGAGGCCCCAACAATATGCTTGCTTCTGATCACCTGAAATCATCATTTTTCAGAATATGTAGCAATGTCCAGTGGCTCTCACTCAACATAAATCTGGTGCTGGCTTTTCTTAAATTTTTTCTTAACTTCTCAGCCTCTGCTGAGAATGCTTCATATTTCAAGTATTTCTCTGAAACCAGGAGAGCCACAATTTTTTTTTATGGTCATAATTCTTGTTCCATAATCAATATTTAAAGAAAGTTAAAGAATAAAAACCACAGGACCTGTAAATTTGCAAGAACTGATAGCAGTATCCATGATGTTCTGTTGTTGTGCTTTATAATGTAAGGTTTAATTTGCTCATGCAACACTATCTCACCAACTTAAAAGGGTTGGGTTAGACTGCTGCAACTCCGATGCTTTATTTAAAGCTCTTCACAGTCTGTTTATGTAGCCCTGCCTGTGAGAATCTAATACTTAAAAGTCACAACAATTCAAAGTCCTCTCCAGTGCAGGCTTTAAACATAAGCCATCATCTATCCTTTGTGTTATTTTAACGTTTCCATAACGGCACCAACAAATATTCCTGTATATTAAATGAAACACATAAAATCAATAGATTTTTACATTATTAATTTAAAATACTTATCAAAAAGTGGAGAGTCTGTTCTATAAATAAACAGAGCAGAGAGTTCATATTCTATAACTTATGAATTATAAATCACCATTATAGAGCTTATAGAAGAGCAACATAAAAAGAATGGACAATTCAGCTGTCCTTCATTCCTACTGAGGAAACTCAAGAGAACGACACCCATGATTTTGTGCAAGACTTCATTCTAACAATATCACATAGTTCATTGAGTTAGCCCTCACATTTTGTAACAACCAAGATTAACTTGTTATCTTCAGAACAGATATTATCAAGTAGGTGGTAGCTTGCATGTTTCATAACTGAGCCCTTCAGTGCTGTCCTCTCGGCACAGCCATAACACGAAGCAAAGCTGTGAGTTAGAAAAGGCTCACATAAATTTGCTTCTATTAAGCTTTTGGGTACCATCTTCAAATGTGTTGAAAACAAGAAAGTTGAATTTTTAGCTTGTAATTCCTCTCCATCTGTCTTCAAAGACACTGAGCAAAGATAGATTATAGGCTGAATACTACGGTGCTCTGAAAATGTGAACATAAGCAGCACAAAAGGGTTGAAGAGCATTATGTATGTTTTCCTCTTTTGCCTTCAGAAAGTACTAAGGGCTCAATGCAATGTGATTTAATAAAACACCTAATTACTATGAGTTATATGGGTGATTTGTTTGCTTTTGTCTCTTCTCCTCTTCCTTATCTTCTAATCTCAAGCATTAACTGAACAATGATTATAAATGTTGCATTAAGATATTGTAGCTGAAAGTGACAAACTCCAAATAATAGCAATCTACATACTAAGTTAGATAAAGACAATGGAAAGAATATAAAAATGAATGTCTATGTCATTCTGGCATGATGATGGAGAGAGTCTGAGTCAGCATGATGCCTTATTTTGCCCTGGGGAAAACGAAGGTCAGCATTCAAATGTCTAAGTCTCTCAACCCCATATTATGTTTGTGGCACAACAAACCAAAAAACAAACAGAACAAAAAAGGTACGTTATAACCAACATCATTAATTGTAACTATCAACACTTAAAAGCAATTACGTTAATTAAAGGTTCTGTTTGTAATGTTTTTTCTTTTGGTATATGTAGTTGAATTAAAATACATCTTTCCCAAACTGTCATTGTTAACGTGCACTGTATCCTCTTCTATAGCTCTTTCAGAGACAATTGTTTTCATCGTGAGAGGAGTTGTTTTTAATAATGGGACAAGTATAATGGGACTTTAGGCAGGTAGATGATAAGATTCATTAATGCTTTACAATATAAACGTTAATATACTAGTAAAGAAATCATTAACTGTATGTTAATAGAAAATACAGTCTAACTCAACTGATATAGGTCACCCATCGCTGCCAGAACACAAGCTTTCCAGATATCCCAACTGTCTCTGGAGTATCAGTCCTGCAGAGAGATGGTAAGGTTCAGCTCATTCTCCTCTCATTTCAGTGACAGACTTCCTTCAAAAAAAATAATCCTTTCTTTAATATTTTTTCCTATTAAATAGTATCTGTCTTAATTCTGAAGCTGAAACCTGAAATTGTATATCAGAATAATCCTGGGGAAATGGGAGAAACCTCTACATTCAGTTTTGACATATCTACAGTTTCATTCAAGACTTGCTCAAATCTCCAAAGCTTATTATTTTAAATAGTTATTCATGATGCCTTCAAATGTCAGGAGTACTCAGACTAGTCACATGCTCATATCTGAAGGTTCTATCTATCAGATAGTCTAAAGTAGCAAACAAACAGAAACAAAAGATCATAGCCTCATCTTCAGTTTCTTTTGAGATTTATCAAGCCTCCAATTATTTTTGGCTCCCACAGATTACTTTTTGGGGAACAACAGGAAAACCTCAAATAGTCAGACTATCATTAAAATGCTGGGAGCATAAAAAATAACTGTAACGTAAAAGGAGGAAAACTTCCCCTTATGAGAAACTTCGTATTGTCCGAGGTGGTCTTAAAAGACTTCAGGATCTGAATTTAGGAAAGCAAAGCTACAAAACAGACTTACAAAGCCAAAGTCATTTCGTTCTGAATGACTGAAATCACACAGAACATGCTTTTCTTGCTTTCCTTCACTCAGCTGAAGGGGAAAGACATGGGAACAAAAGCAAATTCAATACTCAGAGAAGAACAAGGAATTATTATAGACATTATACAAGGTCCTCATGGAATCTCAAGTGAAACACTCTGTACAGTTTTGAGTACTCAAGGAATTCAAGCTGGGACAGCAGTAAGGAAGAAATGCTCCTGACCTGATTTACAAGAGGAGGTTTTATCTTTATCTAAAGGGATGGAACCTGTAGATTAGATAATAAGCCCTAATGAGATTCTCTCTTACCCTTCATAAACTTTAACAGAATTGCAAATCAAATATATAATTTAATAATTCACAATAACAGACCTTTATCTGGATGAGAACCACCTTTGACCTTTTTGTGTTTTAATTAGAGGATTAATGGGTTAATCTTTTAAAAATAACACTTTTTCTATACAATAATTACTATATTTTAATTAAACTTTCTCATATATAAGGTAAATTCCTATTTCATTGCTGATACTTCAACATACAGAAAACATGATTTTACTCAGTGCTGTAGCAGAGTATTCTCTTCAGCATGATTACACATGGCCTCCTGTTGTTGCTCTGTGGAAACAGCAACACTGTAAGAATATTGAATAGAAAGAACCTTCACACAGTGGGGGCAAGTTGACCATTAAATCCATTTTAATGGCCCTCTCCAGTGCACACGTTAAGCAAAAATAATATTGTTGAGCAGTACAGCCTTTTGCTGAGACAATTTCAAGAAACGAGCAATGGACCCTTTAAATGAAGTAAACCAGGTTTGCGTAGTGAATTAAAGAAATTGCATATTATACTTCAAAAAAAAAAGTAAAAACTCAAGTGGTTTTGTAAATGAACCAAGTTTTTCAGTAGCTTCCAGAGTCCAGATCACAGCTGATGCCATGGTTCAGAAAACTTGGAAAACTACTTCTGAGCAGTGAGAAACGCTTGCAGCAAAAAGGGAGACTCTTCTACAATGCAACACGGCATTTTACTACAAATTCAAAAGTCATTATTTCACTGAAGGAAAAAAAAAAGTCATACTGCAAAACATAGAAAATGCATAACCTGAGAGTTTAAAACTGAGCATTAATAGGGTTAAAAGACAGGAATAGGCATTTTAGAATGTAGAAGAAAACAGTAAAAGACATTCAATAGATTATCTAGTATTAAATTCCATATACTTACAATGCCATATATCTTAGAGGAGAAGGATAACGATTCACTTAAGAGAATATCATTATTTTGTTAAGTAAAACTGGAAAAGAGTGAAAACACTTCAACAGAAGCAATCTGCTGAGAATTCAAGTGGTGCTAAATAGAAAACTACCAATTCAAAATTTAAAATATTAATAAAACAAACTTTGATATGCAAGATTAGGAGACCTTCCAGGTCTGTGTGTTTTCTGATGATAACAGGGAGGTAATGACACCCTAGTGAAGTGCCTTCACTTCATAAATGTATCCTCTTTCACCTAAGATCTAGCTCATCCTATTTTCCACTGCTCTTTCAGAGGCTGACCCACAATATCATTGCTCCAGTGGGTCCTAGGACTGAGGCCAATCGTATCCATTTGTTCTTGTGTCAGCATTTTTCCTGAGCTCCATCCTTAAAGCATGGAAGACATTAAAGTTAATATACATTGCCTGTCATTAGTAGCAAGCAAAATGCTTTCACAAAGTCAGTTGCTGTGTTTCAGTATTATAACACATCTTATCTTTTAGTCTGGGTGTGAAGAAATCAGCAGTTCTTCCCTTCCAATGAGAAATGAGTGAAATCAAACAGAATTTGTGGAAAAGGGGTAAAGGGAAAACACATCAAGTCAAAAAACTCAAACGCAAGTAGGCAAGAGAACCATATCCCTGCGACCATGACTTTCATTCTCCAGGTGTAAGTTACTAGAGAAACAAATATCCACTACTCCTTTCCATCACCCAGGGAAAAGTTGCTCAGTGGAACTTTATTACTCACCTCACAATTTATTGCCCATATTCTGAAAGCTCAGTTCTTGAGGAACACATTATAATTGGCTTCTCCTTGAAGGCTTTATAGTGTACAGGGATTTTAACGTCAGGCTGAGGAGAACTGATCTGTTACTCAAAAGGAAGGTTTTTGCAAGGGCTTCTGATCCACATGGCCATTCTGGATGGCTCACACGCATGCAATATATGTAATTTCTCCCTCTGCCATGTGTTATGATCTTTCTGCTGGCTACCTCTTGTGGCTGTTTGTTCCTATAACATTTCATCTTTTTTTGTCGCTGCTCTATTCACTAAAAAAAGTCAGTGGCATCCAGAACTTCTCAGAACACCCTTACCAGAGGGGAAAGCACAGTTCTGGATGAAGTCTTTTTCATTCCCCAATTTGTCTTTGACAATGCCTTGTCCCAGTCACAGTAAATGTAGTTTACTTGTCTAAGCATCTTCAAGCCCAGATCCAAACGGTTACATACTATTTCATAACTGACTTGCAAATACGGGCTAGTCCAACCTGTGCTTTGTTTTCCAAGAAATGACAGAATGCCATTTTGTCCGTCTACTATTTTTATGAAGAAGGAAGAGGAAAGAAAGGCAATCCTACAGCAGGCAAACTTTAACCCATCAGCTTCAAAAGCTGTGGCTAGAGGATTCAAAATAAAGCCCCTAGGATGAGCGCTGAAAGGAGCACTCATGTTCTGTCTTCCTCATTCTGTTAGTAGTTTTTAATAAATTAGCAAGGTGAAATTCATGGAGCTTTATTGTTAGCATGCCATCTAGTCTTTTCCTATTTGATCAGGTTCAGAAGATGCTACATTCACCGTAGGCATTAAGAATAAGCCACTGTAACTTGCACTCTGTCTCAGTGTTTTTCTCTTGCCTCTACGTTAAATGATCAAGACACAATTGGTTACATATTTTTTGCTCACACATTAGTCTAGTTTAAAAATCTAGAGGCATTCATTCTATAGTAAAATAAATAAATAAATAAATAAAACATCATCTACTTTAGAATCCTTTTTTTTTGTATTGAGTTTATTCATGGTATTGTTTGGAGCCCAGAAGTGCTCTTTCTTGAAGTCCATCTCTTTCTAATGATGGGATCCTTTGGATATCTTTTCATGAAAGATTTTTTTCTGTATTAAGGAATAAGAAATCTTCTCTTTCCAAAAGAGGAATTTCTCTCTTACAGAAGGAAAGATAGACTTTTAAGCATTTGGCTTCCTTTATTTTGCATGTATTTTCTCTGTAGGAGACGCTGACAGTCCACATCTGTACATCAGAAGAAAATGGTAAAACGTGCATGCCCTCAAAATCTTGAGCAGCCCTGACACTGGCAGATAGAAACATCAAAAAGCAAGCAGATCATACTCACCTACACAAAGCCACCACATCAATTTAACTAATTCATACACCGTATTTTCAAATATTTATTTTCGTTATTATCACTCCTATTTGCAGGGTGATCTGAAAAACTTAGCTTAATTTACTAAAAAGTTCTTTTTTTTTTCCTCTGAAAGTGCTAAGAATAGGAGCGAGACCAAAGATAAAGCTAAAATATCTGGTCTATGTGGTGACATATCATCATAGTTACTGACTGTCAGACAGAAAGAAGAGCAGCTCTTGACTCAGGAAAATATTTCTCTATTCCTTCTTACCTTTTTCTACCCCAAAAAGCTTTTTTTTTCCCATGTGAAAATAGTGGGGAGTAAAAACAGAATGACAACAATAAAAATGCAAGATAAGTCTATATTGTCCTTTAGTTTAATTCACACTTCAAAATCTTGTAGCCTACAGTAAAGTGATGCAGTTTAAACAAAATTAGATTGGCTCCTAAACACTGAATCATTTATGAGCATGTTACATAAATATATTCACATTTTTGCTACATTTTGGGCATTTGGGCTAAAATTTAGCACTGGAGTTTGCCTTTTTATATTATCCATTCTTGAAATCAAGGCCTTAGAATAATTAAAGTTATATTATGCACAAAATGAAAATATTTTTTCAGCCTTTCTAACTGGTTTCTAGATGTAACTTTGTTTTTTTACGGTTTTGTTATTTTATTTTGGAATATATGATAAAAAGATTTGCCATATAGTAATATTTAACTTTTTTTAACCAATTTTTTCTCCATGCAAACTTTTGATTAAATATCTACAGATAGATATAATTCTCTAAATTCAAATGAATATATTTTATTCAGAACTACTGGAATACCTGAAGAGAGACGTGAACAAAACATGATAGTAGCTATCCTTGTCACATGACTGAGACCATATGGATTTGAAAACAGAGCTTAAATTTAGGTTCCTGGAAAATTGTACCTAGCTTGCGTAATAGCATTACTGTAGCACTTCATGTTTTCCTCAGAATACACGCTTTTTGGATAAAAGATTTAACTGCAATGAAGAAGTAAGAGTATAAATATAGAACATTCTCCTCCAGAGTTTTCAGATAGATAATTCAGAGATGCAAGTAAGACTCCACTAGGTTAGTTTTCGCAACTTGCCACAGATTTCAGTTATCAAGTTTCAAATATTGATAACAATAAAAAATTAGATGCAAAAATCTCACTGTAGTCCACTGTCCTCAACAACTGGATATATGCTGACAGCATAATTGACATGTTCTTAACATTAACATGAACAATTTTGTGGCTGTTTTAATGGAAAGGAGAAGGTGGAAATGAAAGCCACATGCATAAAACACAGGTAGAGGAAGAGTTCAGATAGACAAGGAAATAAATCAGAAATAGCAGTTCTCCAAAGAGCATGTGATGGATCCCTGAGCTGATCAGAGGTCTGAGATGGATATATTCAGAGTTTCTTCTACAGAAAAAGCTCCAAAAGTACTGAAAGACTTAAATTCTGGAAGCCTAATTTTATAAGACTAGAAACCAAGACAATGAACTTTTTCCATCAAAGACAACTTAAAGTGACTTTTTCAAGCACAGCATGGATGGGAAGGTTCAGAACCAACTCACCCATTGCCCTGTATGTCCTTGGAGGTGAGTCTTGCTTCCAGCTTTGTTTGAGTCACTCAGCAACTTCTCAGTCGCAGCAAACTCTGCACAGCCCCAGTTTTCCTTAGAAACTCCTCTCTTCACTAACATTAGCTTCACTGCTCCTTTCAATGACCTTGGTGTCCCACTGCTTGAACTGCTACCACCCCTCCCCAGCATTGTGTGACTCCTTCCTGCCATCCCTGCGGTCTATGCTAGCTTCTATCTTTGACCAGGTTCAGTAGCCATCCAAAGGAAGGAACAATCTCCCTTTCAAGTGGTTCCATCAGCCCCTGGCTTTAAAGGAATATAATGTAATTATGAATAAAGGAGAAAAATCTAAATATCATCTCTTCTGTGGCTATCTTTCTACTAAGTTGCACTATTTATACCAAAAAGACACCAGAAATAATAAATCAAATAACAAATCATGGACAGTCTTTTCTTCTGTTACTGTGATAAAACCAGACACTACCATTAATCAATGAGCACGTTTTCCTTGAACATCAAAGGAATTTCAGTGACACTGGAGGATGGCATGCTTTTCAATATGTAATCCCACCAACAACTGAATCGACAATCACTTGGAATCAATTTGCAGCTCCCCTATACAACATTTCAAACACTCTTGTCAGGTGAGAATTCATGGGATATCTACTTAAAATCACTTCCCATACCAAGAAAGATCTTCATGAGCTCCTCTATTTCCTGCTGAAGTCAGAAGATCATTTGTGGAGTTTCCCTCAGGTCTCTCAGATAGCTTCTCTGTCTCAAAGACTCTGAAACCCAGCCCTGCAGCCTTGTGCAGTTACACATCTTCACGTGACATGAACACAAGGCCAGGCAAAATGTCTCTGACGCATTTTATCACGTTCTTAGCAGTCTAAACAAGCCTACATCATACCAGCGACAGTAACGAAGGGTAAAGAATAAGCCATTTCCATGTATAGGATCAGCCTGAAACTGATAAGAATAATTATCATTTATGTTGGCAAAGGTGCAGAATTTCCAGAAGGAATCCTGTACCTACTTAACATGAAGATCCAGGGAAGGCAGGTGTCTCACTACCTTTGCAGATCTGTGCCACTAAATCTTTTCTGAAGACTCCCAAGCATGTGAGCCCCAGATGGGGAATCTGGTATGGAATCTTAAGGAATTTAGGGAAGAATCGCATTGCAAGCCCAGAGTCTGCAGCACAAGCACTGCAGTGAATGCTGATATATTCCTCTCCAGAACAACTGACTCCTTGACTTCCTCACTAATGGGCACTTACAGTGCTTTAAAGAGACATAACAGTTAACATTTCCTCACATAGAGACAATTCTTTTCTAATGTATTTCTTCTCTATGCTAGGTCAGCTGAGAACAGAGTCAGCTGCATGGAAACACCTGACACCTTTCCTGAAGCTGGAATGTCATACAAACACTTTCAGTTACACAGGCTCCTTTGTGCCATCATTTTGACCTAGATTCAGCAGGGAACTGCAGAATAAGCCAAACTTTAAGCCTGTGAAAGTCCTACCAGAGTCAAAATAGGACTAACTTCATGCTTAAAATAGCAACATCTTAGATGCCTTACTGCACCAGGTGACTGTGAACATCCTTCCCTGCTGTGATCTGGTTCTAATCAAAACTGCTACCAACAGTCGTAGCAGCTAAGCATGAAATCCACTACTTCTCACAGGCATATTTATTTACCTGCAGCTCTTCTTAGCCTTTATAAAACTAAATCACCAGGCAATTAATTGATTTATTAATGCTGTCCGGGAAAAAACTTAATTGCTGGAAAGTGGAAGAGATGTCAATATTATCTTGGGTCAGACAGCGGTTTGGCATGGGAAGTGGCTGGATACATAAATTAATTCATGTACATACAGGTAAAATACAAAAGCATCTTGTAGTAAAAGAGTAAAGCTAACTAGTATGTTCCTTAAAATCAGGGTTGCCTTACATACTACCACAGGGCATGAAGAAGTCTTCAGTTTCATTCACCTCACCTCCTTCTTGCCCTACTCTCCTCTCTAACTGAGTTTTTGTTATTTCCCTTGGAAAAATAATCACTCAGGTAAAATTAGACAATCTGCAAAACAATATTATTTATTATTCTTCCCTTAAAGCTTTTTTTGTGGATCATTCATCTCTCCATTAGAAAATTTTTCCAGAACCCTGACTATAGGACTAAATGAAATCTTACAAATCCCAGATGCCCTTCTGTATACCCTGCAGCTCCCTCTTTCAACACAGAGATCTCAACCTGTTGAATAACTGCCCCTTCCCCCCCTCAGTCTTTCCTTCAGTCCTCCCCTCATCTTGATATTTAAATATAACTTTTTCTCCCAAATCCCTACTCAAAAACAAAAAAAACCTGTATTTTTCTCTCTGCTTGCACATTAAATATTTTGCAGTTCAGATTCCATTTTATTTAAACAAAAGAAATGAAAACCCACATCCTCAGGGCAGAAACTGCTTTAATACTCTGTACTTGTACAATTCTAAAAGATTATTATCACTTTAAAATCCTCCTAATTCATAAACTATAACAAATTCTACCTCTTCCTTCAAAACAATTCCCCCTCTCCCCCAAACCTGGGAGGAAATCCTATCTCTGCATTTCCTACCTAATGGCTGCTTAGGGATTCACACCAGCATCAAGGCTGTTTGTAAAGACAGCACCTGCAGAAGGATCAGGGTTGCAGCAGTGAGGGAAGGGCAATAGAAGATAAGATCCTCATCAACTAAATTGCTCTATAACACAGAAAGCTATGCTATCACAACCCTTTAAATTTCATCCATGCAGAGGGCAGCTCATGCACAGCTGACCAGAATCTTAGCACATATCACAGTTAAATTGCTCTGCTCAAAGTTTGCTGCCTGCTCTGTAAGGAAAGCGCTACTAACACATTCCCGCTTCCTCACAGCTCATTAATCACCCCTTCACCTGCTGCTCTTCTCAGCTGTGGCACATCATATGTGCAGAGAGCTTTAAAATAGCTTTTGCAGATAGTCATTTCAGCCAAACAGCTGATGCTCTCTCTGCAATCAGACCTAGAAAATCTTGCTGCATGGCCCTCGACTGCAGGGCTGGATGCTCTGTGCCTGGCTCATTGGTGAGGGCCCAGCCACATGCTCATCAGAAGTGTCATCTGCAGGCTTATGGTGGGTGGCATAATCCCCAGCATAACCTTCTGCCCACACAGAGGGGAATGTAGCAGTTATCCGACAAGCAAGCTCCTGCTTATGAAAGCAATTGGCACCCTCTGGTGGTATGTTGATCCTATTGCTTGTGAGCGCTCTCTCCAAATGTTGTCATAAGCAGTGCCAGAAGTAAGGTACCAGTTTCCGTCATGATGACAAGATCACTTAAGAGCCCTGGGAAAAATGCCAGAGAGCTCTCAAATCTGAGAGCATGCTCTACCAGATTAAACTTAGCTTTCAGCCCACCAAGCTCTCTCCAGAGTCCAAGACAGTTAGCCAAAAGTTATTCCTGTTCTCAGCACCAAGACAATTGGGAAAAAAAAAACCTCACAGCCTAAATTTTTACCTTCCCTTTAGGTTTCACATGCTGAAAGTTTACAAAAATACCCTGGGCAATAAAACTAAATTCAAGCAGGAAGATAACAGAACCATGAAATTTGCAGTCACTTTCTTACTGATGCATTTCTTACTACAGGAACAGTTATGGTGGAATTTATATCTCTATATATTTTTTTTTTCTGTTTTACAACAGAAAAGTATAATTTCAATGACTGGGGTAATTTAATACAGATTTCACTTTGATTTGATTGACATGTAGGAACAAGGAAGCCTGTTTTACTGGTGCCTACCCAGTCATGCAGAAGATTACGTAAGCTTCCCCAAAGCACTTGTTCATAGAAAGGGCACCACATAAAAACAGTACACATCACAAGCCATGTTTGAAAGGGTAGAAGGGCAAATATTATCAGACCTGCGGCCTCATGTGCCCTCATGCTCTTCTTATTGTCAATGGAGCATGATTACTGACAATATTGAGAATGTCATGGCCATTACTCTGGCAGCACAAGAACTAGAGGGGCAAAGATGACTGAGTTTGCAAAATCATGTCATTCACAGCCAGGACTTCACATTTGTAAAGTACATGTGGGCGTTATAGTTTATTCAATGCTGCCCCAAGAGACAAGTTAGCTGCTTAATAACAATTGTCATGATGTATTGAGCAGTTTGCCAAAAAAGTGTAATGTCCCTGTATGCAATACATTTTAGAGGCCATGATCAATGACAAGAATTGTCTTAACTATCTTTTTGCTATGAAGTAAGTATTGTTTCCCTTGGTGCCTGTAATGCACCAGTGCAAGGCACCAGAGCTAGTCAACATTATGACCCCAGTAAGAAAGACACTCAGACTCCGTGGCGTATTACTTAAAATACCCTTTACTGAAGCTAACACTAGAAGGAAAAAGAGATAATTAAGAGATAATCTATGATATTAATATGAGATAATTAAGAGATAATTAAGAGATAATCTATGATATTAAGAGATATCATAGATAATCTTACGTTCCTTCAGATGCTGGGAATCCCGAGCTGTGCAGCCTCAGACAGACCTCCAGTCAGGACATGGCACAGCACAGCACGTGTTGCAGATGCTGTCAGAGGAGATGTTGCCCAACATCTTGGTCTTTAGAGCTCTTGTAAGGTTTTCTTAGAAGAAAATAAGGCTGTTCATCATTTCTACTGTCAGACAAAAGGATGTTCACATGAGAACCTGCTGCTTCACTTGAAGGTAAGGACAAGGACGTGCAGGTGGTGCGGTCACCTGTGCCAAGTGGATGCTGCCCACAGGCTCCTCCATTACTACTAGCCCTCTGAGTTTGTCTTGCAGCCAAGGGATATGTGCAGCACGGCACAGGTCTGAAGGTCAGGCCACATGTGCGGTGTAGGGCAGGATTGCACAGTGCAGCACAGGCTCAGGTTAACTGTTACATGGATCACCAACTCCTGCAGTGGTCAGCGTATACAGCTGGGGATGCAGTAACACGATTGTTATATGTGTCTACCATTACCAGCATGTACTGTAATCCCGGCACTTTTGGTGAAGGTGCAATATAATCTGTTTGCCAGGTATGGCCAGGAACAGGGCCTTGCTGGATCCGCTCATAAGGCAGAGGTACCTTTTTAGCTTTCAGTACTTTACAAACTCTGCAATGCTGCACTGCTTCCTGAATGGTTTCCTGAGTACATGAGATGCCTGGCTTCAAGTTCCTTTATATGTGCCAGCAACACCCCGGTGTTTAGACATCTTGTGGGCTCATTTATCAAGGGTATCTTTGTCAGGAGGTAGAGCATCAGGAGACAGAGTAGTGCTATTAACTTGAGCTAATCTATCCACTGTAATGTTGTGCTGCCTCTCCTCCCCAACGGCAAGGGTGGCATGATCATCGATATATCTAACCCATAGCTTCGATTCACACATTTCTTGGCCCCACAAATCCTGACCCCACAATGGTTTCCTGTGTATTGTCCAGCTGTCTGTTTACCACTTGCTAACCCTTATTACTCGTCCTTTATACACTGTCCAAGAGTTAGCATATGTGTATAATTCAGGACTGAGAGTCTCCTCTGATGTTATGAATACAAGCCACTAGATCCGTATACTGACTGATTGCTATTGCCTTGCAGGTCACAGAGAATTGCTTAGCAGGATTAAGGGCAGCAGCCTTCCACTACCTCTGCCCCTATAAGTTTTTGCTGATCCATCTGTGAACCAGGCACAGTGTTGCTGCTCAGGGGTGAGATTTTCATATAGTGGGACTTCCGTAGCACAGGCAGGGGGATGAAGGCTTCAAATTTGATTGAACCATGTTTGTCCTATTTGGGCTATTTTTTCCTGCAAGACACTGATTTTGGGGAGGCCTGGCTCTGCTTGTGTAGGAATACACCATTTTCATTTTACAGTGGCTGGTTGTCATTCTTTTCCGATTCTGTAGTTGGTACCATCAGACAAAACCCACTGCAATATAGGCATGCCAACAATTACAGCGGTAATATCTCCCCTGGTCACTTGTTTGGCTTCTACCAAAGCCCAGCATGCAGACAGTAGTTGTTTTTGAAAAGGCAGATAATTTTGTGAGGATGCAGGGAGACAGTGTGACTGAGTGGGATTCACCCTCCCTTTACCTCTCCGCCACAAACTCTAACGTGCAATGTCATTACCTGAAACTAGATCTTCCAGTTCAAAAGGTGTATGAGGTTGGCTGGGACCTAATGCAACAACATGGGAGATAACATGTTTAGCCTGCTCGAAAGCTGTTTTTTCATCTTTCCCCCATACACACGCATTCTTCTTTTTTGTTACATTATGCAGGGGTCTTAAAATCTATGCCAAGTGTGGGATAAACTGGCACCAGTACCCTAGCAATCCCACAAAGTGCTGCACAGCAGCTTTATTTTGGGGCTCAGCTATATGAAGTATCATCTGTTGTGCAGCCTCAGGCATAATCCAGCCAGATTCTTGCCAGATGATGCCTAAAAGCTTTATTTCGGCTGCTGGCCCTTGTATTTTCTGTGGATTAATTTCCCAGCCATACTCTCTCGCCTTCCCAGGACGCTGCTTGGCAGGTCCAGCTAGCAGAGTGCCACTGATGTAAAGGGACAGCTCACGCTTTGGGGACAGACCGCACTTTTCCAAGCACCAAGCCACAATGCCAGGACATATCACAAGCCTGTGCGGACATCCTGGGGGCAGCACTGTAAACATATACTGCTGGCCTTCCTGGAAGAAGATAAGCTGTTCCTGCCGCCCTTTAGCAGCAAGGATACTGAAGAAGGCCAAGCCTGTAGCAGCATGCCCCATGTGCACCTCAGCCTCTAACCACTCCAGCAGAGACACACCATTGGGAGTGAACACAGCCCTGGAAGGGGCGACTATCTTCAAAAGCCAGTAAAGTATGGTCATACATCATGACCCATTTGCTTTCTTTATAGGACAGATAGGGCTATTAAAAGACGAATGTGTGCCTCGGATAACCCCTGCTTCCAGCAACTGTCTGAGAGGTTTTGACATGCCCCCAGGCAGCTAGTATTGCTCCACATGCATAGGTTTGGGTAGGAGATAGCACAATGGATGTGCCCATAGTTCTCCCCTCCACTGATGCCCGGAGCCAAATTGTTTGGACCCCAAAGCAGTATTTTCCCCCAGTGGTGTTAGAGGTCTTTTCTGCTAACAAATCATGACTTACAATATATTCAGACACCCTCGTAATCCACACTTGAGCTGTAAACTGGACAGTTTTCTAGTCGAAGGGTTAGGAAAGCTTCTCAAGTCACTCCTTCTACCCCTCATGTAGCAATATTCACCAATTTATTCTTGGGGTAACAGGACGGATTTCCATGAATTAGGATTACCTCTGCCTCGGTAACTAGGAGAGCCACAACCCATCACCTATTATGCTGCCTCCACTGTTTTGTAAGTGGAGCATAGGGGTGATGGTCACCCCTGCGAGCTCCCTTTATTAACCCTCCTGGACAAGGACCACCTGTTCCCTATTCTTGTTTCTAGGGAGAAAGGCTGGGGTACATAGAGGCGATTAAGGAAGATGCATTTTCAATGTCAGCAAAGGAGGGTGCAGACAGGACTGATGCCCCAGTACAGTAAAGGAGGTGTCCTCCTTCACCGCTTCCCCTTTGCTTTGGCATGTGTATATGAGCCCCACAAGTAAGGAGTTACTTTTGTATCTACCTGTTTCTTAGGCATTCCTGCCTGGCTTAGTCTCAGAAACGCTGCCTTCTGAGAAACCTTTCTCTTTGGCATTTGCCCTTCAATGCCTCAATTTCCTCTTCTTCAGGCTGATAAGCACCAAGTTGCAGTGACAGAATAGCTACTGTAAGCAGTTGAGAAGGTAGAGTTGAAAGCCAGAACATTCTCAAGAGTCGTTATGTCACCTGTTGTCGGGGTCTTTCCAGCTCGAAACATTGCTGACCACATCCCCAGTTGGACTTAGGGTATAAAACTAGCCCTGAGCTTTCTGGCTTTGAGTCAGGTTCTCCTGGGAAGCAGTTGGTCTGCAGGGGAAGAACTGTCCTCTCAGATCAGTATGCTGTCTGAGGTCCCACTGCTACTGTAAGGGTGGGTGAGCACTGGAACAGGTTACCCAAGGAGGCTGTGGAGTCTCCTTCCTTGGAGATATTCAAAAGCCATCTGGACACAATCCTGTGCAATATACTCTAGGTAACCCTGCTTGAGCAGGGGGGTTGGACTAGATGATCTCCAGAGGTCCCTTCCAACCTCAGCTGTTCTATGATTCTGTGACACTGTACAGAGTTTTGCAGGATGGTACCCAAACACTTTAATTCTTGAGGATTCATATGGATGCTGTCTCCTCCAAGGTCCCATACTCACAATGCCAGCCTTTCTCCCAGTTTTTGCCAGTATGTTTCCTCCAAATCTTGCAACTCAGATTGTGTATAATTTGCATACCAAGATGGTATGCTGGGGCACCCCCAGGGGCCCCTTTACTCATTAGCAGCCAGACAGCGATGCTGTTGCCAATCTCAGACGCTGACCCCTCTGTCCACTCCTAGCCACTGGAGTTCAGGGAGGCCCTGGTCCACTAGCTCCCCGATAGCAAACAGCTTATACTTCGCAATGTACCCCTGGGTGGCCTCAAGCACCCTGGCTGCTCTGCAGGGCCTCTGTGCACTGCTGCATTTGCAGCCCATAAGGATCTTTATGCAATATATCTTAACACTGGCATATTTATTTCAAGCATGTTAGCATACCACAAGCAAATATAATGCAAATCTTGCTGTTTTTCTTTTTCCCACCCCTTGTTTTTGGAGACAACTTAATATTTGCACCAGGGTGGGACATTCAGATAATTCTCTCTCATTTTTCCAGCTCTCCAGGGAGGACACTGGGGCCAAACACTGTGTGCCCACCCCCCATAGTGTGAGTCACCAGCTGGGTACCTATTCTGTCTATTTCTCACTATCCTTTTTCCAGGAGGGCATTTCTCCCTGGGACCTACTAACTGCACCAAATACAGTGCACCAGTGCAAGGCACCAGAGCTAGTCAACATTATGACCCCAGTAAGAAAGACACTCAGACTCCATGGTGTATTACTTAAAATACCCTTTACTGAAGCTAACACTAGAAGGAAAAAGAGATAATTATGTAGATATCATAGATAATCTTACGTTCTTTCAGATGCTGGGAATCCCGAGCTGTGCAGCCTCAGACAGACCTCCAGTCAGGACATGGCACAGCACAGCACGTGTTGCAGATGCTGTCAGAGGAGATGTTGCCCAACATCTTGGTCTTTAGAGCTCTTGTAAGGTTTTCTTAGAAGAAAATAAGGCTGTTCATCATTTCTACTGTCAGACAAAAGGATGTTCACATGAGAACCTGCTGCTTCACTTGAAGGTAAGGACAAGGACATGCAGGTGGTGCGGTCACCTGTGCCAAGTGGATGCTGCCTGCCCACAGGCTCCTCCATTACTACTAGCCCTCTGAGTTTATCTTGCAGCCAAGGGATATGTGCAGCACGGCACAGGTCTGAAGGTCAGGCCACATGTGCAGTGTAGGGCAGGATTGCACAGCGCAGCAGAGCACCAGACTGTGCCTGGTCAAATTAATTTTTACATGGACACTCCTCAGTGTTCAATGGTATCCTGGTTAGGATCACTGCAGTATAAACCCAGTTTCATTCCTGGGTTCATGCATTAAATTGTGCATTCCTCTTAAGAACTGGAGAAGAGAAAGGTTCACTTTTTTTTTTGGACCCAGTTTGCTTATTTCATAAGTGGGCTGGTATTTAATGCTCTATTGAGTACTTTCATCACCACAGTGGATGATCACCATTATGAAGAGTTGATGACTGCTATCTCCACCTCAGAGACAGCAAAACTGAAATAAAGTCTTACAAAGTGATTCACTCAATATCACACAGGTTAACTGCACTGAGACCCTAATGTTGATTTACTGTCCTACCCACACAACCATCTTCCACTAAATTCTAGAATCCCTGGTTTGAAAACTAAAGGACTTGGATGGAAACAGAAAAATTTCTACTTGCTTTTCTTAAACTCCATATCACAGAAAAATGCAGGAGGGAGGGACCTTTGGAGGTCACCTTGTCCAGCTTCCTATTCAAAGCAGATCTAACTTCAGAGCTGTTCAGGGCCTTCAGCTGATCAAGTCTTAGCTCATCCAATGCAGCAAAATGTATTGCAACATATGTGTTAAAAATTGCACTCATTCATGGAAAAATATTATCCTTCTTCATCACTAGTACTCTCCCCTTAGGAAAGTATTTTGTAAGACCCATACCTGAAAAGATGCCATACTCTTGTGTCATTTCCCCTTTTTTTTTTCTTATGGGGAAAAAAAGGAGTAAGTTTCTTCAAGGCTTCATATCTTCCAGTTCTGACACCCACTCAGATACCAAGTGGGATGAGTGTGAAAGTTCTAACAAACGAGTGGCTAAAAGATAGCACAGAACTACAAGTCCTGGGAAATTTTGATGAGATCATGTTACTCCTTCTATATTAGATGCACTTGATAAATGCATCATAAAGCATTTTAAACAGAAAAAAATATTCTTTTGTTTATGATTATAGAATGTGAATATCATCTTTTCCACTGACCTCCCCCTGTCTTCAGCTAAGGTCTCCAAAACTTATTCACAAACATGGTGACACCTAATGGTTAGAAGTGTAGAATTTATGGCAGAGATAAGATGAATCTCATCATCTTTTATGTCAGGAGAAGGAGGAACTGGAAAACAACCTATCATTTGTTTATCAAGGTAATAATATAGCTACTGATTAAAACAGTTTAAGGAAGGTCATACTTCCACCACACACTAATTCCAAAAAACTATTTGGTCTTCATTTTAATATGATAAAATTTCATCAACAACAGAAAAAAATACTGTTTCAATGCTTATTTTATATTTGCATGAACATCCCTCAGTCTAGGAAATATTCACACATTTGCTACTCAGTGCTTATTATTGCGATGAACTGAAATTGTCTTAGAAAATTAATTTTAAGTTCTGGTTATATAGAGTATGATGTTTAGAGTAAGTTAAGTTGGGGTTAGGACTTTGGAAATTTCTGCTATGACTTTCGATGTAGGTAATATCGTTTACTAATGGCATTTGTCCTCCAGGCTCTCTCTCCCTTTTTTTTTTTTTTTTAATGAAAATGCATGTTTACATTGCTTGAACTGATAAGGGAAATTTAATATAGTGGTCATTATGTTTACTTTTACTTTCTATTTCACACTTTCTTAATGGATAAATATAGATGCTGTTTATGCTGAAGACTGCTCTGGGCTATAGCTAGCAGAGTTATTTAGTAGTGAAGCACTATTCACCATGTTAGCTATTACCTACTGAACTTAAGATATGAGTATATAAAAGTTACAGACCACCAAGTATTGCAGCCCACACATACAAGTCATACAAGAGAAAATATGAAATCTCGTTTATATTCATAAAACTTTTCATTCCTTTTCACAGACATATGAATAAATCCAGGCTACAGATCTAGAACAAAATGAACGCTAATGTGACTATTTAATATAAGACACGTAAGTATCTTTGCATTATACTTGGTCAGTCTCTTTCTGCTGTGGGTTTCTAACGCTAGAAATCATTTCCCATATTTGAGGTTTTACATGCATGTGCTTTTAAGGAATAGAGACTTGAAAGTGATTTCCAAGGTACTGTTGGAGGTATGGTCTTTGGGACAACAGTACTATCTGCAATTACTCTCATGGAAGATCGTCAGCAGTTCAGGTCAGGCAAACTATTTTACTTTCTCCTCAGAGTCTAGCAAAAAATACTTATTTTAGCTCCTTGGAAAGACATTATAATCATAGTCTGGATTATGGGTCAATATTTACCCAAGTATATGTAGACAAGAGGTTTTGGGGGCAGTCATCAAGGCTAGACTTCAGACTTGTGTTAAATCCATGGTTAGGGATAAATGTTAAGGTCAGCTCAAAAGAAGTCAGTAAGCTAGGGTTATGGTTGAGGCCAGAAAGAGTCACGAGGTTTTATTTGCTGTTAGTCTGGCACTTACTAAGTCTAGAATTAGGTCTGTGATCAGCAGAGATCACCAGAGCAGATTCACGGAAACAGGACAAATTAGACAAGGGTATGTTTGCGTGCTTTAAAGGTCATCATTATTGTACTAATGCACATATCAGCAGAAATCCACTTGCTTTGTGTTTCTCTTGAACTGCCAAGGACTCATGGCTATAAATCTAAGATTAGGTTTGGGAGTATTGTTCAGGCTAGCAAAGAACTGTAAACTAAGTTAATGGTGGTATCTAAACAGACCATTAGTTTAGATTTAATGCTGGAACCAGCTAGGGTTGGACAGCCTGGTCTGGTGGTGGTCTCTGGATCTACCAAGGGCAGCTGGCTTTGAATAGGCACCAGGAGTTGTCACTTTGCTGGATTAGCTCTCGGTCTGTCAAGGACTGCTCAGACTGGTGAGCCACAGCCTTGCCTGCTGCCTCCAGGAAGGCTGGCAGCATAGAAATAAAACAGGCTATATGGGACAATCTTGTTTTTGATTTTTTTTTTTTGGAACTGGCACATGATACAGAAGACTGTTCAAGATAGCTGATAACTCAGCATTGCAGCTGATTGTAATGTGAGTACTAGGATAAATTTACCAAAGGTGTCTGCAGGGCCAGCGAGCCTAGTGTTGGTCTGGGATGGGCAGCGGCCACATGGCTGTGATCAAAGCTAGGGCTGAGGTTAAGATTAAGGGTACATTTGAAGTCATTAGACACCTAACCACCTCCAGATCCAAATGGGCTTGCTACCTGCAGGTCACTGAGTCTGAAACTAAGTTAATTTTAAGATTTGTGCAGGCAACTGTTCAAATTTTTAGTTGGTTTGCCTCTTTGTGTATGATGATGTCTTAGATAAGGCCTTGATGCCTGCTTGTCTGAATCAGGCTTTAAATTGATAATGACAAACCAGAGACTCAGAAAAACTCACTGCAAAGAGGAGACACATCTAGGACTCCGGTATCCCCGCAGATGGGGAAAGCTCCCTCTCAGACCAGGCACAGAACCTTAGGCAGGTACAGATTTGTCTATTGATACATATTGTACAAGGAGAGAGGTGAAAAAAGCACAACAGCCCTCTGTTTTATCTATTACCTGTCTATGAATATGTTTTTCATTAGTAAATTCCTGGATAAAGAAAACAGTCTTTAAGGATTATAACACATAAAAATGCTGTTGTGTTCTCTATATTAAGCAACATTTTCTGTGAAGATCTGACCTTGTCTATATTAGACAAAATTATTTCTGAGGTCTGTATTTGCCGATACTGAAATTTAAAATGTATCCAAAAAGGCAACCACATGACATAGAATGTTTATGTGAAAACATAATATAGACATTAGAATAGATAAGGAAAATCATGAAAAGGTTAGAAATGTCCTATTTTTGAACAGGATGTGTTCAAGGAGGAAGAAGCTAATTTTTAATTTCCACACCTATTTTTGACATATTTTAGGAATGTGACCTTATTGACTTCTACTATTGACTGAGAGGGAGAAGAGGGGAAATGGGCTCCTTCATTTTTTCTCAAATTTACCATTGGGTTCTTTTTATGTGGAAAAAAACGAATAGAAAAACACGGCCAGCTAACACTGAATATTTTTTTAACTAGGAGATTATCTGTAGAAATGTAAAAAATAAGAACAAAATTCTGAAGCTTTTCAGAATGAGCAATCTTTTAAATAGTTTCTTAAATGAGTCACAAAAATGCTCATTTTTCAAGCTGGTCTAGTAGGAATGAAGACAGTAGTGTGCTACAGCCATTAATCTAAAAGCAAAGAAACCAGGAGAGAATTATAGCATAGCTATGCAATTTTATGGATGCCTTTAAATACTTTGTAACTGGAGTTGGCACTTTCACTTCAGGCTGTATCATAACCCTACAGTCCAGCCTAATTAAGTAACAGCTACGCATGCCCAGGGCAAATAGGTAACCACAGTCTAGGCCCCACTTTTCTCTTGCTCCTGGCATGAATAATTTGCAATAATCTATTTGCTAATTTCTGTCCCTTTGCTCTAGTTGATGCTGGAGCATGGAGAAGAGACCTCACACTTCCCCTTGTTCCTTGGTTGCTTTTTAGGAGAAATAGCAGGAGCCAATCGTGTTTTTTATTTCTCCTGTGCAACTCAATATCTTAAACATGTTGAAGAATCTCCTTGCACGTCTTTCTTTTATAGAGCGTAAGTTCAGCTTACCTTACGCCAGTCTTTAAGTCATTCTATGGGATTTTAATAAAGGATGTACACTACTAGTGTTTGCCCCTTTCCATTTTCTCCGTTGTACCCAGGAATTACATTAATTCATTTAATGTTTCACTGCCATAAATCACTATGATTTTAGTGAGCTCCACATTGATGCCAGCAGAATAAGTAGCATTTGATTAGGAAGGGAGCTATTCCAAATGCACAGATGGTGGGTAAGAGGGCAGTGGTGTATTATCTTTCCTTCCATTTCAACACAGCTGAGTATTTTGGTGGCCAGACCTAAAGAAAAATAATATATTTATTGATATCAATTCTATTATGGGCAGCAAATAGCAACTCCCAGGAACAAGTGATCTTACAAAGCAGGAATGCTCACTTGGGCCTTGTAACAGGAAATATGTAGCTCACACATATTCAACAAGTTACCCAAGATGCTGGAGCACATTATCTAGGGTAAAAAAGAAGAAAAGTAAATAAAACACTGCCAAGAAGATGCCAATTTGGGAAAAACAGCCAATTAAACTTTTTTCGAAAAGCTCAAGAAATGATTCACACAGCAAAACAGCTTTTCACTTCAGAGGTTATAGTCTCGACTTTCATTTCACTCTCCACTCAAGGTTTTCTCCACATTTGGATGCATTTCGATACATGACTGACTGCTTCTGTCTCAGTAGGTTAAATAGGATGAGTAGGAAAGGACTGAATAAGCTATCAAATACATCAGTTCTGCTGTTGAAATAATTGCTTGAGTATCCTTCCATGCTTAGTGACTATTTTCTTGCACACCTTGCCTGCATCCAGAAGACAACTAACACAGGTCCTATGCACAGCACAGGTGGCAATGAAAAGCCAAAAAGGCAACTGGGATGAATTACAAGGATGAATGCCCCAGTACTTCAATTCCAGGTCTTAAAGATCTTCCAGTACAAAGAAAATTCATGTGTGATTTGCTTCTCTACCATAAGGATCAGTAACATGGCATTAAGTTTCAGCACTGCCAATGGAACTAAAATTTGAAGTGTTGATAAAACATCGGTGTAATTTTGGATTTTGGGCTCCTATTTTTTCATTATAATCTAAATATTATGCTTGGCTTCACTGATGGCATAAAGCAAATATTTTGTTTTGATGTAGAGCTCCATTTTATTGTCTCCTTATGTCTGCCACCAAAGTCTAGCTGAACTTTTAAGAAATGGCACTGGGAAGAATTTCAGGTGCTATCTCTCTCAGGCATGTTATTTGAATCTAGCATGCCTGTATGGTTTTGATCTTGGCCTGCTCCTGTTAAAGTTGTGAAGTGCATCACGCAAGCGTTCAGCTTAGATTATTTAAAGAGGTATTAAGAGGAGCCAGATTTTGATTTCCATTTCCAGTACAGTTTTAGGAAGAAGACAGAGAAGAGGAGTGGGTTATTTTCAATCGTTTGATTTCCTTTAAAAAAAAAAAGTTATGAAAAAGTTCCTTCCTCATCTTCCTAACTATCTGAGGTTACATCACAGAATTCTCTTTTAATTAAACTGAAATTCAAAATTTGTTGAAGCACTACATTTTGATTGAGTAGTCTTTTTGAAATTAAAAATAAAAATTATTTTATTAAAAAATTTCAAAATACAAACTACCATATCAAGATGGTATGCCATTGCATGATCCAGCAAAGTGTTACCATGGCAAAGAAGGTCAGCTCTATCCTGGGCTACATCAGGCTGACAGCTGCCAGCAGGTCAAGCGAGGTGATACTCAGCCCTCACGAGGTCGGACCTGGAGTGCTGTGTGCTGTTCTGGGCTTCCCAGTACAAGACAGACATGGACCTACTGGACCGAGTCCAGCGAAGGGCCACAGAGATGATTAAGGGACGGAAGCATCTGTCATACCAGGAGGCTGAGAGAGCTGGGACTGTTTAGCCTGGAGAGAAGAAGGCTTAAGGAGGATTTCATCAGTGTGTATAAATCTGATGGGGGAAATGAAGAAGGCAGAGCCAGACTGTTTTCGGTGACGTCCCATGACGGAACAAGAGGCTATGGGCACACATTGAGACACAGGGAACTCATCTAAACGTAAGAAAACACTTTTTCACTGTGAGAGTGTTTGAACACTGGAGCAGGTCGCCCAAAGAGGTTTTGAAGTCTCCATCCTCAGAGATATTCAACACTTATCTGGATACAGTCTTGGGCAGCCTGCTCTAGCTAATGCTGCTTGAGCAGAGGGGGTTGGACTAGATGATCTCCAGAGGTCCCTTCCAATCCCCAACTATTCTGTGATTCTGTGAAAACTATATTATAAAATACTCCAGAACTTCTGTTCATAACGAGATATCAAAATAAATACCAAAGGAGAACTTTCAATCGAAAAGAGGCAATATTTTTTCTATAAAAAATTGTTTTCACTCTGTAAATATTGCCAATTCTAGTGACAAATCCTCTGAAGATATTCATGGACTGAATGGATAGTTGTTTTGACATGGAACATTTCTGAGCCTTTCCAGCCATGCTTTTATCCAGTTTTGCCATCTGATGGTGTTGACATCTACCTATTTCTCTCATCACTAAGTGTTTTTGTGGTAATCTTTGTACAGATGACAGGAAACGAATTTGAAAATTAGAATTAATTATTTAGAGGTGAGAATTTGAACCGAAATAATGATCAGTCGACAGCTATGACTACCTGTTGTCCACGTGCATACACACATATCCTAACCAGACCAGAATGTCAAAAGAAAAATTTCCTTTGGAGTATATCTCATGTTACCTCAAATTTCCCTGAAATGAATGTTTTGTTCAGGACTAACATTAAACCAGTTTCCTATCTTTGCCATTAGATGTCCCTGTTATCCTTTGTAAAACACCAACAATACGTACATAGTTTTTCAATGTTTCCGAAACTGTGCTTAGAGGATTCTCTTACTGCTCTCTCCTACTGTTTCTGCTGGAAGGAGGGTATATATATTAACAGTTTTAAAGAAGTTATTATTAGAGTGCTTATCTCCCTATGACTTTATAGTTTACATAGGAAACTTAACTAGGAAAAATTTGCAGGGTTGCATCCCAGCACTGAGAAAGGAATTTCTTAAGAGTGATTTTTGGAGTCTAAATAAAAATAAAAGCGTAGATAAAAAAGCATCTGAAAATTTCTCCAGTAGTTTTCTAGCTGTCTTCCTCTCCACATGCCTCTTTCATAGGGAGGACAAACCTGATTCTTCTTTTATTTATAACAGTAAGACATCAATTATCTCTTGCATCTCTATGTCTTTACTGCTTCTGCAATTCTGTAATTGAATTATAGCTTGGCCTTCTAATCAGAATGTACCAGCTTTCATGTTCTCCGCATTAAAGGCCTTCCAAGTTTCTAAGTTTTTCTGGAATGCAGAACATTCAGCTGAAGTCATGCTAGGTTCTTCCTCTATATCACCCTGTTACCAGAAGAAAATAGTTAGGAAAATAAATGAAAAGTAGAGAGAGCTGTAAATCAACATCTCTCATCAATTCCTGCTACTTTACATGGACAGCTACTTCAAAGCCACACATTCAAAAGAGAAACTTTAGACAATAACTCTGAAACAGGTAGCAAACAGGGACTGGAGATTTCCATAATAATCTGTATTATCTGGAAAGCAGGAAAACCTCACCTGTGAGATTAGTTGATGGCATACGAGCAGCTCAAATATTAGAAACTTCCTAAGCAAATACGACCGGCCCCCAAGGTGTCCTGTGGGGTGTCAGGCAATACGACAGAGATTCCAGCTGCAGGCAGGGACAGTCTCTCTTAAGCCCACAGAAACACTTCAAGCTGGTCTTTGAGAGAAAGGTTGATCACATTCAATCTTTCATATTTTTATTTTAGTTTACATTGTTTGGTAAGGCTAGTACGGGTCTGGAGACTGAGCTAGAATTTGCGCCTGACTCACATGACATGAAAAAAATTGCTAGCTAAATTCTTATTGCAAAGCCTTTTTCCATTTGCAGTGTTAAAACCCAGCTTTATTTTCACACACCAGTTGAACTTGCAAGTAGTTAGAAAAAACAATTCCTAACTGATTAAAAAAAAGAGAGAATTTGATCCAAAAATCATCTAGAAACAATACATTTTACGAAAAATACTTTTCAGAGTGGAACCACATTTTACTGTCAACTAACTGCGTGTTTTATGTTGAAGAAAAAGCAGCTTAGTGTACCATCTGTTACTTTTAATAGCAAATGAACACCATGAGTTGTAGTTAATACTGTTGATGTAAAATATAAGAGGAATGTTATAAAATTGCTCACTGACAGATATAAACATGCTTTGAAATATGAATGAGCTCAAGCAATTCAATATGCAACTTTTACCAGCCAGCTGTTCTCAAAAGATAAGGCAACATCAGAATTTTAACAGCCCCTGTGTCAGACGGATGCAGGCTCACTTCACTGACCCACAAGCTTTCCTACCTAAAGCACACACAGGGTGACAGATTCTTTTCATTAAGACCCTACAATCTTAGGGGAAAATAATAATGTCTATCTTGTACAGAGTAATCACACATCTCACAACCTGACAGGTGGTATGAGAATGTCATCATGGGTATATATATCTTTAAAGCCACTCTTATGACAAATTAAAGATCTTTTTCACAGAGATGTGAAAATGTCCAGAAAAATTCAAATAGTACTTCTTCATTTTTTGCTTGACGTATGATGCTAAAATGACATTACTTACAATAAGGTCTTGGTACTATACATACCCACGTACTGGGACATGGCACGTGAATAATAGCCCAGCCAACCTCTATTAAATCTTCCTATTGTTTCTGACAAGCTCAATATCGAATTAGAAAGGGGTGGAGCTGAATCACTTCTCCCTCATATTAAAATGTAACTTTAAATGCCCTTCATGTTAAATGCATTTATCAAGTCTTTGGATGATCAAGATTATGATTTAGAGGGTTTCATTAGCTTATTGTCATTAGTAATTGTCTAGTTTCTGTTTTACTAGCTCCCATTTCATTGTTTTTATTTTCTGTGAAATGTTCCTTCTCATCCTGAAGAGCTTAAAAAGAAGGTAAAAATATTTCTTGATAGAGAACAAGTTGCTTAAATCTTTTATTAATAACGCCTATTAATCTCTGGCCTTTAGGATGAAGAACTGTTGCTGGATTTGTTGATTTGTCAAAACATTTAGAATACAAGCTAGACCCATTTTCTCTGCACTAATTTGAAATAACAAAACAAAGAAAAGAACATTTATGAAGCCTAGTTATTTTTCAAAGTGCTCCTCAGATTTTATTGGAAGCATATAAAGCATGAATCAACATAGGCTTTAATTCAGCAGCTTATTGCATTTAACATTCATGATGGATTATCCTCTAGCCTCCGGCCCAGTTACATCTTTGCAGCTACACTGAACCTAGGTCACTAATAGGTGTGTAAACCACATGTTCAAGTCAATTTAAATCAGAATTACCATCAAAATTCTCAGAAAAAAATGACCAGATCATCTCACAGATCTTTGGTCACTTGAAAGTTAACTGTCTAGTCTAACCTAGTTACTTAGGTTCCTCTATAATCTTTGCCTTCATTGTTCTTTTTTTTTTTTTTTTTTTTTTTAGACTTGAATGTGTAGGTGTAAACTCATAAATTGAGTAGGCGGTGGTAATTGTAGATTCAAGTGTGACATCTGAATTTGCTCATCTGCGGATAGGGTGTTAGCAGGTATATGAGAACCTAATTGTAGGTAAGATGATCTAACTTAGACAACCTTGCACATTCCTTGCATTTGGCCTGGTGAATCTAAACCGTAAATTTACACATATGAAGATCTATACACCAAGAGGATTGTTCTTGAAACTTCTATTACATTTATTGCATATAATAGGTGGCTTTGTCCTGCCATGCCTTATTTTCAGAGAGCTCTGAACTCCATAAATATAGATTAAATTGACCTTTCCCTAAAGAAATCCCAGGTTCCACACCTGTGGACAAGCAGCCGTGGAGACAATAACTTCAGATGATTAACAACAGGAAAGTAATTTGGTGTACAAATGTATCATCATAAATCTTGCCATCAGTAATGACACTGACCACATTCCATTAGCTCCTAGCAGTTTTTAATGACTATAGCATGACCATACCATATCAAAAGGAAAATAAACCAAATATCCCCAAAAGAACTCAATACGCCCAGAATTCTACTAATATTACCTGGATTCTATGCTTATTTAAAAGTCATATACATGGAGCTCTTTCGAGAATTGTTGCTTTTGATAATAAAAAATTTTCTCATGATAGTTCAGATCTAAGACCATTTCTTTAGTTGATAATCAAGAATGATGTTAAAACTCTAGTTTTACGTGAATACAATTTCTTGGGGCAAGTGAATTAGGAATAATAATGTTGGTGGCTCATTGTATTAAACAGGCTTTTAAATTTTATACTCAAAAAAACTTCCCATAAATTCACAGATATCAAATGTAAATAATGTACAGGCTTTTCTTGTTCTTTTTTCTAGGCCACAATGCTATACCAAGATATCTATCTCACTAAAGCAGTAACTATGACAAGGGCAACAGAGAAATCCTGTGACTATGCTGGCTTAAATATGCAACATACGCATATATATTAAATTCTGCTGGAAAGTGGCTATTTAAAGCAAGTGAAATCATCATTCAGTTTTGAAAGAGGCTTTAGATTTAGTGAATAATACTATAAAGCAAAAGATTTATGCTTTTAATTATATAAGACAGTAGCAATTGTCTTTGACGCAAAACAAGTCAGGAAGTAAATGGCACTTGAATTAAATAAATGGATTAGCCTTTTATCAACTTGTTAGTTAATTTACACACTAGCCATACCCTTTTATACTTTATACAGGGAAACAATTATTTATTAATTACAGAAAAAAGGTTATATTGTTCCACTGGTTAGCAGAAACTGTCAAAATTTAGAAAGCATCGACTAATAAACAGGGAAAACAATAATGAAAAAAAACAAGTTCGGAAGCACTAACATAACAAAAATGGAATTAATAGATTCAGCCAATAACACTGCTCTGCTAGCTTGATTTAAAAATAGCAAGACACTTCTAGTAGTTCCACTTTTCTTTTTCCTTATACCAGACTACTTGAAACTAGAGGTTTAAAGAATGACAGTTATTTTGGTCACAATGAAATGTAGAAGAATGGCACACTATGCAAGTACATTTAACTTCAAAAAACCCTCTAATTTCTAGAGAAGATACATGGCAGGAAACATGCCGTTTAGTAAATTTATTGTGAATACTTTAATTCAGAATACTGAATCTATATATTCAGAAGTTCCTTGGTCGCTCTCACAGTTTACTCCTGCCTCTTTCTAGGAAAGAAGGTGGCACTGAAACCAGTTTTGCTGCCCCAAATGTGAGGGGCTGAGCATAAAAGGGGGCAGAAGAGAGGATCAGAATGGGAAAAGTGCTGGAAAGTGGAGCTTCCCGCTTAAAATAGTATAGGACAAAAGCCAACACCTGCTGCTGCCCCAGCCCCACTGGTGGCTGTCCATCTCCTTATACTTCTCTCTTCCTTCTTCAGCAAAGCAAAAGTAGCAGCAATTGGCTTTGCAGTACCGTGCTCTTGCCCAGGCAGCAGAGTCTCATCCCAAATAATCACTTACTTTGCTCATGGATGCAGTCTTGCATCATGGGCATGTTTTTCTCCCCATTGGTTGCAATTCATGTCATTCATGTGTCTTCTCTCTCTAGGGAATAGCCATCTGCCTTTATCATGCTTTCATTATTAGGTATCACAGAATTTACTATATTTCATTCTTCAAGAAAAGTATTCTTTGCTGGACACCAAACTCTCTCTGTTTTCAGAGCTATTTCTTAGTCTTTCCTGTGTACACTGAATCAAAAATGAGCCTTGTCAAAAAAACATGTTCCTTCAGCTTAAATTTTTTCCAGCTTGACAATTTTCATAGTGATTGTGCCACTTTGTCCATAGTCATAATCGGGAGTATCGGTAGCACCATATGCTTGTTTTAGTATACTATCAACGTCAGTAGTGCTATGGGTTACTTTTTAACCATATTTTGAACTGCAAGTTGAACAGCTGTCCACCCAGTTAGTTAATCTAGACTTTCAGATCTTTACATTTTATGATAAGGATAAGAGGTAAAATATTTCCAAACATTCCCTTAAGGATCTATAAATCGGTATCTGTTAGAGTCACATTATATCAAGAGCATTTGGTATATCAGAATTATTTGATATTATTGGATCTGTTCATCAGAATCTACAATAATATTCTGTGACATTCTTATGAGAGGTGAATACACAAAAGTGTTTCTGATATAGGCTTTTGCAGACCATAATGAGGAAGATAAAATCCTTCCCTTTCATTTTGCCTGTCTTTATCAAAGTCAAGATAATGGCCATTCTTTTCAATTAATTAGTAATTTTTTAAGCCTTAAGGATAAAATTTATAAACTTCTTGGCTTTAGCTAACCCCTGCTGTTTTTAAACAATTCTTAGGAAGGTCTGCTAGTATTTAGTGCATTATTGTTACTGACCATTCCAGCTAACGCTCTAAGCTTTTTGAAGTTATGAAACTAATGGCTCAGATAGTTTAGAAAGAGCAAATGGTCTAGGAAAAAGCAAAACAGAACCAAATAAATTTGTAATTTTCTATTCTTGTCAATGCAATCTAAGCTTAAAAAGTTCAAAAAATCATTTTGATAAAATTTTTTCTGGAAAAGCATTTTTTCCAGAAATGCGTCATAGTTTTTAAAATGTGAAGTATATATGACTATCAGAAGTGTTGTCTTTTGGACTCTAAAAGTTTTCGGATAACTTTCATTTAGCCTGATGTGACCAATAATAGCAATGTAGTAGCAATTGATAAGTGTTATCTGGCGTAAAAATACAGAAGCAGATATTCTCCTACAAATTTTCGCATAGTATCTCCATTACCTTAGGTAGGACGTAAGTCTAAGGTGTTGGGGGTTTTTCATTTTGGGTTTTTTTTTTCCTCCCTTACTTTTTCAGCAGAGCAACTCCCCTGTTCTTTGCTGCAAGCTCTCAGAAGAGGAGCTATTGGGCTCCTCAGAACAAAGCAACCAGCCTTGCCAAGCCGGCAGATGAAAGGCGCATTACTAAGCTTGTGTGGCTGGATGGAGATACTTGCCCTGTGTGTGACCTAGACCTAGGATTTACAGTTCTTTTCTTATTCTCCACTTGCCTACCACAATATATTTAGTACCCACCACCATTCCTTCTCCTTTCCATACACAGGGAGCATTGCAACAGTGGCAGTATCTAAAGCTGGATGTGGCCTTTACAGATTCTGACATTACTTATTCAAGTTAGGATCAAATTTCAGATATTTTCTACTACAGTGTCACTACAGATGTATAGCTCCCCAAAAGCAAGCATCATATTACTGATTTGAAAATCAGGTTTCTCTTAGAACCAAGCCAGTCATAACTAACTTGCTGAGTAAAAAATCATGTTTTTATGTAGGTTCTTGTGTCTGTTCCCATCCCAGATAGCAGGGAAGGATCATGCCTGCTTTTACATTCCTCCAGTAATATAGTGTATATACCAGCAGGTGCCCAGTTTGGCTGGCAGATACTAATAGAGTTTTGCTCTTGACTTTCTACAGTTCCCTTTCAGACGGCTGGCTTTAAAAATACTACTGGAAGGAACATAGGTTGCACTATAGGAAGCATCTTATATGAGAGGCAAAACTTAACATGAAAAACTGTTTTCATCCTTCTCTCCTGCTCAGCTTGAGAACAGTTGAACATAATTTAACTGTGGATCTTGAAACACACTTTAGACTTCTTATTTTTGCCTGTTATATTTAGCCATGTCAAGACTATCAACATGGCATTTGAAAGATCACATTTAGAAGATTCATTAGGGAGCTGGATATTTGACTTGCCTGTATTAATCATATTTTTCTTTCCCCTCAGAGTGGATGGAAGGAACTAATCCAGGTGAATCATCCTCTACACACGCCTTTGGATGAAATGAATCACTCTTGAGAGAGGCCTATGCCTCCCTGGCTGTAAAGGGAACCTAGGAAAACAAAATTTAGATAAACTATAAATACGGCCAACATTTTATTCCAAAATCATACTGAAGACAGATAAAAAATTCCCATTGCTGTCAGCTTTATCAAGCTTCCGTCCTTTGCTGTATGAAATGGCAGCTTTAGGACTATTGCCTCCAAGTATATGATAGTAATGTGCCTCAGCAAGGCATATAAGTATTTCTTTTAAAGCTGAAGGTGCTGGAAATCCAAGCAGCTGGTTTCCCTGGTTTATAATATGATTCATGCCTATTCGCTCATGAAAGCAATGCCATACTTACCGTTTGCATTCATATCTGGCTAATTCTATCCAAAAAACAAACTGAGTAGTGCAGAAGAGCTGTCACCTATTTTTATTTCAGTCTACAGTGAGTAGAAACACCAGAGGTAAAGGTCTGGCCTGTTGAGGTCAGTGAACCTTTTAACATTGACTTCAGTAGGACTGAGATTTTACCCTAAAAAACCTTCTCTCTCTTATGTGCAAAACCCTCAAACTATAAAAAGTACAGAGAGCAAAATACATCCGTTTCAAACAATTAACTGCCCATTTCACAATTCCGTTAACGCCAGCCCAGACTCACCTAGTTTGACAGTTCACAAAAACTGGTCTTAATATATGGATTTCAGTTAGATTTGAGAAGGGGACAGTGTATTTTACTGACACTGCAGCTGTTCAACAGCAACAATACCTAAACCTGCTGTAGTGATACAAATACACTGGGCTATCAGTGAAGTGATAATTTAAATGAAAGGTCTTAGAGAAATTAATAAATGCTGTTAGCTGAGATGATACTGTTTTTCTCATCCATGAATTCTAATGATAAGCTTAAACAATTTTTAGAATCCTATGGTAAATTTGTAAACAAATGAATCTGCTTTACATGGAAAAATGATGAGGATTGCCTATGAATACATGTCGTGGAAACAGGGTTACATAATCATTTAATAGCTACGCTATTGCCTTCATTAACTAATACAAGTCAGGAAACATATCTCTGGCTTTTTGTTCTTAGAATAGTGGATTTTGGAAGTATAATCTTTGAAACAGCATCTAAAATGAATGCAAAGTTTAAATATGTCAGTGATCACCCTTGTACAAGTCTGTGGATAATATAATTGTTGCTTAAACGTTTTAATATCCATATTTTTATACTATATATGTTCTCCAAGCAAATTTTGTCACCATGGGATTCAAAAGTAACACTACAGAATTGGTACTTTGGGGCAAAGTTCAATTTTATTTAAGAAGCTATTTTATGAAGTTAATGAGAGAGAGAGAATTTACTTCATCAAAGATGAAATAAAGAGAATTTATTTCATCATTGAAGTTCAGTCAAGCTTTGGATGAAGTGCAATAATCGTTCTCCATTGGCAGTGCTACAATGAGAGCTTACATAAACAAATGAAGAACCGTTTCTCTATCTTAAAGTGAAAGGAAGATTTTTATGCACTATAGTACTTGAAAGTCATTCACTTCATTAGGGAAAACTGTATTAGCCCCAGGAAGATTATACTGACAGAGATGTAAGAGGTTACCAGATTAATGTTTTATATTAAAGACAGAGGTTTGCTTTTTGGGGCAGGGGGTAAGGGGGCCTTGGTCTGAAGAATTAAGTTAGAGGTAACTAGTCATTGCACTAGAGTCACAGATATTTACCCTAAACAGAACTATTCGTTTTCTAGAGATACAGCAGGCAGTAGCTACTTTAGTGTTTCTATTGAACAGAATTAGAGTGTAGAATTGTGGCCGTGTTGTGAAGCTATTAGGTACATCTGAGAGCCATTTAAATGCAAATAGGATTTGAGCTGTTTGTCAGTGACTAAAAACAGTCTTCCAGGCAACTGCCTTAGTAATTAGAAACCATCTGGTATCATGAAAGAATATAATACTTTTATATAACCACAGGCGAAAAGGATTCATTTTATCTCCTACAACAATAGAAACACTTATGTTTGTATGTTAGAGCTCTAACAATTAATATGCAAAATCAGCTCCATCTTGCTATTTTTCTTCTGGGTCTCTGCTGGAAAAGAAATAAATGAAAAGCGTGGAAGAGAGAGTGCCAAAAAAACCTACAAAAAGACATTTTAAGAACAAGACATGCTAACAAATGAGTACCTGACAAAATGAAGGAGCCTTGCTGAAAGGTTCTTTTTGCCTGGTAAGACTGTGAAAGACATAAACAAAAAAAGAAGTTTGACTGTTTACCTGTCAAATCTCCTTACAAAATTATGTTATTTACTTTCAGGGTGTGGTATACAGAGATGGATTCAAAATAGAGAAGTTTATTTAAAGCTTCTCTCTTCTCTAGCCCTCAAAACTTCAGATTTTAGGATTTTAATGCTGCAGAGATTGAAATGAAAATTCTCTTACTCTACTCTTAGTCTACTAAACCTGATACCTTTCACTATCTTTCTTTCCAAGCTAATATATCCTAGGGAATAGATGGGTACATTTTTCTTTATTTAAAAAAGGGACCTCTTCAGTGTTAGCGAGATTAAGTGACTGGTTAAATACTGATACCAGGTAGTTAGAGAAAGTTAAACTGATAGTTGCAGTAGTCCTCTTCTTCATATCTCATCACTTTCTACATCACACTCACATCACATTTACAATTTTCAACTCAGTTTAGCTTTTTGCAGCAGTTGATCACAATACCCAATTTGCAGTTATTGTCAGTTAGAGAGTCCCATTGTAGTCACTCAAAGGACGTGATTTCTATGCACAGTGAAACTATTGAAACATCAAACTTTGTGTATCTATGCATCAAAATAAGAATGCAATCGTAGATTAACAATAGTTCTGATTAGCTTTCATGGGAAAGAGATCTAATGGAAACTAAATCACAGGCTATCAACCTACATATGCATCTTCTGCAGACCACGTTGAAACCTGTACCATCTTTGGTACAGTGTGCCAGACTGTATTTCTGGGACTACATACTACAGAAACTGAAGTTATTCCCACATGTTATTCCTATGTTTTTCAAAATCACATCCCTATTTGCTGTTCATATTTTTCACAAAAGAATTGCTTCCTTCTTTCAAATATAGAATACACCAGAAGTACTGAAATGGAGTTCCCAAAACAGTGAATAGCAAATGCATCAAGTGTGTGTGTGTGTGTGTGTGTGTGTGTGTGTGTTTTCTGTGTGGCAAATTTCCACTGTTCAGCTAAATAATAGTATTTTTCCTTATGTATTTAGATGAGTACTGAAACAGAGATCTTCTTTCAAGCCCTCAAAACTCGAGATTCTCCATATCCTAGTGTTCTGAGACATACCAGCCCTCAACAATGAGATTAATTTACATGAATGTAAATCTGTTTAAGGCCATCAAGTTCAAATTGTAATAATTCTTCTGCTTGTTAGGTGTAAAGTCTTTGGTTAAGAGGTCTTGAATTTATTCCTCTTCTACTATGCATCCTTTCTATACAAAATCAGCTCTGTTACTGTTTAGCCCTCAAAAAAGATGTCTGTCTATGGATTGGTTTATTGCCTTATTTCAATCATTACGTGGCAATATAAAAGAAATCAATACTGCTTGCTACCAACTACACTTCATTCAATATCCCTGTTGTAATAGCTATTCAAGTGATTAATTTTTGTATCATCATCTATTTGTTCTCCTTTAGTAGATGACAGGTTGAATTGCTTTTCTCTATACTTTTGAGTTATGGTCCTACGTATACCTTAAAAGAGAGAGAGCAAACCTCTATAAGCAAACCTCTATAGCCATTAAATTTTCCATAATTTTTACTTAATTCTATTTGCAAAATTGCTTCTCATAATGGCTTCCTAACATTCAATCATTTCACCTCAGTTCTCAGCTAATGCACGTATATTAATTTGATAAGAGAAACTAGCAAAAGACTATTGATATATTTGAAACAGTGATAATTTTATAGATACCTATATGGCTAACATCTCTTAAGAGTTTCTTAAAAATAACACTAAGACCACTCTTAAACGGTCTCCGTGTAGATAGCATTAAAGTTCTAGAGATACCATGTAAAGTTTCTGCAGAACACTCCATCTGACCTGGGACAATATGCAATTTACCATGCTACCAACGGTACGCTTAAGTGAATTCTAGCATTCTTTTATCTTTCTGTGTTATCTCAAAAATAAATAAATAAACAAACAAACAAGTGATTTGTTTTAGGCAGATACCAAAAAGGAAAGTTCACTGACATCCCTGTAAGTCACGCTCTTTAAATTATCACATTCTGTAAAACATAAGCAGATTTTGCTTTGCCAAGCTGAAGACGTAAATCTTTATCCATAATACTAAATACAGCCATTGGTTTATAATGTCACTCACTCACACGACTGGTTCTCCAGATCAGTCTTACATACACAAATAGTTTCCTTGCATGACTTTTCTTGTCAAAGTTGGTAAAAGCTTTATAGTCCATGCCCTTCATAATTTGCTAGCTTGGCTTTGCTAAAGTAATACTAAATAAAAAAGAAAACGTAATACTAATAATAAGGAAAACAATTTCAACACTTTTCAGTAGTGTGATCCTAGCATTTTTTTAACAGTATAAAGCGGCATACTACCAACATTCTCTTGCAAGTTAGGAAAAGAGAATCATTACAGCAGGCGCTATATTAACCATTTTGATCAATATTCTTTGGTGAAGAATAAGAACTAGCAGTAAGAAAATGATAAACTGAAGAGACTGTTAAATACAATAACAAGGAAATGTAATATTTATTAGGAAACTATACAGTATAATAGTAGCTTTCAAAAAACTGTAACCCAAGGTCAACTTGAAGACTGTATTTACAATTTAGGTATCCAGATTTACAGTTTGGGTGCATCATTATCTACAGTTATGCCAATCTGTCCAACAGGATATAACTTTGCAAAACTTAATGATGCACCTTTCCAACGGTCAAAGAGCCTTATTGACCTACCCAAGATTGTTGTCTGCACGAATGAAACCAGTCAAGTAGGGAGGGGCACATCAGTCAGGGAAGATACAAAATATCATAAGAGATACCTAATAAGAAGTGCATCTTTCTATGAGAAAATAAATTAGCAGAAAACATATCAAATAATTGAGCCAATTAAGATATATACTTTGGCTAAAATGTTTCCTGTGAAATTTGCATTAACTGAAGAGATTAAAATACTAAATTTCGAATGACAACAAAGAGAATGGGAAAAAACATTTGAATTGGATATGAAAAGCAGAATTCTTGAGGAGTTCCACTATATCATTATCTTTCTAAAACAGATTTTTCAGATAGCTCCATTTCCCTTTCCAAGTTCCATTTGAGTCAACCAGCGTCTCCAGGTTTACGGATTTATTGGCGGAGAGTGAAGCCGCCTAGATGCCTCAAGGATCTGCCCCATACTATTTGTTCACCAGAAATTATTAGTTTTGTTGAAGATTATGTGAAGTTTGTGTTACAGATAACTCTTTCCAGGTATGACAGAGAGGAAATGATAATTTTTGACTGAATTTTCCTCAAGGTATCAGAAAATGATTGTTTCAGGTTTTTGGCCAGAAATGGCATCCTCATATCAAAGGACAAAAAGGAGAAGGAGGTAACAAGGGTGTCATTTGTTTTAGAGCCAAGAAAACTGATTGGCAGTGTCTAAGCTCTCTCACTATTGCAGTTACGACTGCTGGAAGTCCAGAGGTTTTCTTGACCACCCGGCTCCTGAGCCTCTTGCCTTGGTAACAAAGTTTTAGGGGTCTCAGTTCATGTACCTCAACAGAGGAGGGAGGGAGAAGCAAATTATACTAATAAAGGCAAACATTTATGTGCGAGTAAGTTGTATTTATTCCCTTCATAATCAGTGGAGAGATACAGATACTTCTTGAACACAGCTCGTCAGATATGTTTTAAACAACTGCATGAACATTAGAACATTTCTGCTATAAAAGTGCCCATACTATCTGAAAAGAAATTCCTAAGTGACTAGGTCAGACATAGAGATATGTCCTGCAGATATGTGAAGTCAGGCATCATGTAACTAATCAAGAATCTGAAGCCAAAAGCTTGAATCCATTGCTTAGTATGTGCTCCCAGACATTTAGGATTTCAGACACTTATGTGACACTTACATGACTTATATGGATTCAAGAAGTAGGGAGGAGGATTTAAATTTTTATATTTTCTCTTCAATTTGAGAAAGTTCTTTAAACTTATTTGGGAAAAACCAAAATCTCTACCATTTCTTAAAAAAAAAAATCCTTTAATTTGCAGCAACTTTGTAACATGTCTGGATTCCTGTTATAGAAATAGACATTTTGAAAACGATTATTCCTCAGCAGACACATGAAAGTGTATGCTTTTGTATTGGCACTATTAGCTTTCATTACAGTATTTGTGCCAGGGAAATGAAGTCTCTAGCAATATTGACTTTTGTTTCTGAATTTCAAGGTTTCACATACTAGAGTTACAGGAATTTTAAACTTAAATTCTCCCCTTTCCCTCAGGAACTAAGAAATAATTAGAAATTAATCTGCAATATTCCTCATCTTTTACCAATTTATTGTATAGAGATAAATTCCTGCTTTCTAAATTAAGCATTCTAAAGTTGACCAGCAATTCTTAGACTTTCAGGGTTATCTTTATTTTTAAGATACACTGGATGTTCCCCATGAGCAATGAGCCATACATATTCATGAGCAAGTTACAGCTATTAAATCTTCAGCATCTTCTAAGGTATCAGGAAAGGATGCCACTCACTTACAGCAGGCTTTTGCAGGGAGTCTATTCATTTTAGGAAGTAAAGACCTGATCCAAACCCCTCTGAAGTCAATGGAAAAAGACTCCCATTGACTACAATGGGCTCTGGATCATGCCCTAAATCCAATCTCTTCATTAACGCAGAATTAATAATAAGATGTCTTTCCAGTAGCCTGGGGAATTAAGGTCCCGGCAATTTTGGCTGAACAAATTTCACTTATGACTGCAGTCCACTGGAAGTGGAAAGGTGAAGCCAATGTCTTTTTCAGTGAAAACCTTCTCTGGGGGCATTTTCCATTCCTAGATATATTCAGTCCCTTCATTTCAGTCAGATTTCTCAGGCATCCTAATGAGAAAAGAGAATAAATGAAGCCAAAGAAACACACACTGTCCAATGCACAGTTCACAAATATTATATAGGCCATGATCTAATTAATGAACATAAGCGAATCAATGCTTTCAGAGAGATCAGAGTAGAGCCTGACTACAGAGGACAAACTAAAGGATTGAAGCACAGGTAATTCTATAAGGTGGGTTTTTTTTTTTAACCTTCTTTTTAAATTAATAGACGAGGCAAGATACAAAGATTCTCAAAGACTTTTCTCAGTTTGTACAACAAAATGGATTCAGTTCATAAATGATGAAAAGTGGCAGAAAGATATTAATATTGAAAATAGTAATAACACCCTTAAGTTCTCTGAACTTGCAAATGTGAGTGGTGAAATAACATTATAATAGTACAAGTTTTGACAGATAGTAAAAGAATAGAATTACTACACTGTTATTAAATCAGATATAAAAATATATCTATATTATGATCAGTTTTATATAAAATAAAAATATTAAACAAACATATTCTGTACTTTTCCCATTTAAAACTTTTACTTCTGATGAACCATTGGACATTTCATTATATTGCTATTAGTAGTACTTATTTTTTAACCTTGGCTTTTCATACTGACAGTAAGAACTGTTTTGAAGTTGAAGCCTTTTTTTTTTTTTTTAATTTGTAATCAATTTCTCATTGTTCCACTACAAAATAACCCTTAAACTCCCATGCTCTTTATAATAAAGATATTTCTAAAGTCATATTCTACCTCTTTAAAAAATAAATGGGAACTTTACCATAATTTTGATAGGTTTTACTCTTAACAGAACAACACATTCACTGATCAATAAATGGTTGTATGGATTCTACTGTTCTCCAGCAAAGTCAGTGCAATAGATTAGTTTAAATTAAGTCTTCAGCTAAAGAAAAACTGCTTTTGCCTTTGCACCGACAGAGAGACTTTCACTTCAAAAGTTTTACCAGTCATTTCTGCAGTGCTGTTTGACCACTCAGTTTTAGCTTTAAACATTTATATTTTTCAAATGTTATTCTCACAACATTTATACTAATTAACTTCAGATATAAAAAACAAGACATCTTGAAACTCTCAATCAAAATATCCCATTTTCCCAGAGTAATAAATTTATTTAGCATAAGCATAAGTACAACCTTGCTCATGCAAGGACGCACAAAATACAAACAGACCTCAGGTTTGAGTCCTTGGTATGAATCAACTCAGACTTGCATGTGTCTCTCTCAGACACTTGACAATTATAATCTGGTTTTCTGGACCTCTGTCTCTTCATTATTGAATTAAAAAAAAAAAAAAAACAAACCTTCAGATGTGCTGTGTGCTGTAAAAGAAACTGAAAGGATTTTAAGATCTTGATAGCTTCTGGCACAGGAAAATCTATCATGTTCTAGAGTATAACTATAATCAGTTTTAAAACTCACATACACATGAGCAATTCCAAAGAAGACCACACCTGAGATAAATGTTAGTGACATCTGTATTTCTTTTTCATCTTCCTCTGACAAGTTCTGGCCAGAAATATCACCTTAGCTTAGAACTCAATATGTAGCAACACAAAAGCTAACCCAAGTTGCAAACTTGTTGAACAAATGAAGTGCAAAGCCTGTTTTCAGTTTGCTTCTCTCCATACCCTTTCCCATCACTTCATTCTTGTGTAAATTAATATCTAATCAGTCCTATTTCATTCAAACTGTAATCTCTGAAACTTCATGGAAGAAAGGATCTCACCACCTGGATCTGATGAAAACAAGATGGAATCTCATGCAGTTTACGTGCTGTTGGCTGAAGCCAATATAGGCCAAAGAAAATTTCATATATATTTGTTCAAATAAAAACCATTCATTCATTTTGATGTGTTTTTCAACTTATCTAAGAGTTAACATTTATCACTTTCCAGATTAAAGATATGGCAATAATTGGCAAGATCAATAGACATCAAAGCTCCTTGAGCAGGGCTTAACAATTGTTTGCCTGAAGCATATGTAGCTTGGCTACTGAAATTAGCCTGGGTCATTGGATTATCAGTGCAGCCTTGATCTATGGCTCTCATTTCATTTAACTGAACAAATGTTCAATACCTGTCCCTAGAATCTCACACTGACACTGAACACAATTCAAACCCTGGAAGTTTGTCCAAGATGCACAGTCCAAGGTAGACAAGTTCAAGATAGACAACTTCCTCCATAGTCCAAGACGGACAACTTCCTCCATTAATTTTCAGGTGGAAAGACAAATCATTAGACAAGATAAAACAGCTCTGCTGGAGAGGATCTTCTCCTAGAGAGACTCTCACAGCACAATTATGTTTTGAGAAAAAGTCTTCCTTATTCTTACTGTATCTACAGCAAGGAACTTTAAACATGCAGAAGGACATTTAACTACCCTCCTCAGAAGGACTGGTTAATGTTGTAAAGACATCTAATACAGTATTTAAGTTAGTTTTAAAGTCAACAATTAGACAAAGGTTCTATATATTAAATTGGTTGTTTTCAACTGTCTTTCGATACACGTCTCAAGCAACAGTTTCAGACCAGTCCTTAGCGTTCCCTAGAGAACTAGTGAAATCAATAAACACAGCCATAACAAACTCACAAGATAGTTTTGTCGTTAGAAAATCTTCCAAGCGACCAACAGATTAATTCATACAAGGAGTGGAAGTCTTGCATCTAACATCATAGAATACATAATTCAAGATTTTAGAACAGAAAATTTAGATTTAATTACATTGCATGGCCTTAAAAGTCACTTGTTACTTTTGCCAAGTCAGTAGGTTGAATGGGATTTTATTTTCTCCTCCTCTACCTCTTCTATTCCCCTATGGTTATTAAATCAAAGAAAATAATTCTATTTTTCATGAATTTCAGATGCCCTACAAAAGTCTTCAGTTATCATCTTACATATACCAATATACAACGCATACTTGCACAGAAGAGAGACAACTGCTGATCTTCTGCTCTTGCTTACAAGGCCTAAGTCAGTAATTGTAGTGCAAAATCTTCACATACACCAAAGTTATACTTTTCAGACGTGCACCTGAAAGCATGGTAATATACATATGTAAAAATACTAGCCAGGCAATACTACTGGTGCATAGTCTGCAAGTACACGGTCACTAGAGCAACCTGAATGAAAATCATGAACATGATCTCCCTCTTTCCCTATCTCTTTCTCTTCCTCTCTCCATCATTCAGGTAAATAGCTACCTTCTTCATTCTAGAACATCCTAGCATTCAACTATGTTTGCAGAAGCATTGCCTGACCTGCATCTCCTCCTTCACAGTCTTATTGGCACCCCTAGTCCCTGGTATTTTGTCCTTTTTATCTCTATTGTCAGCCATAGCAACCAATGCCATGACATGGATCAAAAAACATTTTCTTAGTTGGCACTGATAAGCATTGATCTCACAGGTTTACAAAGAATAATGTAAATGGATACGAATGTAATTAAGCTTCAGAAATAAAATTGAATATTAATAACATCAATCTTGTTTTCAAGATGGACCTTCCATGGCAGAAAAAGGAGGTTTATTTTCTTTGGAGATCCTTAATGAGAAACAGCATTCTTTTACACCCCAGAATATTAAGCAAAACATCAAGCAGTAGCATATGCTTTATCTTTACATAGTTAAAATCAGCATTCACTTTTTCTAACCAAATGCATTCTTTTTTTACTTAAAAGAGGAGAGGGAGTGATGAGCTTACTCTCATATTCCTTACTTTTCCAGCTCATCCTCAGGCCAACATGTTTGGTAGGTTAGGCCTCCACTAGAAAAAGATCAGGATCATAATTGTGTTTTTCTCTTTGTAGACAATTAGCAGAACTGAAGCATATCTAAAAGTTTAAAAATAAGCAACCCTCACTTTACCTATACACAAAGGACCTCTTAATTGGAACTAATGAAGGACAGAAGAAAAAGCAATAGCACAATATCAGGGAAAGGTAGAAGGGAAGGAAGCATTCCTCCTCAGATATTTAATATTTTAATTGGTTATCTGGAAGAAATGTGAAACTGTATGTCATGAGTCTGATCCTAGCCTTATTAAAGTTGGTGGCAAAAAGCCCAGTGAGTTCAGTGGGGCCAGGATTAAGTCCTAATTGAATTAAGAAGTGACTTCAGATGGAAAAAGTTACCTTTTCCCCTCCATCTTCCCATGCTAGGAGAAAGAAATAACAAAAATTTATTGAAATCTGTCACAGAGGTAGGTAACTGAGTTTGTTCTGACCTGGATCAAAGGAAATAAATACTCATGAGGAAAGTAACTTTTAGTGCAAGTTCATTAAATTAACAGTACTAGACACTGAAGTTTCCACTAGCAATGCTGACTGCCTTACTAAAGTGACTAAAACCTGCCCTAAGGAAAAACTTGCTGAGAAGGAAGCTCTATCTAAACACAATAAATGTTGAACCCCTCTTTGAAAAAAATATGGAGAATTAGCTGCACATCCTCCCATGATTACAAGCTCCTTGGCCAGGCAACCACTTGCAGTAAGTTCACATATGAAGGAGACGCCCAAAGAAATCTTCACTCCCCCCTTACTAGAGGGAAGAGGAGTTACCAGTTAAAGACCTTCCTTCCCCTTTCCCAACAGAAGGGTAGCAGGACTTTGGGTCTCCTTCCTCCAGCTGCTACTGGTGACTGTCACCTCCCTGACCTTAGTCAGCTGCGAGACTGAGCTGGGGGAAGAAAAGAGATTTCGCTCTCTAAGGCGCGTGTTAGGTAACAGCTCCTCTTAGATGTCTTCAGTAAGGATTTTCTTCCAGAGTTCAGAACTAGGAGCTTCCTAATTCTACAGAAAAACATGAAAAGATCAAGATAATATCAAGCCCCCCCTCCCCACCTCAACTAGAAGATTTCATATATTGTTATCTAAAACTAGGAATTCAAGTAACTTACGGAAATCCTGAATTATTCTAAATTATTCTAATTATTCTAAACTAATTTACTATTTAACTAGCTATTCTTGCATAATCCCTTGCTAAATTACTCCCATGGGAGCTATCCCTCTTTCTATTTAAAAATCTTCACAATGAAAGTGAAGGGAGAGAATTAGGGAAGAGTATGACTCTGGCCCAGAATTTAGAGGCCATTTTCTGTCGTGTGGGAGACTAAGGTTGAAACTTCCCAGATCAGATTCAAAAGGAGAGATCAATTCTACTTCACAAAAATTAATGCTGTCAGACGCTAGCAAAGCGAAATACTGTCAAAGAGAGCTCTTGAATCTGGACATCTCATGTTCTCCTGGTGGCAGCAAGAGAAGTCTTTTTACAGCAGAAGGACTTTACAGGGGTTTGGCTTCTGATGTAGAGTAAGATTAAAGGGAACAGCAGACCTCTAGAAGCTTTTCAGATTAGGCCATATCCCACACTACTCTCCCCAGAGTGGCACAGGTTTGGTAAAGTGCCAGACACCCACCAGTCCCTTTGGCTTCTGCTATATTTATTTCATTGAAGGTCCATCTCACTCAAGATCTTTTTGCAGCAGGATCCTGCTTCGATACATTATGTACTTTGACTAATAGCTTTAAACATTCATTAAGAGAGATAAAAAGCCATAAAAAACAACAACAAAACACAAACAAAGTAAGTGCTGAGTGTCTTTAGTCATGATCTGGTAGAACAGATGTTTTCTAAGTATCATGACATTTTAACTGCATGACTCTTTTCCCCAGAATAAAACACTACCAGCATACTCAGCAAGTGGACTGATAAATCTTTAAAGTTTATGTTCATCATCAGAGTAGTTGAAATACATTTTGTAATGCCAAGCATAAAATGTTCTGGAAATAAATTAAAAACTTTCTTTGTATTTCTCAGACCAACTTCTGTGGGCAATATCAGTCCAAACACTTTCAGCATTAGCTTGGGAACATTTGCAGTTTTCAGCAATTTGAGGACTGCTTATTGCTGTCTGGGGACATGTAAGCCCTTGTATTCATGCTGAAGTATTCATGCATCTGGGAGGTATGCATACTAAGTGACAGAAAGCACGCCATATTATAAAACTGATTGCACATTCACCACATTTTTACAAATTAGCTTGTATTAAACTCTGTTATACGCATGATTTAGAGGGAGATTCATGACTTTTGTTCAGTCTTGATCTTCCTGCAAATTTTTAATTTTTAATCTAGAATTTACCTCCTGCTGAAAACAACAAATGCAAAATGCTATAAAATTCTCATATCATGTTTATTGGACTTATGAACTTTATGAAACTTTAATAACAAGGAAGCTTGTGTAAGCATCAAGATTACACATTTTGATGAAAGCATGTATCAATGCAGAATTCTCCCCAAACACTCCATCACTCAAACTGTAGATGTTGCGACAAGCATTACCATTATCATGAAAGAAAATATATTGATTACGCTTTTGTTCTCCCTCTCACCTTCACAATGGTTATTATCAGTTTAGACATCAGCATATGAAAAAAGACAAATTCATCTCTTCAGAAGTAATTCTGCACTGCCTTTTCTCTTAAAGGTCACTTTCTACGGTTTTATGGGTTGAGTCCTTGAATGTGGCCTTACATCATTGCATTTTTCTCCTTCAAATAACTTATTGTAATTACAGTACTGGCTGAATGCCACATTTGCGCATAAGGATGTTTTGCTAGGCGCTACAGGAAATCTATAGCACAGTTCCTGCTTCTAACAGATTTATAAAATACATAGAGCAAAGGAGAGTGTCAGACTATTTTTCTAACAGCTTTCAAGAGTACTTAGGAGTTTAGACAGTTCATAATTCGTAGAACTACATGAAACAAAACTTAATTAAAATGTTAGTAGCCAATGTCTGCTCCAAGTCTAAAAAAACTCAATAAGTTTGTTAGAAGATTTGCAAATTCTCAAATTGGAACAGAAGTGGCTCCTTTCCGTGGTATGCTCTACATTAAGCATATGCGTAAGTGTACATTTTTTTTTTACTTACCACTGTTGGATTTCTGGATTTTTTTTTTCTTAGCAGCCTTCTTTGCTTGCCATTTCCTCTTGCTTCTATTCTGAAACTGAGGGTAGTTAGAACTGTTTTCATATGGGGGAAACAGATCTACAGCATAAACCTAGGAGGTTGGACCATTAGAATTTTTTCTCCCCTAATATTAGGGGGATCCATGTTTCTATACTACTCATAGCTTGTTTTTCACATTAAGGAAATATTTTAGTATTCTTCAGATGTAATTTTATTCTTCTCTCTTCTGACCCAGCTGGTACTCATCACTGACAAAAGTCAGCCACAAACTGGATAAGAGTTCCTGAGATGTCTGAAGCCTGTAAGAGCCTTGGTAACGTTCAGGAAAAACTAGTTCTAGATCTTTAGAGCTTCATGCTCAACATAAATTTCATCTGAGCCATGGCATTCAGCAAGAAGTCTTTAAGATAGGTACTTATCAATAAATATGTCGGAAGAACCATAAACAAAAATCCACACAAGATAATAAGATATATTTTAAACTAAATTAGCTATCCTAATCTTTCAACTTAGACTCTTAAGATGCAGAATGAATATAGATAATATAGTTAATTTAGATATAATTATGATTAAGGCTTAACTACACACATTTTTCCATCACTCACTGTCTTCTACTATTATCATTATAGCAGGAGATAGGATCTGCAGTGCTACCAAAAATGACAGCAGGACTAGCTAAAACATAAAGATCATCTCTTTGGATCATCCACCTTTACCGTCAGCAGCAATGAAGGGTGAAGCCTACCTTCATAGAATAAATGACAAGATCCTGATTCAAGGATTATCCAAAACAGCCTTAGTAAGACAAGAATTTTCCTAGTGACTTAGTATAGTGGCTTGAAAGTATACACTTTATAGTAAGGAAAATAAAGGGAGATATTAAGTTTTGCAGTATTTCATGGTAGTATTTACTTGCTACTGAATCACATATTGTACTTTTTAGCAGTTTCACTCTACTTCTCTTACTTCTTAAAGACTGTAATTTACACCTGCATTTTACACCTGCTTTTCAAATATTTTCTTCAGCATGATGCACAGATTCTACAGAAAGGAGCAAATACAGTCTGTTTGATTAATTCTAAGAGCTACAAGAACCACCAGTTTTCTCAGGCCATTAGAACAGTTTCTGAATGTTCCCCTCTTTCCTCCTTGTACTCCAAACAGATGTGTGTTTAAGAGTTTATGCTATATAAAGTTTAAGTCTCTGTTGAGATTTCCATAAAAGTTTATGCCTGTTGAGATTTCTATCTTTTAATCAAAGCCAGCTGAGTAATAAAATCTGAGAGAACTAAAATCATGCAGAGCTTCCAGAGTACTCTTCTATTTTGGTTTTTATGCATCTTGGATCTAATCACGTTGCAGCAGCACATTCAGCTAAACTCTAACAGCATCTAACAGCATTTTTTAAAATGTCATGTATTACACGATATCACAACAAATATTTTTCCTCTTGGGCCCCCACCAAAATAGTGCTACGGAACCACAAAAGGGAAGTTCATTCAATAGACATACATACAGCAAAAAATTTGCATAAAAAAGGAGAGAGGATAAAACTAAGAATTTTGGCTAACTTTAAGGAGCAAAAATCTGATTTGAAAACCCTAGCACTTATAATAATAAAGTCTCAAAGTCCTCACTCCTTACTGCTCTGAACTGAAAGTTTCCCACATTGATCTCACTCTTTTTTCAGTCATCAACTTTATTTTCGACTCCACAGTAACACTATTTCTAACAAGATTTAAGATATTACTAGCTAACTCAAACTGTTCCATATTTGCCTAGGTTAGTTGAGACTTTCCACCAACCTACTAAAACTTAATAAGATCCTTAACGTCGCTAAGTTACCCTCAAATGAAAGCACAACTCTCCGAGCCTGGGTCATCTTCATGAAACATAGATCACTTGAAGAAATTCGTCCTGCAGGCAAAGCTGTAATGTACTGTTTCAATACCAAGTAGGTGTCAGATATGCTCAGAATATCAAGCAAAAACACCCGATGGGTGTTTTCTACGAAGATTTAAGTGGCACATCACAACAGTCAGTAGAATGTGGGCGTGAAAAAGCTGGAAATCAATTAAAAATTTCTTCCATTAGTAAGGAAAACACAAAACACAGAAACTAACTCTGAAAATCAGAACAAAATCAGTTGTATTTGAAACATCTGCCCCAAAATAAAGGATATCATCTCTTTGTTACAGGGTATTAAATGTTAGTTTAGGTTGTTAAACTGCTATATAAATATGAAAGTGTTTATGTTCTTCAGCTGAGCTGCATTTTATGATAAATTTATTACAAGATGGGGGTTGGGATCAGGTATGTACTGTAACTTGTGCTGCTAGTCTTGTAACTATTAAAAATATTATTGCTGCATTTTTCACCGGAAAAAATACACTTACTTTAGGTTTATGGCTCTCTTTTTTATTGTTTTACTTCCTTCTCTACCCTAAAGGGGTTAGTTAGGAGCAAAGCATTTCAGTGTGCTTTGAAACACTGACTTTTCAAGAAAAGGCAAAGAGCAGCTCACCTATATCTTCACTGGCCTTTCAAAGTCCTTCAGCACTAAGGAAGGACGTAGGAATGAAGTCAGCTTTCTCCGATGTAAATTTTATTCTGTGCTTCATTAAGACAGCAAATACCATTCACTTCCAATAAACTGATTTTTTTACTAGTTGTAATTTTCGCTGAACTCAAAAAACATCAAGATCTAGATGGATAATGTGAATAGGAGATTGAATCAGGGCCTACAGTTTTCTTAGGACGACTTCAGATGGAAGTCATCTTTGGTTACAGATGCAGTTGATGCAGGTGAACAGTTCATTTAACCAGATGCCTGCATCTAGGGTCAGCGCAAAAACCCCTACTTTTTTTTTTTTTTATAATACCTGCAAGAAGAGCCACTGTTCCTTCTCACATCCCCTCACAGTTAAATAAATATCAGGTAATCATCTTCCAATGAAATCACCATTTTATTAGTTAAATGTGTTTACTATGGCTCTCACTAGAGCCGAGGAGGATGGGCTGAAGAATGGTAAACTTACCGGGACTAATTAAGTAGGTATTGCAGACCAGGCCACCAGGGCTGCCCTAGAATACACCTACAGTCCCAGGGAGGTCCTTGCCTGCTTACGCTTATGCAGATAGCTATTCAATCACTGCTAGAGCCCTGCATATAGTCAGTACTCACGGTTGTGATGTCCTGCCCCCTGGGATGAAGCAGGTTCGCACTTCAGCCTCCCTTATGTAAGAGTGTAGGAATGCAATGCTGCTTGGTGCTGTTGGTCAGGCTTGCTCCTTCGGTAATGAAATCTGAGCAGTCTCGGTCCTTCCTTTTTTTAGCATGGGCTGCTGGGTTGTAACTCTACTCCTAGTAACAGTTTTTTGCTTGAAGGGCAAGGTGCTTCCCTTTTTTCCTATGGTGGTGCTGGGAGTTTGCAAACAAGCAGGGTTCCTTCTCCTGGGAAAGAAAACGGAGGGAAAGCAGCAACTCCTGCTTCCTCTGGAAGCTGATGGTCTCACCTTGCCCAAGACAGCTGTGTCTAGCCATGGCAGGTGTATGCCAGGCTATACAGCACAAATGTTGTTTTTTTTTAAAAGGTGCATGAAAGAAGATAAGAAAGTGATTTACATCATGTGAAAGGAGGTACTAGTACAAGTACAGCGTAGGAGAAAACATAGAGTACTTGAAATAAAACTTGATTTAAAAATGGTGCAGGTATTACCAGGAGAAGGGAAGCAGTGGACATGAATTTCTCTTTGCAGCGCTTTGAGGTATGACTATAGCAGAAACTAGCCCAAAGGCAGACGGCACAGAAACCCTGATGCACAATCATTAAGATATAAATCCAGTATCTCCAATAAGCCTGTACTCCACTTCATGCCAATACGTCTCCATAGTTTTATTGTGCTGTATAAGTTTACGGTAGCTGACATATGCTGCAATCACATATTTTCAGTCTGCTGTTTATAGACAAGGTAAGGTTAAGTTGCTCTAAAGTGATCTACAAGGAAGAACAGGGGAATGCAAAAAGAAGAACTGGGAACATAAGGCCAGTGAGCTGATAGGATTTCCACATTTTCAATTAATTTAGGGGAGAGAGGGGTACAGGAGAAAAATCACTGTGGATAGAAATGAAAGGCTGCAGAAAAATAGACAGAGAATGATCATCAGAGGGTAGAGCTGATGCTAAAGCAATGATAAGAAGAGAGAAGAGTGCAGGACTTCGCATCAAATGCTGAGTCAGGAGCGAGGAGATAAGAGACTCCAAAATCAGATACAATGTTCAATGTTAAAAAGAGTCCAGAACTGTGCAGTTTTCTATCTTTATACCATTTAGCTCTGTGATTCTGCTCCCTGAGCTGGAGTATTGCTGTGTAGTAGCAGGGATATGCCACGTAAAAAAAGCAGAGGACAAGCAAGAGACAGAGAACCAGTTTCTTGTTTGCAGGACAGTATTCCTGTAAGGCAGAGGAAGAACAACTCTCTTTTGAAGGTGGGCAATACATTTTTATTTGGTAGCTGAAGAATGTAGCTGTCCCAAATATGTCTACAAATTTATGAATGGGCATAAGAAACCATCCTCTTACTCTAATTATCATACCTCACTCTGTTTCTTTTCTTTGTCTCTGCCTATTTTGGTGTTAGTAATTTCTTTATAGCGGGAAACCTTTCTACTTTCTCTTATTCCCGCTTATTGACATAGTAGTGAGCTCTGAAATAGTTATTTTACCATTTGTTACATCCTTATCAGGTTTTAGAATTAATATCTCTGGTAGAAAAATGGAGAAAATAGAAGGATGAGGTATTAACATTTCTCAGAGCCACTTCTTTTCTTCACGCTGCTTTCAGGATTGGGGAAAGATTGAAAGGTTTACAGTGGGATAGATTAAAAAAGGACTTTGTGGCATTTTTAAAGGATGCTGCAGACCAAACTTCACAAACGGAAAAGGCCGTATTCTCCAGAGGGGAGAAAGATGGGTAGGACCATTTGTTCACACTATCATCTAAAAGGAAAAGTAAATACATAACCCTACAACTATGGGAGAAAGAAAAAAAAAAAGAAAGAGAGAAAAGAAAGCAAAACTCTGAACAGTATGGCAATGCATTGTGATAACAAAAATCCAGTTTTTAAAAATATACTTGTATAACAATTAAGCATACTGAGGACATAGCTATACATCACATACATTGCACTGATCAAACAAAAATGCTCCAGTAACTGCCGTTCTCAGCCTTAGCTTAAGACAAATAGGAGGTAAAATGCATGAAGCTAACAGTTGCAGCTCAGCTAACCCACATTAACCTACTAATGTAAGAAATGTATGTTAAGAAATGGAAAATGGTTAATATGATAGGGAAATTTTCACTTGTACTCTGTACAAGTGTAGCTAATTGAAAAACTTGCTTGAATGGTTTTCTTTTTTAAAAAATGGGGTTTCATAATAATAAAAACCCATAACAAAGTCAAAATACTTACTTTCAGGAAGAGTTCCACTCCTTTTAATTTTAATGTTTTGAGTTTTATAGATCGTATTAAAATATCCTACAAATTTGTGGCGTCACATACAAGTTATCTTCACTTTTTGTAGTACTGTGAACTGCTTTATTACAGACCAACCACATACAGTTTATAGTTTCTTAAAATTAAATCTTTCAATTATAATATTTTGACTAGTTTTAAAAATTTTTTTCTTGGCTAGATAATTTTATAATTTGATCATATTATCCTGTAAGAGAGATATTTTGTTGTTTTTAATTGTATCTTTGTTTAAGGGTATACCTATCTCTTAGAAAATATTTTTATCAAGGAATTTTCAAGATTCAGTAAACAAGTAAGCATTCTCTTTCTCAGTTTACAGAGTTTTTAATGTATCTCACTGATTTTCCCTGATGAAATTGGTTCATATTTAAGAAAGTAAGGATGTGAATGCAACACAGATATATACCCATATTTACTCTAGTTTAGTTATCTTATTCTTCTCTGGAAAAATCATAAAATAGATTTCAGTGTGCATGTCTAGTAGGAACTAGACTTCTCTATATTTCAGTGGTATTTAGGCACTTAGATATATAGCAGCTTTGAAATTCAAGGCTTCAGCATTTGCCTTTAGCATTTGATCAATAGCTAAATTCCCATGTTTAGATTTCACCTTATATATTTATTTATTCACTATTTCTATTAGCAAATATTCATAAATATATATAAATGTGTATGTGTGTGCGTGTGTGTGTGTGTGTGCACTTGTGTGTGTGCATTTTTTTTTTTTTTAGCATATCTTTCATTCTCCCTTACTTGATTTTATAATGCAAATTATTTGAGCATGGGCCTGGCACAAATCTTATCATACTATGCTTAAGAATCGATCTTAAAATAGGACCACGAAGGATTAGGAAAAAAATGGTAATAAAGTATCTGAACTTGGAAACAAACTGATTTGGAAATGACCTATTAGCACATGGTAAAAATCCTTAGAGTCGAGATGGAATTGAGTCTCAGTGACTACAGAGGATGCAGGGCTGGGATTCACAGCCAATAAGTGATAAAAAGAAAAAAAAAATCAAGCTAGAATTAGATTACGTAAAATACATTACAGATATAGTGAATCAAAAGGAGGCAAAACACCTGAAATCCTTTTTCTCCTCATGTCGTTCCTAAATCAATTTTGTAGATGTTTTGTAGAAATCAGATTTCCTGTATTTGTATTTATGTAATTATTTGTAATTATGTGATTATTTGTACTTATGTACATATATTTAAAGAGCTGGTATAAACGACTTTACTTTTTATGCTAGCCTTTCAGGTGTTCTCTTTTTTCAATCTATTTATATTCTGGGAAGATCCATGGAATTCTTCCCACTTTTGCAGGAAAACATAGCAGTAATACAGAAAAAAAAAGAAAAATCATGAATGACACAATTTGTTTAAGAAGGAATTGGGATTTGTTTTGAGACAGAATTTAGAAGGTAAACTCTGAACTAGTAAACAAATTATGATTTTATACATGATTATTGAGGTCTTAAATAGAATATTTTTTTAATGTTAAGTAATCTTGCAGCTTTCCAGTCTACAATATTTCCTTGAAAAACTAACCGCTCAGGTTCGATTTAAATGTTGGTTACTAACATGTATGACCTGAATTATGAGCAGTAAGTTATCTTGCAAGTGAAAAGAGTATTGTATATCTGTACCTCTAAAATTGGAGTTTAGCCACCACATTTGTATAACTGATAACAATCTAATTTTATGCTACACTGCAGCAAAGCTCCTAATGGCTGCCATGAAAATAAGTTAGTTAAGAGTGCAAAATGAACATAAAGGTTATCACTTATCTTTTAAAATCAATTTCATTGAAATTAGGTGATCATCTTTATGTATTATGAATTCATTTAAATCTTAAGAAATTCTTGTATTTTGTTAATAAGTAAGGGATCAAAGAACTGATTCTCAGGAATCTGAGGTATCTAGGTTTTAAATTGCTAAAATCTAAACTTTGAGTTTAAAATAATGAATTATACAACAGGTTTTGTATATTTAGTAAAAGAAAGCATTGTCATTAAACTCAAGGTAAGAAATTATTATACATTGTTTTATGTATCTTTATATAAAAAGTTACAAGTAGCAAGCATATGACACAGAAATGGAACAGTAACAGCAATAATTGTGAATGCATGCTTTTTACAATGTGTCTAATAAAGGGGTTTTGCCAACTCAAATATTCAATAACATACATGCAGATTAATTTCTCAGTGTCAAGTTCAGTCATATTGCTAGATGCTTATCCAACGAACATTTCTATTGATACGATTATGAATGGCTAAATACCTGATTTCAATAAATTGTTCCTGAAATTGGGATTTTTACTTGCAACCAAAAGAAGGAAGAGAGAAAAAAGAAAAAGAGAAATAACTGATAAGCATAATAACCAAAGTCTTATTGCCTTCTAGTAATTTTAGTCAACACTGTTTGCTGAATTTTGTCATGATATGAGAATAGCTGGTCAGAGAGTCCATAAAACCTCTAGCTGGTGTTTCCAAGGTCGATAGTTTCACATTTCACTGTAGCATGTTCAAAATCACCCAGGAGCGCACTATTCTCAAGCAGTCTATATAATGAAAACAATGTACATATAACAAAAGTTCAATGTAAATCTTCTTTCACATGTCACACAACATACAAGTAGATAACAAAAGACATAAAACATAGCAACTGAAATTAAACTAAGATAACAACAACAACAACAACAACAACAACAACAAGCTGGGACAGTTTCAGTCAGGAACTAACAACTTCTTCAAGTTTCCAGCAAATCTCAAAATGTATTTAAAAACTAAGGAGCACTTGGTGGCCAGCAACGAAATTACAAAAGAAATATATTATTGTGCAATGGGAATATCTTGTTGAGGAAGTAAAAAATGTCTGTAATTCTTAGGTTTGGATAAAGGCAGTGGAATGAATTTAGGAACATGTCCACTCTCTCTTTCAAACAGCTGAAATAGTTCACTATAGATTTTTCCATTCACAGTTCCCATGATTGTATAAATAGTTCTTCTCTGAAAGCAAAACAAAGTTAAAATGTGTTTTCTCTATAAAGAAAAATACAGACAGATATTTATCTAAACTATCTAGAAACAATAAAAACATTTATATATTTTCTCCCAGTAACATTGCTATATACGTATATACACATATAAACATGTATGTACACATATAAACATGCATATTCACATATCTATGCTTATAGAGAGAAATAAATTGTCAGACTCAGCTATCTATAACTTCACTATAAAAAACTGGAAATTATATTTATTCAGATTAAATGATGTTGATTGTTTTGTACAAATTATGCAAAAATAAAGACACTAGGAAAATTCAATGAAAATGAAGTGTAGTTTGCAAATTGTAACATTAGTACTAGAGAGTCACTGAAGTTAGCAGCACTTTGACACACCCTCCCCCAACACTCCACAACACTGAATGGATAAAATGAACTGAAAACAAATAGTTCCCCATCTTTAAAACTTGGGTTAGATTTCTAAGTTTTACGCACATTTTCACATGCTGGGATTCTAACTTTTATTTTCATAAATAAAAAATAAATGGAACACCAGAGCCATGCAAAGCATCGGTCTTTATAATATATTTAGAATGCAGATTATATATAGCTATGGGATGATTACTTTCAGGAATAAGAATTTAATAGAATTTTCTTAGTTTATAAAGTTAAAGTGGTCATCTATATTCAAATCTGCCTCTCTCCACGCAAAGACTTATACAAGGTAGCATATAACCTGAGAACTAACAGACATTTTAACAATATAACAAAGAAAATGGAGTGCAAGAGATGGCTTATTTGTTGTTTAGGTATTGTTACTTACCTCAGGTTTTTCTCTTAGACCCTAGTTGTGTTGTACTCAGATTCATGTTTGCTTAGAGACCCAATGAGGCAGAACCTGGAATGTTATGGCTATTTCATTCAACATAATAATGTTTGCATAGAAAAAAGAAATATATGCATATAGATACTTAACAAACAGTACACCTTGATAATCTGATTAACATTCATGAAGTAACTCATATTGGCATGCAATTGGATTAAAATAATCAAATAACTACTTTCTTTAAGAGATAGAAATGCCTTAATGTGCAAGAAAAATATGGACGGCACGTAAACAGTCGTAAGAAGTGCATAAATAATGCATGCAAGAGAAAACACAAAAATATATATGTAAAGTTGCTGAGCATTCTTTTTCAAACAAATGGTTTATAATTGTTTCTGTGTTTCTTTTTCTTTTACTTGTAAACTTTTAATCATTCTTACTTACAGGCATTTAAAGTGAAATATACAGTAGAAATAGGTCTTGTATTAAAAATATCACAGAGGTCTGCTTTTTCATTGATTAGAAAGATTCCTTTTAACTACATTCTTATATGTAAATATATGAGTATTCTCTATTCACTGTATTTTCTCATATTTTAAATGATGCATATATATAATATATATATATATATGCATGTTAATTTCACAAGCTGAGATATTGTGGTTAATAATAGAACAGATACAGTAAAGTTTTGCAAACAATGACGTTCATTATGTAGAAAATAATGTTTCATAGGGAAAGGAGTTTCCTTATCCCAGGATAATGTTTCTCATTATTGTGCAATGCATCAAAATGGATAAATGTATTTTTTATTGATGTATTGATTTTGATATGTTGGACCAATAGTGGATGGTACTCAAAGCCACCTCTTAGTTGCAAGGAAACCACATGGATGTAGCTCTTTCAAAAACTAGATTCACATGAAATCTTTAGTTTTTAAAATTGTTACCTGTTCGCTGTTGACCTGTGTGTGCATGTGCAGGGGTATATGTATAAAATAGTAAAAGAAAAAGAAAAATATAAAGTAGAAAGGCAAAAACTGAGATACAGAAGTTTTCAGGCAACTGGGGCAGAGACAGGAGAGACAAAGGAAGAGAGAGCTAATATAATGGTACATGCTATCAGGAAATAGAAACTTAAACCATAAACAGAGCAGAAAGAGAATATGTTTTTACTTAATAAAGAGTGAATATGTCTGAGCAATCAAGTCCTTACACAATAGTCTTCATCAAAAATCTATTGATACTGACCGCTGGACAGCTTTATCATGTCTCGACAGCCTGTGACTTGTGGTTGGTACCTCTTCAATTTCATCTATCTCGCACGCATCTGCAGCATCTTGTGAGTAGCTATGCTTCATGACAAGGATATTTCTCCTGTTCACGGGCTGAATGAGGGGTTTTACAGGCTGGGGTTGTATTTCTGTCAAGACAGAAGCATCTCTTGTGCTGAGGTTACTACGGCTGCCCTTAGTGCTAGACAGTTGTGATCCACAGTGATGGTCATGAATGCATTTTGAAGATGATCTCCGCAGTTTATGATAATTTTCAAAGTCATCTGCAACATCAGCAAGGTCAGCAGTAGGCCCTGTCCCTCTAAGGGTGCATAACTCATAGTGAGGAGGCTCAAACACCTCCTGGAACACTGTTTGATCAAAGTCTGTTTTCTTTTGGACAAATTTTTTACGAGGCTGCTTGATTTGTACTATAACAGAGATAACAATGAGGATGATCACAATGCAAGAGGTCACCCCAATTATAGTCCCACTGGTATTGGTAAGTTGGTCCAATAGGTTAGCTTTCCTTTTTTCTGTGTGACAGAAGAAAAAAGCAGAGCATTAATTGTCAGTTCAAGAATGAACACAGTCATGATAAGTGCACAGCTTACTACAAAATCATGTCTAGTCTATATCTGAGTTCATTTAATCAGTCTCACTTGGGAAAAAATCAGGTAGTCAGGAAAACCAAATAAAAAACACATAATTGCTACAGCCTTTTCTCTTGGAATAATGCATTACAAGCTTAATCAGATGAAAGGATTATTTAGGTACTTTACAAAATGCAATCAACGTAACAAACTGAGGTTTTAACATCACCTATCAACTCCATTTGCCTGCTAAAGCCCCCAAGACCGTTACACAAGTTTTCTTCTTTACTTTCCGCCTCTTCCAGTAAATATATGCAGCTAGGAAAATAAAATCAGTGAAAGAGCAAGAGTTTACAGGATTTAAAAATGAAATTCTTCTTTGTATTGGAAAGTTCTCTGAACTCCTAATATTAACTGACTGGGGCCGTTGGCACTATTCAATAAAAAAGCTAAAATAGGATAAAATAGAGTTGTTCTAACTGAGGTTTCAGAAAGAAAAAGAAATTGTTTGCAAGTTATTCATTTGGATTAAGATCTATTAATTACAAGAACTTTTCAAAACACCCATAGTCAAAATCCAGAAGCTGATCCGATGCACTATCCTTTACCCAGGGGCTGGTAGGAAGTGAGCCAAGAAATTCAGTACTGAGAAGGAAGAAAATCAGAAAATATGCAGGAAAATACTACAAAGGAAATGCAGTTGCACTCTACTGTTCTGCATATTTCTCTGTGATTGCTTTCAAATGGCTGCAGTTACATGAGATGGTGACTGAGCCTTGTAGAAAACCAAGCTGAAAGCATTGGCATCAGTCAAGACTGGCAACTGTGATTGAATTCCAACTCCCAGTTTAGCATAATTTTTCTGGCAACCGAAAACATATGAAAGGACTTAATAAGAAGCTTTTGAAGTGAAATTTATTTGCATCAAAACATTGGCTTCCATCTCTCTGTAATCTTCTAGATACCAAAAGTGAACTTTTCAGTACTCCCCATAGCCTAAACTGGTTGTTTCATTTGGGGTTTCTTTAACTGTCTGACAAGGACTCGGGGGGAATATCCTATTTACAAAAACCAGCAGAGCAGCAAACAGCTTTTTTGTGGGAACTGGCAGACCTAATCTTTTTTAATAAGAAATATAAGAACAGATAAATGCACAGGACCCAATAGGAAAGATAATTGGTAAATGAAAGATGAACATCATTCTGGAAATTAAAGAAAGGCTAAGGGCTTCTGTTTTCATCTTTGCTGAAGAAGTGGAGATCAGATAATTCTTTCCCAATTGTATGCTTAGCTTTTCTGAAGAATATTATTCTGTGTCACGGGTTTGTTGTGTTCTTCTGAAGTATGATTTCATTTACGTTTTATTCCATCACATTATTTGTCAGGATTTTACAGGCTTCAGTAGACTTATGGGCTGACTACTAATCCACCTCATTCTCAGATTTTTCTTGATTGGTTCCTAAATTTGGAATATCCTATTTTTCCAGGAACAAATCTGCAGTAGCGGGTGGGGAGGGGCAGGGGGGAGTGAACAGTCTCCCTAGCCTGTAATGCAAGTTATTTAAGCTCTTTCTGAAAAAAACGCAGATGCTGATTTTTTTTCAGAAATACGGAGCAATATTTGGAAACCACTATCAACACCTGGTTGGGAAGATCAGTGCCTACTTACAAAACAGACATTATGTCTGATTTCCTGCGCTTATTCTCTGCACTTCAGCTTCACTGGAGGATTTTAGGTGGATTTGGCTGCTTTTGGTAGTGTCACTTCACCTGTGTTTTTTAGTAGTGCTATTATGGGCACGGCATGTAGCTAAAACACACCTGCTATCCACACGCTATTCCACTACAAAGTTAACTATGACAAAGAAACCAAAAGATGCTTTTTAATTATATTTCAGACTGTACAACAAACAGAGACCAAGCCGTCAGAAAACCTACCAGGAGGACATAATCAAATCAAATCAACACCAAGCAAAACAAATGCAAACCTTGAAAGCAAAATCCATCCGTATTTCCACCTCTCCTCATTTTCTCCACTGCTTGATGTATGCTGTCCCAGATTTACTCTTTCTTAGCTTTTACCCATCCGGCACACATTTAACAACATACTTAGGGTAATGATTCCATATCTCATGCAGCCTGATAACTTGAAAATTATAATTCTACACATTACCTTTGCAGTGGTTTTCATCCCAAGGATACACACAATTCTGAAGTCCATTGCAGACCAATGTATTATTAATACACATATTACTGTGGCAAAAGAATGTGTTGGCTTCACAAGGGGCTAGAAACAAGAGAGAGAAAGCTGATATTAAGTAGTAAATCATTCAACTATCCACAGCAAACATAGCTAGGAATGATTACGTAATCTATAAGAGCAGAAAGCTATACAACGGAGATTCCTTCAGCATATTTAGTATTCCACATGCAGCACTGACAGCACTCAAGTCACTCACTGTTTATTATTCTGTGGCACGGGATTTTCAGTTGTGTCTAAGGTGGATGGACGTCCTTCTACCCATTTGATTCTAATGGCAAAGAGTTCATTTTAAAGTTTTCTGCTGAAACTGCAGTTTTATACGATTACCTGTCTTGTCATGACTGAATGAAGATGTACTTTAGTGCCCACATCAGTGGTGCCTGAACAGTTACACTCAGAGCAAATAAAATTGTTGAAAAAACATTTTTCTCTCAAGAGAGGCTCCAGTAAAAAAGGTACTCCTTTGATTACAGGAGCAGAGATTAAAAACAGCAACAGTGTTCATAGCGTCCCTGCAGCCCGTGGTCTAGGAGAATCTTGTCATTAATGCAACTAAAGATGCAGGATGAAAGTTTTACTGAAGCCAAATATGAAGAAGCATCTTGGATGCCATCAGTAGGAATTGTACATGCTGCTAAACTATGCTACTCAAATATTGGGAGACCTTTAGGTGGTGGGCTTATAAAGATACTATTCCAAAATTATGTAACATAGTAAGGATAAAATATTCCTCATATTTCTTTTATTAAAATGAGCCAGATGATCTTCCCCCATTAAAAAAAAAAGGCTACATTTTTATCAGTGAGAAATCAGTAAAAATGAATTGGTTAATGCAATTGTTTAGCTCAATGAACCATTAATATAATGATTTTTTAAAGTAGAGTTAAAAAATAGCTTAAGAACCTTAACTAATTAGAATAAAGCTATGATGCTCGCATTATTAATTTTTGTGACTTGGATTCTGGTGCTTCATGGCAGTTTTTCTCCTCTGCAATTATAGAAGTAGTTCCTATGACAACATATATGCGTAGCATAGACACTGACTCAGAGCAGAGGATGGCTCCAGTGATTTGCTAAGTAAGGACAGTACAAAGGATTTATATTATAGAACTTAATGTCTCCATACGCCATGTGAAGAAATATGCTTTTCAATAAGTGTCTACTTTCAGATATCCAAAACTGATTATAATGCCTTCTTCAGAGCAGTTATGGTCTGTTAAATAAATCATAAATATCATCAAAACCTGTATACTTCTCAAACTATGTAACCATCCAACCAGATATGATAATTTACAATTATGATTTATGACATTTTAATAGTATTTATAATAGTACATGTTTTTAAATAGCATATATCTTGAGATTTACTCACCCATCACTTCTGATGATTTCACCAGAAGCCTAATATTGTAAGGGACCCCAACATTTATGATCTGATAGCTAAATAATATATTTCTAAAACTGTAAATATTTATTTCTGATCATAAAAAGGTATTTTTTTTGAGAGCTCTATTGGCTTTACATGTCTGTGTCTGCGTGTGTGTGTGTGAACTGTAACCCGTGTCACTTTTAAAAAGTTAGAAGTCATCATGAAAATTTACAAAAATACATCAAAATGTGCCTTTCTGGCAATAGCTGGAGTCCAACGGTAGAAGTTCTACTCTTACATTTTAGAGTTTCATAGGCTCCTTCTGCCTAGGTGTCTGTGTGAGCTTTGTAGTTGCACGGTGGGTGGACCCAGACACAGTGCAGAGAAGCCGCTGCGCTGGAGGGGTATCGCTCAGCCAGCGCAGAAGGAGGGTCAGCCAGACTGGTTCCTCACCAGTGCTAACTCAGGTTTTGGAAAGGTCTTGCTTACCTTCTCCTACCAGTGACTCTGGTCAGCTGTTAAGTTTGTTACAAGAAGGTTTTTATTTTAAACTGGGTAGAAAAAATAAACCAGCACACATGCGTATTAGCAATGGAGAGTGGTTAGTCCTTATCCATAGCTGTCATTTGGGTCATGTCATGATGTAGAGGATCCACCAGAGGCACTGTCTTTCTTTTATACTCTAGTAGCAATCCCTGTCTCCAGGCAAGGCTTTTCAAAGTGTTTCCAGCCCTTTCAAGGCTGATTCTTTTACATACAGAAAAAGTCTCACTCCCTACTCTAACAAAAAAAAAAAGTGAAATGGAGAGGGAGAGAACTTATGAAAAGGAAACCTAAGTAGAGCTAAGTAGCCATCTTTTGAAAAATACATGGTAATGAGAGGGAAGTGCACAGAAAAGAAAGACGCAAGTGACAAATGGAGAAAGCATAAAGAAGGACAAGGAAAAAAAAGTGCAGAATTAGGAAAATTTGTGTTGGTAAAGGCATAAAGAAATAAAAAATATATACAGAGTGACATGAAAGGCCTTAGAAGTGAAGTGGTAGGGACAGAGTGCTATCTCTGAGCATGCAGAACCTTTTAGATGTCTATGACTTGCCCTTGTCATTTTAAATTCTGTCTGATCTAATCATGAATGCAACTGCAAAAAAAGGATTAATAGTGCAAAAACAACTCCCCAAAGAACAGAGAACAATTTCAGGGAAGAAAGACAGTTACGTGAGGCATAAAAATAGGGATTTAAAAAATATAAGGTGATAAATAGAAAAGGAGAAACTGGAGGAAGGTAATAAAGGAAGTGAAAGGGAGAGAAAGAAAAAGAGAACTATGTAAAACAGAGAAATAGATGACGCTCAAGACATTCTGCACTGAAAGGAATGGCAGGTTTTATATAAAATGAAAAATATCAGGAAAAAATCAGGAATAAGAGATAAAAAGTAAAAGCAATACAAAATACATTATTTTTTGCAGATTTTAGGAGATAGGATAATTATGCAAAGCGGTGGTAGGGAGAAGATCTGTAAAGAGAAGGCAGAAGAAAGAAGGAGGAAAGAAAGATAACTCCCATTTCCCTAAATTCACAATACCAACTACAGAGGAAAGAGATGCTATGTGAAGAATAAATGTTAAGACTAGCTGAATAGACAAGTAGAGCAGTTTCAGAGTAAGTACAGCAAATTTAGCATGAGAGAAGCCCAAGTGCAACAGTCTTCTAAACCTAAAAACAAACAGCCCCTTCCTCTTTGTGTTTTTAAAATTCTGTATAGTCAAGTCCTATCTGTGATCCATTGAACTCTGAGTGATTAAGCTGGATAAGAAATCAATACATTTTTTCCCCACTAATGAGAATTTTTTGTCAGAATGAAAGAAAGCATCAAAGACAGCTGAAAGCTTGTCAGCACCTATATACATTGGAGGAATTAGCTTTTTTTGCCCTTGAAGAGACATAACAAAGAAGTCTTGGGACTCTGTAACAGGGACAGTCTAGTAATATCAGAAAGATAAATGAGCCGGCAGTAAATGGGATTCTTTTGCAGCAGGATGGAGCTGGTCTTAATCATCTCCTGAAGATGCTATAGGGAACAGGATGGGAATGGAAACAGGCAGAGAAAGTCTGTGACTGCAATACTTGAGAAGTTAGCCTAAATCTTGAGCATCTTCTATGGCAATGCCCAAACATATAAAAATTTAAACCTGAGGAATGGCTCTGAATGTTATTTTTCACAAAAAAGAAGCTACTGATATCACTAGCCTCAACTAGATAAATTAGCACAAACTTGGAGGAGATGATCCTTGAAAATTAACCAGCTCTCCTGAATCCCTTATATTTCCAGGACCATTTGCCATGGGAAAAATTAACACAAACTCCTAGCAGAGTATCAGCTTGCAGTCTTCATTGTGACTGTCTAAAAGCCCTTTACATGAGACAGCAATGGGAATATATGGAGCTCAGCCAAGACTGGATGATGAGCCACCTAAGAGCTTATGGGTCAGGATTAGTTGACAAACCAACTTGGGCAATGTTGTGGTTGCTGTCTGCTACTGACTGCTTGATCAAGCAGAAGAAGTAGATGAAGCTTTCTTCAGAGAACTGGAGGCAGCCTCATGTTTGCAGGTCGTAGTCCTCACAGGGACTTTAACCAGCTTGATATCTGTTGGAGGAACAACACAGCATGACATAAGCAGTTCAGGAGGTTTCTCTGTTGCACTGATGATAACTTTGTGACACTAGTGATCAAGGCGCAGAGGAGGAGAGGGGCTCTGCTGGTCCTCAGACTTGCAAACAGGAAAGAACTGGTTCGGGATGCGAAGGTCGGGGGTTGCCTTGGTTGCAGCGACCATAAGATGATGGAGTTCAGGATCCTGAGAGGAGGGAAAAAGGCAAAAAGTATGATCACAGCCCCGGGCTTCAGGAGAGCAGACTTTGGCCTCTTCAGGGATCTGCTTGGAAGAATCTCACTGGACATGGTCTTAGAAAGATGAGAAGCTGAGGAGAGCTGTTTGATTTTCAAAGATCTACTCTAAGCTCAAGAATGGTCCATCCTGACATGCAGGAAGTCAAGCAAAGGTGGTGGGAGGCCTGCTTGGATGAACAAGGATCTCCTGACTAAACTCAAACAGAAAAAGGAAGCATAGAACAGGTGGAAGCAGAGTCAAGTGATGAAGCAAGCATATGGGAATTTTGTCCGCTTGTGCAGGGATAGGGTCAGGAAAGTAAAAGACTACCTGGAATTGAATTTGGTGAGGGATGTGAAGGGCAACAACAGGACCTTCTCAGTGGAAGTGTAGAAGTGTATCAACTATAAGAGGAAACACCCAGTAGTCTTGGTGGACAAGAAGCTGGACATGAGCCAGCAACATGCTCGCATGGCAAAGAAGGCCAACAGCAACCTGCGCTGCATTAAGAAGACTAATTTCAGCAAGTCAAGGGAAGTGACCCTCTACTTAACACTGGTGAGACCACTTCTGGAGTGCTAGGTCCCACTCCAGACTCCCCAGTACAAAAAAGACACAGATATACTGGAGGGAGTCCAGTGAAGGGTCACAAAAACGATGAAGGGATTGGAATATCTCTCATGCAAGGAGACACTGAGAGAGCCGGGACTGTTCAGCCTCGAGCAGAAAAGGCTCAAGGGCACCTTATCAATGTGCATAAATACCAAGGAGGGACAGTAAAGAAAAGGGAGCCAGACTCTTCTCAGCAGTGCCTAGTAACAGGACAGGAGGCAATGGGCACAAACTGAAACACAGTTATTTCCACTTAAGCGCAAGAAAAACTTTTTCCACTGTGAGGATGGTCAAACACTAGAGCTGATGACCCAGACAGGTTGTGGAAATACTCAAAATCCAACTGGACATGGGCCTGTTCTAGCTGACCATGCTTGAGCAGGGGGTTGAACTATGCAATACCAGAGGTCCCTGCCAACCTCAGTGGTTCTGGGATTCTGTGAAACGGTGACTTCACAGTTTGATCAAAAGTTGCAGTTGGGATCATATGGTAATATTGTTTCTACTGCGCAGCTTGAATTAAGAGCTGCCAGGTATTAAGTGGCCTAGAAATTAATGAGATAACACATTCAGCACAATGAGCAATTCATAATGATTGTAGCACAAGTGAGAAAATTATAATTATTCATAAGACTTTATCTGATATTTTAATGTCTTCCATAAATTCTTGGATTTTTACAGCATGAAAATACTGTAATTTAAATGAAAACACCAGTTCCCCTTTACATTATTTTTAATTATAGTATTTCCTTTTTTAAAAATGTATATGTAATGATAATTTAAATCTTAATATGCAGACAGATTTTATACTTATTGAACTAGTTATATGTCCAAAGTCTTCTGCTTTGCAACAATTATGGTTATGGAACACAAGATGGAGCACTTATCCTAGACAATATATAAGCAAGCGCGTGAACAGGAATAGAGGTAGTAACCCACAATCTTTTTCAGGCTTTAGAAAATTATACTTTAAAAATGCCTAGAGGAAGAGCCCTATTTCTGCTGTCTTGTAAATGTATTTTTGTTTCTAGCGGGGACAAGATAGATGACCGCCACTGTTCCAATATTCAAAAAAGCCTGAGTTTAGTATATGAAGATTACTACTTTCAAAAGCTATAAAAATTGAGCTTGAAGTTCATTGTCTATATCTTCCTCCTATTAGAGGGCTCAAATAAGAATGGAAACAATCATCTATACTTCGGTATCGAGTAACGTGGAATGATCATAAATTCTTTTAATCCTGAATCACCCTAAGGCAGAGAAACTTAAATAGCATTAATAGTTCTTCCATATGCCATATTTACAAAGTAAGATCAAATACAAGTGGACATATTTTATATTTTTTCCAAAAAAAGCCATCACTGAGACAGTAGAATAAATAATCCTCTACACAAGTATATATCCTCTATAGAGATGTATATTTCTATTATAAAATAACATTATAATATTTATACCGATATGACATTGCTCTTCTAGCACTTTAGCAACTAAACAGTCTGTACATTATTAATAATTTGTATGCTATTGCAATGTTATGATATTAGTAATATAGTATATTATCTCTGTGTGTGTAGAGCACAGTTTTGCCGTGTTATACCCTGGGTGTAAAACACAAGCATGGCCAGGTAAAAATATTTTTATATGGTAAAGTCAAAAGCTGACTTTTTATATGCCTTTTGTGTGAAGCCTGGCTGTTCTGCTTCACGGCGGGACTTTTCCTGGTGGTTTTATACTGTACCTCAGCGCTGTGTAAAGTTAACATAACTCCATTGCTTCTGGAATGTGAACTAGCTCTGGGCAAGCTAGTTGGGATGTCTACATGGTACTTCATTGAACGTTGTCCACGAGAGAAATAAAAACGAAAATCCTTAGGTGTTCTTTGTATCATCCTTGAAACAGAGGAAGAAGCTTTCTCTCAGTCTCTCTAAGGAAAAGTCCATCAGTTATGCTAGCAGACTTTCACTTACTTTATTAAAATTTTAAAATAATTAAAACAGTTTAAGTAGTGTATACTACTATAACCAAGTTATTTAAAGTAAAATTACTTATCTTTCCCTTTGCCACTAACCAAAAACGAACTATTAAAAATGCAGCTATCAGGAGCTTGGCAATAAACATTCTTAATATTGAATGTTCTTTCTCAGCCACATTCAAACAGCTCTGTTCAAGATGAAAATAACTTTGATTGAGAGTTAATACGAGGTACACGTCAATAGTTTAACCTTAAAAAACATACGTAGGTGATTTGATAATTTTTTAAAATATGAACTCGACAGAGAATGGCCACTTAGAAGCATGTGTTTAAGGCACATGTTCAAATCCCCATGCTGGACTGAGTTTATGTGCTCTAAGCAGCACAGACAGTTATTTTGTTCAGGGACAGAGCGACACTGGGATGCTTAGACTGTCAGGGTTTTTTGACTATTGGTAGGCTTAAACAGCACAGAAGGACAGAAAATCACAGATGAGTGCTGACAACTAAGGAGGCAATTCCAATGGTGTCTTTTTTAGTGTACTATTGTGGAAGCAGGGAGCAAAGACAGCAAGACCATCATCTGCTTAGACTCCTAAGTCCTTCCAAGTGGAAACTCTCTCTCACTTGGCCTATCACATTATCACTTATCACATTGTTCCCTTTCTCAGTTGTTCCCTTTGAATTACCACAAGAAACACAGTCATTAATACTGAGCGCCTACAGTGACTTCTCCCCGTTAGAGACTTACCCTCACATTTGGATGATTATCATCAGGGAAGCTGGCTATAAACAAGGACTGTGCTGTTACTCTGTAAAGCTGGGCGTTGCTCCACTAAACAGAGCCCTACATTTCCATTGGAGCATGGGTTGGGTTTATAAAAAGGAAATAGGAATGATAGAACTTGTGCTGCTTTAAAAAAGCTGCATGTGACAGGGCTTTAAAAACAGATTAGGAGCTCAAAGTGGTAATGAAATAAGAGATGAAGAAATGATATTTTCTGATGTGAGTTGGCTGAGAGGGATTCCCTTGCCACTGGGAATATTTTCAGGGTGCAGGATTATGGATAGAGAGGGCAGCAGTAGCATCAAATAGCTGTCAGAGGTGAGGGGATGAACATCACGTCTGCTGTGCACACAGGGGGGTTTTCTCTTATCCCATATGCCCAGGTTCAAAGAATCTGCTTTTGGGTTACAGTGTAGGTGTGTCTGCTCAGAAGCAGCTCTTTGAAGAAGCTGTAGGTGTAGCATGCCTGTCATTAATCAGCTTGGAGATCACTGTCAGAATCATGGAAAATGAAATGAACTGTTAGTGGGTGAGAAAACATTCATTTTTCAGATCTTCCTAAGAGATGAATAAACATCTTTTGATGATAACCTGATACCAGCTTTTTTTTTTGGCTCGTATCATTCTAATTCTTAAATTAATTGATTAGATATTCAAAATCTATTGCAGACGGTGACTACCACACACAAAAATATGAAGTAGATATATATGCTTAGAGAACATATAAAACACTGAAAAGACAAGGGCTTAAACTGACAAAACTCACAACGACATTTGGAATAGCTAATAACGCTGCTCACAAAATATCTGATCATTCCTATAAATTATCAGCTATTAAGAATTAATTCATTATTAAATGCTACTTAGAGGTCTACTACTATTCTGATCACATGAGAATCATCACTGATTTTCTGGAGTAGTAAATTTAGCAACTTTCTTCATTCTATGCCTATTTTTTCTTCAGACATTTATAGCACTGCTGCTCTGTAAAGCATTGCCGCTGGAGGTCTGGAAACTTGTAAGACCACTTTTTAAAGGGCAAAAAGGCAGACATGGCCATATTTCAAAGGTAATTTGTTTCTTTGTATATGTATTTGACAGTGTTGGAATACATTGATCACATCCTATAAAAAGAATCACATAAGAAATGTTTTTAAGGTTTCTCTGTTCTACACAAATGTCCAATTCCAAGATAACAGCTGTATCTCAAGAATTAACACTGAATAGACTTATATCAAAAGGAAAAGTTCCTCATGCTAATTAATGGTACCCTTGGTACCCTTGGTACTAAGGGTACCAAGAACTTAATTCTACAGACTAAGACATGAAGAAAATGAAACTGGGAAGCTATACATAATGGTACCTCCTGATCACTCCTCTCACAGCAACAGAAATTACAAGCACTTTGTCTCTCTTTCACATGCACATAACCAAAACATAAATATCATCTTCTATTTTTTTTTTTCTTTCTCAGCTGTGAGTGAATACAATAGCTTTTTCTCTTTCTTTGTCCCTGAGTTGAGACACAGGTGTCTGTTCCCTAATGCTCACCTCCCCGAATGATGTCTGACTAGGAAAACTCACATTCCTTCCCTTCCATGCAGATGAGTTAATTATTCCCATAAGCTGCCAAAAGGCTTCACAATTTACATGCTACTTGCTGGGTGCACATTGGAGATCTGCTCCCCCTGACTCCTGAGAGGCAGCACCTGTTTTCACAGTTAGAGATAACAGAAGGTACAACCAGCATCGCCTTTAAATCTTTAGAGTCGAATTCCACCTTTAAATATACAGATGCAGTTTTCACTAAAATTTATGAACAGGTCAAAGCACCATTAAGCCCTTAATAACTTTTCAGCTTTTAGCATGCAATAACCACTCAGAAGAAATTTACAGAAAACACATTACATTAAGATTTTCAACCTCCCAGTCAGAATACTGTGTAATATAAACTATCAGCTGTTTACAAGAACAGGACAGCTCTTCAGTTGTAGTATGTCAGGTAAATGTATTAAGACTACTGTAAGAGAAAAATAGTAACCATTATTTTTCCTTGCTTTCCTTCAAAATATGAAAGCCTTGCAAGCATGCACTTATTCAAAAGCTCATTTCAAGTTAGTCATCATAGTGCTTCATTTGCCAGTTCTTTATACGCTGTGAACCTCCAGTGTCTGTGCAGTTGTTTCTAAGGTAACAGATCAGGATGCCTTGTGAAAAAAAAATGAATCAGATCTTGAATATTCAAGACATCTCCAGTTTCAGAAACGAGAAAGGGGCACTATCATCTCAACTGAGGGTTCTCACTATCTGTTAGACCCTGGCCTGATTTACAGACAAGAAAAATACGACCCATGCTAAGGCTACAGGGGGAATATAGTGGCATATACAGTTTCAGGCATGTAGACAGTAAGAAATTTTTAATCAGAGTCATAATTAAGGAATAACAGAAGCTGATCTCAACAGAGTCTCACAGCCTCCTTGCAGGGTGCACACAGAATACAAATGAAAAAGATGTTTGTAAGATTGCCCCTTCACTCACTCCAACCACTGACAGCCACACAGAAATCTTCCTGACAGATGTGTGATGCACAAACCAAAAAATGCATTAAAAATGAACATGAATCAGCATGTGTAAATAAAGAGACCAAACATGCATTATTTCCATTAAGAAAAACAAAATGATGTCTTTCACAATTGATTAACCTAATCAATCATTTTCAGTGGATGAGATTACTGTTTTTTAGTATGTCTGGCAGTAACTACCTTTTGTTTCCATCAAAGGCTACTTTGTCTACTATCTGAGTCCAAGAAATACGTAAACACATGAATGCAGGCAAGGTGCATAATGTGAATTTTAAGTTTGCAAACCAAAATGCCGTGTAAAGTTTTCAGATAACTTCCATTACTCCAAAAAATTAATCTGAATTCCTTGCTTAACAAGATCTGGCGTATATATTTATAGTCATATGCATTTTGGAACATGCACAAACACATCTATCATCCATGAGAAAATAATCATAAGGGACTTTTCAAGTGCTTATCACACTCAGATCTCAAAAAATGAATGCATAATAAAGGACAAGATTTGACAAAAAAAATTCCTAAGCTGCACTGTCTTCTACATTGTGTAAGGAAAAATTGAGACACAGAGTGGTCCAAAAGCTTGGGGATCAGCTAAAAGTCCAGATCATTGTGCATACTGATATCCTGCCTTCCTGTCTCTGAATCCTGCACACAAATTATTGCAGACTATAAAAATGCATGGAATAGAAACTGCTACGGTGATTTACATAGCTTGTTCAGGAACATCCTTCTGTGCTTACACTGCATGAAGAAAACATTAACAGTTTATGGGACTTATACCATTTAACAAACTGAAAGGTGGATACAGAGCTTAGTCTTACGTTCTTGGAAAGATGTGAAGAGCATCTGGAATCGGCTGCTTCGACTGCCTTCATCTGCCCACATGCGGATCACACCGAGACCTGTCCGCAGCATTACGTCATTAGCAACAGTGCTGCAAAATTTCGCTTTTAAATCCTCCACTGAGCTACTTCCATCATAGACAGCCACAAAATTCCTTTTGCATTCATTGGAATTTTGCATCTCATAGTCCAAGAATCGTAAATATATCTATGAAACAAACAAACAAAAAGGCAACAAGTACAGATATTTGAGAATGACTAAATAAACATTAAGCAATATTGCTACTGTCTTGTGGGAGAAAAGCTATACTATAAACCCGTCCAAACAGTTTTGCCGGAGCTGATGATCCACAGGCCACTTCCATGGATGCACACTAATACAGAAACTGAGCATTGTTTATACCTCCTCATATTTTCCCTTGTTTCAAAGTTGAATCCAGCAGAAAATCTAGACATTTTTCCTTCCTTCTTTGCAGGAAGGCCCTGATTTTCAAATATCTACCCATCCGTGAGAAGAGTGCACAACAGTTCTTCAAGCTGAAGGGCAGACAAGCTAGAAATTTCTTCTTGCACTGGCACAATATTGCTCTATTACTTGCCTGACATGGAAAATAATAAGACAAGTAATTGCTGCTCCCTCCCCAGAGTCAATATATGTCATCTTTGTGTTGTGTTTCGGTCACACTGATTCGGGAGGTGAGAATCTGCGAGGCAGGCAGAACTCAATCATTAATCTTCTTATGTTTCTTCAAGCAGTTTGGACATCATCTCTGCTTTTCTAAACAAAGCCCTCATAGTATACGTCTTCATAGTTTAACAGGGGTGAAATCAAGAGTATTTCGTGGAAAATATTAGAAACGTAAAAAGTTTCTTAGGAAATGACTCTTGTGTGGAAGCTAAGTTTGCTGGTTAATGTAATAGATGTCTGGCCCTTTACAAAGAATTTTTTAAGCCTACTCAAAAAAGTGGGGGTGAGGAAAAAATGCTGTAAGTTGCTTCTCAACTCTATAAGGACCTTATTAGGGAAACACTCATTTTCAAAGCAACATCAAATATTCTAGTAACAGAGAAAGTAAGTAGCACTTTCAGCAGACACACAATACATAATCAAACTGCTAAGCATACCCAGGAGATTTCAGGGGAATAATACAGAAAGCCAAAGTAGGGCAGAAAGAGCATAAAAAAGTCAGTGAACATAGGCAACATTCAGCTGCATGCGTCTTTACTTGAAACAATAAGCAAAAAGAAACTGCAATTGTTTTAGATATCAGATATACTTTTACACAAACAATCTTATTCACTTCAAATAGTTCTTTACTTGCACAGAACAATTGCTTACAGGGTTTTTCTAGATTTGCATAAAGTTCTCAAACACAACATATCCTAGCAGCGTAGAGGACGCAGCACTTCACATCACTGATATACTAAAACTCTTAAGGTTTGAGAATTGTGGTATTATTAAGCAGCCTACCACTGCTTAATAACAGCTCAGATTTTGAAATGAGATTTTTTTAGATTCTGTACTATAGTACATTTTCGTTCCTTATTATGTACTGCAACTGGTCTCTCTGAGGAGAATATTTACTAGTATATGAAATTTGGTGTATTAGGTTTCATTTGGCTTGCCTGACTTTTTTCAAATATATTATTTATTACAATATATTTTACTGATTATGCATATTATTTTCATAGCCATTTTGATTCCCGGTTCAAAAAAATATATTTCAAACATTATTAATGGAGCCCTTTAACATGTTTGTACATGTTAATTTCTCTTTTTTAAATAAGGAAATCGAAAGTGATCACAGGAGAAAAATTGGTAATCTACTAGTGACTGTGTCAATATTGAGAACTCTTAGTAGCCAACCTTATTCTTTAATTACCAGTTACATTTCTATTACAAAGTTCCCATCCTGAAGAATAACTGGGAGGAGTATAATTCAGTTAAGCTGTTGCTAAGTGACTTCTACTTTCACCATCTACTTAAAATAATGCTATAATATTATGTATGCTTATAAACAATATAAAAGGAAACATTGCATTGATCTCTAAAAATTGGTATGTTCTACACTAATACACAAAATAAGCTTACACTAATACACAAAATAAGCTTTCGATGGCAAAATATTATATCAGGAAATACTTTTTATAGTGTTTTTCATTTCACTGACCACTTGTTCCACCTCTGAAGTGGACTGAAAAATTACTAGATTTCTCTCTTCTGGAGTAGCTGAAATTTTCTCACAGTATTCACCACTTTTTTATATATGTATTATCTTGAGAGCTATTTCCTCTTCTGTTGGGGCACATATAGCTTCAATTCCTGCCAAAACAGAGCACCTACTTCCTTGGAAAAGTCACATTTAGAAGGTCCTCTGAACTCTGAAATTCTGCTTAATGCAGGAAATGTATTTCTAAAGTTCCCCTGCACTGCCTGTATTCCTTTACAAGCTTTTCTTTCGTTCTCTGCTCTGTCCCTCCCTTCTTTCTCTGTCCAGTCTCACTGGCCTTTACCAGGTGCTCAGGCACCTCATCATTTTCTCCTTCTCATGCTTCAAATCCTTGTTCTCATTGTTGTCCAGCTATTGAGAGCACTTCTGCCTTGCGGACGCCTGACTACTTTAGCCCCTTAGGTAATCCTAGTTTTCAGTGTGTCTTCTGCTCTTTTCCGTCTACATAGCATCATCCTCTTCCATGGTCATCAGGAGGCTGGCTGATCTTTGCTTCTAATTACTTTCTAGAAATGGTTTGATAGGAAGTGTATGAAAAGCTGGAGAAACAAGCAAAAAAGAGCAGCAGAAGTGCAGTGAGGGAGCTGCAGACAAGGCTTTTGGACCAGTGAGAGTCTCAAATGCAGCCGTGCAGAACAGAGATGGGCACCCCAAGATGGACTTTTACCCCTCACTGCCCCATGTTTTGACAACACCCTCTTGTATTGGGGGTCCCTAGGTTACAGCTGACGTAGGCATGCCATTGTCCTGCCAGAGTAAGATTTTGCAAGACAGAGGGATATATGGGAAGAGGCAGAGTCATGACACCCTTGCCCAGAAACTGGCCATATGTGGGATGCTTTGACGAGTTGTCCGCTGTGCCTTAAGGACCACTTATTCCCTAAACAAGAGCATAACAGACTCATGAAACACAGCTAATATCCGACTGACACAAAGTCTCCTCTATGAAGCTCCTGAGACAGTCCATCTCTGCGTAACATTTCACTTAGAAAGGGGAGTTACATGTGCATCTTACTTTTCTTTCTTCCACTAGCAGAAGTAGCTTGCCTCAGATGGGCGCTTCAGTGCTTGCTGGCTTTCTCACAGGTAATGCAAAAAAAATCTTCTGCAGCTGAATACATGCAATATTGTATACACATGACTGTTTTACAGGGAGAAAAGCATGTCTACATGATCAATCTCAGAGCAACATACCCCATGGGAAAGTACAGAAGGCTTCCAACATATGATTGTTATGAATATTTGTGCTTATGACATATGTATCTGTCATAAGTATGCTGTTATTATACTATATAGAATATACTATATATTTATTATACCATATACATTCCTTATTTTTATCTTATTCTACCTTAATGGAAATTCTCACCTTCTCTAGAAGAAAATTACCTTTGACTGACTGCACAAAAATAACAAAACTATCATTCACCTAACAAAGAAAGGAAATCTCATACTTGTTAACTTATTCTCTCTCCCTTGACTTCTGGCTTACATAAAAATATATAATATATATGTATTTGTACCTATATTTATAAGTACACATATTTCCACACTGTATTCCCTTTTGGTATTTAGATGTAATGCATACCAGTAATGCATTCTAACAAGGAATGTTAGCTAATTCACATTGTGATTATAAAGTCCAAGCTCTTACAGCAATTTCCAATATTCATCAGTTATTCATGCTCTGTTAAATATAACTTTCATATAACAGTACAGCCATAGGCTTATTTGTATAAGCTTGTCATTTGTCATTCTCTAGTTTCTTGTGGCATGTTAGCCTCATAAAACAGTAAAATATTTATTGAAGTAGGCAGTTATATATCCTAAGAAGGAACCAAGAGGACAATAACTTAGCATTTCACTTTTGTTCTTTCAGCCAAGAAGCCAATACTTTAAGTTCTTCCCAGATCTGAATTCCACTGTCAGTCATACCAGTTCATCTCTGTGTGTGTTAAATTCAGCTAAGATCAAAAATTGTTATAGGAAATACAGATTTGATAAGTACCAGGATTATCAGAAAGAAATATTTGACTTCAGAACCTATGTCAAATCCTTTAGAAAGATGGCAGCTTCTACAGTGGCATGAAGTTTCAGAAATTAGATGTCACAAATTCCTGATATTCTGAGGTGACCTGGAATTTCGTTCTCATAATCTCCTTGTAGCTGACTATGCCCAGAATCCTGTATAAAGTAATGAAGACTTGATCCAAAGCTCAGTGAAATCAATGGGTGTCTTTCCATCAACTTAAGTCGATTTGGATCAGACCCATAGATTAAGACTGGAGTGATTTAGCACATTTTTAAAAACCCGAAACAGATTATACACTGACAACCTGATATTGAACCAGATTTTGTTTTAAAGAGCTGAAAGTAATTCAATTGCATCTGCATGCCTCTGCCAATTGTTATGGTTCTTTTATATTTGCCGTTGTTTCTGTCTTTGGGTGTAAGACCCATAGTGGCAGAGAAAAATGACTAATAAGTTGAGTTCCCCATGGAAAGACTAAAACTGATTATATGATACACATTTAGCTAATGACAAACAGTTATCCAATGCACAATGTTCCTGATACATAGTTTTTTGAAGTCAGTGGCAAGATTCTCATTACTTTCACTGGTGTGAGGATCTCACTAAAAGAAATTAAGCAGAAAGTGAGAGAAAAATTTGCATTACTTCTCACAATTTCGTATAGTTTGATCTTAGTCATTATTTCAACAGTAGCAGATAAGAAACTTTAACCCCCAACGAACAAACAAAGTTTACTTAAACTCAACAGCCATCTTCAGCCTTCACTAAATCTCAGAGAATTTTGCCATTGATTCCAATTGGAGCACTGGGAACGATAATATTTCTGTAAGAACTGTCACATTATCATATTAGCAGAGCCACAGCTTTCTTATTTCAGAGAACACCTTACTGGACAGTAGAAGCACAACTACTGAATCTTCTTTTTCACAATTCTGTTGTAAAACTTTAAGAAGATCCTTTCCCTAAATCATCAATTCAACCCTACTTCGAGAAAAAGAACAGACTGCTAGTGCACAGGTATTAACTTCTACTGAGCTTAGAGATGTCATCACAAATGCCATTAGCAACAAAAGCAATAAAGCTTCATTGTGACTGTGCCATACGTAATTTACACTCAGTCACATTTTAGTCTAAATAATTGTCTTGTCACCTTTAAGGTTTGTACTGCCATCATAATAATGGAAAAGGAAATGCAGGTTAAGGTGTGCTATTTTTTATTTAAATTTGAAAACAACAGAAACCCCTGACTGCATATATTAGAAAAAAACAATAGTTGCAAACTATGAATAATATATCACCTCAGTAAAATGGTCAGATTATAATCTCTTCATAGTGAATCACTTTTGATGAGTTCTGCTTTTTAATCAATCACTGAAGGTTAGGGCTGACAACATGATTGATCAAGCCAGTCAAGAAAAGCTTCAAACCATATCCCAGCATATCTGACTTAATATATGTGCAGACATTCAGTCTCTTTTAATACAGCAAAACAAAATAAAGAATAAACCGCAGTGAAATCACAGTGAAAAAGCACTCATTCAACTGTCAAAAATAATTTGGATATGAAATAAAAACCTCCTCTTTATCAGGGCCTAACTTCCAGATTTTGCACATTCAGCTTTTAGGTTCAGCTGATTCTCCCATAACTGCAGGACTTATGGTCCTCTGCCCTTCTCCATTGATCTGTGACCAAGTATAATCCTTGATTTATTCTGCATCTGGTCCAGCCACGTGTGATCAACAGTAGACCTTCAAGATGGTACTGCCAATAATTTGGTCTGAGAGGTCCAGATTGTGCTATACTAACAAATCTTCAAGACAAAAAAAGCCTCACTCAAGTATACCAGCCCAAAAAGCGGGCTTACTAACAATGCTGAATTTCTCTATGAAGCAGCCTATCCTGTTGCTTGGACCCTAACCGTTTCCTTGGGAAATCAGCATTACTTCAGCTGGGAAGCATTAACAGTGCGTGTTCTGGTGGGGGGGGCGGGTTGACATTTTTGGGTTCCTTAACTTCCGTCTGCCTCCGCCTGCTGTTTCCTACCTGAGATCATGTTGCCCAAACAGAGAACTCCATACCTCTTTTTTTTTTCCTTTTTTCCTCTCTACTGGGGCTTGGAGAATACAGTCTAAGGTGCCAGCCTCATATGGCACTTCTTCTAAAACTTCTGTGATTCGCAGCCAGTTTTAGACATCAAAATGCCATTTTCCTGGACAAATGAAGCTCTTCAGACTTTTCTGTTTTGTCTTCTCTGTTTCTTCAGACTTCTGTGAGTCCCCAGTAACTGAAATTTGTTCTAACCACTGAGACATTCTCCTTTTTCTCTTGAATTGTGGCAAAACACTGCCAAGTGACAACCTTTACAGCTCCTCAGTGCCGTTCTGTTTTTTAACACTGATAACCGTAGATCTCCTTCTGATTCTGCTGTTCTTTGGTAGATACTTTACTACCTTCATCGGTAGATTCTTTATTGCATTTCCTAACAACTGTTCGGACTGACGATACTGAGATTGGTTGTATTTCTAAACCTGAATGACATAGATTCACACTACATTAATACTGGTTTGTTGGCAGTGTTACTCTGTCACGTGTATTATCATATCTGCTAGAAGAGATTCTGTACACACAGTAGCTTGACTTTCAGCATTGTTTAACAAAACTGTTTCAAAGAAGTGATTTTAACAGCGTAACATAGCTAAAAAGTATTTCCTACTTGTCTAAAAACAATTCATCCAGCCTGTTCCAAAGCAGCAACTTTGAATATGCTATTAATTTTTTTTTTAATTCTTATTATTTACAGTATTTCCATGTGAGCAAACTTGAACAGCTTTGTCAAAGATGGAGTTCATCTGAAGCTAGCGCAAAATGTCTCTGGCTCTGAAATAGGAATTACTCCTATTTCTCTGTTACATTTCACCATCTAAATGCTTCCCATTACGTTTTAGCATACTACTTAAAGCTTTTCTTCTGTATCTGATTAAGAAGTCTCCAACAACTAGAGATATGCTAGTCTGCTAGTGCTGACAGCTTAAACTGTTTTTCTTGTAGGTGTCGCCCCAGAGCACGAGACTTCACTTTCCACATGAGAACAGAAACTGTTTTATTTTAATCAGCTTGGTTTATACAGAATTGTACCTCTGGAATTTGTAAATAAATACTTAAGTGTCTTTGTTATACCTTCTTTCCCCATTTGAGCACAGCAATACTTGCTTTTGCTAGCATGTCTGATAAATTAAGCAATGGTGTCCAGCTTTGATTGCTCTCGTCGGGGCCCTGAGTGCGAGGGAAAGCTCTGCAAACTCTTTTCTCCCAGCGCTTCAGCTGTCTGTCCTCAGATTCGCCTCTGATTCAGGGCAGTGGGGCATCCCCGGCTCACACTGCAGTTGTGAGAAAAGGCTGTGAGGAGCCTCTGCTGGGGCATTTCAGTTCAGCCCAGCGGCCAGTCCTGGCCCACATGCTGCTGCAGGGCTGCCTGCACCCAGGCTGGTGCCTCACTGGTCCTGACCTCACCTTGTCGAGTTGCCTTCATGGCTTGACCTCGTCACTGCAGACTTGCTTGGTGACAGCTGCGCTCTTGGCCAACCCCAACTGCCATCACTCGTCCTGTTCTGCTCTTCCTGCGGTGCTGCGAGGCTGCACCCCTCATCGGCGAGGTCCCTGCCCTTCCTGCCCTTAATGCTATACGTCAGAATTAAGGCCTTTATTAATTAATCTTTCTGTTTCTCAACCAACAGATATCTTTGCCTAGTGGTATGCTCAGATGAGGTGACAGAATTAGGCATGACTTTACCTACTAAGCTTACAACTTTATTTTATTTTTTTATGGTAGGTATACTGAGAATGGTCTCAGTATTTGCCCGATCTAAATATACTTCTTTCTTGTTCCACCTGAATAGATGGCTTCCACTGGACAGAATTCAAGCTAATACTTGTCCATCTGTAATCTGGCAGCTCTTGCTCTTTCCCAGACTGCCTAGAACTTCTGATTATAAACTCTTCTTATTTTTCCCTAACATCAGAACATCATCTCTGTAAATGTTTTATTGCTTGTACCGTCAAATTCTGATGTCTCTTTTTTTCTATGAAACTTCTCAGCGGCCGCATATGATACAGTGATAGCTTGCTGGAACAACTTTCTATCAAAGGGAGCATTACATGAGTACAAACATGTATTCTGTTTTCCTAAAGGTCCTTGTAAGAATTCTACTGACACTTCCAACTTAGAGAAATACTTATTGTTGGTCTTATTCTTCTGTAGGACTTCACGCTCTGTAGATAGCTAGAAAACACCAATATCCTTTTGTAATTCCTTTCTGTCCACCCGCAAATGCAGATTCTTTCTTCTCCTACTATTGTAGCCAATGCTATCTATGAAGTTATTCAAATCCCAGTGCAATAAGCTTATCCAGTCCCTCTCTGGGCTTTATTTTACAATGAAGGGCCATGAATTTTGGAATGGCCCTTCTAAGCAGCTCTTTACTGCACTGGGTAGGTTGGCATTACCAGATTCAATCAGCAGCTCTCTTCTTCTTTCTCCACACTTTGTCTGTACTGATGGAAATCCATTTTGATATGAAGTGCAGATCTCCCAGTATTTCTGAACTCCAGATACACAGCTATCTGACTCAGCAGGAATTGACTTGGAACAATTAAATGAATCACGTACTACACAACCAGTCACTGTCAAAAATAAGGCTCCAGGGTTACATATAGATTGCGGTAATGTTAAAGCTGCCTTCTGTTGTCCTCATGCACTTCAGAAAGTTTCAGTTCTGCCTGCAATTTCAGCATTTTACTTCTTGCGTATATGGTAGTTGGTGATGACTCAGTATTTAAAGTGTGTGCAAGGAATTTTCCCTTCTCCATCCTATTCCAACTTGCATTGGATTGCATTTTCTCACAACTGCAATGCAAGGATAGCAGCAATGTTACACTCAGACTGTCAGGTTGAAGCTCAGGCTTACACTTCTCAAATTCAGACTCCTTGACTGATCTCATTGCTTGTATGTTGAGCTCAGATTTGGCTTGAATTTGCAATTGCAAAGCACGCAGGGGACTTGCTTCTGCAGAAGTTCAGATTGGATGAGCTAAAGCCAAATGAAATTGCAAACAGCCTACATTCTGGCAGTCTAATTAAGAAAGTAAAGGTGTAAAGATCCAACCCAAACTCTGTCTGAGAAACTCAGGCCTTTTAGGCATAGTTCCCAGTAACAAATTGTGCAGCCCAAACCACAGCAGCACGTGGAGGTAAGGACGGCTGTTGAGTCCTTACTGTTCTTAGCTGGGAAGTAGCCTGTTCTCATAGGTGCAAGGTGCCATAAATTAGAATGATGTCATTGACTTATTACAATGAATACGCCAGCAGTTCAAGGTTAGATGCGTACAAAGGAAGCCAGCTATAAAGTATGCACTCTCAAATCTAGTGCAACAGAATCAGGCCCATAAACATTCTCTCTATAGCTCCTACATCGCAGAAGATTTCTTTAAATTCTGTCCACTAATTCCTTCCCTAGTATCTGAGAATTTTTTAACCTTTCGCAGTATGGCAATACCAGGACTGTATATGTATAAAATATATATCAAAACTACATTATAAATTGAAGTCTAAGCTGAATCCTGGATTCCCTAACTTGTGGCTTTTCCTCCACATATTAGGAAACATTGATTTATGTGCCTTTCTATTGTCCTTTCTCTCTATCCAGAAAATTGTGTAATATGGGAGCAGCACAGTTCCACATGACATGACCCAACCCACTCCTCTGCTTACAGGTAGGATCAGCTTCATTTCTCTCATTCTTCATAGCTGCTTGTCTAAGGTGCTCTTAAGGACTGTTAGCAATGCTGACTGAACAAATTTCCTTAACCAATCATTTATAATGCTCTCCTTGCTGTTTGAAATTTTCTTCCCTTAATATCTAACCTGAATCTTCCTGTTGCAATGCAGGACCATGACTTATCTTATAGAAATGAACATCACAGCATCCCTTTCTAAGAGGCTTTTATTTATACTAAGTCTGGCAACAGGCTTCTTCCCAATATCCTTTACATCACATCATTAAATAATTTCCTACCTTTCATCATGCTTTCTAGAGCAATCTCATTGCTCTCCTTTTCAGATGCTCTACAGTTGGTCCATATATTTTGAAACGGAATATAGCTAAATGAGGTATAGAAGTTCACAAAGAACTAAAAGATCTTTAACCCTCTATTAACAGTAGTACTGTGGCATTCTTTTGCTACATGTTGTGGATATGGTCACATGGCTGCACAATTTGTATTTTTACATCAAGACTGAAGTCTGGATAAATCCTACACATAAACAAATACAGGATTTCTAGCAGGACTTTGAGTCATGTAGAACTTTAGAGCTGGATCAAAAATGACTATCGCGATGACGTTATCTGACAAACTAAGTATGAACTGAAATTAAGACTATAAGACAAGTGTATTAGCTTATTTATTTGTGCTGATAACAAGATTTTATATGTTTATCTGTTTCTTACCTACTAAACTTTCTCACCTATGTACTTACAGAGTGTAGTGCAATAATCATTCATCAGTTCAATCATCTCACAAGTATAGCTACTTACTCTAGCAGAATGGGAACCTCACCTATTTAACCGAAAACTTCTATAAATACTGCATTCATCCAAAAGTTAAAAATATAAGAAATGAAAATAATGTATCTGTATTCTTTATGAGCCAGCTATTCAATTCCTCTTCTAAGTTTTCACAGTAGAAAAATGCTGAAACAAATGAACAGTTTCGTTTTTCTTTTCTGGAAACCCTTCCTCCTGTAACAGTCAGATATATTCAATGTAGTCTACTCTGGGATTACACAAAAAAAAAATCTCCTTAAAGGCTGCAGAGATGGATAGATATATAAATTCTAGTTTGCAAAACCTTTCTTATCGAATAAAAGACAGCTAGCAAAAATACACTGTGGAGTTGCCTTTAGTGCAGTGAATTAAAGTAGGTGGGAGGCACAAAGTTATTCCAATTGCAGAGGAGGGGAAATGATAGTATAGCCAGAAACAATTAGACCAAACAATAACTGATAAACTGTGGATAAAAGAGGAACTCAAACAGAATCCATGAAAATAATCTTTAAATCCGCTGAAGCCCTCTTCTGTTTGTGACAAAAATATGGCTTGCTGACCACTGTGGGAGAAAACAAGGTCACGACTTTTTGTCAGTGGCTCTAAAATAAAGGAACCGAAGGCCTCATATAAAGGAATGCGAATCTACTGTGGCTCCATTCTCACAGTTGACAAATGAGAAACAAAGATGACTTTAGGCAGCCAGCAATATTCCCTAAGTAGTCTCTCTATTAGATATTTGAAATATATTGAAAAATGAAGTGATAAGCTTACTTCTCAGGTAACTAGACATGCTGATTCTTTTAAAATATGAGTAAAATTAAAGATGAGTTCCAGCAAATTACTTATGGCACAAAAACCATATTAACGCTGCCCACATCATTATTTATAGAGAAAGAAGGTTATTTTGACTGAGATGACAAATTACCCCTCAACAGCAGAAGGAAAAAATAGTTTACAAGTACAAGCCTTAAAGTTATTAAGTAAGATCTATCTGTACTAAGAAATGCACACCATATCAGAAAAGTCAATTTCTTAAATTAAGTGGCAAATCAGCAAGTGGATGAAGGACTGACCTTGGATCGGGGTGGTGCTCGGATGTACCATTTACAGTCTACTGCTTCAGTTTCAGAAGCTTTTCCTTCTTTGACAATTTGCACAGATTCCACAATTCCTTCAGGTCCTCCCATCTCAAACTCACAAACTGAATAACAAAATACCATAAAAATGAAACCTGAACAGCAAGCAAAACTATTTTCTACAGCAGAGGGCAAAGGCCTCCAAATTTTATGAAAAACCAACATACCAACCTGGCAATGGTTTCAAAACGCCAAGGTCCTTAAAATCTGGATCTTAAAAATTGAGAAAGAGAAAATTAGTTTTGTTCAATATCCTAGTTATAATAATGTCAATGTGCTAAAATTTGACAATGCACTTCAGTGATATAATTACACATGTATTTTTTGTGAATGTGCCTTGCTTTTAAGACATGTTTAAAAACTATGGCAATAGATATTAGTAATGCAGAAAGTATTGATAGTATCATATAAAGCTCTCTTTATTTTCCATTATAAAAACTTCCTTTGATCATAATTTTCTCTGTCTCTTTCTCTCTTCTAGAAGAGTTCAAAAATATTTCTGCATGCACCAGCAGGCAAGAAGGTTGCAGAGATACCCACTTGATATTTTAATACATCAGTTTAATGAAGGAGGATATGTTTACAGATTAATTTAGGATCACTTTGCCTAGTTTACATTTCCCAGCATGATTATAACACTCACCTTAGCTAGAGAAATCCAAATTTCGTTCTGTGCTTATGAATGCTCTGCCATCCCCCACTGACTGTGAGAAGCCACTCCCTTTGTCAGAACCACTCATTTATTCTTCCAGGAATAAATACCATAAGGATTTACCATAGAATTCATTGGGTTAACAAAGGTAATAAATGCAATTTTTTTGGATCAGATATACATGATTATTTTTAATGTCTAAGATGCTTTGTGTCATGCTTTTATAGCTGGGTTCATCACTTACCTAAAATGAGTTTGGCCTTAGATCTATGCCCCAATAGGAAAGTATCCATAGACAAATCAGCATTTAACTAAATTTGGCCTACTTTGAAGATACTGCCCAAAACCAGAAATGTGAAAGAGGCTAAATTATTTGAAGAGAAGATGATCTTTTCAGAATAGAGTAGTCTTGCTTTGGAGTTTTTGTCTCTTGCACTGCCATTCTACCTAGCGTGCAGATGCTATACTTTCTTTCACTTAAAAGTGAAAGAAAACAAGAAATAAAATTGCTGGCCTCCACATTTTTGTGGAAATTGGAGAGGATCTGGTCTTCTAAAATTGGTGAAAAACATTTACAAACAAACGCTCTGCACTGAGCGTCTCCTGAACCACTTTCTGCTCAAGCCTGAAAAGGATTGCATAAGAAGAAAACCAGGGTAGTCTGAGCCATGCAGTATACTCATGGAACTGATTTCACTGCTCCAGAATTGGGTTGGTGTATCAAAAGCTATAACTAAAACAATGAACAGAAACTTTGGAATTAAGAAATATATGAAATGGAGAAAAAAAATTCTACTGTTCCCCTCTTGCCTCAGTCTATTCCATACAGTAAGAATCATAACCAAATAATATCATCAAAAATAGAAACTTTAGTGCTGTATGAGGAAGATCAGCCTAAACAGTGAGAATATACTGACTTCAAAATTGGAAGTGTAAGAACATCCTTTTAAACTGTCACTACAGCCAGGCTGCCTTTGTTCTTCCAGCTATCTTTTATGGTTGCACAATATAAATCTTTAGTAAATACTCCTGAACCTAAGAGACTGCAAATATAATGGAGCAGGCAATTAGCATTAATTGTTAAGCAGTCTAATAGATTGGAAGATAGATATAACAACCAACAAAATGTAATTTAATTAAATATTTCAGTTAAGGTACTCAGATGTTCATACCTATTGCTGAAAGCAAGACACTTAAAGGAAATCTACTTTAACTGCTAGTTCAAATTAACATCCAAACGATATACAATGTAGCCCTTGCATTTCTTCTAATTGCTGTCCTAGAGTTTGTGCAGGGTGGCTCTGATCTACTGAAAATACCACATCGGAAAAGCACAGAGAAGCATAACACAGAGAAGGAAGGAAGGAGGAAAAGACCCTGATAGGATTTGTCCTCTATGAGGAAGTTTTCACACAAAGGATTGTTGGTAGCAAGACTCCACGTGCCTGGTTGCTTGGGCTGACCTTGCCATTTCAGAAGTAGCATGTGGGAGTTGGGGGAGGGAATGTTGGAGATAAGCTGTGTATCAGAAAGGGAGGGTGAACAGCTTTCTCCTTTGAAGTTTCTGAGTCCGAGCATACCCTCTAAGGAGTGTACATCAGCTCTTCACCAAGGTGTGCAGGCTCCAAAATTCTGGGCACGGGAGACAGACCTGGCTGAGCCCCCTGGCTGAGCAGTGCTCGGGAGGGACATCTAGGTACTGAATCCATGAGTGCTTGTGGTTGTCTGCTCACACTCCCTACATACTTGGGGTGCTTTGTACTAGGAGTGGCAAGGGGGTCCCATCTCTGTTTTTGATGAAATGGGTTTGGAAGTCTAATTCCTTATGACCTACATAAAATTTTTGTTTGGAAAATGAATATTAACATTTTGCTCACTGGAGGCAACGTAAGCCCTTTTGTAAATTAGGTTTGAGGCAGTGTTCATATTTAAACATATATCCTCGTGAAGTGTTCACATGCTGTAGCTGCTGCCACAGCTGGGGGAAGGACACAGCCTCTCCCTGGGTCTTCAGAGTCTCTTCGTGGCTCTCACAACAGAGGGAAGTGGTGACTGGGAAAGCAGTGGTGATCTTTCACCATAATGTTGTACAGAGTGAAGGAATAGAAAAACACCGAGCTGAACCTGAGAAAAAGGTCTCAGTTAGTGAGTACCCAAAAGAAGCAGATTGGGAAGCATTCTGCTCTATAAATAAAGACTATTATCCTGGTAAGGATATAAAATAAGGATATAAAATAAAATATCCTGGTAAGGATATAAAACAAAGATATTTTGGTAATATAAAATATTATCTTTTTAAAAACTTGTATTAAACAAGAGGAAAAAGGCATTGGTCCAACTCTCTTAAAAATAAAGTGGAACAGCATTGTTTTCTAGACGTAAGATTCATTCTACCCACTGTTTCACTACACACTGTTTATTTGCAAAATGGCTTCCTTCAGGAAACTTAATGAGGCTGAAGTATAATCCAGGTTACGCACAAAACAAAGCCAAAAGAATGTTCTCATCTGTTAACAATACAGTCGTAACAAAACCATATACAGGGGCAGAATCTGTTAAAGCCCTAGAAGTATAGTAGACTGCCTTGGACACATAAGTGCTCAACTTTGAAAATGATTCTTTTGCAACTTGTCAGCATCATAAGAGTAACAGTTAAATAAAATGTATGACACCCGAGGTGCCCATATATTGAGGTAATGTATTTCATTAAACATTAATAATATACCAATAATATTAGAGCAAAAAACAACAACCTGATAGTAAGGCATTATCAGGGGTGCTGAAATTTCAACCATATTTAAGCATACTTACTCATCAAATATTTGTTTTTTAAATACTTTACCATTAAAATCACTATACTTTAGCGGCTCTTCTGTATATAATTCAATCAAACAGTTATTATCAGTCTGGCTGAGTCAGAACCTTTTAAAGATATATAAATACTGACTGGCTAAAACTTCTAATAGATGGCCAGTCCTTTCTTTTGCAGCTGATGACAGCCATGGGAAAATTAGGGAAATCTTCCTGTGGAAAATCAGATTGCTCATCAATAATGAGAAAGAAAAATAAGAGACTTGAGGGGACTGCAACACATGAAGATTTTTTAAGGAGAAGGTCTCTCTAATGGAGAAGTGAAATGTGTAAAGAGGAAGTGGAGAATTTCCATTAGAAATCTGAAAACGTGTAAGAGCTATGTAAATAGAAGACCTTGCAGCCAAAGTAAGTTCTGTGGATCTTTGCTGAAGCTTTAATTGTCTCTGGAAAAAGTGAAAGTATCTCAAAAATTTCCTTTGGTGACATATTACAACCCATTCCACAAATAATATATTCCTGAAATATTAAGTTAACAGCATTTTCTGTGAAATCTCTGTAAAGCACAGAATTACATTTGAAGCTTCTTATGAAATGCAAAAATCTGTGCCACATTATTTAGAATTATTGGAAAATCAGCAGAATGAAGAACTTCTGAGTGGTCCAGATGGAAAACAGTGATAATATGTAGATTTCCTTAACCAATAAAAGATAATCAAACACCAGAACTGCCTAATAGTAACATTGCTATTCAAAAAAAAAAAAAAATCTAAGGTAATTACAGACGTTAGATAAATCTCTATCAGGTTGGAGACCTGGTCTGGTGGATTTTGCTATGAGACATGGGAATATATATATCCAAATGGAAAAAATCTGTAGCATTTAAGACCAGTTTCAAATAAATCCACTAGGTCTTCATAAAGGCTTCAGAAGGTGTTTTGGATGCAGACTGTGAGATCTGTTCTACATCCATCTCTTGGAAATCACATTACATTTCTTTATTTTTATAGTTCAAGCAAGTCTTTTTTTCTAAACTGCTGGCAAGCATGAAATTCAAGTTATAAAACAGGAGGATAATTGTCATGAGTTAGAAGCCTGAATGCTCAAACAGTTTATGAAATAAAATAGGACAATTGTAAAGTACGAACGGATTGTAGATTGAGTGGATTAACTCTTCCAAAAGTATATAATTGACTTTATTTTTCAATAAACTGCAGCCTCTAATGTGGCTGCCCATCTGTGGCACATTCACACAGAGACGCATTTGCCCACCTTTGCTTGCATTGACTCACATAGTTTCTCACTCTCCACTGAAGCTCACTCCAAACTGGCCAGCTACCTGGATTCCCTGCCTACCATTTTATTCTATTCTCCTAAATATAGTACCTAGTTCACTTTTCCTCTTTCATGACAGCAAAAATCAAAGGTAAAGTCTCAATGAACGCTGATTGTCCTTATCGCTTTCAGACTTTAGTAAACATCAAGTAAGCACACAACTGTCAAGCACGCATTACAAGTCAACAAATAGTGACGTTTCACTTCAACAAATAGTTTAGGTGTAATGATATAAGTAGAGGGTTTATGGCAGAAAACACTGTTAATTAGATATTGTTTCAGTTCACATCTGGCAATAAATCCAGCAAAAGTGTAATTGCCATACATTAAAAACATTCATGCAACAAAAATTCTGTAACGTGCACTAAATTAGTTCTAGTCTCTGTTCATCACCCACATGATTCTGCAGACTTGAAAAATTAATTGCACAAAATATGCCCAACATATATTCTTCAGTGAGCATACACACACAGATACCACAGATACCTGCACCTAACATCAATCATACAACAAACAGGCCGGAGATGTGGATTAACACATCATTCCATGCCAATTTGAAAAGCAAATTCATGTCACCATAGATCACAGGCTCCATAAGCAGCCTAAACTTAACCAAACATTTTATTCTATTCCAGAACTTGTGTCGCTCTGCAAGGGATTCATTTCACCCAATATCAGAGGCTCAGTCCAAGTTAGCTGCCTATGTTCTGTGTACGTTCAATAGTCTTAGTAGATGGATACCTTTGGAAAACAATATGTTCCAATTTCAGTTAGTTATCTAAAGCAGGATGAATTGTTTTCTGGCTCTCTTGCTGCATGGATTGTAGAAGTAGGTACAAATTCATTTTAATAAATACTTACGTTAGAATTAGGTATGATAAATCCTACTGCACATGTTCTGTGCTAGTGAGTAATTTATTTAGGGTATGTGCTGAGTGATTTTTTTCTGCACCTAAAAGTGTAACATGTTTCAGAATATTTGAGAATCAGTGTTGCATTGTCTATTTTTAATTAAAGGAAGGGGATACATCTAACTCTTTAAATTGTTGGAAAACATGAACCACAAGTAAAAATAGTTATCCGGGAAAAAAATCAGCTTTATAATTGTAAATTACAATCTATTTAAAAAGTCAGATCAAATTTTCAAAAAAAAATCCCCAGTTATCAAAATTATTTCACCTATGCTCATATATGGATTCTGTAAGACAGTTAAAGAAATCATAAGTTATACAGAAAAAATATAGTATATCCTTTCTTACATATACACACATTTGTGAATAAACCTCTTATATTTTATTCATCTGTGTTTCTTTAACTTTTCACCCAAAGTTCATATGCAATCTTTCTAGCACTGCCAATGTCAAACCTGCTGCTTGTACTGATATCCAAAAAAAAAAAAAAAAAATTGATACCTGACTCCTGTAAGTCAAATCAATTAAGTCAATAGATGTTTCAATACCTCTTTCTAAATGTGGAATGTTAACCTGGTATTTTTCTTACCATATCTGGCCTACTATCTAGTTAATTATAAATAACTGTCTATATCTGCAGTATATAGAGTCAAAAAATATGAGCAACTACTGTGAGATCAGAATTAGGATGAAGGAAATATGTGTACCACAAAATTCTAGTGCGTGTGTGAGATCTGATTTGCGAATAACTTGTGAGATATTTTACTTTCCCTCTTTCTATAAAATCAAAAATGAAGGAGATATTTGATCAGGTTATACATGGTAAAGTGTCAATATTTAAAATGTAAAGAAGTTTTGGATTGGTTTGATGCTCATGAACACACACAAAAAAAAGAAATTTACTCATTGTGAATTTTACTCTTTGAACAGACAGATAAAGATATACCTTTTCATTTTTTCGTCTTTGTATGACTAGAAATAAGCATTCAAGCTTCAAGCAAACAGTAAGTAATAAATTTCAATGTGTACTTCTTAGTTACTGAACTTATCAGAGACCTGCTTTTAAATGCAAATGTACAGGAAAAAGTAAACAGAAATGCAGTATTCAGAGAGCCATCCTTTATTTTCAAGTTTATGGAATCAGATGTCTTTTGCAATGATTTCTAAGAGCCTAAAGCAGTGCTGCATTCTTGAGATGTTTATCATCATTCTGCTCTACAAAAGCAGAGCTTGCAGAACTCAGCACAGAATAGCAGGATTATTCTAAGATATTTTACATGGTTGTCTCTTAATAATGATACAATGAAAATACTGGAAGATAATGAGTGAAAGATTTTAAAAGACAAATAAAAGTATGCTCAAGCATCATAAAAGCAATTCTGAAATAAAATAAAAGTTTCTATAAATAAACATTCTTTGTGAGGTGTACAAAAAAGGGCACTTAGCTATTCTGCTGGGGAGAGTGAGGGAAAAGTGCTAATTAAAAAATACTAAAAGAAATGGATATGTGAAAATACACACAAGTTATTGCTTTACTAGCTGAAAAGGAAATCTGTTCTGATTAATCTTTTCAACTCCATAGCCATGTTGAAACCTCAATAAATACATCTATGTAAAAAAGAAAAAAAGAAAAGTATATAGTTTGCTAGACACCCCGAAAAAAAGGTTCTATAGTTATTACAGCGGGTAATAGCATGTGCTGCATTTGCTCTTTGTTTTCTGTGTACTGTCTTTTAAGAACAATACTGTGAGCAAGGGCAGCTATTCTGGAGGCTACGAATTTATAATCTAAAGCAATGCTTCTCAAACTGCTGAGGAATGAAAAAATTCAAAGGGCATGAAAACATTCAAAGGTGGTAAGTGCAAATGCAGAAGTGACCATGACTCTTAGTATTTCACCTTTAAGTTCTATCTGATATTGAGACCACCAAGAAGTCACATGGAGACAAATAAGCCGAAACGGTTTTGTATTCTGGAGAAGTTTGAGAAATACTGGTTTGGAAGATGCATCTCCATAAGGAGACACTACTTTATCTTGCTTTTGATGTTGTAATTCACAACAAAACTGCACAGTTGCTATTTGTATTAGGAAGAAATTTGTATAAAAGTATAAAAAGGAAAATAAAAAATTGAATACATTATACAACATTTTTAGTCACAGGGAAAAAAAATGCAGTCAACATACATTAGTTATTTTAGCCAGATTTCTAATAATATTGTTAAAATAGTACAAATTACCTCCTAGAAGTATGATTTCTAAAACTAGATTTTTTAGTTTTTCTTATGTTACATTTACTAATCTCAGCTTATATTCACAAAGTATCCCTATACTGTAATTAGTTTATTATACCACATATGTGTGTGTATATATACACAGAGCATATTATAATGCCACCCCCTCTTTCTCCGTGATTTACAAACTGCACAACTATGGTGGCCTTAGTTACATGGGATATATTATAAATATTAGCAATAGCCAGGCATTTACATATCAAAAGTTAGTTCTTTATTCTTTGATAAGATTTTGGAAATGAAAAGGCAATATCATCAGAAAAGGAAAATTCAAGTCTACGTCTTCATGTCTTTACATAATTTCTTAGCGCTATTTAGCATAAATCTGAAAAAAAACAAAAAACAAACCAAGTAGTAGACTTTATCCTAACCCGTTACTAAGACTGGTCAAACTGAGTAGGGAAGAAGTGACCTGAATGGATTCCACTGGGATAAAGCACTTGGATGCAGATGTTGCATCTAGATTTCTCTTTTTATGCACACAGTGGCATGCTTTGAGATCTTAGCCTGCTTCACTCCCTTGTCTATTGTGTCACATATTTCTCCAACGTAAATTTTGTATAGGCAGGATGTAAGAGGACTCATGCTAGCCTGGGTCTCATTCTCATACAGTGTTTGGACATATTTGAGATGTGCACCTAAACCCCAGAAGTGAGAAGTGCTTCTTGGTACTGCATTATAGAGCAAAGAGCAAGAGTGGAAAAAGAAGTCTGGGAGCCTTCTTAATGATCTAGGTGGGATTATTTGGCAGACAGTTTTTATTATATCAAATATTTATACCAGCAACTGGATGCCCAAATGAGAAATCAGACTCCCCTTGTGCAGCACGTTTTGTGTGTGCAAACACAGGGAAAAATGATCCTCTGACAAATAATTCAGGGACTGTGTATGCCTTCATCTGCCAGTTGCTGAAGAATGTGTGAAACTAGAATGACCGCACTCACGAGATCACTCCCTTTGAGCTCTCCAGCCTAGGAACCTCTGCTGGGACCACGTGGCTGACCTAACCGCTGGGGCTGACTGTCTGTCCGTCATCACGGGCAATATCTCTTACAAATCTTCCTAACATAATATCCCAGCGGCTTCTTGTGATTGATTAATGGTCTCTGAACCTGACTAGGAAGAAAGATGTGTAACATAAGAGCACTATGGAGCTTTTCCTGCATGATGTTGAATACTAAGTAGGGCCTAGCTATGCAGTTTCAGCATAATACTACTAAGGCTTGGGATTTGACTCGTTGATTTGGTAGAGATGACTCCTAGTCCAGCCTAAGGAAGTAACGCCTCTGGTTCACTGCAAAAGTCATGGAAAAAATGATTCAGAGTATTTAACCACAACTGCTTGCTAGGCATTACTTCTGCAGATTGAATCAGTCTACATAATGTTTCTGCTTGCTACCATTGTGCGATAACTCTGCATATCTTTTCAGAAGTGCTGTTCATGCTGCTTCAGTTCATAGGGTTGATTTCCTAGGACAGAGGGAACTTGCTGGGAATAACTTGCCAATATAAAGTAACACTTGCTGCCTTATGACTGAGGAAGGGCCTTCTCCTAGTTGTACCTCAGAAGCCTGGGTTTAGCTTTTATTTAAAAAAAATTCCCAGACCTTACAGCAGAGCAAATGATTCATTCACTGCAATATTCCTAGTTTTTTTTTGAAAAGATACATTTTTATCAACTATTATATTCAACAGAATACATTTGCCATTCCTTGTGCTGCTTCAGATAGTACTGAATAACCTATAGCTGACCCCACATTAAGACCCATTTCCAATACAAATAGAAACGTCAGCTTGAGGTTTGTACCTACTCACAGCTCCTTGCTGCAGCTGGCCATGCCAGCTGTGGCATGTAAGCTATGACATCTTTGTGAAGATAACTGTCTCACATGAAAAGTTGAAATATTTCATCTAGTTCACTTCCTTGAACTGATCATCTCTGGGTTAAACAGGAGACTTCTTGTTCTATCTCCAAATATTTTCCCTTACTGTCTAGCAAAGCACCAGGTGGACACTGGCTTAAAGTGAATAACCTTATCTGATAACACTGAAAGGAATCCAAACTGTGTTTGAAAAAAACCCTGACTGCTTAATCATCTGGCTCTATAAGATACCAGAAGGAGATAAAACAGACGTAATACTCCTGAAAATAGGACCCTTAGACCAGAAAATGAAAGAATTGGAAAAAATTTTAAAGTTATTGGATGAGTTGTATTGTTGAGCTCTCATATAACAAAGTCAGTTTGTGCTTCTAAAGCCAATGTCACAGAATGAGGAAATTTATTTGATATTCAGGACTTTCACTCACTCCACTGGAGCCTGACTGCTCTATTTCACAGAATCACAGAATCACAGAATGGTTGAGGTTGGAAGGGACCTCTGGAGATCATCTAGTCCAACCTCCCTGCTCAAGCAGGGTCCTCTAGAGCATGTTTCCCAGGATCACATCCAGACAGGTTTGGAATATCTCCAGCGAAGGAGACTCCACTACCTCTCTGGGCAACCTGTTCCAATGATGTTCCTTTATTTCTAAAGGAAAAAGCCAAAGGAATTCACTGTATTTAGTAAATCAAATCTGCAACTCTAATCGCTATTATGTGTCCCCACTACAGGTAATGCAATGCAGCTAAAATTAACATTTTCAGTGAAGAAGAAGAGGAACCCCAAAAGCTAATGTAGCCCAATGAGTTGCTGAAGGAGGCACGTTAATGCTAAGAAAGCCCAAGAAACATCTGCAGGAAAAATGTGTCTTCTGTCCTGAAGACTTTTAGCACACATAACAGTATAGCTTTCAGAGAAAATAGTTTTGCTACTCTTTTGGTCACCTTCTGAAGGACTTTTTTTTGCCTGAAAAAGTTGTTTCAGAGAGTACGTATCCTCTGACCTGAGCAGGTTTCCCAGATCTACAAAGCGGGATGAGAACATTTGCTTTCATCAGCTTTATCTGCAGAGATATTGTGGACCTGCCTTAGAGAAAGATACTCTTACTTGCACTTTCTTTTGCATCTCCACCTTTTCAGCAACACAGGGTAGCAGTTTTCTTTAAGGACAGTGTTTCAGTATAGTTGAGTTCTCAGAAAGAAGGCATCTTTTTTTAACACTCTATGTCATAAACTACGAACTCCTACTTAAACTACCTCTTTACTTATTAATTTTACATTTAATTATACATTTAATTATACTTTCAGATATTTAAAGGCTACAAATATTATGTGAGAAGGGACTAATAACCCTTCCACTCTTTCCGCTATTATGAGATTCAACATTTTCTGAAATTTTGCAGGAAAACCCAACACTTTACTGCTAGGTCTTTGGTTTCACAGTTCAGCTGCTTCTTGTGGGTTACAACTTCATGAGAGTGCCATTCTCCTTTGCTCATTTTGCTCCAACGTCAAGCAACTAAAAATGCCAGAGGACAGTACAAACCATGCTTAATCGCTAGTACTGAGACAGCATAGACATAGCCTGTTAGAGACAAGACACTAGATCTGCTGGGACTTTTATCATTCTGAAGAAAGCCATACTGTATGCTTTACAGTGTATTTGACTAAAACGAACATAATTCATGCCAAGTCCAGCCCAAAATGGTTTCTATTTAAATAAATAAATAAAAATTGTAACTCATCAGTAGCAGTAGGAGATGTTTGGCTGTATCCTTACATGAAAAAATCAACAGGACAGTGAATTCTACATAAAGGGTCTTTAAGCTCTTTAACTGTTTACTTTGAGGTTTTTTTTATTTTCTTTTTTTTTTTTTAAACAAGATCCTGCAATGGATCCTCACTCCTCTCTGAACACTCATTTATGCTACACACATACTCATCTGTCCACTGACTGAATCTCAAACTATTTTGTTCTCAGCTAAAAGAGGCCCGTGAGCAACTGAGGATATGTGGTCTAGAGTTTGAATAGATTAAGATTTACATCTAATAAAAACTCAGTTACTTCTGACGTTCCCTCACCTCAGAAACCCTACTCCCAGTTACCCCTGTGAAATAACGATTATATTCAGTATATCTTTTCTATATTTCAAATTCTATTGTCATAACTTGGGAATTTAGAGTTAAAAATTATAGTTTCCATGAAATTTAATACATCTGCAGTGTTTCTTCCATATTCAGAAACTGCTAGTGTGAGACATCAATCCAATTTCCACAGGATTTAGTGGCAGTTTTGGTATTGATTCTAACAGAAGCAAGTTTAGGAGTATGATCTGACTGGAATTTAGAATTTTGGATTTATTGAGTACTACACTGATCAACTGGTTCAGCCTCATGCAGAGAATGAAAACTGGTCTTTCGCATCACATTCACCATGAAATGGCCATTGTGATCCAGTGGGTGGCACTTTGGAAAAGTACTGTTCATAAGTAACCTATACCTACATCATACCACATCCAATATTGTCATATCTAATTGTCGTTAACTAACTGAATAGAAGCCTCGGGAAAGAACGGCAAACTGGATACTGATTAGATATTGCCCAGTTCTCCTTTTCATGTGGTGATATTTAGAAGAAATGGGCAGTTTTCATTTTCAGTAGCATGTCAGACATGATGGTCAGTCACAGTGCTTGGGATTTTAAAGTACAGGTCAGCAGCTTATCCAACAGGCAGGCAATAATTAAATTTCATTTGACCAGATCAAGCTTTTGGCTGCCAAATAGCAGGATTTTTCCTAGCTTGATTTGAAAGAGTTATTTAAAGCTCTGGTGATAAAAAAAAAATCTCAAATATGAATAAAACTTTTCATTTGAAAACATTCGGTAAATAACTGAAATATATATTTTAATACCACTGAAATGCAATATTCTAGCACACAAAAAATATATTAATGTTAAGTAATATATTACTATAATATATGAATGTGGGGACAGAACATACAATTACAAAGATTCAAATTAACTAAATCTAAACCAGTATACATGCTATAAGAGAACTATAAAGTTATTTTACTTAATTCCAGTTCAGACCTCATAGCTGATAGCAGCTAGTAACTTAATGTCTAATCCACATATTGAAATCAGAATTATACAACAAAATATTTTTGAGGTTTTTCTGCATTCTCTTTTAAAATCAGTTTCCACATATGGGAGAGTGATGAGCTACAGGAAAGGAGAGAAAAAAATCAAGAGCAAACAAGAAATGGTATGATACAATCTTTTATTAACCCACATACTGCAACCAGCAGATTTGACAACATTGTCTCTTGAGCTTCAACTATCAGATAACATCTGGCAAATGATGTTTGTAAGTCCTGTTACACAACAACTTCTGGCTTCTCAGTGTCATCTAGGGGACTAATATGTGACTAGAATAACGCATTTTAGACTGCCTGCTTCTGTCATGCTGGTAAAAATTGTTAATAATGCATATGCCACAGAGATCAGTTTATTTGAATCCAACTTCTCAGAAAATATTTGGCAATTCTGTTCTCATAATCTTGCTTATGACTCGAGCAATCTTTCTTAACACAAATCTTCACTGAATATTAAATGAAATCTGTTGACCACAAAGTATTCAAATAACCTTTATGTATCCTTAATGTGTAATGATCTCTGAAGCAATATATTTTAAATGTTGGTCGGAAGCATTTACTTACTTATATCTACAATTTTGCAATGAATTTCTTTCCTTTCAGATAGTATTCTGTATTGTTTGGTAGATTTTATTGCCCTAAACACTAAAAACATTCTTTAATCAAGAGCCCCATTTTAGTCTGTGTAGCATAGACCAAAACATTTTGTCTCTCTGAAGTCAGACTCTCCTCTACAAATCTATTTGAGGAAACACTAAAACGTCAGACACTCATTTACCCAGTGAGTTGCAGAGTACACTGTTACCATACAAACAATGTGCATTTAATATAATTGAGTAGAGTCTTCAGAGCAAGAATAATATGAGGGCCTTGGGTCTCTTGATTTAAAAAGGTAGCAAATATTTGTGGTATTTATTATACCATGCATTTTTAATATGAAATTGAAAATGTCTGTCTTGAGAAATGCTCTCTAAGGGCAGATGTAGTTTTGCTGACAGTAATGTTACATGATTTGATTATGAATGACTAGCATATTTTTAACAAAAGGTCCTGAATTAGAATGTATGTTCACGCCATTGTGCAGATCTCTTAAGTCAAATGGGAAATAGCATGGCAGATCATAGTACACGGGTAAATTCAACCTGTCTAATTGTCTTCATTGATGTGAGCAGAGTCACATCCTTAAACCAGAGAAGAATTTACTCTGTGTAGCTGAAGTCTACTCTTTTCTGTGTTGTCTAAAATTGGAGATACTGCTTTTATGCATCAGATTATAGATATTAAATAAACACTGGACTTCAGGGAAACCATTTTGGTTAAAAATGAAAAAAAGACTTTAAGAAGACAAGAGAGGTTAAGGAAGCCTGTAGTCTTCATTCAGTAATGACAAAAGCCAGTTTTAAAGTAGTTTTAAATATCTTCTTATCTGCTTAACTTTAAAATATGGCCTTTCTGATTATAGCATACAATTTCAAGCAAATAATTAAGTATTGTTCTGTTTTTAAATCAAAGGAAAGGAAAGAAAATCAGCCAGGCAATACAAATATAAAAAATGTAACTGAATGATAATGAAGGGCCAAATTCACAAGGAAACTAAACTTCTTAAATCCTACTCTTCCTGAATCCTATTCTTCTGCTTAAATTCTTATTTACTTCAGTCAATGTTGTCTCACCACCTAAATGTCATTATGCTTAGTCCTAAATGAATTGAGAAAACAAATGAAATGAGAACATAGCTATTTTCAGTTGCCTACAGATTGCTGAATAAATAAATGAGGTTACTAAAGAGTAAATAAACTGCTGATAAATAGCTGTAGTTGCCAATGATACACATCATGGAAGACAAAGACCTCCAATTCCTTGAAAGATGTGCAGCTGAGCTACTTCATGGTCAAGAACTCTGAGTTTCTCCATTTTGGAAAAGGCATATGATAGAAGTAGCTACTTTTAGATCGTGACTTCTATTGAATTCCAAATTCAGCTGGTCTGGGAGATGAGCTTTTGCAGAGAGCATAAGATATTAAAGATCTTTGTGGCTTTTCCTAGGTACCTCCGCTTGGGGAGTTTATGCCTGGGAGCTTAACTTTCAATTTTAGGAAAAAAAGAACAAAGTTGAATATTAAAAAAAAAAAAGGCCCCTTTTCATGTCAATAAATGATCATTCTTCTCAAAAAGTTGTTTTCAAGTAGAAGAAATGTGATAAAAGTCCATAGGAAAGCTTATTTTGTATTCAAAACAGAAAAGTCAAGGACAGGAGCCAGTAATCATTACAAATTGTTGCAGAAACACTATCACTTAATTTTACAAGTAGTAAACCTAATCAACAAATGAATTAGACTGAAAAACTTATCTAAATGAATTTAGTCACAAGCACAGGTGAAGAAAATCATACATATTTACATACAGAGAATACATTCATTTCAAACAATTCTGAGGTGTTTTTGAGGGACAGGTATAGCTAGTAGAGTAGCACAGGAAGACAGACGAATTCACTAACTGCAATGTTCTAACTCCAGACAAAAAAATCAATTTACTATAGCAGAATATGAAAATAGAGGAAAACTAGGAGTCAGTGTATGAGCTGAGCCTTGCAAAGGCTATATTAACTTTAGTCGAATAGACAAACACAGCATTGATATGTATTACAGAATCACACAGAATCACAAAATAGCTGGGGCTTAGAAAGGACCTTTGGAGTTTATCTGGTCCAGTCACCTTGCTCAAAGAGAGTCTGCTAGAGCAGGTTGCCCAGGACTGTGTCCAGTCAGGTTTTGAGTATCTCCAAGGATGGAGACTCCACAGCCTCTTTGGGAAACCTGCTTCAATGAACCTCACCATGAAAAAGTGTTTTCTTATCTACCTTTCTATCTCTTTCTTATCTCTTCTACATTGACCACATTATTTGATTAAAGTTATAAAACTAGCTTTCAGTTCATGAAAAGAGTTGAAGAAATGGTAGTTCAGTTCTCCAAAATAAGCAAAGGAGGAGAGTGTTTGAACACGCATACTTTTAAGTAGGTTCTCAAGCCTAGAGATTTCAGAGATTTAGGTACATGCTTAAAGGTAGTCTAGACCTTAAGTTCCTTGCCAAATTGGGGCTACTTTTAGTGGCTTTTCTGTGCGTACTGTAAACTGAAGCTAATGCTTTGGAATTATCTTTGGGCATATATGAAAGTAATTTCAGAGATTTTTAATGGATTCACAGTACTGATTAATAGTAGCTGTTATTCCTATTTGGTCTGAGAACCTCAATGAAATAAAGCTTTTTTTCAGAGAAAAAAATAAAGACACCTAACATTTGAACTTGCAACAATAAAAAAAAGTGTAAATTGAAAATATCTACACATTGAACATAAATTGAACGAAGAAGACTTATTAACTTTCCTCCAAAAAGAAAAGTAATGGTCAAGCTAGTGTCTTTCTGCAGGTGAAGATGATTTCAAAGATTTATAGGAATGAAAATTATATGACAATTTTTTTTCAAAGTAGTCTAATAAAACACCTACAAGATGCAGTGGAAATTATATTGTTTGACATTATATAAACAGACCACAGGGGGCTGGCAAATTCTGGAACTTTACATAGGGATGTTATACTCTTGGACATCCTATATTTTGTGACTGAACTTTTTGACCATTTTAGTCTGTTGGCCTGAAAATTTGCTAGTTATGAGATTTTAAAGGCATATCTCTACACAAAGGGAAAGAATATTAGAATAAAAAAAATCTTTAACCTAATCTGCGTTCGCAAACATTAAACAGCACTCATAATAATCAGATGACTCTTGCATGGACCCATTTTCATTGTCATATGCCTCTTAATTATGCACTTCCATATTTTAAAGTTTAGATTATTCAGATTATTTTAGGGTTGGGCTTAAAAGATGCAACTGCTCATTTCCTCAATTTGTTGTGTTCCTTTTTAGAATAATTACGCCTGCATTTTTTATATACATATGGATGTCATAAACAAAGTTACTGAGATAGAGTTTATTTATAACTTCTTAGAGTATATATAAGGTAAAGTTCTTTATATGTAATAAAGTTGTCAGTAACTTGAGGTAGAATAAAATTATACACAGAAAGACAGAAAATACAAATAAGGATAAGCAAATAGAAACTTAGTTAAGGCTCTGGATTTCCCACAGACTTCTTGTGTAGTTGTACACACATTGCCTAGAATAAACAGTACAGATGAGATTTTCCTCTCTGAAATCTTTCTGTCACTGTTCTGCATATGGAAAAAAAAAACATGAATGGTACTATTTCTCTGTTCTATAAGAGTAGTATGGTAGTATCTATACTAAGATTGTAAGCTCTTGGATATCACAGTAGAAAGAGAGAAGGAGAGAAAGAGAGGGAGATGAAATATGCAGAAATTCTAATGGACCACTTAAGAGTTTAATTAAAAATAAGACAGGGTAAATATTTATCAAAGCTGAAGTAACCATGATTTACTTTTGGACATGAGCACCAAAGAATCTTGAATGTGATACTGAAGATGAAAGAACTACAGTCTCCATTTCTCAACAATCACTAAATAAATCAGCATTAATCATATTCATCCATATCACAACAGATAAGGTGACAACATACACTAACTAGAATTATAAATATACAAAAAGCTTTTTTAATAACAGTCACCAAGTATTGGTAAGCAGAAGAGAACTCTCTGGACTGATCACTTGACAAAACCACCTGTCAGTGCTACCTTAAGAAAACGAACCAATGCTGAGCAGTTGTTAAGTATACACACTGAAGGATGAGAGACCGTATATTTTAATTTGATACATATAACTCATTTACTACTTATTGCACATTACAAAAATATTAAATTCTAGAAGTAGAAACGTGAATGACTTCTTGAAAGAATACAACATATAGAATCAGAGTCCCTAATTATTGAACAACAAACTTTTATTCTTTCTTACATAGCACTGAGAGCTTTCTAACTAGGGTTTGCATACAACTCTCTAAAGAGAATTAGGGAGCTAGAAGAGCTTTTCAAAGAGTAAAAACTCTGTTAAGAAAAGCTAAAGATGTCAATAAAGAGCCCTGCTTATTATTCTCAGAATTGAGAAATACTTCAATAAAAGAACAGAAAAATCAACAATTACAGCTGCTCAAACCTACGCAATTGTCAAATTAACAAATAGGACTGAATGAAAACAAAAGATATTAACATGCTTTTATATTTAACATAAAGACATCATTTCCTCTATGGACAGCTGAAGAATTGGGCCACTTGCAGTTCTGTGGTCGGAACAGAAAACAGCTTCTCTGCCTAACAGAAGGGCCACTGTTACGCTGATTAGACAAAAGCACGGAGGTGATTGTCAAGATTTATTGGCTATACTCCTAACACCTCAGAAATCTGTAGATACAGTTCATAAAGATGAAAATTCAGCCCTTCAAGGAATGGATAAGGAAAGAAAGAGAATTGCTTCAGTGTCAGCAGCATCTCTGGAGGCATCCAGATCACCAAGCTCACCAAGAGAAACTGTTATAGATAACAGCGTTCCCAGGAGCAGGCCACAACACACTCAGGCAAAAGTGCATCCCAGTAAGAGCTAATAGCAAATATGCCAGATATGGAAGTCAAATGAACGATAATGAACTGAAATAACTTTGAAAAGTATTCAAAAGCACCTCACTCATTACATATCAGGAAAAAGTTTCTCATTTTTTCCCAGAAGAAGTATATGTTAAATTGTTTGGAGGAGAAGTAGAAAGTGAGATACATAACAAGTTTTGGAGGTACTCTTCTGAATACATATATTAGTAGTGAAAAAGTTAACTGACAATAAGTTTTTTTCAAAAACTCATGGAAGAAGCCTATCCAGGTTTTCTGTTCAGTACATATTCCATGTTATCTTCCCTGCTCTGTCATTTCCAAGAGCTTCGTAGACTTTACAGATAAATCAAGAATTATTAGGGGAAAAAGCACAGTCTAGGGCTCACCAGTCATTTCCACATCTAGCCAAAGTATTCAAAGTAAAGAACAGTCACTCCGGATCAGACCTAAAGCCCAACTAACTCACTGTCATATTTATGCAGGGCCGAAAGAAGGAAGAGAATAAGAAAAGGACCATATGTTAGGAAAACCTTCCCCTTCCTCTAGGATTTAGTTTTCGTTATTCTGCTACAGGTAATAACATAAACTATTTTGAAAATAATGGGAAAGGTGTTGTAAAAAAATAGCTTCATCTAAACATTTGGTTTTTTCTATATTATTTTTGAATAATATTAGAACTTTCAATGTTAGAATTGAATAAGCTAAGTTTGTTAAAGCTCTCTCACAGATATTGCTGAAGAGCCAGACTCTGTCAGAGGCATGTGGGTTTGCTGCAAATAATACTTAGTCATGCAACACCATAATCTCCTATACTGTAAGTCAAGAGAAATATTTCCTGTGGAGGTCAGAAAGAATCACACATGCCTGTACTACTGTTCAATATCCTAGTAAAATCTCATCTGGAAGTCTGTGTTCAACTTGTCATTCCAGGAGGATGAGCTGAGACCGGAATAGATACAGAAAGGGGATTTGAGGGAGGAGGGGAGTACTAACAACGGGGGATAAAGAGCCTATGTCACAAAAAGATAATAGATGATGTTGGCTTGCACAGCCAAGCAAACTGAAATCTTAAAAAGGACATGACTGCCATCTTTAAGCCCATGCTGCAGTGCTCTGTACCTCTGCTGCAAAAAGAGCTATCAAAGCTAATAAGTGACATTGGTACAAGAACAAAAATGTAAGGGGGCATCATATGAAGAATAATTTTAGGTAAACAATCAGGAGAACACTCCTAATAGTTACAGCATTGGGTCCTGAGAATGGTTTTCCATGGCTGAAGCAAAAATCACCCAAATGACAACAGCAGCAAAAACAACTGAAATCCTTTTAATATCCATTGACAAAGGGATATGAACTGGACGTTTATGACAGGATTTAGAAACATACTGTCTGCAGTCCCAGAGTGAGATAGCATTAGATGATTTAGAAGGTCCCTTCACTCCTATATTTGCATACAGAAAATGCAGTTGAAACCCTCCTTATCACAAGTTATTGCACCTCTTACTAAACCTTCCGATAGGGATTTTTTTTTCCTTCTAATTTTAGAATATTTAAAAACATATCTTTTATTTCTGGTTTTGCTATATTTATAATAAAGTACAACGCCAGTGATTTTTTAGCTCCTTTCTTTTGGAAATATGATATTCCAACATTTAGGGATTTCTCTAACAGCAATTTCTATAGCTTTCATTTGAGTACTATATAAATAAAAATGTAACTATGAAATTATGTGCATAAAAAGGGGTAACATGGGACCTGAGAATCCTGTAAGATCTTTTAGATGGTAACTTGCTCTGCACAAGGAATTTTTTTTCACTTAAAATTAAAAAAATATATATTATCCCACTACCTTCTCATATTTATCATATTGACATATTCTGTACACAGTTCTGCAGTTCATGGAAGTTAATGGAACTTATAGAACTGCATAGACAAACTAAGTTCCCTTGAAGAGGCAATACAGCTGATTGTGATTTTCACTGCAACATGTAAATGCATCGTGTTAGATGCTGCAGTGAAATTCACTCTTGTTCATAAGACCAGAAGGCCTAATACATTGCAAATGACAATATAGTGGTGACAGACGATTGCATATTTGTATGAACGCAACAAAAATTCACAGCCTAGGGAAGAATCATATAACAATTTGAGAACTAGAACCATCAAAAATCAAAGAAAAGAAATTCACAATTTTTAAACAATATCAGATCTACTTTACTGGCTCAAAAGTTTAAAGGAAGAGTTATAATGAATCATTTCTGACCATTTCAAACACTGTGAAAAGAACTAACAAAGCAAAAGATCGATTCAGCCACAGTCATGTGGCTCTGAGATGGTTTATTGCTTTTTGAGAAGCTTAATTGGAATTAAAAGTCAATTGAAAAATATTGTCACTGATGTTAACTTAAAAACAATGAGACCAACTTCAGAAGAGAACAAGAAAATAAATAAAGCAAGCAAGCCAGTTCCCAGAAATATTTTTCAGCTGTCCCAGGTGCCTGGGAAATTCCCCTTCCCCAAAATACACACAAGGGAGGACACGGACATTTGATGCCAAAATGTATTAGACAATATCTTATCTCAGTGCTTCAGAATTGCCTGTATAAATTCATATTAAATTTTTCTTGAATACTAAAATTTGGAACTTTCCCTCAGTCTGAGTTGGGAACAATCACTCAGCCAGTTTTTGGACTGTTTCTTTTATCACGATAGATGACATCATTATACTATTACCTTGATCTTCTATAGCTACTTGTACCCATGTGATGTGGATGTAAAAGTACTGTTATTCTGATCAGACAGTGTTTTACATCCTACTTTTCAGGGCATAAGAGTATAAAGCCCTTTCTGTTTCCATTATCAAACCACTGAACAAAAAAATTACTGACTGACCTTTATATTAATGAGGCTGAATAAAAACACAGATAGTTTCTACTAATTGATGGAACTGAAAGTAATGGTGTGCTATCTTAAGCCAGTCCTGCAGAATCAGAGACCAGGATAAACAGAAATCTGATTATTCTAGCTGAATAAGAAAGCTCAAGTAAACACACCCTCTCTTTGTCTGAATCCTTGTCTACACTAAAAAATGGACTAATTTTAAAGACTGGTTGTCAGGAACAAGTCCCCTTGAAGTAATGCTTGAAACGTTGAGATTGGAGTAGCCAAAAAAGTGATTCAACACTATCTCAGAAAAAGCTTTTGAGAATAACTTTCTAGAAGAGAAGATAACAGATCAAGTAGAAGTAACCAGAGATGTGAAATGAAATTTCTTCTGCAGGCCTTTCAGTAGTCCAGACCATGACAAAACAAGAGCAAGAAAGAAATACCATGTGATCTATCTCATGTGTCCTTCCATAGCCAACACAATTTGTATTCAAAAGGAAACAAAGAGCAACCTGAAAATATTTTAGAATCTGAGATGTTATCTATTTTATGTATAAAATCTGCAAAAAAAAAGCTTTTATTCTTTTATGAATTAAGTGCATAGATTCAGAAAATGATGAAAATAATTTACAATTAATAATAAAAATAAAAGTAAAATCGTAAAGGGTAAATGTGTTCTGTTCCGCTTTTTTAACTTTCATGTATACAAAATGGTTGACGCGTTCTTTTACATCTCACTTGCATCCTGTTACCACTAGTATTTAGCTATAATAATATAAACAAAAAAGATAACTACTTCTTCCCTTAGCCTAGAAGTCTGACATTTCAAATAATTGATTATTATACCATACATACAGCTGTGTTAAACCATATCGTGCTTAGTCATATTATTTATAAAATCACAGAAATGAAAATCCAAGTTATCCTCTTAATAATTAATTATTTGCAAAATTTTCAGTACTTCTGGCACTTATTAGAACTAGATAGGCATGGCTGTGTTTGTGTTATTTGTGCATGTATTTCTGGAATTATTTGTCATGAAAGATGTTTCTTCTACTAGATGACATCTTTTAGAGCGCTAAATGTGCTCAGAAAAACATAAGCAGAGTTCTGTTTGAGCAGAATGAAATGCATAACAAAAGAATCTCATCTGTTCCAAGATGCCTCAGACCCCCATCTGTTAAAGAAGGCAAGCCCCAGGGTGACTTCTGAAATTCCACTGGAGTTTTACATGGACGCATAGAGAAGGATTTGTGTGCGCAGTTTAGAATTCCAACCATTTTAACACCAGGAGTCAAAAAAAATTATGATATAGAAGAGGTCTAGTAATTGCAAAATATTACTCTGTTCCTTAGCCAGCACTGTTCCGTGTAATTTCTTTTTTTAGGACTTAATCCAAACTAGATTTGAAATGCCTCAGGTGAACAGGACTCTTTCCATAATGGATCTCCTTTGGAACATTTTTCCAGATAGCCTAATTGATGGGGTTTTTTTTCAAACTCATCCAGTTAGCTGTTTTTGTACACCCTGAAGACATAGCAAATAATTTCTTTCCTTGCTTCTCCACTCAAATAATTATAAATGACTAGAGCTTCAACTTAGTTCACTTACTTAAATCGTTAAATCTTGCCCTGCACACCCCCTCCTACACACTCTCAACACCATTTGCCAACAAACCAGAAAGCCTCCTACACAGGCTGCAGTTCGGAAGAACCTGCTGTGTGCACCCAGCCAGGTGGAGGCAACAAACCACATCTTCGCCGGGCGTTCGGCTGCCCGAGACACCTAGAGCCTCTACTTAACGATCACGTTCTTGTGATTCTTTAAACAGATATTAGCTGAGAATTTCCTTGTGATCCTTCCTTTGTAAATAGCATCATTTCAGGAGTAGTTACTACCCGAGATGGAGCTAAGATGGCTCAGTAATAATTTTTGGAGGCAACTGAATTTCTCTCTATGTTACTGATTTATGCATTCTTGAAAGTTGTCACTTTTTTAGTGAATTGACATCACTTCTTCCACTGCAGACATTTGGACAACAGATTAATCCGTGCCTGCATAACAAAGAACTGGTCAGGCAATTCAGTCAGAATGAAAACTGCATCCTGTTAACAGTGATCAAGAAGGCAACGGTGCTATTTTGCACTTGTCAAACTAATCATATTCTCATTTGGGCCAATATTCCTAGAAACTCTTTTATCACTTGCAGAGCTTCATTTTGAAAGCTATGAAAAGAAGAGAGATAGCTATTCCATCTGAAGACTGGAATAATTTATGCTGCTTCGGAAGTTTACCAGCATTGATTTTTATGTAGAAATCCACCTTATATCAGTAGAAGAAGAATGAGGATAAAACATGGTCCCTGAAATTTTTTTCACTGGAGGGCTTTTTAGGTAGAATAAGCTGCACATTGTGCTATGAGCAATCTTTTCCATCATTATACATAGCCCTTTGAAACAAGAAGGACAAGAAATCCAAAGCAAAAGACTTTGCAGGGAGATAGGAAGGAAAATGGTAGAAGTCCACAGAGTTTTAGTAACTGAGAGATACAAGCCTAATTCACTCTTCAGAGACAAGTAGGTATGGATATAGTAAAATTTCACCTACTGTCTTTGTATTTACAACAGGTACATATATCTCGATATTAGATTAATGGCTTGTTCTTTACAGAAATTATGTTGCTGTTTCAATCTTCTAAATATGCTTTCCTTCCAGAAAATAGTATCCTTGACTTTATAAAAAAAAAAAAAAAAGAACTACTCTGGCTAATTTCATAACTATTTTCCCGGCATCAGAGAAATAAAGTTGCATAGAGAGACATTCAAGGAGTCCTGGTATGTTCTGTGAAACTGCTGGAATAATTAAGCAAGCAGAATTTGGGGCCTGTTAATTTTAGCACATAGTCTAAAGAATACTGTTCCACCTAATACAACAGTTTAAGTAAAACAATGGGTACATAATTGGCAAAATTACATGATAATTACAGTGCTTCAGAGTGAGCTATATTAAGGTATGACTCATCACGCAGTACATAGGAAGGTACAGAACTATGTTAAATCCAGCAGTGCAGGGCAGTGTAGTGTGGCTGCAACCAAAATGAAGTTTAAGATCAGCAATCGCTTGCTAGGAAGGGGGTGGGGGGAAATATTTAACTGGAAGTATGACTGTGAATTTTGTCTTACTTTAATGAATTAAATAAAAAAAATGACAAAGAAGGAATAACTGTATGATTACAATTAAGATGTTACATCTTTCTTCAGAAATATTTAATACATGTTGCTATTTGAACCTCACACCTGCTCTGGCAATATATGTAATAGCTTGCTTCATTGGAAAGGGAGAACTATTCCACTCCTCAAATGGACAAATGACTAGTGAAGTGAAAAAGCAATGATGAAATTTTCTGAGATAATTACTTTTTTTTTTATTAGAATACTTTATCAATGATCATTTTGAAGGGAAAGCTGCACAGCAATCAAGCACAAACCACATGCCTGCCCATGTAATATTTTGAATGATTTTCTCTAACAGAATTCTATTAAAAACAATTTTTTAAAAACTGCACACACTGAGTATATGCATCTTAGATAAAAATGTATTGAAAATTTCTTCCTTGAATGAGCCTGGCTTATTATGTAAAAGATATATCTTCTTCCTATCCTTTAATTCTTTCTTTAATATCAGACATAGTCTATATTACAAGTATTATTCAGTAGCATAATTATATATCATTAGCAAAGTTACGACGCTAAGCTTTTTCTCCCAAAAAGTGTAATATTTTGTACTCACCAGGTGTAAAATTATATCGAGCAGAAAAACCCATAGATTCCAGCTCACCATCAGCAAAAAATTTAATCCACAGGAATCTGCCACTGGATTTTATCATAGGTGGATTTTGCTGTCCACAGAAACGTCCAATGATTGGGGAAAAGCCAAAAGGTCCATCGCGTACTTCAATATGGTCAAATTTACACTCCCAAGAAGGCTCTATGGAATATTTTTCATCAAAGTGTAGTTCAATACATTGTCTAGGGGCAGCTAGAGGTGAAAACAAAATGATCTGGTTATTTTGTAGCCCAAGACCCTTCAAACTTGAAATAAAATTAAATAACTAATAAAATTAAAAAAAAAAATTAAATAGAATTAAATATTCCAATTTTCTATTTTTCCTTAAAAGCAATACTTTCTATGTTTGAAAATTATGACATCTGTGCCTTTACAGATTTTATACCATTAGCTTACTTGTCTAGTCTTCTCCTTTAAATAAGTGTTCATAATGCTAGTTCTTAGGGAGACTAGGAGAGTCATCTACAATGTAAAGCAAAAATATATTTTAGGAAAAATTGATTCAAATAAAAAAATCTCTTTAAGAATCTTATGTGCCTGGAAAACTATTCTTTTCAGATATTTGGGGGAAATGTTAATTAGCATATTTTTTACCTAGTACTCCTAAAGATGAAGAAATATCAGATCAGTATTGTACTATAACATTAAGGACAAAATCGGTCCCTATATGTACTGAAGTTAATAATAGGCCTGAATAAAAATTCCAGCAGAATTATTTATCATTTCATTTGAAACATAAGCAAAGTGCCATGAACTGTCACGTAAGAAACTAGATGAGGAGGGAGCAAAGTTAATTATCTAACTAAAGATAAAACAATATTCTGCTGGAAACCTTGAGGAAACTCTGAAGTAATCACTTCATTAGACAAAAAAAAAATCTTTATTCATAGATATCAAGGCCAGTGGGGATCGCAATGATTTCTTACAAAACAAAAGGGGCATAATTGCTCTGGTATCCCCTATATAAAAATATGGGGGAAATCAATCACTAGTGGAACTACAGCATTTTGTTAAACAGCAAAACAAAAACTAACAAAGTTTCGTCTGCAAATTTTGAAATATGCAACATGCCTGGGGTGCGCTGCCCCTATCCCTAATCGTTCCCACAACTAAAACGTATGCCTTCAGCATGCAGCTCCTGGACTGTGGTAGGATATACGTTTTTTCCTGACAGAATCATCCGCTAAGGCAAGAGTTTCCTGTAGCACTGCATTCTCTGCCTCTCATGCAATCGTGTCCTTAGCTCTGCACATATTAAAAGAGGTTGGGATTACTATAAACTTTGCCTGAATTACCTTTCTTTTCACATCAAACATGCAAGACCAAACTCCACATCTAGTGCATAAGCTGAACATAGCAACTGCTGCCACTCATGTAGTCAGTGTCCTTTCTTTTCTTTCCTCAGGAATAATGAAGAAAGTATCAGAAGCCAATGCTATGCAACCGAAACCTAGATCAAATGTATGTTATGAAATGCTTTAAACTGAAAATTTTTGGAATAAGCTCATTACTCACTTAAGAAGGCAGACTAATTAGAATGAACTAAATAAGTAGACATTAGATACATCTTACAATCTTTACATAAGAACACACAGCCAGATCCCATTTACAACTATACCATGTAAACAAATATGATATAATTTTAAGAGACTCATTAAATAAATTAATTAATAGCAAGTTCAGGTTAGTTCAGAAGAAAGATCTGTTTTACTACTTTTATTTTTATTATTAATATAAACAGGCGACTTTTTTAATTATTTAGTTTAAAGTAGAAAAGAAACTTTAGCTACTGCTATCAATTTGAAGAAATTTACTATTAGGAGAGTACTTACTATTAACTCTTTGCCATTTACACAGATTTATGGGACATGGAGATATACATATTTCTCCACAGTGCTTTCACTCTGTGATATCTGTGCCTACAGGATTTCAACAGCAAAACCAAAACCTAAAACTTTACCTAGAATTGCATAAAATATACAGCTCCTAGAAATGAAAATAATTCACAAGCATGAAAATTTTTACAAAATCAAAATGAGAGAATAAAGTTTGTAAAGAAGATCTTATCAATGCTACCATGAGTGAGATCTGAAGACCAAAGTGAATATTTTAGATTATAGTGATAGATTGAATAACTGGAAGACATCATTGATTAATATTGTTCAGGCACTTCTACCCTTGACTTCATATACTTATAAGAAGTATTGATTTAAAACTTATTATTTAATATTATTTAAAATTATATTAATATTAATTAATTATAATATAATTAATATTAATTATATTAATATTATTAATATTATTTAAAACTTAGAAGTATTGATTTAAACCAAGCAATGCTAGGGCAGCTGAAAGCACCTGTCAGTCCTGGACCATATATTGCACTCTCTTCTTCCATTTAAGAAGATTTGTTGAGAACTGCTCATCATTCATCTAGGGACTGCAGAGTAATGTGTCAGAAACTCCAAACTGGCAAGGCTTAATCTTCAGGTAATCTTAAAAATGCTCATTAAGGCCTGAATGTCTTATATACTTACTATTCAAATACAGTGCTATTAACCTACCTAAAGCTTTATTCTAGTGTTGCAGTGCTATTAACCCGCCTAAAGCTTTATTCTACTGCTGCAGACTGGACTTGAGGACAAACTTTGATAGTATTGTTAGTGTTGAATAGCATCTTACAACAGTATATGGCTACTCTGCTTTCCATGGTCACAAAGAGAGACATCTGCTTCAAAAACGGCCTTTGCCATTGTTTTTGTATATATGTCATTAGCATAACATGTTTGTTCTTATTAAACTTTCTATGTTAGGAATCCACTATTGTATTTCCTACTAGGAGGAGGCTTATCAGCACTGGTCTGAAGTCAAATGCTTAACAGACCTTTCCTGAATCCAAGATTTATTTATCGTAAGTTAAAATGGGCATAAAGCCCCTCTCTGAATTATAGTAAGTTCATCTGATCTGATTTTGATTTTGAAAAGGAGCCTCCAAGTCAATTATAGGTTAGCGTAATATAAAAGGAGTCTTCACGGGTAAATGAGAATCGGGCCTACAAACTCAGGTGTAAAGATCTATTGAATCAGTGGAAGCACAGACTGAAAAAGGACGACACAATTTTAGCATCCATCATACAGCACTCTGAATCTTACTTTGTCAGCTAGTTTTAGGGTCAAAATAGAGCTATAGTTTACTCACTTCTACTTTTATTTATTTTTCAACAAAATCAAGATAGGACCTTTCCTAGTGAGGTTCAGTGCTTGGTTAAGGATCAGAGAGAATCACGTCAGCTTGGGGAGCACTCAAGGAAGTTTCTACTTTCCCCCGAGCTCTCATGTGCAGAGGCTGCTCCACTTTAGGAATGGAGCTTCAACTATTCATTAGAGTTGAATCTCCATTAATAAACAAACTGAGGCCAAAGAGTGAGTCTGGGGGCTGGACTACTGGTTGCTCACACTCCTTAGCCATTACAATGACCTCCTGGCACGATTTTGGCCCGTGTCAATCAGAACTACCAAAACATATTCTTAGATATGATGTGCAGTTTGCCAGGAACCATTCCCAATAAGCAGTCTGGATGTGTACTCTGCACCAGCAAAGGTAAAATAAGTTTATCTATATATATGTGATTACACCAGTCAGCCCCAAGGCCAAATAATGATTTCTGAACTGCTTTAGGTATTAGCACAGGCACAACCAGAGTTCTCACCTGTTATGCAAGCTAGTCCCTGACGTGCTAGGACTTTTTCCTGTCTCCCAAAGAATGCAACACTTCATGTTTCTAGAAAAATGAGAACTGTGAGGAGCACAGTAGATTGGGTAAAGAGAGGAAGGGATCCTATACAAGCTCTGTGCACCTTTGCAGCATGGTGTATTTCACAACGCGCTTTTAAATGCACCTCCTTGCTTCATTGAACAAATTTAGAGGTAAAGTACTATTGTACTATTTGGAGCTAAAAGCTACAGGTTGCAACAGTGCACATAAAAAACAAAATGATTCAAATCTTCCTGGAAATGACCATAAAGGGTGAAAATACACAGTTCAAAACTCCTGCTTTAACTTTCTTTTGGCAAAGAAGCTGTCTTTTAGTTGTTATACTCTGACTTTAGTAAAGGGTTTCTTTGCTAAAAGTAAGCTAAGAAAGTATTGTATAAATACGCTTCATGTGAATATACAACTTGCTCTTCTGCAACAAAGGGTCTGCAATTATGATCATAACAAAACTTATGGAAATACGGGGAAAACAAGCCCAGAATGATGACTAATAATTATATAATTACAGAGGAGGAAAAAAAAGAATAAAAAGTATGTACTTCTTCCAAACTGGACAGACCACCTAATCAGAAAGGGATGGATGGAGTGATCGTTTCTGGCATCCCCATTCACAGGTAAATTCCATTCACATCTTCCAAACTTTTTCTGTGGCTACTATGTCAGGATGTCAGGAAAAGTTGCTGTAAAGTCCAAATGAAATATATAGAGGCTATCTCATAAAGTGATTTTACTTCAGATCTTAAAAATCTTCCATATTTAGCTTCCAATGATCTTTCTTCAAAGATGTTTAATACCATGCAAAGACTACTTAATGCCTGCATGTCTTGTCATCTTTTTGATTTAATTATCTTATACAAGTGCTGTCTGGAGATTTTACACTCACTGAAAAAAAAAAAAAAGGAATTGAGTTCCACCTTGCAGTTAGAGGAACAGTTGCAGCAAAAGCACACAATTAAGGTTTTAATTCTGATCAGCCTCTAAGTCTGTGTAACTGACAGTTAAAGTTAAGCAAAAAATCTGTTTGAATTTACCAGACTGCCTGAAAATGAGACATAGAACTAAACGCCTACCCCCATCTATCCAAGTTTCTACATCACTAACAGTTTTGAATAATCCTTGATATTTCAAGTTGCTCAGTTACTGCAGATAGGGAAGCCACCTATGGTCTCTTTTTAAAAGAGAATTATTTTCTTTGTTTTGATAAACACATTTTGAACACAAAAATTTCCATGAAACACACTAGACAAATGAACTTGGAGCAGATATTTTTAGTTCAGTGATACATGACCACTTTATAAGACCTGTAGAGTTCTAGGAACAAGCAGAGTTTAGTGTTATTTCGAAGGATGTAGAAGGCCTTCAAGACAGCTATGTTTAAATATCCACAAACATATAAAAGTGGGAAATTAAGCAATCCTAACCCATATTTATATTTATAAATAAGTATTCAATTATTAAAAACTGATAGAAATATGTAAGTAATGCACTTCTAGACTTTTATCTCAATTGTTGATATCTACTGTGTAAAGTCTGGCCATCCCACTCCCACTGCGCAAACAAAAGACTTTGCTCCTATGAATTCTCCTATGCAAATTTCTCTTCAGAGCACACGTGCAAAATTTTCTGCAGTCTGGCAAAGGCTAATGCTGCTTCTGCAGCTGTGGTTGTTTCTGGCAGCTGTGAATTTTGCTAGGTGAGAGATGTGCATATGGAATCAAGGGTAAAATTGGATCCAACAAGGAAATGTAATGTGCACACTCAGCTTTTTCCTACATTTTCTATATGTCCAATAAGGTTAAAAAAAAGAACAACTTTACCATGAGTTTCAAAAGGCAGATGAGACTCAGCAGAAGGTTCTCTATAGCGCAATTATTTTTATACTGAGTGCATGACTTCTGGATGACCTAAAGGATTTCTTTTAGAAAGGCATCCAATCTGGACTTCAAAATTTCTAGTTGTTCCAATGGTTAATGATTATTACTACCAAAATAGAAAGATAAGGAAAAAAAGGAAAGAAAAAGAAACTTCTAGCTGTTTGATCTGGTTATGCCTTTGACTGCTAGGACAGAATCCTCTGCAAACAGATATCCTCTTCTTTTGCTGAAACCCACAGTGTACGATCACAGCAATTTTTGCCTACTCCTTTACTTCATCAAAGTAATTTTGAAACGGTGAAAGATTGCATATATTCAAGATGAGCTACCATATGAAAAAAAATTATATCGTGAGATGACATTCGATTTTATTACAACAAACTGCATCCTGGAGCCCTCACTAAAGACCATTAAAGTCAGTCGGAACTGTGTTTGAGGGAAGCCTAGATTATGTTTGATAGTAACAAATGAAGGAAAGAAAGCAAGCAGGCAGAAAATAACCTAGTGATCCAAATACATATTTAAACTGACATCACATAGCTGTCACTACCCCATGGTGCTCCTATGCAGAACTCTCTAAAAATATGAACAGGAAATAGCAATGTATGAATGATACTTTGGATCACATTGATAGTCTCCCTAGTCTGGTACTTGATATTCAAGAGTAGCTAGAAGTTACTCCAAGAATCCTAATGATAATAAATACAGGAAATAAGATGCACAGAGAGATATTTCTGACTTACTCTAAAGCTTAGTGGATGTTTATGCATCCACTATGTTGAATTAAAAATAATTATCCACTCCATAGATTGTTAGCTTACCTCCAAAATGTTATTCAGACATCTTATTAGTTCTGTATTTATTCTGGTGACATTTTTCAGAAATAGCTATTCCTGATTTTTTTTAGAAGGTAGAAATAGGCAAAGTGAGATCAGAGCTGAAAATCTTGTGCAACACGCATTGTTCTAATCAAATTATTTACTGATGTAACTGATATCATGGCAGATTTTAAATACTAAGGTGTGATCCAAATTCTTTGACCATGGTTGGATAAGAAGCAGAAAACTTCAACATTGAAAAATAGTTTCAGATAATTTTTTACATCTGATTGACTTTTATCAGTTTTCTTAAAATATAACAAGATGTCTATGGAATTCAGATTATTCCTCATACTATGCATTACTTCACACTTGTCAACACAGAATTTTGTCAATCCATTTGATTAAATCATATCTTCTTAAATTGTTCTTAAACATTTCCGCTTGGAGCTTTGAGCTAAATCATTCTCTTCTACATCAATCTTTCAATATTCCAATATCAATATATTGCCACTTTTCAGCTTAATAACTATCTTTTTATAAGTGGTTAATTAATGTAATATTAGTAAGTTCATCTGATATGATTTTGATTTTCAAAAAGGAGGCTTCAAGTCAATCATAGGTTAGTTTAATATAAAAGGAGTTTTTGCAGGTAAATGTGAATCAGGCCTACAGACTCAGGTGTAAAGATCTATCGAATCAGTGGAAGCACGGCCTAAAAAAAACTCCGTAGTTTTCATATCCATCCTACAGCATCCATATAATATTTCTTCTATAGCCTTTCTCTTCAATGATAAAGCATGTCTCTACTTCAATACCTTGAACATAAAACAGCCTGCAACTTAAAATATTTCTTTCCAGCCTCACAGAAATGTTAGAAAGATAATTTGATTAACGTATGCAAGACCACCTGGGTCTAGGAACCGAAGTGTAACAAAAATGGAGCACTAAATTGTACATATTGAACCTAAATATTTAATATTTATTTTGATTTTATTTTGTTTGAAACTAATTTCTAAACTATGAAAGAACTTAAATGTCTATCATATAACTGCTTAAATTCCAGTCTCAAGTAGGAAGAATTCTGGAAGATTGGACAAGCATGAATTTTCCTTAAAAAACTTGTTTGATTCAGTGTTTTATAATCACCTCTTTATTTCCGATTTCAATCAGTTTACCTAGCTTTAAGGTAGCATTCAGAGATCTATAATTACTTCAGTCATCTTACAATGGTGTTTTTTCCTAAAGAATAAATACAATATTTACCACTCATCATTTCCCTGGAAGATTGTTATGAAGTAATATATTTCTATTAGTAATTTGGGTCTATATTTGGAAAGACATAGGAGTTTCTAAAAACACCTAATAGGGTTTTCCAAAGCAGCTAATTCCATTTGAATTAGTTAAGCACCTTTGAAAATCTCTCTTGGAACTATCTATATCTTTAAAAAAGTAAATATTTCTATAATTCCCTGGTTTCCTCATTTGTAGCTAATAATTCCATTCAACTAAGCATGGATGGAGCAATCATCAGTGTCGCCTTTGCATAAATTCATAATTCACGCATGAATCTTTTTGTTCCAAGGACTTGCCATTCTGTTTCTGCATCTTTTCCGTTACTAAGCTCTAACAGGATCTAGTCTTTATTACCTTTCACAGATTCATTTTTAGAGGTACCTCTTCCATTGTGCTAAGATTGATGAAAAGAAACCACGTAGCTTGCTTGTAATATACCTCTAGCCTTTTGTACTTCACCTCCATACCGCAACTAGCTATTCTGTAAAAATTGTGTCTTACAGCTGATTGGTATTAATATTTATTCTTTTCTATTTACTTCATTTATTTTCATTTCTCATGAACCATTGGGCAACAAATACATTTTTTCACTTAGAATATGGTTGTTTTCTGTATGACCTTCTTTATTGTATTTTGTCTAAGCTATATTTATCTTCCTTGATTCAGTTGTGATAAACTTAAAAAAACCTGTATAAGAAGTCAAAAGCATTTAAGTTTCCCGTGTTTACTCTCTTTTACTGATTTCCAAACATTCTTTCTTTGAAAACATCATGCTAACAGCATTTTAGGCTCTAGGCATTTTCAAGATATACTGAAATTGATTATACTGTGTTTATTACTGACTGACTCATCCATACTTACCACGTGAACTAATTAATGAATGTGCATTCTACAGATTCTTTTTCCAAAAAAAAAAAAAAATACTAATTTAAGTGCTGTGATATAGCTTCCCTAAATCTTGTTTCTTGGAAATATTTATAATGATTGTATAGGCTTTGCCTACTGTTCACATACAGTGAAATGAAATACATAGTTTTCTTGAAACAGTTGCTGATAGAATATTGAGATTCTTTGGCTGGTCACCTTCTATAATGTAGACGCACTCTCTGTCAGGAGGATACTTGTTGGGATAATTGGGAGAGGTGAAGATGCCTCCTTCTGCATATTTTGTCCAAGTTCCACACTGCACTGGTTTCTGTCCTTCGGAAGTAGTTTGCTTTTCTATAAAATGATCACATTAAACATTATATAATTAGTTCACAAATTATTATGTCTCTCTGACTCTTAGAGCTCTCTTACAGGTTAAAACAGTCACTTCTGCTAGTGGCCAAAGTTTTTTTCTGTTAAGATAAAGAGTATCATCACTAACTTGGGGAAAATGAAACTGTCCTTTGGGGGTAGAACATCTAATTCTTCCTCAAAATACCTTTTCATTCAAGATTGATTTCCGAGGATAGAAGGGGCTTGGATGTCCAGGGGAAGACGCATTTATATTGCTTTTGAAATAAAACCCTTGTAGGAAAAGCACCTGTTCAAGAAATGGGAGACACGAGTTTCTCTTTCATATGTTTCAGAGGACTCAAGCATGTGCCCTATCAGCAAGCTGCATGCTATGGTGCAGGAAAACGTCAGAGTCATGGAATCAAGAAGAAAACGTGTGGAATTCAGACAGAACATAAGAATTGTTTCTAATTCAAAGCAGCTTAGCTCTACATCCACCTGACAGATGGATAGAGGGAATTCCTGGATTCTGGTTCTAAGATTATCTTTATTTTTAACTTGTTGTTTGCTGTAAAATGTATAAATAGCTCTGGGGCCAAGAACTGCAGCTCAGAACTTCCCTTCTCCTAGGTGAATCATTAGAGAGCAGAGTCAGCCCCTCTTCTTTGCTTTCTTCCTAGCCCTGAAACTCTTGCACCCCTTCCCGCACATTGGCACAGAGCAAAGACCTCACACAGGTGTCCCAGGAAGCTCCTGTATACTGCAAGCTCAAAATCTATCTATCTGTCTGTCTGAGAAGAACTGTTCCACCTCACTTAAGCCACTAATATTTAGCACCACATCATTACTTGTTAAAATAAGTACCATTGGATTTTTTATCAGATCACAGGCACACTAATACTAAAAACAAATGAACAAAAGGCAGGCTCTGGAAGTAGGTATGCTATTAAAAACTAACAACTAAAATCCATACTTTAGACTCTAATATAATGTCTGAAATAATATCTGAAGTTTACATACCTGTTCCTTTTTTGGTTGCCCCAGACAAATGTAGGATGATTAGACTTGCTACAACTGAAAGAGAAAAATAAATTGGATATCACAGTGTGCTAGCGCCTGCAATCAAAGCAACTGTAAACATCTAATGCACAAGAATACAAGTTTAATAGAATTACTGCACAAAAACGATCTGTTTCATGTTTACTTGCATCTTTAAATTACATTTCTTGTATAAACACATCTCTCTGTGATCTGCCCATGGAAGTATTTATCTTTGTAGATGTAGCCAACTAAAGAGGAGATCTTGATTAAAATAAAAAAAATCCCCAAGCACTGATGTTTCCCTCCTATTTGTTTCCTTTCTAAATATTAGAACAAAATATTTAACCAATTTATGTACTATCATAACTTGAGCCAATAATAAAAAAGTGATTGCTTCTAACAGAAGGAGATGAAAGCCTGCTAAGTTTCAGTGCCAGTAATCTCTGCTACTATGGCATATTAAAATTTGAAAATGGATATTGTGACTATGAAAGAAATGAGAAAGAAATGAGGGGTCGGGTTCCTCATATGCACCCATATTTGCAAATTCTCAATGAAATAAATTATTGTATAAACTTGACAGTCCCATTAATCTAGTTTGTGCGACTCTCCGAGAGCGAGTTGCTTTATGCTGCAATGAATCTGCAGCCTGCTTTACAAATAAAAATTTCTATCTGCAACCATGATGGCACATCTATGAGAACAAATGTGGTCTTTCTTAGCTTGACTTCAAGCTCTCCAGCAAAATTTCTGAGTTTCTAGGAGTTACAGAGTATGAAATTCTGACTGGAAAAAAGCTAAAGGGAAATGCTTAGGCCTGTAGTAATGAGATTGCTTTGGAAGACCAAGGTAGCAACGTTCTGGTCACTAGCTATCTACCTGATAAAGAAATCGTCCACTGAGGGTAGCATTTTCCTCCCTTTACCTATATCTTGCTCAGCTGTTGGAGAAAGTGGGATAGCAAGAGCCTAAGAGAACAGATCCATCAGTTCCTGGAGTGCTGAGGGATTTTGACCCCAGCTACTTTGGCATTCAGCCTGGACATAGTGCCCAGATCTCACTAAAGCTAAAGTACTGATGAACTTGCATGTTTATCCTGATTACTTCAGATCAATGACTTGTGATTTGTAGTGTTGACTATGAGGAATTAATAGACTTGTGGTCTTTAACAGATGTAATTGAATGGCATACTTTCCTCTCCTTACCCCGAAGAGATACCAAAAGGCATCACAGGCTAGTAACTAGCTACCCAAATGGTCCCTTCTCAAATGTCGTTGCATCATTTTCAGATTTTATGCCATAAATTGTGTGCCATTTTAACTGTGAAGGAGGCCAGTTTCTCTATATTTCCAGTATTTTAATGGCATTGAGATGTATACTTCAATGTCTTTAACCTTTCCCATGCGACAGAGAGTTTCAGACATGGAGGACGGCTACCTTATTAAACAGAGAAAGGTTGAAGCGCTGCGAAATGAAGACTTGGCAGCATACTCACTGTTGGTCAGGCTCACCTCCCCTGTGCCTTTTGAATCCCCAGCTAACAGAGATGAATGTTGGCAAAGCTGGTAGTTAAAAAGTCTTCTGTGTCATCTGCATTCAGTGAGAACATTACATCTGCTACTTGGACCTGGATGTTACCCAACCATTCATGTCCTTACTCTCCTTAGAGATGGATTCTGGAAATACGTGCTAGCTGGGACTCTACCCTTTAGCTATGTCAGAATCTGAAGGCAACGAAAGATTTGCCCATTTACTAAGCTGCTCATTTACTTTGCTGTGCTTCCTGCAGCGAACATTTTGCATCTATGCCTATAATCCTCACTAGTCAAAATGTAATTTCTCGATAGTATAAGGTGTTAGACTATGGAGCCAGCTGCAGGCATTCTTTCTTCCCACAAATTTATGGGAGCTAGAAGAGGAGACAAAGCAGCTAAGTAAACTCGTGGCTAAGTCAGAGACCTTTCTTACTAGGCTGTTAATAACAACTCATACCTTATTCTTGTAGATGCCTTTCAAGCACCTTTAAGTATTAGCTCTCCTCTCTTTTTCTACACAGAAAAATTGAAGTTCAGAGAAATAAAGTAAGTTGTCCAAGTCACCAAAATATTATTGGAAAGATGATAGAAAGAACACAGGCCATTTCAGTTTCAGTCATAACTGCTGGAAAGAATGCTTCCAAGTCACAGAGCCATGTTGCTCCAAAGCAGGGAGCTCTACTTAAACATCATCATGCCAGTATTCATTACTCATAAGGAGCTGAAATGATTTTGAAAATAAAATGTAATAGACAAGAAGAGACTAAGATACCCTGAGCTTTTCCTTGATATATCATAGCAAAGACATTTGCACACACAGACTGAGATACTTCTCCTACATTAAAAGACAGAGCATGCCACTTGATTTAGTGTCATTAAAACTAGCATTACCAAAATACACATATTGCAAGAAAGTAATTAAAATTATTGGCTTCATGGGAAAAGTTTACACAATGTGTTTCATTCAAGCAGTCAAAACAATCCCATTTATTCTATGATCCCTCTCCTTTTTTGTCTCAAACCACTGGAAAAGAAAAAAAGTCTCCAACGAGCCCAATCACGCAGTCTTTACTCAGACAAAACTGTCACTCAAGAAGCTTTGACAATAGAGCAACAATACTAGCATTATGCGGGTTTGAGAATTATTTCAAAGTAGTTTCCATCAAATTTCTTGTTGCACATTTCTTGTTGCACTCTCTGCTTTCCTCCTCCCTGTTTCTCTCCTAATCATCAGTCTGGTTATAATCATGCTTTCTAGTGCCACTCTTATGATGCATCTGTAGGATCTTTGCATTTTCCCATTGCAAGTCATACATTAAAAGGTCTCTTTCTTGGCCAGGCAGCTTCTGGGCGCTATGGTTTGGCTTGGATGTGGTTTAGCCCCGCCAAGAGTTTTTGGAAAAGCGTTACCTACACAGCGCTGTTATTTTACAGGTGCGGGCATACACAGAGGTACTGAAGGGAACTGTGTCTCCTCAAGCCTCTTCAGGAGGGTGGACCCTATGCAAAATTGGGCGGGAGAGATAGTTGCATGCAGGTAGCCTGAGGCCCCTGGGGATCGTTATCGAAAAATTAATATACTTCCATGTCTTCTTTCAGCTCCCGGGGGATTTTTCCCGAGGGGGCCGTCCCCACCCCGAAGCCCGCTAGCGGGGGCGCCGCGGCTGGTGCGTGTAGCGGCCCGCAGCAGCGCCGGGAACCCCGCCCGGGGTGGCCGCCCCCGCCGCGGCGCTCGGTGCAACGCCGCTCCCCCCGGCCCGCGCTCCGGCGCCGCTGGTTCGAGTCCCGCCTGGGGCTACACCGCATTGTCGCGAAGGGCGAGGGTAGTTCCCCACCACCCTTACACTTGGAAAGCCATTAAACACATTGCGCCCAGGTGAAACCCTCCAGCCTGCACGAACACGCATCCCCCCAACTCCCATATCACCGTGCGGACTCTAGCTACCGACCTCCCTCTGCTGCACAGCACAGTAATGGGGATGGAGCGAGGGGGGAGAAAGTTTACCCCTGCGCCATGAATGTCTGGGCGTCCCGTTATCCTAGTTGCGGAAACAGCACAAGGTGCCCCCTCCCCTCAACCTCTGCGCGGAGGCAGAGCAAAGCCGAGAGAGATGGCAAGAGGGGGGAGATACTCACTGTGAAAGAAGCTGCGCCCATGGGTCATGTCTGTTCCTTACAGAAGGGGCTTCGGTCTCCACTAATTCCATTTAGATACGGGAGGACTTCCAGTGGCGGGGAGAGGATGGAAGTAGAAAAAGAAGGAAAAAAAAAAAAAACCCTAAAGCCCACACACAACAGAGCGGAGCAACCCTTCCTCTCGCTCGCTCTCCCTCGCCGCCTTCAAATAATCACCGCCGGCTCAACCACATCACACCCGAGCTACCATCCTCACCACCATGAGCGTTGCATCGCGGCGGGCACGGCGGCGGCGGCGGCGGCCCGCGCATCCAGGTGCCGGCGGGCGGCGGCGGCGGGGCGAGCCGAGCCCCTAGTCACCAGTTTCATACAAAACCAAAAGCAGATCGAAGCATTTCCTGCAGGACTCCGAGCCCAGCGACTTCCAGCCCTTCGGCTTCTTTTGATGCATTGAAGAAGGGATTAATAGGTCCGTCATCAGCTCCCTGTGCTTGCTCCTCTGAAGGGGTGGGGGTAGGCGGGGGGGTGGGGGGTGAACCCAAAGAGGAGGGGTGGGGGAAGAAAGATTTACCAAATAGGGGATTTAGTCATATTTCTGTGCAATGCGATCCTTATTAGAGAAGAAATCCTCTAAAACCGAACAAATCCATTTTGCAAAACCCTCTCCTTGCGTGTTGCATAGTATCAAGCGGTAGCAGCGGCAAGAGGCTGAAAACACATTGCACCGTCTCAGATCCTCTGGGGAATGGATGGAGCGAGATAGAGATGAATGAGGGTAGAGAGCTGTCCCCTCACTCCTGCAGTTCAGGGCGAGAGGCAGAAGCAAGCCCTGGAGACTCTTCCATTCATTCAGCGCAGGGGAAGGTTGAGAGGGCAGCGGCGGTGGGGAAAAGACTGATTTCAAAACTAGGAAAGGAAGAGTAAGAGGAGGGGGATTTTTTACCCTCCCCGATCAGTTTATAGACTAGTCAAAACGCTCGTGAGTTCCCCCTTGAACTGCACCTGCCGAAAGGAAGCAGAGAAGATCTCCCCCGTTGAGCGGAGACTTCCCCATGTTCGCACGTACACACAGACACACACACACACGCGCACACGCACACAGAGAAGGGAGCAATAAAAGTTTAGCTGTTAATCCCTCCGGCCGCAGATACAAGGATTGCCTCTTCCAATCAGCCCACAGACGACAGCAAAATCTCTCCCGTTCCCTCCCCCCTCCCCTTTCCAGGCTTAGCTCCCTCCCCAGCTACATCTCACCCCAAACACCCGTCCTTTGAGGAGGCTGCGGAGGGCTGGGGGCGGGGGGAGAAGAAGAGTAGGGGGGGAAATAGTAATAAGGGTAGTGCGGGGAACCGAAATGATCGCAGTGAAGAGAGGAGAGGAGGGCAGCGTCCCCTCCTCGCCTCCCCTCTCGCTGCCGCCCGGAGCGCCGCGGCCCCGGGCGCCCCCCCACTCTCGCCGGGGGCTGCCGAGGCACGGGGGGGAGAGGAGGGGCGGCGACAGGAGGGTAGGGCGAAGGGCAGGAAAAATTTGTGCCGCCGAAGTACGAGGGGACGGGATCCCCCCGGACCCGGCCGTGCTGCAGGCAGCGGGGGCTGGCGTAGCCCCAGCCCCTTCCCCGGCGGCCGGCGCCTCCGCGGCGGGGCCGCCCCGCTCCGCACCTGCTGCTCCGGCCGGCCGCGAAGAGAAAAGCGCGCCTGCCCGGGCGGTGCGTGTAGGGGGTGGAGGGGAAAGGGTGCAAAAAAAATTAAAATCGAATTGCAATCCCGGATCCACCTGTGAAGAGAAAAAGGTAACGGGAGGACGAGCCCCAGGCCGGACGGCGCCCGCCGGCGCTTGCAGGCGGGCTGCGGAGCGACGTGCGCGCCCGCGGAGCCGGGCTGCCGCCGCCGCCCCCGCCGGGACCGCGGCCCGGGGGCCGGCCAGGGATGGGCAGGCGGGCGAGCACCTCTGCACAGGGCCGCCGCTTACCTGGAGGGCAACACCGTGCCTGGGCGACCTGTTGTCTGCAGGGCAGCGCCTTAGCGAGCCAAGTGCCTCTGCTCCCCTCGGGGCAGCAGGGCATCGCGCAACTGCTAATCCGGAAGGTGAGCGGTGAGAAAGCCTCGCTCGGTTTTTCAGTAAATCACGGTGATTTAACAAAGAACCTTATTTTTCTTTTTAGCCTGTGGATTGTCTGTCTGCTCTGTACTCTGAAATCAAGGAAGTGTCTGCCATTGATACTTAGGAATTCAGATAGTCAGCAACAGCGACATGCATATTAAGATAAATCTGAGGTGATCTTGGCTAGCAGAATTCATGCATCCAGTCATGCAGCCAGCCAGCCATCAGTACAGCCAGCCTATCTGAGCATTTAAAAATCCTGCAGGGTGACAAGGGCACAAAATTCAGCTACAGGGCCCTGCAGTAAACTCTTTCCAATAAGGAATATAGAGGAAACAATACTCCGTGAAAGGATTCATGTATGTTTTGTGTCATTTGTTTTGCCATTAGCAGCAAGTCTGAGGCTGTTAATCTTAATAAACGTTCCACTGCTTTCCAATCCTCTCAGCACTTCCTCTGACCTTCCCTACTCCTTCCCATCTCCAGTAAAATAAGCTTATTTGTGCAGTAATTGAAAGTCACCTGATTTATCCATAGGATCAACTTCTATAATACGGATGTGCAGAGCCTCCCTTATTCAAACGATAGTAGAGCAACTGAAAAAGGAGAAAATAGTCATAGGAGTGTTTCTAGACAGATGTTTCTCCTGCAGGAGCATGCAGACATCTGCACGGCTAAGTTTCAAGTTATAGTTACTTGAAAAGGTTATAGAATAAGTAGGCATAAAACAGCTGATTTTGCTGTTCTGGGAAAATGTGCTGTGTCACATCATATAACAGTCAGTTTCCACATTTTTCATCTTCTGAAATAGGGTGTTTTCTTCTTAGAAGATCTTAGTTCTATTTTGATTGGCACTGCTTATATTAAGGACACCATTGCAAAGGTATTGACAGATAGCACGGGCAACAAATATACTTGAAAAGTGCCAAAATGTAATTGTACACTCTCGCTGCAGAGTGAGATATCCACAAAATAGCTGAGGAGCAGCCACGGTGACCACTGTCTGTTTTGTTAATGAGACCTTAAGGGGATATCTCAGGATCTGCATAGCTGGATGATAAAAGCAGTAAGTTTGTTCAAAAGGTTTATAAGCAAGCACACAGTGCTGGTCAGTTAGAGAGAGGTCCAAATGAGTTTCTACCTCAATAGTTTCTACCTCTCATGTAGAGAGTCAGAAATTTTGAACCTCATGCAATGACTAGTCTTCATTTTTTTTTTAAGCTTTATGTCGCATTTTGTTGCAAAACCCATGCTTGTGTGAGTTCTTGTAAATGCTTCTTCTGAAAAGGTGCCAGCTAGCCAGCACATAAGTTTCACTACACTGGTTTTACCCGGGTGAATGTTTATGTACTTAGCACGTGTTTTTTATATCTTTAATAAGCCAATAACCAGACCCTCGCATTTCTACTAGGCAGCAGACTAAAAAAGGGAGAAAAGGATTCACTTTTAATACAATGTATAATATTTAAAAAAGTTTTTTTGGCTTGAACAGAATAGTGACCATAAATAATTTTCTTAAAGGAAAACTAATTATTGTTTGGAATCCTTTGGATGTTATTTGGTAAAAAGTCTGTTAATTTTTTTAAAAAGTACTAAGGTTTGTGTGTGAGTGTGTGTCTAAGTTTTGAGTTAAGTTTTCTGCATTTTTCTTAAAGTAAGAACATTAAGATACTGCCTTATTTCATTACATGGAACTACAGCTATATTTTTAGATTAGAAATGTACTTTTCATCTTATTAGTTCTTTATTGGATGTCAGTTGAAATCTAATTTTTAAAAAATAAGCAAAACACCTAGAAGAGTAATGTTCTTGATTCAGTATATATCTCATAGTGTTACTCTTTGTAGTTTTAACCAACCATTACATGGTAGTCCGCTTGTATAGTACATTCTGCCAGCCTCTCTCTTTCACTTTAGCAGTCAAGCTTTCTACTGATTTTAATGGGAGTTTATTTGGAGCCAGAAGATTTCACTCGCCAAGATACGGAGTGTTTTCTTCTTGTGGTCTAACATCTCTAGGCTAATGTAAGACCCTCACAAGCCTGAGGATGGTTAGCACGGCAGAAGGGAGACTAAGCAGTTGGACACCAGTTGAAACACTTTCAAGTTGAGATTTCCAAAATGAAAAAGGACAAATGACTATGAAAATAGTTCTGACAGTTTTGTAGAAACAGTTTCTCATCGAGAAATAAGTGAAGGACCAGGCAATTTTCTTAAAAGCTTTTCTTCTGTCCTTTTATTTTCTGAGCTGTGCTATACCAGTGTTGCAGTCCCAAAGCAAAAATAAAATAAAATAAGATTTCTGTCTTGCTTTCCCCTTTCAGTAATCAGTCTTGGTGTTTATTATGATAAATAACATAAGTAAATAACAGGGGAAGAAAAAGAGGGAAGGGGAACAGATTCCTAACAGATTCCTTTTTTTGATAAGGAAGAAAAAACAATTTTAAAAAGTCAGAATAGAGTTAGTTTGCTTTGATTCGTAACCTATAATAGAATTAGGCAATATGAAAAACAGTTTTATTTCAGATATTATATTCTAGAGGAATTCCCTAGTTTGTATTCCTATGTAATAGAGACCTAAAGATACAGCTGAATTATTTTCTCCTTGAATTAGAACATATCTTTTTGAAAGTTGTTCAGTGTCAGTTAAAAAATTTCCTAATATGGAGAAATCCTTGGTATATTGTCCCAGTAACTAATTACTTTCTCTATTAAAATTTCTCTTATTTCTAGTCAGAATTTTTCCAGCATTTATACTTGGCCTTCCAGATAGTCTTATTGCAGTCCTAGTGTCCTATTGACTACTATTCTATCTATGCCCCTTAATAACTAAACAAGCAGATTAACTCCTCCTCACTCAGATAAAAGGCTCAAAGGATTCAAAGCAGCCATGAGTACTCCCACGTTCCCACACGGAAAGACTCCTTGAACTGCAAGAAACAATGAAATTTCAAAACAGAGCAAATATTGGCTTACTATTTTAATAAATAGCAGTCTACCCATTTCAGGGTGGGAGAGAAGAAAGAATAGAATGATAGGTCACATAGGTCACTTATCTACATTAAAAAAACCCAACAGTGTGAGTTCTGTGCTAAAGTATTTTTTTAAATCACAGATGCACCTTTTGTCACACTCTCTTTGTGAAAGGTTTTGCTACCAGAATATAACAAATCTAAACTACAGGCCCCATATAATACAGCTATCCACAGTGTGACATTTGGAAACGCTAAAATGCATCACCAAGCAGATCAGCACATCTATGCTAGTGCTTTAGTTTAGATGAGGAGTGTGTTTTTGAAGTGAATTACCCAATTGTCCTCACATAGTGCCCACTATGCCAGTGTTGGAGGTACGTGAGCTGGAATAGTTTTGGATGAAACTAAACTGAAAGATGTGCTCCAGGAGGACAGTTTATGTTTTCCAGCTTCTAAAGAGCATGCAATCCACAAGACTCGACTAAAGCCAATACTAAGTAAATCCTTCCAAAAGACATATGGAGAAGGTGTGGAGATCTCAGTACCAATCATTTTGCCTTTCAGACAAGCTCCTTTTGCATGACCTACTTATTAATGTGGACATATCCAATTTTTCTTTCAGCTGAGCTAGAAGCTGAAACAACAAAAACTGAAATATATTCTGTTCTTTTTATGATGAAACACCTACTGAGAAGTAGAATTTATACAGGCACTGGCCCCTATTTGATGTCAAGATATCAGCTTATTTTGATAGCTTAAAATGGAATCTATTCTGTCATTACCTATTTTCTGGGGTTTCTCAGAACTCTATCCAGCAAGTGCAGGAAGAATCTGGGTCTGCACCATTCCAGCTGAAGGCTGGAACACCTTCTAAGCACATGTATAGAATACCTTTTTTCACAAACTTTTATTTGAAATTGAAGTTTATTTCCCTTCTACAAGCTGGTCTGTGTGATAACATTTAAATATCAGAAGCAAGTAGTTTAATTTAAACAAAGAAAGAAGAAAAATCTACTACTTTTTATCTGCAGTTACTCATAATTAGCCTAGTATTTGCTAAAACTTAGCTGGATATACAAAATACTTCATGACTTTAATGAGATAATAGACTTTATTTCTGCAAGAAGCTTACCCTTTTATTTTTTCTCTCCCATCTGCTTTAGTCTTACTCTGACATGGAATGACTTAAAAATTATTTGCTTCATGATATAGGAGTTGGTAAGGCTGCTTACCATACTCAGTCATCTTTGCTTTATCTAGAAAAACACTGGCAACTGCCCTCTCTGGAGCAAACGATAGTTGTGAAAGTGCTGGCCAGGATTCCATTTTTGAGGCTGATATAAAATTAGCAGTTAAAGAAGGGATTCAAGAACTTCTTGGTTTTACCATTTAAAGAGTAAGGGTCATTATTAACATAATTTCATAGTACAGAATACCTTTTTTTAGTAATTCGTATTGGTTTATTGATTTGGTTTATGAAATGAACCAAATGACTGTAAAAGTACATAACTGTCATGGCAAGCTCTTCCCAAGATTATATTCTGAATTAGGAACTACAGGCTAAGATTTTGAAGATAGCTGTGCAAGATAAACCATGGGGATATGCTTAACCAAAAATTGAAAACTGAAATGGCAGAAGCTAAAATCAATTTTTAAATATCTGTTCCTCTTTATAAAGCTTCTTAATCTTTAACTCACAACTAAATGAAAACTTAAACATTTAAAATTGTTATGTACAGTAATTCTAGAAAAGAATTTCCTTCTAGTTGCCACACAGTAGACGTGTTATACAAACTTCAAAATATCTTACATAGCTAAATCTAATCCCCATCACCAGTAACACGGTAACAAAGCTTTATTAAATTTAGGACCATGTAATAATGACTAGCTCATGTTTGAGGTGGAAGATTTGAATCTTTACACTACAGTTAAGGGATACCCTTTAATCCTGAAAATCATATAACCAATAATTAGTATAACTAATTAAGATCTATTACAAAATCTAATACAACTTTATTTTGTGTATTGCCATCAGAATGTTATGTTGGGCAAATGCCTTAAAGAATTAAGGCCTTCTAATATTTATTGTCAAGTAATAAATTATAAATATACTGTTAAATATAAATGATAAATATTTTAATAGATGTTCCATAATTACTATATTATTAAACCTGCTAATTATTACTAAGGAAGACTAATTAATTTCAAGCACAAAATGAGGTATTACAAGAATCAAAGAATGATTCAGGATGGTTCAAAATACTTTCATACCTACATATTTTCTCTCTTAAAGGATTATTTTCAGGATTTAAAAATATATTCCACTATGATTCATATTTATTCAAATAAAAGCTAATGGGTTTTCCAAACCTATGAAATTTCTAGGACATCTTTCATTTATATATCCTAAACTATACTTCAAATTTCTAAACCGTCTTTAATCAAAAGCTACATTTATGTGTAAACATACTAATATGCATACCTAAAATTTTGGAATTCATGTTTTTCATTAATATAGTACTACTTTGTCTTGTGCATTGAAGATTAGAAATAAGTCAACTTTGAGTTTTCTAACTTCGTCTTTTTTGAACAATGCCAATTCAAGTATGAACACCCATACAAGGCAGAACATATTGGAAAACTTCATTTCCACATTTACATAAATTAAAATGAGTCCTTGTAGAAACTTTGCTCAACCTAAATAAAAAGAGGGAAAGAGAATCTTCTCCATACGATACCGGTTGTGGAAAGTGTTAATACAAAACACAAGCATCTGAAAAAAAGCATAAGGCTCCGAAGTGGAGGAGTAAAATGGAAATTGTAGCATGGATTTCTGAGTAAAAGCTAGTGACTGCACACTCCTTAGGAGGATTAAAGTGTTCATAGACAGCCAACGGAATATGCTGATGAACAACAGAAACTTTCTGCTAGCGCAAGTATGACAGCTCTGGGCCTAGTACTTGTTGCCCTTCTGAAGGGCAGCACTCCCTTTAGGCGCAGGGAAAAAGAAAAATTCTCATACATCATCTTTAACTAGTTATGTGCAAATACTACAACAGAGCATTAATTTATCTATTGATTTGACACATGTGAATGGAAAATTTCTGGAAATAAAAGCAGATGACTACTGCGCTAATGAATTGTAGCCAGCGACAAATGTCATTGATACCCTAGCACAATATACAGATGTACTGGTCTATTCGCCACTGTGTATCCATGTTTCAGTATCAGCGGATTCATTTGTGCCTGCTTCCGAGCCATCTCATTCTATCTTTGCCTGCATACTTCCTGCTATAGCTATAGTTATGGAAAAATTATCCAATTACCAACTGGGGATCCCACTTGAAAAAATAATGTAACTTATTTAGGAATGTGAAGATTTAAAATAAAGTACTCGTTCTTCATCATATCTAATGGCAAAGTTTAATTTAGTTAAAAGATATCTTTTTTTTTCCCCTGAAGCCCATTAAATAGTCTCTTTGTCAGTGACAAAGAAATGACTTCTTTATTAGAACAAAACGACATTGTTTCATCTACCCAATAGTATGGCATCTTAAAAACAATTAATTGGAAAGTTCAACCAATTTTTATTTCATTACTGTTCTAGTGGGACAGTGTAATTAAATACATTTTTTTCAGGGGATTGTTAATAGGACTCAATTTACAGTTTAAGACAAATACTCTTTTCCACACTAGGGAGACAGGGTAGGTCTTTATTATTTAAAATAGAATGTTTGTAACGTTGTGCAGTGGAAAGAAGGGCATGAATCTTGCAGTCTCGTCAAACTGTTCATCCTTGCAACAGAGTAAAAGAGGCAATGGCAGGTCACACATTTTTGACTCAAAGTAATTATTGTTAGATACCATGAAAATACTCATTACTGAACACATTACTGTAGGCCTGGCTCAATAAGGGCACTAATTTATACTCTCTTGGAGAAAAAGAATTTGAATGCTATATGCTATTTGCTAACCGTGAAGTCAGCCTCTTTGATATATCTACCGTATGAGTTATATATGTGACAGACAGAGAAAAGCTACAGGTAAATACATTGTGTCCTGATAACTAGATTGAGATAACAGCAGAAGAGGAAGAGCTATACAGGAACGTTGAATTAGATGCAGAAACCTAACCTGGTCAGCAGGTGCAAATCAACAAAATTTGACTGAAGCTGTTAGATGCACGTTTATCATTTCCAATGAAGTTCTGTTTTAATTTCTAGTTTCTAGATTAACATGTAGTTTAGACTTGCACTGTTCTATTCTACTTTTAATCTTGGGGTGGGGAAAAGAGGGGAGGTTGTCATAGGATGTAAAGGGTAGATATATGATAGAAAGTGTGACATACTCCTTTGGAGATACTTGGATTTTAATGAATACCATTGCAGGTATACTCTTTTCAGGTAAATCCTCTTCTCAGGTAAAAGTGTTTTATTACAAATATTTAAAAATTTGTGTAGCTTCATTGTTAAATATCAAACCAGCCTCTGGTAATGGGATTCTAAATACTTCTAAGGACCTGAATTTCTCTGTCAGAAGTACTCAGAGACAACCTCCACCATGGTGAGGTACATTCAGCATCATATCACATGATTTACACCCTCCAGTAGGTTTTTGAGTTTTAAATACAGTGACCGTGAGTGAAAATGGAATCACATCGAGGTTCTCAGCAATACAAGCAAATTCAAAGTGGATTTGCTACTTTCCCCAGAATGTGTACAAATCACTCACCTGGGAAGGACATGGAAACCATTCCAAAGAGTTGCTGCCCAAGCAGCACCTGTACAAGTGGGACCAGCAACTTCTGCCTTCACATCCCAAATGTCAGGAAAAGACAGATCCTTCTGTACCGCATGCGGTTCACACAGCCAGGTCCTGCCTATGCTGGCACAGGGGCACACTACTGCCTTACATGCGTCGAGTCATTTTGCTGCTTTCAGAAATCAGTTGTCTTATGAAACTGGCTTCACCAGTGTTTCACAGGGAAGCTCAGAAAAGGTAGACCAGATCTGTGTTATGGGGCTGTTACAGAAAAGTCTTAACATAAAACTTAATACTGCATTCCTCCCAACCCCTGCCATCTCAATTTCTGCTCTACTTCAACAATATAAAATTGGTTGCTTTGGTTTAGGTAACTCCAAAGAGTTACCGGTTACTTTGGTTTTACATTCATAAAATCAATGTTATCTAAGTGAGAGAAGTTCCCGGAAGAAACTAGGGAACCAGGAAAGTTCAGAGGTAGATCGGATACAAACCACTAAATAGAGTGCCAATGGTCATTTTTTCCCTTAAGAGGTTTAGCTTGAACCTGCTGCTGAGTTCTACACATTGAAAAGATCTTTCAAGCAGCAACTTAGAAAGCAAGCTTCTTAATTAAAGCAGATGTTTTCCTTGTTCTGCATGAAGGTCTTGCTTTTAGGAGACTGACATCAAATGTTCTAAATGGGACAAAATGTTGATAGATATTAAGGCTGTAATTTCTCCAAGAAACTAACTGTGTTTACAGAATCCTTCTATGACTACTGTTTACATCAGTAAGTCATTAGGTGAAATTTTTTCTTTATTTCTAGATTAAAATGCTTGCTTTCTTATATAGCTTCTCTAATATAGCCCTATAATTAAGTAAAATACACATTTCCTGAAAAATATAAACTTTCTTTCCAAGGGCTAGGCTTATGGGAAGAAATCACCATTATTTAAAATCCTCACTGGAGCCAAATTTAGTATCACTAAGTCAATAATGTTAAAATTAGCTTTGATTGCCATCTTTTGAATGGCCTTTCATTCACAGTTCATGTATGCAAATTCCCACAGAGGTCTTCATGTTTAAATGAATAGTATGTACTTGCACATGGCAATTATTTAAATCACAGTTCAGCTTACTCAACATATTCTGCATCATCTTTCTAAAAATGAATGAACTCAGGTTTAGCTATTCTATTTTAAAACTGCCAAACATTATTAGTGAAACAAAGAATTAGTTCAAAAAGTAATTAATTCCAGGGCTTAGCATAAACTGTTATTTTAATTAAAAGCGTACTAAATGCTAATATCATGCTTGTTTTTACTTAGAATATGAACAAAAGGTCTAAATAAGTTACATTTCAAATCTATTTTAAATATAAGTTGGAATATATTAAAACATACGCCCTGTTCCTTCTATTTATAAATTGACTCAAAAGAGATATTCAAAAGTTAGAAAAATTGTATACCATGTTTCTGGTTATACTCCACACTCCAGAATGTGCCATTTCTTGTATTAATTCCCTTCCCACTTACACTGTATAGAGAAATGAACTGGTGTGTAATAGATCCTCTTGACATATTCATTTTCCATATGACATCAGACCTCGGCTGTGTAGCAAGGACAATTACCTCTAATGGGTCCACACAAGATGCAAGGTCCACAACACTTTTCCTCTGAAGCTGTGAAGAAGTGCTTTCTATGCTTTGCAAATCTACATCTTCTTCAGGTTATGCAAAATTCAGGTTATACACAAGGAAGGCACTCTGAGCTTGAAGACACATGAGATTGAGGTAGGTTAGCTTCTACTACAGCTCTGCAGAGTCTCCAGTTAATTTGGTGATTCTGTCTCATGATGGAGAACACTGACAGTCCAAGCAGGTATGTTTGCAGTGTACCACAAAGCACAAGATGGAGATTCCCAAACCAACATTGATCCCACTTCCTGCAGGACAGGAATTTCCAACAGGATAATAACTATGGCCTGAGTGGGCCCGAGACACTCAGCACCATTACGGCAGTTTGGGAAACATGATTTATTGGCTACAACAGGGTGCTGCGCTGTGCCATCAGTGCTGCACTGTGCTATCTCAGGTATCAGATGGAGTCAGCTGCAGGATTAGAGATAAACTGAAACAGAATCTAAAGGATAAATATCCGTAGCATGAATATTATTGAATTTGGCCCCTGAATTTACATTATCAGCAAAGAGATCCAGAAAGGGATATTTAATCACTCCTTCTATACTCAGAGAATGAATTTAACCATTTGGTGATTTAACCATTCGGTGATCCTGGTTCAGTGAAGCTCGTGTGTGATGTGCTGTGCACTTGAATAACTATTTTTTGCCTACAGATAAAATTTTATGACTCTCATTTTTTTCTGGGATAAAAATTTATCAGAGTTATCATGGTGTCATACGAGACACAAACTTTTACATGCCACACTACCGTCATGTAGCATGTTAGCATTGACCTAGTGTTACTGGTAGGAGATATATCCTGGATGGAGTGTCAAGGCTGATTTAAAGTTCGTTAGCATTTTCAATTTTAAGGTCCATTCTTGGTTTCCTGCGTCTTTTCTAAGCTTCACCTTTTTGTGTAGACTTTTTCTGCCAAGAATGAGATTCTGTCTCCATACCTTGGAAAAATATCAAGAATGGTTCAAGCATTTAACAGTCTGATGTAAAGGAAAAAATGTTCTGCTCATTAATTATTACAATTATTTCACTGAAAAGTTTTAAAATAATTGTTTTAAATAGTGGGTATGATTTCAGTTAAATTTCTAGTCCCTTGTAAAGATCTACAAAACCTAAATTTTGATCTACTAAATTTAATGAAAATTCTCAAATTAAGAGTATGAGAGTCTTAGTTTCAGAGGCACATTAGGGCTGTCCTCCACCCAGTAGGAAGGACAGAGAAAAGATGGGTAGGAATAGACAAACCTCAATCGTAACACATAACTGAAAGTATTTTCCTTCTAGATGGTGCTATTGCTTAGTCCTTGTGGAAAAAAAATCTTTTTAGAAGAAAATAAATTAACTGTGATCATTTAATTAGGATCTATTTTATTCCTTACACAAAAAAAACGATTATGTTATAGTGCTAGAAAATCTCACCTATAGCATCACCTAACTCCTGAACGTATTTTCAGGTATTTTAAGGTCTTTTTCAATTTTATAAATACTGACATAACTACATTAAATTGCAGTAATTAACGCTATTGATTGGATTTGGTCTTTAAAATTAATTCTAAAATGGGTCTATTAACACAGAAAGACTTTCTTTTTTCCTCTACAAAATTAAAAGTCTTGAAAGCCACAGGAGACTGATACAGCCTTCTGAAATCTTCACATATGATGTATAAGCAATCAGATGACCTGCACAGACAGTAAAGTCGGCACAGGTCAAAGAGAAAATGGACCAAATCAGAGAAATGTCCTCTCCAGAGGAATTTATATTTATTAGTATTTATCTCATGCTAATCAATTTATAACCATCAGGATGTATTCCATTCTGTTCTGATGCCTATTTTATTTAAATGAATTTAAGAATAAATACTGCACTGTAACTAAATTGAGAGATTCGGTAGTATAAGTATTCATAAAGTAGTAGTTCAAATCCATTTACCTGGCAAAAGTCCCAGGAAGACAGCATCGGGGTCATCTGTTCAAAACATTATATGGCTCCATTGCTGCAGTCTGTGAGCATCTCAAAGTTTTTATTATATTTATTTTCACATCTTCATAGAATCATCAGAAAATAAAGCTGAGAGGGACTGTTAAGAGGTCATTTTGTTCTCTGGCACAAGGCAGGATCAGTTTTGTCATTCCTGATATGTGTTTGTCTAACCAGTTCTTAAAAATCTCTAGTGAAGGAGATAAAACAGTATCCCTGGGCAATTTCTTTCCACGCTTCAGCAACCCTCTTATTACAAACACTTATGCTAACACCTAAGCTGAATCTTTCTTGATGCAAGTCCACTGTGTACTGACAAAGCACGAGGGTCTCGCAGAGCGTGTTTAAATATCGCTGGAATACAAACCTACACTGATCTGGGTGCTGTGGTGGTGTTCAGCTGAAGCTTACTCCTCTGTCAGGTGAACTAGATTTTCCAGTTAAACATTACGAGTCTTTGGTGCAGGCAAGTTATAAAAATCACAGGGAAGGATATTGAAAATAGCTGTCACAAAGCATAAACTATGGACTTAATGCTCATAGTTCCTTCCTCCAAACTATCTGCAGCAAAGCTCTTTGCCAAACTTGTACTGCCCCTGCAGGTTTATATATAGGATACTTTAGGTGATTACTCAGTGGATGATGGAAAGCACTGAAGTTTTAGTTTGGTTACACTGTTTAAGCACGGTTTGTAGTCAGGAATAGAACATGACATCATAAGCCTGAAACATTTGAGGTGCTAAATAATTCCTTCCTCATTTCCCTCCCGGCTGCTGAGTGCAGCGCACATCACAGTGACCCTCACTTCTGCTCACCTTGCCCGTTTAGGTTGTTGCTTCTACTCAGGGTTTGCTTCTCAGAGTCCATTTTTACATAACGCTTTAATGAGCTAGGAAAGAGATAAATGAGGAAGTAAGCTCAAAGGTCTTTGTGCTTTATCCACAGCATATAATGTGAAGGCACAGTCTAGCACAAGGTCCCATGATCACAACATGCTTGCTAGAATCTGAAGTAATTCCCAGATAATCCATAAATTTTCTAATAAATCTCAGGAACAGATAGATGATTGTATTTGTGAAAATAAAAAAGCAATAATCCTCATAAATCATGCCAATCCACTTTCAAAATATTCAGGAACTCAGCTGCCAGAAAGTGAGAAATTACAGAAATTATGAGATCATTCAGAAGTTAATTCAAGCATACTCTGAGAGTTATAGTCTGCTTATCCTTTTGTATGATGACTGACTTAGAGTCCTACAAAAGCTATACCATCCATAATTTGTCTTTGAAAATTGCTTTAAATATTTTGCATACATTCATAACTAAGTTGTCTATGCCTTTACAAAATAAAAGGTTTCAATGGAAAAGTATCCCACTGATCAGGTTTAATGGGTGGACTTGAATAGTAGATCTGAATGAAATAAAAGTATCACTATTGCTTCATTCAGTGAAATGCTCTATTTGCTAAAAAAAAAAAAAAAGTCTACCACATGCCCCGTTCATATTCTGAGTTACAGAAACAAATTTTAATAGGATTAGCATTGGAATTCATGCTGGTTTTCAGACTCAGAAATACATGATATAGCAAAAAAGAGAATGGGTTCATTTGTTTTCCATCTCTTCAAAGACTCATGAAAACTTGACAGGTCACATATATAAAGCAAATATACATACAGAGAATGTATAAGGAAGCTAAAGTTTTATCAGAAAAAAACAAATGAATTCTGTGTGTTGGTTTACATGGCAGAGGAGTTGAGGATGTCCCTTTCTCGAACTATTCTTTATGGAGGAGTATAAAGTACTGCTTAAACTTAATTTTGGTGCTTGAAGAATGAAGGGTGGCAACAGCAATGCCAGCTCGTGAAAGAATAATCATTTGGATAACTATAGATCACCCTGAGTTTTTCAGTGAGTAAAACAGTAGAAACAACAGTAAAGGGTGACCTGAGAATGAATAGTATAAGTTTGGGTGAATCAATACGGCTTTTGTAGAAGGAAGTCGTGTGTGATATATGTATTAGAGTTCTCTGAGACAGTAATGCACATGTGAAAAAAATAAAAGACAATCTGATTAACAGATCATTCCTGGCTTTTCAGTATATCCTACACAAAAGTTCATAAACAAACTAAGATGTCAGAGATACCAGGTAGGGTTTTCCCATGGTAAGAAACAAAGCATCAGAGTAAATGGTCAGTTTTCACAATTGCAGGACTTCTCAGAGAGATCTTTTCAAGTCTCCATTGTTAAACACCTTCAAAAATAACTTTGAACATTTTCTGAGCAGTGATATGATGAAGCTTGCTGAGCATACAAAATCATGCAGAAGAGTTCAGGCTAAGTGTGAGGAGTTACAGAAGGACATCACAATATTTGGAAGATGCTTTAAGAAACTGGAAGGTAAAGTGACAGATTAAACTCAAAGGAGCTAATGCAAGGTAACTCAGGAGAAAAAAAATCACCCAGTGACATACTCACAATAATGGGCTATATTTTATTACGGTGGGTGAAAGAGCTCTTAAAGTTTTGTGGGTAACTTCAAAAGCATCAGATACAATTTTCAGGAGGCAAAAAGGCAAAATGAATGTTAGTAATGATTAGGAATGGAATAAAAGACAAAACAGACAACTTGGTTATGAGCTCACATTCTTACATGGTGTCTGCAGTTCTGTTCACCTCATGTCAAAAATCTTGTATCAAAATAAAAAAATAGGGCAAAAGATGGAAAGGGTAGAGATTCTTCAGGAGTAGATTCTACAGGATAAGACAATTTGCGGAGAGACTGTTGATAGCAGATATGGTAGGAACCTACAAAATTATGAAGAGGGTAAATTGGGAAAGGTGGAGGATAAATACTTACCTTATTTTTTTTTTCTTTAAGTATCTGCTACTGTTGACAGGACACTAACAACATCTTGCCATGCAGAATTGCAGAATTGCTGAAATATTCTTATTATTCTTATTAGTATGCCTTTTAGGATCTGTTTCCAAAATATGCATGTTGTCACCATTTGCATGCAGTCTGTACAAAAGGTTTGAAAAGCAGGAAATGTTTACCTGAACTTGGTGCAATCACATGAACTGATCCAGACTTCCATTGGATTACGCCGGTTCATTCAAAGCCAAATATTTCAGTCAGGCACCTAGCTAAGCAAACATCCAAAAAAAAGACCTGCAAGATGCTTACCTTTGTTTCTGGCTGTTCTCATGGCAAGTCATTAGGGCTGGAGGATATTCAGATTTTCTAGCTCTGAGGGAGACAAGCCAAGCAGTCGTCTTCTGTTTTGGTGACTCCTAACTTATTCCAGGCTCCCTGAGGTACCTGGAAGCCCCAAGGGCTTTTAGCCTTGCCAGGTTTCCCTAAATGAGATCAAAAGCCTGAAAACTCCCACTCCATGTGTAGGTAGGAAGGTTCTCTCTTGGCTGAGCCATAGCTCGAGGGGTTTCTGGAGTTCCTAATTTAACGCTGAGCTTCTGCAGAGTCTGGAGATCGTGGCTTCCTGTCTCTGCCTGGAAAGTCTTACAGATAATGGTTATTCTGCAATTTGGGCTAAAATCTGTGACCTGTTACAAGTTTTACAAGTCGCCTGCAAGTTTTAGTGCTTGAAATGTAAACTCGGTTATTTGGTCTGCTGCCTTTACATTCCCAGAGGCAAAATCTCAGCCTAAACTTAATCAACATCTAATTGTTATCTCTACAGCTCAGGCTGGCTACAGACTGCTATGAAGACTGAAGAAAAATCTTACCCAACGAAACCGCAAGAAATTAGCCCTCACTTTTGCAAAGGTTTATAGAAAAGTTAATAGTTCGATTATAATAAAAGCTGCATTTTGAGTCAAGTCGTCTTTTATCTGTTTCTCCGTCCTGAGCAAAATTAAGTTAGTTTTTGTCTCTTTTCATAATGCCACATAAAAAGGCCATTTTTTAAAAGAGCAAGAATGAAACTCGCTTTCATTTTATGACTCAATGTGCAAATGAAAAGAAATGAAATTCACTCAGAAGTTTTCCTGTTACTCAGTCTGCCATGTGCATTGCATTTATAGGTGTTTTCAATGCATTAAATGAATGACATCCCCAAAATACGGCAGTATCCACAATAAACAATGAGGTACATCTATCTAAATATTAGAAAAGAAGCCTTTTAAAGCCTTAGTTTCAAAGCCAGTCTCACATCCTTAATCTGAATTTTCTTTCTCTTCTTGATTTAACATGGACCCACAATTGAGGTTTATATTTTCCCCTGTGATTAATTACAAGCTTAATGGACAAGAAACTTCTAAACTAATTTAGGTTTGGTCACTGCAGTGTGGATAGCAGCAAATGTTCTGTTTGTGTGACTGACTAAAGGAAAGGAAAACAAAATTTAGAGGTAAAATGAGCCTACTTAAAACAGATTATGTGCCTCTTCCTTGCCACCGTGCATAATTAGTTATAGGAGTACAGAGAGCTGATTTTTTTTAATTATTAAACTGCAAAACTTTTACTCGAGCAATATTTGTAGCTATACAAATACTGAACGGTGAAAAATGTAGCTGTTATACGGAGCCTTAAAGAAAGTAATAATTGAGATGGGGAAAAATGATTCCATTGGGTGAAATTGTAAATGGCTATGAATGAAAAGTCATCACACAGTGCATATGTGGTACATAGAAATGAAGAACTTCTTTTCAGCGCTGATGTAGTATTATGTCATTTCAAAGATGTCATAAGAGGAAAACTCGAATGAGGTGGACAATCATTTTAGCATTATGTACATTAAAAACACAGGAGTACAAGATGATTTTAGTACTCAAAGTTGCAAAATCCTGACACACATCAAAAAAGATCCAAAACGTGTAATACTGCCTGTGAAGATTCACAGGCTTAGATGTCAGGCTCTCCACTTACTAAAATACAGCGTAAGATGACAGCATGATCAATGGACTCAGGAAAAATAAATTATTATCCAAAGATTTGATGACGATCAAAGCGCTTTGTAAAAATAGGACTTGAATACTGGAGCCTTTTCCTCATGGCTGCCAATACTGTGGGTATAGGAGCAAAAAAATCTGGAGAGGGACATTTTGACCATAGGGGAGCACAGAGGATCGCTTTATGCCAAAAAAAGCCTGTTCCTCTGACCTTGAGGCAATGAATGGTGACTAATTAGTCTTCTCTGCTTTGGCACCTACAGTTCACTATCCTTGGGGCAAGCCACGTGTGTCCATTTATCTTTGCATTCTTTACTAGCTTGAAAAATGAGATGATAAGACGTATCTAGGTTTATGACTAATGTTGATGTGGTTGCAGGAGTGTCTTACATTGTCAGATGTATTAGCATAATATTAGAATTTCAAAACCATCAGGGTATTCCATAACGTAAAAGCACTCTGCAGCAAATGCCTTGCTGTCTGCAGAACACCCTCAAGGGGTATATTTTACCAATCCTACAGGATAACCATTCAGAAAAGAGAATGTAGTTCTTCCAGGAGGCAATGAAAAGTCAGATAATATTTCATTTAGCAATTACACCGGCAGACGCTCATTTTGAAATCTTTTACATGGTGTCGAATGATGTAGGGGTCAAGAATAATAAGATGATTCCAAATATATTGAAAAAGGTCAAGCAGGACAACACACATTGCTAATGATATAGTCACGTATCGGGGGATATGAAGTTTGGATAATGATGTATTTTTGAGGGAGGCACAAGCTAGTCAACAACCATTTTGAGGGTAAATATCACTTAAGGTTGTAAAAGGCAGCCTCATGAGGGTAACTGGAATGATAAGGTGATATTAATGGTAGGTATTTGAGCCTTTCTTTTATTACAAGTCAAGCGTAAGGGAACACTTGAATTTCCAGTGTCTTATGAACTACCAAATGACGGCTGTAATCCTCTGTAAAGCTGATATAGATTACCTTAAGCTGTAGGATCTGTGAGTAGAATACAGCAGAAGACAATCATTGCATTCTTCTTATGATTTGTTTTCATTTTTTTTTAATTTAAAATAAAACAAAGTCCTTTGAGTGCTTTAAGGATGGTATGTGCCTTTTAAGTGTAAAGGAGGACAAGATTCAAAAAAGTTTTCAGTCTACACTGAAAAATCTCATTCAAAATCTCTGTTATCCTCAGGTCAGGACCTTAAACAATTGGTCTGAGATAGCTTTTTCACCAGCACAGAACACCAACGCAACAAGAAGTTTCCTGACATAAGGTGTGGTCACAGTTACTTCTTTCTGAGGACATTTTGGAGTCTGCGCTCTGATCTAATTCTATCAAGACCCTTTCTGAAGACTTCTAAAAGTTACAGATGGTACATGTTTCCGGGCAAGAACTTCTTTATTTCAAACGCAGCAAAGCAAGAGTTCCTTATTACATAGACTGGTAGTCCACAGAGAAACAAGTCCGATCATAGTTACTGTCAGTAGGGGCTTAAGCTTCCCTTCATTTCATCATTAGTTAATTAATCAGGATACTGAATTGTGAAATGCATAAATGTAATTTGTTAGGAGTTAAGAAACGTAATGTTTGTTCTATTTGTGTTCTCAGGTACTTTATGAAACATTTGTTATCATATACGCTCATGATTAGAAAAGTATCCTACATCTGCAAATGATGACATAGTAGATTTAATCTCAGCTTTCCTCAGGAGTTCAAGTAATGGAGCAATATCAACACACCCAGCTTCCATTGCTCCATGTACTGTGACTCGCATTTCATTCATATCTAAATTATTACCTGCAGATGAAGTTCTATCCTGAAGCACATTGAGCAAACCATAGGTGAAAATATTAAGTACTTTTTCCCCCTCGTCTTACAAAGCAGCTACACATTTCAGTCGTTAGACTCAGTTTGGATGAATCTCTGTATAAATTCAAGCTGAAATATAAGTAAGGAGACCATTCTGTGTTTGCCAGCTGGATAATTGCAGTCTTAAGGCAAAATCAGCGTTGAATCAACGCAGAGGAAGATGTAACATCATATTAAAGAAACACATCTGTGGAAATGGATTGAAAGTCTATGGCAGTTTTCACTAGTTTCAGATGGGGGACAGGGATTCAGTAGAAACTTGCATTACAGTACTAATACAAATTATTGAGCCATCTTTCTTTCTTTCTGCAACCAAACTCTGTTCAAGGACTGTCAAAGAGAATGAATAGGGATTATGGCCAAGACAGTGCCCAGTCATATTTCAGTGATAATTCAGACAAGTTTCAGAATTTACCAACATGACTTGCCAACACAAATAAAAACCTATGAATGAATGAAGTGCTTGCACTGAACAAAAAACACACAAAAAGGCACTAATTAAAAAGTCTTATCTTCGCCTCATTATCTGATCTTAAAACACAGCATCTATGTTTTAAGCATCTTAAGCTTTTCCTCAGAATATGTGGTCTTTCTGCCTCCCAGTTTGGGAGTACCAGCATAAGCTCCAGATGTTTATACAAACATAGATATAGTAGCCTCACCTTAATAAAACCCTGTAGATTGGCCATCTGAAGAACGAGTGACTAACCGGCTGGATAGTTTTATATATACAACGATCTCTGCAAACATTATGCAAAGCATAAGCCATAACTTAAGATTTTTCCGTGAGCACATTTAAATAGACACATCAGACAAGTCAATTCCGTGAAATGGAAGTAGGTAGGTAGAAACCTCTTGACTAAAAAGAACAAAAGAAAAAAATGTGTCTGTACACTCATATGAGACCAAAGTTTTAATATTGAGAGAAATCATCTACCATGCACATTCAATGTTCAATTACCCAAATATATATTTAATTGGTTACTTAGTTTTACTGCATTTTCAATGCATTTGTTTTCAGCAGATTTTCAGTCACTAAAAATTCAGTACCCTATTTCCAACTGAATTGCAGTAATCACAAAAAGCATGTCATTGTACTGTACAAGGTTAAGTGGACTATACCAGAACTCCTTTAACTTCTACTGTCCATGAACTACCATACTGTAATTTTGCTATCTAAATATCCTCCTCTTTCCATGACTAATGCAGTGGCTCAACTCATATTGACAGTGAGTGAGTGAGCTCAGTTTCAAAGGATCTACATCTAGTGGATTTTAGATTATTAGGCTTTCTTCAATGCAGAATTGCAGCCTTTTGCTGCAAAGACTTCACTGCTGTATCGAGTGTCTGCCATAATCTGTTTTCAGGAAAAGGATTTATCAAATCAGTCAAATACACATCTGAGAAATAGACATACTGGCATACAATGTCACTGTTGTTGTTGATCTTATTTCTCTTTAGGCCATTGGCAGCCAACATCAACTTACTGTGGCGTTGCTGTGCCTTGATATGAAAAGCAAATTGACTAAAATTTTAATATCTGTTTTTATATCCTTTTTATGTTTATTTTTTCCCCAATAATATTTTCTTAATTAAACTGTCAGATAGTTGTATATGCTGAAGTAATTTTTTTTTGTAATATAATCACATAATATATAATATAAATTTTCCACAATGCCAGGCAATAAAGTGCTCTTTTTTTCTGTATATATCTTCTCCTGTTTCATATTTTCTGCTCTGAGGTGAGCTACAATGGCATTTAGCTAGAGCTACAGCAGATATTTACATTACAGAAAATGAAAGTTGCCTTTTTCCAATCAGATGCAAAAGAAACCTGGAAATTTTAGAAAAAGGTGCATAAGTATAAAAAGGGGAGTGGAAAAGTGTACTTTAAAATATATTTCATTTATTTTTGAAGATTACTATGATATCAACAATGAATGTATTCTGTTTTGAATTATGCCATCAAGTTATGTATTACATATAATAGCACATCCCAGAAAACCTTATCTACTGTGAGGATTACAGTAGACAATTACTATGACAAGTGAAATAATGACACTGCATGGACTTCATTAAAATCTTGATTTTACGAATAGGAATAGGAATAGTAGGAAAAATATAATATCCCTGTTTATCTTTCATTCCAATTAAGTATTGTAAAACATATGTTGAAAGTGAGTTGTTCAGCATGTCATACAAATCATGCTCTTTTACAACTGATGATTAATTCATAATTACTCTTTCAATATAGGATTTATGTATAGTGTCCACTTATATATATTTATATTTGTATATATCGACATACAAATCTCTCTCCAAATACTTGTGTGTGTATTTATAAAGACACAAAGTTAATCCCTGTAATCAGAATTTCTGATTTCCTATCTCACAGGGAGGCTTACAGTGCAAATATTTTAGCCACAAGTAGGCAGAGGTCACTGTCAAGAAGAAAAATTACTTAACTGTAAGTGATTTTCTTTGACTAGTATTGCCTCTCCAAAGCCATATCCACGTCCTCTATGGCCAATGTCTTCAGTTCTTCTCAGCTGTTGGTAAACAACATTTACCTGCAGCTATATGATAGCAGGAAGAAAAGCACGTCAAGTAAGAAAAATAGATATTGAGTCAACACTGTTCTTGACAAGATTCTGAAAGCTGAAGAACTCTTGGTTTGGTGAGAGATGAAAAGAATATGACAAGACAAGTTTAAAGATACTCTTTGTTCCTATTAACTAGACATGTTTTAGATGAGATTGAAATTATAGAGTAGATGAAAAGAGATGTTAGTCAGTTAAACTTCAAAAGGCTTTCATGATGGCCAAATTGTCTGCCTGTTCGTGTCTCACGCAAGGATACACTATTGTGCATGCCATATTTAATATGCTTTTTGCTAAATGCATATAAAAGTTGTTCCTTGCTTTCTTCTCAGGGGTGCTCTGGTAGGATCTTGGGATTTAGCAATGAAAGGAAGGAAGGAGAAAGGGCCGTATATTTATTTGGCAAAATGCATAATAGTCGTGATGTTTATGCAATGTAAGAGCTATTATTCACACAGCAAATAACATAAATTCTAACGTAAACACCTTAGCATACTAGTCACAAAGATTATGTTATAATTCAGGAAGTATAAGTAACAAGATGGATGTCTGGAAGTCAAGTTTGATTGTTTCTACAGTTTATTCTTAGAGACAAATATTTCTTAACATGAATGTTTGTAGAGTAAAGGTGACACCCAATGCTTGGCTGGCTTACCAAAAGAAATATATTCTTTCTGTAAGAATTAACATCCTAAACACAACCTCTCATTACATGTATACTCAATTTCAACAAAGCTGTGAGCTTTTCACTTCTCTCTGTGATCACTGATTTGAACCTTCAAAGCCTTTAATGCAATATAACAGATGTACTTTCATAGTAGTCAAGCAGGAAAAGTGCAAGGCTGAAAAAGGACTTAGAGTTGTATCCTCTGCTAATGCTGCATAGAGAGATAATTCACTGTTTAAAGGAACTACGTCCTGCCTTAAATCAAACTCACCCCTGCAACACTCAGCAGCAATACATGTGGTTGTTGGTTTATCCTATGACAAGTTGATCTTATGGTAGTTGCATGTAAAGAAATTGTGGTACTGGAACAAATTGGCTTTCATTTCAAAACCAAAATATATCCCTTCTCTTTTTCTTTACAGTCACTGTGCAGTGGAAGTTCTGGACAGGAACCCAGTTCATGTTTTTAATTTATGCTGTGTAAAGGCACATGCAAATATTAAGGACTACAACATGAATACTTATGAAATGGTTGCACTAACAAAAATTCTGAGCAGTTCTTTAAAAGATAAGAGCTTCAAAAGGCTGTGATTGATCAGTTGCTTTCTCAAAGAAGCACAAAATGAAAAGTGTTTTAAGGAATTAAAGCTTAAAATTTCTATTGCTTATGTATCTCTTTCACAAAGAGGTATATCTATTTTGTGGCTGGTTTCTATTGGGAATGAGATGAGCATGTTGTGGTGTGCTCCACGGTAGCAATGGCTTGTTCCTCATGTCCTGCCCTGTTAGTCTCATGCAGTGGAACCAAGCCACAGTTTTATTGTGATCAGAGTCCTCTAATCCCATGGGTTACGGACTGTTCTTGTTCTGAACTGGGAAAAGTAAGCAGCAGCTACATTTAGACATTTCAGGGACCAGATAAGTCATAGGTCTTCAGATGAGTTAGTAGCTAGCAAGACCTGAGAATTTTACTGTGTTTCCTTAAGAGATCAAAAGCCAAAAGAAAAAAAAAAGAAAAAAAAATCCAACAAAGACAGGGAAAGTGAGTTGTGAGCGGCCGTTCTTAACAGGGCCAGGCTCTTGCTGTGCTCCAAAACGACAAAGTGCAACACATAAAGACTAGCATCATGAGAAAAACTATAGCTTTTTGATTTCAGTCAGTCATAAATGGCCAGCAATTGATTTTAATTCTTCACTGGAAGTCAGGCAATAAGAACTTGGAATAATAGAAGGGAATATAAGGGAAGAAAAGGGAAGGAGAGGGAAAGGGCAGGAAAGGAGAGGGAAAGGGAGGGAAAGGGAGAGATCAGAGTTGGGGACAAGAGGGTAGGGGACAAGAAGACAAAATAAGGCTTAGGTTTCTCATATTCTAATAAGGTGAGTTCTCCAGGTGGATTGCAGGATATAAGAAAAGTATGCATCCTCTTGAATTTTGGGTCTAGGCAGGATAGAGAGATGGTGAAGGAGAAAACACAAAAATGACGAACCTGTGATTGCCCCTGGATCTTCACTGTAAACTAAGCATCAAACAGTAGCCAAATTTAGTCAGGGCTGAATATACCCCATTTCAGAAGCATTGGTTTATAAGGGTCTTTTTTGGTAGAAACTTCAGCATTCAGGAAATTTTGGAACCTATGCAGCTGTGAAGAGATTTTAAGAGTCTAAACTTTGGATTTAGACACCTAAAATGGTGGTTATAAGTCAAAACTTTTGTCTCTGTAGTCTTATCTCTGTCTTGTTTAAAGATATCAAAAACAGTTCAAGATAAATAAATTCCAGTACTCTCCTTTAGGGTGCTGTGATCTTTGAAAATATGTTTACATATTCATTTGAATTGATTTCACCATCTGTTCAGATATGAGTGGCTGCTAAATGATGATCTGCATAATAACACTAAAGTTTCCTTCATATGTTAGCAGCTTTCCTGTAAAACTATCTTTGAGTGCTGCCAAAGAGTAGTAGAGTCACTCTTTGAGAAAGTCAGGAAAAACTTTTTAGAACTGCTTTTGTAAGGCAGTTTGTGGTCTTTAAAACCTGTGAAAAACCTGAATACATAGCACGGTTAATTTAGCTCTTTTTATACGGGATGTATTTGCACGCAAGGGAGTCAAAAGCATACTTAAATTGAGAAGACATCTTTTTGATAATTTCAAACAAAAGTTCATGATTACATAGTTAAGAAAGTGGAATATTATAGGAAACACCAAAGAGATATTTATATCTATATTATATACATATAGAAAGAATATTTGGAGATTCTGGAATTGTTTCAATTGAAAAATATATTAACTTAAGATATTCCCTGCCATTTTGATTAACCAAGAGACACAAGAGAGAAGATTATGCACTCTATTTTTCCGAGACGAGAAACTATTAAGATTTTTTTTTCCTTAACTGTGAACTTAGGTAATGTTCAGATTCACAGAGTGGTTGAGGTTGAAGGGACCTCTGGAGATCATCTAGTCCAACCCCCCTGCTCAAGCAGGGTCCTCTAGAGTATATTTCCCAGGATCACATCCAGGCAGGTTGTGAATATTTCCAGGGAAGGAAACTCCGCAGCCTCCCTGGGCAACTCGTTCCAGTGCTCAGTCGCCCTCACAGGAAAGAAGTTTTTCCTCAGTAAAGAAGTTTTCCTTACTTACCTGAGTAAGTATTTCTCTTTAACTATTTTAAGATCAAGCATCTAAGAGACGATGTAATAATTAATTTGTGAAATATGCTCACTAACTCTTTGATGTGATTTAGTCAAGAAATCAAACTGATAAAGTATTTTCAGAAAAATATAATTCTAGATTCTTTCTAGTTATTCTCAAATATTGGCCTCAAAAATGGTAAAAGGGGGAGAAAGGTGCTAAATTTCGTTGTGCCAGTATAAATGCTGAAATAGACTTAGGCCCTGTCTACATGGGCCTGATCAGAAAAGTTAATTAAGTTAATTAAAAGTGTGAACTTAAAGTAGATTAGTTAACCGCATCTACTGCTCATGTGAACGTGTTCATTCATAATTTAAATGGCATAACCTGATTTAGTGTAACTCGCTTCAAAATGCATTAAACTAAACTGAACTGAGGTCACTGTAATTCTGATTAAGCATCACCAGACAGAGGTTTAATGTGATTTAATTAATTCACTTGAAGACATTAATCCATTACAATTTTGGAATGTCTGTGGATGCCTTGTGTAAAGAGATTGGATGGCTCAGGAAATAACAACTACTTACTGTCATTTTTCAAGTACCTAATTCACAGTCTATCCAGACTGGTCATAACTAAAAGTTTTCTGGTGAAAAAGTTTTTCAGCTTCTCAGAAACAAATATTTCCCTCTTACCCATCCCTTGTATTGGTTTATCTGCTGTATCTAGTGAGATTCCTCTCTTCAGTGTATTTGGTCAGGTCCCTTGATAACCAGCGGCTTAACAACTGATTCAGCAAGAAGAAATGCCTTCTACTTTATGCGTACATGTGTGTGTGCTTTACCCTTCCAAACATCTCACTGAATCAGTGGAAATGAAGTAGTGATAGTGATTATTTGATCACTGTAACTCAACAGAGAGCTGTGATCAACATTGTTTTTTTTTTTTTAATTGCAGCTCAGTTTACTGAAAAGCACTTGAGTCAGAACTCTAGAAATCAAGATCATTTATCTCCAGTTGTGTCTGTAATACAGAACAGAACTAGCAGCACCAAGCTTCCTGTACAACAATTGGCTAATTTCTGGTTGTATTCAAAGCTCAGGTTAAATATTTAAAGTTCACTGATCTTAGCCCAGATATCTTCTCTTAATGATCAAATTCAATTCTTTATGAAGATTTCAGCTGTGATGCTACAGCAGGATACGTCAACTTTTCTCTTATTTCTTTAACAAAACACATTGACACTTGTTGCTTTATTATGACATTGTTCTGTTAATAACCTGTGAAACTTGGGAGGTAATAAAGTACTTTTACACCTATGGAATTCATTGGAGATTGATAATGAGTATCACATCACAGAGCAGACTACGAGCTCATAAAATTGTAAATAATTTTAGCTTTTTTTTATATTTATAACACAATATTTTTCTGCAGTTTCCATTTCACCTTCATCTCTGCTTTGCAACCTGACCGCTTCTTATCTAAAAGTCTAACCTGTGCAAAAAATCAGCCAAAACAGGTTCTCACAAGTTCATTATTTTGTTTTTCCACATTGTCTTCTTTCTATTTCCACAGAAACAGGTGGAGAGGAAAGGCAGGAAGTGGGAAGAAAATAGAAGAGAGAAACTAAACATAGTTCTACTAGTCAACAAATTCCAATGCACCAAAAATCAGCCAAGCAATTACACGCAGATCCAGAGCTGTAAGTAACCAAAAGTTTCAAATCCAGAAATGTCTGGATACACACTTTTAGCTCAGCGTAGAATAAATATAAAGCTGATTATATCTGAATTTAGTTAGATTTTAGGCCATGAGAAAAGTAACCACCCAGAATTATAAATGGAATGTTGTAGCAATGGTTTTACTCAGGATCATTTCTAAAATTTAATTCAAGTAGTAAGAGAGTACAGTAGTACAGGTTTACATACAGTATGGTAATTCAGTGCTGGTAGCACTGAATCTTTGCACTAACAGGAACATCAAGATTATGTTTAGGAATCTGAATCCTTTTTTAAATTTTCATTAACATAGGTTTTTGCTTTTAAATCTGTATAACTTCCTTAGTGATATATTCTACTAACTGAAGCCTGAAGGCAGGTGTATGATCTCAGAAGCTGCCAGTACACACCCTACGGATTTCTTATGCAAATATTTTACAGAAATCATTTACAGAAATCAATTGTCTGAATAAATAAGAGAAGATGTGAGGTACTACCAGATTTTGGCAAGGTAGTATTCAAAGACATCAGTGACAATGAAAAGAAAATTTTTTTTTTGTGGGAGAGGGGAGAGGGGGACTGGAAAAGAAAATAAATTTCTTGGTAACTAGGTTGATGAGACCGTGAATGCACGAGATTGAGAGCATAAGGATTTTAGGAATTCTTGAAAAGAAGAGATTTGTCCAGTTTTCCTTGTTCACGTTCAAATTCATGTTCACGTTCACTTCAAATTAAGATTTGCACTTCTATACCTAATGAGGTTCAACCTAGCTTCAAGAAAGCCCTCTAAATGTAGCCTGAAGCTATATGAAGAGCAACCTACTTCCTATTCATAACACTCCTCCATTTCTATCAGGAAAGGTTTCACATTAGATGACCTGTTTTTGCTCTCCTTCATCTCTCCAGTAGTCTTTTTGGCACTAGGAATTGTTTCATATTTGCAAAGAATACGGGATATTATTAGGATAATTTGGGATAGCATCCCTGTTTAGTACTCTAAATAGATGGGAAAAAATAAGGCCCGATAGCTGCTTCAGGTACTGAGATTGATCATCCAGTAGGGAAATTTATACAGTCCCACTAATGTAACAACCAGCGACTGGCTCTAGGAAAAAGAGCACTTCCTTTCAACATTTCCTTTAAAGGCTGCATAAAATTAAGAAAACATTGATTTACAGTTAAGGGCTCTCCTGAGACCATCTGAGAGAAAAAATCTCTTCAGTATCTGTGTATCCTCAAAATGATTCAGATTTTGGCATCAAACAAATCGCATGATGAACAACTGTATTTAAAAGGTTCAGGGAAAAACGGCTTTAAATATTTTTTTGACTTGTTTTGAACAAAGTTTTTAAAGAAAAACACATGGCTTGACACATTCTCACAGTAAGATGTCAAGACTCCTATTTTTGTGGTCAATTAGGATATACTCCTGCTTAAGTGATTCACTCTAAGTTACTACTTTCCTCTACTAGGGGATTATTATTTGGGGGAGGTTCCTGTTAATCCCACTTCTCAATTTTTTTGGTAACTGAAAAATGAAAAGAATTTTATTCAATGTTTGAGCAGACTGATTAGGAAAAAGATGAGAAAACTGGTGCCCAACATCCGACTTCTATTTGGTACTTTTTAAATTACAGGAGAAACAAAAGAAACAAGAAACTTTGATATGTTCAGTCCATTCTATATGCATAAAGGTTAAAATATAAAATATTACAGTGCTTTGAAGAAAACTGTGCACCATAAAAATTGAATACAAAGGCATGAACACCTTATTAATTCTTTTAGCTCTTGCTCTTAACTGAGCAAGTTGGTAAATAAGGGAATCAGGAAAATAATTAGCAGGAAGATGTGAATTATTCTGAAGTAAAAAAGCAGATCTGCTCTTACAAATTCACAAGGAACAAGATTCTTCTACCATCGCTTATCATAATTTGCACTTTGAAAGGGCTTAGGCACATGAATTTTAAGCGTAGGAATAACAAATACTGTACATAGCTGATCCCTGCTAGAATTAGCATCTCTCACCCCATCTTGGTCAGCAAAATCAGCAAAGCTGAACAAGATATATCTAAATGTCTCTATAGCCGACATGATTTGCTTGGAGTTATTATGTAGGAAATAAAGTGAATTATATACATACATCTCAGAAAATTCAGATTCAGAAATAAATAGCCTTGCTAACTGGCACAGGATTTTTTTCAGACTGCCACAAATGGGAGCTATTTCTATGCTGAATGCTATTGGCTAGTATCTTGCAAAAATCATAATTCTCCATCTAGATTGCAAACAAATACTGTCATAGTTAAAAGTAGGAACAGATATGAGAGGGTAAATATTAAAAAAAAAATGAAATTAGAGCCCAATAAATTAAAGTTCAAGAAATACATATGCTATCCATTGGAAATACTTAGTGATACACTCTCACATTTTGTGCTCATTGCTCTAACTCTAGCACCCACTAGTTACTCACTCCAGAGATGACAGGTGAGAAGGAAAACAAGCAATTATTTGTACATCTTGTATAAAGCATGCACTCTTACAAGCCCATGTCTTTGCTTCACAAGTTAAGTCGGCAGTTCAGTGCCAGCCTGTCAGCGAATACACTTCTAGCTGAGAGGTGCTTCTCCCCAAGGGGTAATATCCTTTATCTTCGCCTGCTTGCTGTGTTTCCCCTAACAAGGGCATATTCAAAGGCGTGCCAAATTACAGTCATGCAGCCCAGATGCCAGCTCACTACCTTTACGTCCAGTGAATTTTTAATGAGAAATAAGGTAAACGTAGTCTACACAGGAGCAACGGAAGCGTCTGAGTTTTGTTTCATTTCTGCTCCAAAACCTTCCAGAGATCAAGACACTGAGCTGTGTGTGAGGTGCACAAAACCTCTGAGGTGAGATGATAGATAACTTATAGACTCACAATCCCTAAAGGCTGATAAGGGCTGAAATATTGTCACTCTGGACTTACGCTTTCAAATCTTTTCCCAAGTGAACGGGCAAGCAGGGGCAGGCTGAAGGCTCCCTTAACTTGCCTGACAGCAGCGCTGTGTCCTGACTAGCTTTTAACACTTAGGAACCCAGTCTCGCTACTGAGATCTCAGAGCCTTAAGAGAGAGCTCCTCAGTTAATGGGAAAAGCAATCCTGTAGTGTAGTGAGGTTTTGTTAAGATAAGAGGAGGGTTACATTTCACCAGACAATTTATTCAAAATAGAGGAAGGCACTGGTTTGTAAGTAAGCACCCAGATGGGACAGGTATAAGCAAATCAGTATCCTACATCAGTGACACCTCTTCTCCCTACCAACCTCCTTTGAATAATGAATTTATGGGTGAGAAAGCATTATAAAAGAGATTGGTACTACCATTGTTATATGTTAAACCAAACAGAGTATTTAATCCGCTTTCTGCAAACATACACAAAATTGCAAGATCAGTATGCACCATATAGACAAGACCAAAAATACACAGATCTCTGCAATACCTGCTAGCACATTCTCCTTACTTCCTGCTGTGGTTCTTGTAGTGTATATTAGTGCCTATGTTTTTCATTCAGTCATGATAGTGATGACACACCAATTCGGTTTGCTAAAAAAACCTGTACAAGAAAAAAAGTCTAAGGCAAGCATGACAGAAGCTAAAACTCAGCAAAAGCTGGCACATTTGACAGGAAATTATACAGATCCAGTTGCACTCTGGAAATACTCATCAACAAAGCAGAGAATAAGATGGCTCAGGGAAGGTGCACAGGCCATTTCTCTGAGAACCATTTAATTGAGTATTTCTGCTGTGTTTCTCTAATCAAAACCAGCCTAACGGGCCAAGAAAAACAATTGCTTTTCCTATGCAGTATTAATACTCATTAGCATCTGCTGCATCCCAGATTGCATCATATCTGCCATTACTTGGAGGTTGTGGTTTAACACCAAAGCACCTGCAGCATACTAAATGCATCCCGAACAATAACTGCATTTTGTACAGTGCAGTTGGATACTGTATGAGTAAACTGTGTCAAACAGTTGGAATTATCTAGTCTTCTGTCTCTGTCTTGTCTTATATAACCTGCATTAGGCTTGTGAGTTTAGAAAGTCACATTGGTAGCTTGCTAAGCCTCAAGAATTCATTGGTATTTTAAAGCTTCTAATGATCTTAGCAGATATCACTGCCAAATATTTTTACAAGTGACTTTGGTTTGTTGCTCTTCAAATGAGAAGATAAGCAGAAGAGAGAGTGTCCTAAGCTTTTTTAAGTGCTATTTCCTAAAATGAACTGGCAAGTACAACTATTTTACTCTTTTAAACCATTGCTATTCAAGGAGAGCGTACTGAAATCATTCTGATCTAATGTCTGCAAATCTGTGGAAATAAGGGAAATTCTTATCCTTGTTTCAACCTTCATATCCTCAGCACTACGCGGGAGAATAATAGTTCTCCAGACATCTGTATATAGTGCTAGAGGCAGTAGCCCTAATCCACTGTTTCATATTAACATAAATGACATTTCTCACTCAGTAGTCTATTCTATGCCCAGCACAACAGCGGTGGTATATAATGACAACAATTCAAAGGGTAAATGAAAGATATTAGGTTGCCATTGTCTAATCTGAAGATTAGATTCCAAGAGATTTACACATTTTTTTAAAATAACAAAAGAGAAAGAAAACTTAATACTCTAATCAAATTACAGTTGAGGTTGCTAATACCTGCGTACTGTATAATATATGATGAGTCTGATATATATATAAAACAATACTGGAATAACATAGCTGCAATACTCTGGATATTTGTATATTTGAATTCATTGGTTTATTTCATTTCAAGGAGGTGGCTCATCCTTAAGGACATGAAGATTCTTGATAAGGCTCCAAAGATTTTCCCTAGGTTGACTTCTCTAGCTCTGTTAAGGTGTATTTTACAGATTTTTTTCATAGCCATAAATATTTGCATGTCCTTTTAGCTTAGTTAGAGCAATTGCTTCTCAATGAGATATTGAAACCTGTGTGCACCTGACTCACAGAAATAATTGTTCCTCCCCAGTGTGTGACATCCACTGCGAAGGATGGGGCTAGCCACAGCTATCAGGGCTATACGAGTGAGCTGGCATTGCAGCCATCAGGCCCTCAAAGAGGTGGAGGGAGTTGAGGTGCAAGGACAGTATGATCCTTATTTACCTTGTGATTGCGTATTGGGGACTTTGCACTCACAGTAAATAAAATACTGTGAAGCTTGGCAGCTCATCTCAGCTCTAAGGTACCATTACGATTGAGCACAGTTTTATAATAGCAACCTCACAGCTTCATATCTTAACATTCATTATAGTGCCTATCACTGCCTTTTCCTGCTCCCATTAACATCAGGCTATGATTCCTGTGAGTGAATTTTATCGAGTGTTCACGCCCTGGAATTTACACCACTTACTGCAGCCTTCTTTCCCATAAGCAACTGAAGGGAGCAGCTTGGTTCGTGAGCAGCTACTTTCACACCCGTGGCAATCAAATGTATTTTACGAATGGGTTAAATACTGAAGGGGCACCAACTCTGCGGAAAAATAAAGCAGACATTATGCTTTCAGCAATGGCTGGACAACATCCAAAGACATAGGCTTATTTTAGTGAAAGGGGATGTTGGCTAGAATCCTGCAGTTACTTGGTGGCCCGATAAAGAAAAAAGAACAAATCCAGAAATCACATCAGATTCTCTCAGGCAGACGGTGAAGAGTATTACTCATAGCACTTCACTGGCATTGACTTTCGATCATTTTTTAATTTATTTTATTTCTGCTCCTGAGTTCACTGGCAGTTTTTTTTTTCTTTTTTTGATCAGTCCTTCAGCACTTTCACTGACATGAGTGAGTGGTTTCTTATTTACCAATTCAATAAGGATCCCTACTCACCCTTCTGTTTCATATGGTTGTTCCCTCTATGCATAAAAACCTTTTCATCTTCCAGTTTTGTTGCCTGTCACTCTGAATAGGCAATCCTACATTTACGTACTCATATTTTCACATTTCATTAACTGTTTGTTATCCTACACTTTTTTCAAGGATTGAGTTAATTTGGAGCAAAGGGTAGGGTTATGACCCATGATGAGAATAAGTTAAATGTATTTAACTCTCCATATGCTTTTCTATTGATAAATAATTTTCCTTTTAGTTCAATACACTAGAAAGTTATAATGAAAGAGCATAAAGTGCCAGCACTCAAGAACAATGCTAGGACTACAAAATAAGATTTATTTTCAAATATTAATTAGTTTTGAATTTATAATTTTAGCTACAATAGACTTCATAATTCATTATAGTCACTCAAAAATAATAAAGCAATGTCGAGCAGTACAGAATAGTACAAAATGTTTCTGGCATGACCAAGACATACTGTGTGAGTGCTATTATTAATTTAATGAGCCTCAATAACTGCAGCTAATAGGTCATATTGTGCAAAGAAAAAAAGCATAATTAAACATTATTTCTGTACAATTATACCATCCATTGTTCATTACTAAAGTTAAGACAATGTGAAAGGCCTTCTATCACAGTAAATCATTAGAGAAAAAAAAAAAAAAGATCCTTTTAGATGGAGGCTTGTTCTTGTGTTTTGTTATACCACGTATCTAAGTGAGTCTCAGCTAGCTAACCTGGAAACTAAACTCACTAACTTCCTGAGGGAAGAGAGCCACAAGAGCATATCACCATCCAACACTGTCACTTACATGTGGAAGAGAATGCCAGAGACATAAAATACCTCCATATCAGGAAAAAACCCCACAAATGTTACACACACATTTTATAGTATATGACAGCCATACAGGAAAAGGGTTGTACAGGTAATAACAAAGGTGGTGTTAAAAGCTAGGTACGCACTTGATATGCTATGAGGTGAAACCAAACAGCTTAATTATTGCCAGTACTAAGGACCAAACTCAACCAACGGATGAATTCTCCACATGACCTCCAAAAAGACCTTGAAGTTAACCTTAAGTTTAAATAATTATCTCAGTGATTCTATTTCTTTCTTCCTTTCCCTTCCAGAGAAAGTTTGGGAGTCACACTTATGGAAATTGAGGTCAATCAAAATTGAGGCATCAGTTAAAATATAGACTTATTATAGGTAATCAAGTTGCCTGTAAAACTCAGTAGCATATGAGAGCAATCATCCAACTGCATTAAAAGCATTTTCAAACAACACCAACAAAAAAACAAATAAGCCTTTCATTTTTTCCCCGCACGCTCCCTTCTGAGAAAATAAAATAATATTTAAGTGCCACAGAAGTACTAGAGAAGTATTTTTAAACGTCAAGCTTAGGGACAAGCTACTTGCTTGTTAACAAATTATCTAAATCCTGTAGCTCAGAAAGGCAGTAGTGCTAGTATAACATAACTAAACTCTAAAGGTTAACATTACACAAGGTCAACAGCCTCTACAAGATACAAAAGGCTGAAAAGCACCTCCAAGAACATTTTAGACTATTTGTCAGCAACTCTTCCACTTTACTAGGAACAACATTTTTTGAACATTGAAATATAGTGAGAGAAACCTTAACATTCAGATAGAAAATGTTCAAATGTTCAAAGACATTTTGATTCCAGCTTGGCAATTAGGCATGTACCTTCCAGTAGAAATGAAGGTCAGAAAATGGGTGGTACTGAGATCTAAATTCTTTTAATTTTTTTATATTTCAACCATCTAATTACTCAGACAATGAAGGAAAAAGGAATAATGCCCTCTGTCATCTTAGATACCTACCAGCAGAGAAGGGATAAGTGAATCAAGCTGCTCAGGATATCCTTAGGAAAAAAAAAAAATCCTCCCATATTTGCTGATTTACTTTTGTAGTGCAACTCTATACAAAATCTCAGCATTTGAAAGACAGATTCCAGAAGAAGAACCAAGAGGAGATTTTCCAGACAGGACAGACGGTGTGTGGTCAGTGCAAAGATGGAGGCATATTTCTTTCTACAGTGTACATGCATGCAGCGTTACTGAGAAGAATTTTTTTTTTAATTGTTAGAATAACACAAATATAAATAATAAAGGAATTAGAATGTCAAAACATTTTTACTAAGTGTCAGTGAAGAGACAATTGGCTCAATTATGCACTGAAACCAGAAGAAGGAAAGGACATTTATAGCAATGAAGAATCTGGAATAGATAAAGTTAGAGAGCCATGTCAATCAGTTACATGTGGGAAAATGGATTACATCTAGGCAAAATAAAATGAGCTACACTCACAGAGCTGAAGACGATAAAATGGAATGCATCAATTCAAGGGCCCGTCTCGTTCTCAAAGTGAGTATTAAAATTACTAGTAAACAGGTAAACTTCTGCCGAAATGAACTGGACAAATACTCATTGAAAGTGATGTTTTCCAGGCTGATAAACGAAAATTTCTTCCAAATTGATTTCCCTAAAGGGAAAAATAGTCTTAAACTATGTAATATTTTAGAAGACATCATTAAAAATAGAAGACTTATTTGAAAAGAAAAAAGACGGGAGAGACAACAAAGAGAAATAAAGGTTATTCTTTACATCATAGAGTAAACGGACTGGGATCTCGGTCTTGATATCAGCCAGTGGCTAACGCGCAGGAAGCTTGAGTAACACAGAAAGTGTCCCAGCGTCACATTAGCTGGGATTTTGTGATGTGTTCAGTGTCACCGCTTCATATCAGTAGTTCAGATTTTAGATTTAGTATTTTGAACATTTCAGGTATATAATAATTATTTAAATTCATCACATTCTAGAATTAAATTTCCACCAAGATTAAATCACTTCCCCTTGGAAAACAGTGTTAGCAACTGAGAATTCAAATAAATTTAAGTTGAATAAAAGTGAAACCTGTGAAGGATATTTCAGTCTATTGTTGAAGTATTTTTTGCTGAGTTGATTTTTTTATTGATTACTTTTATTACATATAGGTTGCCAACTAATTCCAATATTTAAACTCAGAAAAAATCTCCACAGCCATCATTAGTATATCAAAAATAAACTGTTTTACTGGCCAACATAAAAAATTGCTGTCATAGGAAAAAGAGGTATCATAGGGAGTAACAAAGAGTAGCGCCTTTGGCGTATATTATCTAGATGAGTCTTGCATTAAAGGTCCAGAAAATTATGTAGAAAAAAAAAAAAGAAAAATAAAATGTAATCTTTTCTAAGTCTTCAACATAAAACACATAAATAAAGATAAAAAAAAAAAAAAAAGGAGTGCATTGCCAGCATGCTGGTCATGGTCAGGCATGCTCCATGTCTTTTAACTGGAATCCAAAACAATGCATGGGTTATTACAGTAAGCGGAAGATGTGTTGCCCTCTCATCTTATGTACTGTCACCTACCAAAACCTAGTAACATAAACACGCCACCATCTGGCCTAAAATCAGTCTTGTGCCACAAAAGCAGCTTAATTGCCAGTGGAAGTCAAGATATAACGTCAATCATTAAGTGTGGCAGATGCCCCATGGTACTGATCCAAATGACATCTTTCCCACTGAACACCAAGCAAGCTTTCTGAGTTCCTGCAACCAAAGCTTCTTGCTCTGATACTTCCTAAACACTTCCAAAATGTGACGCTCACAAGCGCTCTGAGCAAATTCTTGCAAAGCTGGAAAGCATTGCAAAGGTTGGCAAGGAGCGAAAAGCATCCCAAGAGTAACCACAGAGTTCTTAAAGCTCCAGTGATCCAGGAAAAAAGTTGCTGTTGCTATAGGACTGCAGACCTGAAGAGCTTGATAATCAAAACAATAAGTCATTCTCTGGGCAATCTCAATTAAGTGGCTTCTAGCGTTCAGCAATTTCTTCTTAAATGTATTTTCCTTTACAGACGTGGACAACCAGCAATGTAACATTGTTTTAACCTTGTAGGAAAATGTCAGGCTTCATTAGCACTTTTATGATGATTTACATCTTCAGTTAATGACACCATCTGCTTAAGTATATTTTTCTCGAATCATCATTAGAAAAGTTGTGGTCAAAGGCTTAGGTAGTTAAGAGTGGCTTAAATTGTTTTCATTTTAATCTACCCATTTCTGTCTTTTCTTACTTTTCTGGAACTTGCACCTTTTATATGATTGTTTTCTGTGTTTCGCCATTTGACTTAAATGTTCAGCTTGCAGAGGCGTATCAGAAAATATACGTCAGATGTATTTAGAGGAAAAAGAGAACAGAGCAAAAGGAAATTGCTTTCTCACTATTTCTTGCTGCAGTCAACTTCACTTTAAAGCATTATTTTCGATCCTTGATTTGGGCTTAGGAAATTAGTTAGACTGCACAAAATTCCACTTCTGATTAAACTGGAAACAAAGTATACAAAATTACAAACAAAATTATCCAAAGCTGATATAAGTTGCAAGCAATTTAAAGTATTACTGAAGTTTGAAAGATTGGTTTATAGCTTAATGTCTTGTTAACTTCATGCTCTGGCTGGCACGTTCTCAAACAATAAAATCATGACTGATATAGAGAATAAGAACAGAAAATATTTTTTGATACTTCTAGTACTCACTCTCTGGATCTTAAAGTAGTATCACAGAACCATTTTCTACACAACAGTATTTCCTCCCCATATTCTAAGCCTCCTGAGAAGGGGGGAGGGAGGGAGTAATCTCAGAGTGCATAAGCAATTGTAAACTGACAATTTCTGCTGCCAGCAGAAGAATTACAGGCAACACACAAAAGAGTGAAACGAAAGGTTTAGGTGCTGCCTAAAGGAATAGTTTGGAGCTTGTGGTTTAAAACATTTACTATGGCTAGATTGTTCAGGCTTAAACCAGGCAAAAGCTGGCTTACGCCACTCCATGCCAGGGAGAAACAGCCAGTTATGAGTGATGAAGTAGTGACTGTGATTTTCAGACAAAGCCAAAACAAAATTTTCTGCTACCTTTTTCAGAATTACCATACGCTCCACATACTAATAGGTGGTGGTAGGAGACGAGAGAGAGAGAATGTGATAGCCTCTTGCCTTTGTGCAAAACACTATCCACAGACCTGCCTCCTTTAGCAGTAATCTATTGCTTTCCTACTTCTGACAGCAATGTACTGAGTTTCTGGCCATCTTGGCTGCAGCACAGCTGTAACCCAGAGAAAAGAGCACAGTGCCTGCACAGAACATTGCTACACATGAAGAGTGGGTCTGATACAATCTAAGTGTACTGAATTCTTTGAGTTCAGTGATACAAAGTCAATGGGTAAATGTACAATAAATCTGCCATAACTGGAATTTGTTGTGCCGTCTGATATGAGGGATGCACTGGAGATGCTGACCACGCTGTATGTCAGCTGTTTCCTCTTACCTGAGAACTAAAATTCAGTTAATTTCCTACACCAGATGTCAATATAGAATAGATGGAGTGCCCTGGGATGGAAAGTACTTCTGTGTTTAGATTAAAATATGTCTACTGTATATGTTAATATCTGACCTGGTGGAAAGCAGCTCTGCAGAAAAGGACCTGGGAGGCCTAGTGGACATTAACCATGAGCCAGCAAAGTGCCCCTGGGTCCAAGAAGGCCAATGGGATCCTGGGTTTCATTAGGAGGAGTGTGGCCAGCAGGTGGAGGGAGGTGATCCTGCCCCTCTACTCAGCCCTGGGGGGGGCCTCACCTGGTGTACTGTGTCCAGTTCTGGGCTCCCCAGTACAAGAGAGACATGGCACTCCTGGAGAGAGTCCAGCGGAGGGCTACAAAGGTGATGAGGGGACTGGAGCATCTCTCCTGTGAAGAAAGGCTGCAAGAGCTGCGCCTGTTTAGCCTGGAGAAGAGAAGATTGAGAGGGGATCTCATCAATGTCTACAAGTATCTGAAGGGAAGGTGTCAAGAGGATGAGACCAGACTCTTCTCCGTGGTGCCTAGTGACAGGATGAGAGGCAACAGGCACAAACTGAACCACAGGCAGTTCCACGTGAACATGAGGAAAAACTTCTTGACTGTGAGGGTGACTGAGCACTGGGACAGGTTGCCCAGAGAGGTTTTGGACTCTCCTTCCCTTAGGTGACCCTTCTTGAGCCCTTGCTGGACTAGATGATCTCCAGAGGTCCCTTCCAACCTCAACCATTCTGTGTTTCTGTGATGTTAATAAACTTAAACTAGTAGGATATTTCCAAATAAACCATTGAATGTAATGATACTGAGCAGCAATGAATGCCTCAGATTCGGACATCATTAACAGAGATTCAAGTTGTGCAATAACTAAATACCAAGAAAGTTTGAAATATTTAGAGAGGTCTCATTTAAGACAATATACTTTAGAGAGTATGTAGTTCAGTATAGCTTCACACTACAAAAATTGCACAGGCTTTATTTCTATTTCTTATAAATAATAGAAGCATTGAAACATTTGCTTCTGTTGATACCTACCCTATTTCTTGTGTGAATTATGTAAAATTTAAAATATTTTATATGTGACAATGCAGTATTTGTCATTTCTTTTTAAGAAAAAAATGAAAAAGAAACTTCCTTACTTGATTTTTTATGGGAACTAGCTTTCCTTAAAAAGGAATGATTTCCACAAAGCAGTTGCAAGTACAGCATAAAATGGTAATTATTAATATGTTAATTGCAAACTTATTTATTTATTATTTAATATAGTAATTGTTCAGGGCTGAATAAGTCATTGGAATATGAAGATTCAATTTATGTGGTTGAATACACATTGGAAAACACCTAAGGCTCACTGCCGTATATTATTTTGTCTCCACTCTAGTCTAATCAGAATGTCACTATTATAGCATATGTGCAGAAACAGTTTATGAAAAACAGTCTTGTCAAAAATATACTGGAAATAGAAAATATACGATGAGAACACTGTCTTGTAAGACGTTTTCATTGTTCTCAATAGATAATCAGATATTCAGAATACGAGGAGCTTAGTAAGCGCTTAAGAAAATTAGTCAGACTTTGGTGCTGATTGTGCTGAACAGTATATTTATTCTTGAAGACTTACACATACATCATCAGGTCAGTGACCCACACATATTATCTATCCATCAGTGAGAGAGAAGTGATGAAGTGAGTCAGCTCTAAAAAAGACCAAAAGCACACAAATTTTTTTAAGGTGCACTTTAGGTATCTGTCACAGACTTTCTTAGAATGCAAAGGCAATGAATTTGAGCACTGTTGCAACAAGCAATAACCATTCCTTAAGAATAATGGTCATTTTTTCTGAAGTCAACAGCTACTATATTTTTTTTTAAATATGACCAATCTCTGCAGAACAACTACAAGAGAATGTAACATCCTATTCAGTGATCAGGCAAGTTTATCATCCAAGATTTTTCATGAACTGCAATAAATTCTGACTATCTACTGCCTGTTTCAGCTAGGCCTTTGGGCTGCAAATCCAAAAAAATTAATTCCACTATATAGTTATTGGTACTTGGCTCTCAGGTTCTGGATATAAAACTAAAAACAAGTGGAAAGCAAATACATAAACAAAAACTTTCAGAAATATAGCGGAGACCTACAACACAACAAAATCAAACCAAAAAGTGTTTGTTTTAGAAGAGAGAATTTTTTCTGGATTCTACAAGGTGCTATAAGAAATTAAGACCAAAAAGAACCAATAACTTCCACTGTTCAGGTCTTTGCAGGAGCTGGATATTATCGCTACTCATGAATCTTCCTTCCAATTACTGGATTCTTAAAAGAGTCAGCTGAGAAGTATTAAGTATATCACAGGTTTCAGTATCTGTGATATAGGAATAAAGAAATTGGACAAATTTCATACAGTTTGGATAATTTAGAGTAAGTAAATTTCTTGTCTAAGACTTTTAGTGTTAAGAAAATGGCTTCATTTTTTTAGTGAACCTAGTATCAGCTTCACTCTATGAACAATATCAACAGCAAGTAGCATTTGCTCATGCGATATACTCACCAATGACATGTATCTCACAATGACTGCTATTCCGCAGCCAAATGGAGCCAATAAAAATGGGCAGAAGGAACTGTTATTTGTACCAACAGTGACTGGTATAAACCTTGTGTTCTTAATAGTAGCATTAGCTCCTCTTCCTAAAGACCTGATGTGGAAGATGATGGCAAACACCCAAAAAAATGGGCACAAGATATCATTCATTTAAGGACTATAAATGACTGTGGGAGCCATTTCTTTATAGTGCCAATAACTCTCTGTAAGCAGAGTATACGACTCTCTATTTTCAATGAGGGGGAATATCAACTGTAAAATCAGAAAACAAACCATAAAAATGAAGAAATACTACCTTGAATGGCAAAAGGAAAGATAAAAAGTAATTTTCACAGAAAACATATTCAATTTCTTACTAACTTTACGAGAAATGCTGACATTGCGAAAGTAGGTGGACTTATTTAGTACAAAGTCCTGTAAACTATACATGGAAGAAAGCGTACTTAGGGTGTTCTTTTTTTTTTTTTTAAAAACCATGAACTCTTCGTCCCTTCTAAGCTATTCTGAGAATGCATGCTCATTTGTTTAGTAGAAGCAGAAGGAGCTGAGAGGCACGTCATTATTCTTAATTCATGACTTGTGATTCCTTTTTAAATTCCAGCTTGGATTTTATTAACAGAATCAGAAGCATTGAAGCCAAACTGAGTCATCAGCTTTATGGGAAACGTGTAAATGCTTGGGAGATAGCCAGAGGACAGCCAATGCAAAACTAGCATTTTCTTTTCATTTGTTGAATGAAGAATTTCCCTTCTCAAATTTTGTTGAAGAAATAATGGGCATATTTACTATTTATGCTGGTTGGAACAAAAGCTATACCACAACTGCAGTGCAGTGCTTCTACTTTCTTGCCAGATCATTTCTGAATATATTTCTTGATTTGGTTTCACTTGTATTTCATGCAGAAAGCACAGAATACTTTGATTTGGACTGGAGTAGTTCTCTTTACTAGTAGTATTACAGAAATATGAAAAATGCATCAAGACGAACATTGATCTTGCCTGTCAGTACACAGGCCAGACTGGTTGGTGTCATCTTATTTTTAGCAATATCTTTACAGATGCTATGTGGGTATTTCAGTACTGTGTAAAGCCGTACTGTACAGAGATAACCAGTCTTTTTGAAGAATTGGAAGTAGTATAGCCATTTAAATGTAAGCGAGCTCTTCACTTAGTAGCCTACAGATTACCAATAACTTGGCTCATTCTTCCCTTATCCTTAGTCTCCCCCTCCCCTTTCCCTTTTCAGTGCCATTTTCTTTTTTCCTTTCTTTTCTTCTTTCCTCATTTTCTGATTCCTTACTCTTCTTATTCCTTTCTTTAAAACATGTTTTGTGTCGCCTACTTTATCAATAACTCAGGACGCTGAAATCTGGCTAAGTTCCCTCCTATATCTCTAGAGAATGATTTAATCATCTGGCACTAGGGCATTACTGTTTATTTCTGTTGTTGAAAAGGTTGCACTTTGCAAAGCAGAACGACAGTTTCATTGGGCTGAAAAAAAGTGAGAAAAAGAGCATAAGAGAATGACCTCTTTCACTATACCTAAAATAGTTACCTGAGAGGAAGGAGACCCAGGTTCCAACCCCTACTCGAACTGCTTAGTTTTTTTATTTAACAGTTATTCATTAAATAATCTGCATGCTCATGAACTGTGATATCTTCCTTCTCTCTAAGAAATTTATTTGGAAAGGTAATACAGTTTTGAAGATCACCAGGTTTAGGCTGTAAATTAAGGAAGAGTTGAGGACCTGTATTTTGGATTTAGGCTCCTAAAATTCTATCCAACTTCCACACCAGGCATCAAAGTCCTTATACGGATCTGGGCTTTAGACTCTTAGATGTTATATCATAAAACAGGGATACACATTTTTCAATATCTCACAACCATGCTGAAAGGCTTAATTCACTTACTTTTAGAAACTGCTTGAATAGCCTTCAGTGAAAGATGTAGAAGTGCCAATGTAGTTACCTTGGCAGCAGAACTGTAAACAGGATTTCTCTCAAGCACACTTGCTAAGTGTGACTAAATAATCCTCACTGCTTGATGTCTACTTAATTGTTGACTGAGAAAAAACCTTACTTTTTTCCCCTTCTTTCTTATTAAACAACTTAAGTGAGCACCCTTTCATTTCGCAAAGATAACAGATTGTATCTATATTCTTTGACAAAGTAAATCTCCTTTAAATTGTTCCTTTTCTTTTTCCCTCCCCAAGGCAAGAATCTTTTTCTGAAGCAGTCCAGTTTAGCAATCCCTTTGCACCTGCATTTAGGAAAAAATACTCAAAATATAAGCTTATCTCTTTTTGAATATTAACAGCCAAGGGAAGAGGAAATGCTCCCCCTGTAAGTTATTTATCCCTGAAATTTGAGCTTATCCTCTATCCTTACCCACCGAACATAGGCATAGAATATCTAGGTTATCAGGAAAATTTGTTATGAAAAATCATCCAGAAAAGTGAAAGTTTTAAACTTATACAGAAAAATCTATTTAACAACAGCAATGTGCTGCAAAAAATGACACTATAGTATTTGTCTTGTTAAAACAGTTTCAGAAAATGTATTCTTCGTTGTCTAAGAAATCTTTAAAATAAAATGCTAATACAATCCCTGGAATTGCCCTCAGGACTAAGGACCAAATGAAACTTTAATTACATTTGAACAGGTGCGCATATACTCCTAGAGGGAAACAGCGTGTAATCAATTTTTACAATAAGAGTTTGATAGCACATCTAGTCTGTACATGGGATAAAATCTCAAACAATCCTTGCTGAAGAAACTTACATTTTACTAAGTAATGAAATTAGCAAAGACAACCGCAGAGCTTTACAATTAAGCCTTCTTAATCCATAAGACACACAATACACTTTTATCTTCCTTATCTTATGCCCCTTCCCATTCACCTTCCTTGGAGAATGACACTTTAAAATAGTTAAAAATACTTTAAAATGTAAAAGAGAAAGTAATGAAAATATACTGTGATTTGTTCTGTATGACTATACCTTTAGCTTCCTTAAGATACGTTTTCTAATATATCTTATTGCTTTTTAAAAAATCAACAGGAAAGAGGCTTCCAAGTTTAACTAACTACAAGCATGGTCATTTCACAAGAAGGGCATTTTCAATAAGTTATGTTTTTACACTGCTTAATATGCAATATTAAGAATGACCAGAAGTCTGGATAGATATTTTATGATAAAGAATGATAAGACTGCCTTTACATTAAAAAGCTTTAAAAACTTTGTAGTACAAATACAGTATCATGACAAAATGTTGGTTTTCAAATGATGATAATCATGTTGACTTTAAGTGATCATGAGTTCTAAGGTGGTGACCAGACTGATGGTGGAAACTAATCAGCAGAGACTGAAAACAAAAGCAAACAAACATTCCCTCCTACAAGAGCCTGGAAAAAGAAAAAGCAAACAAACATTCCCTCCTACAAGAGCCTGGAAAAAGAAAATCATTTTTCTGCAACCCACTCCACCCTCCATTTTCTAAGAGGTGCAGATTTTGTTTTGATGAATGCAGCAGGAATTATGTATTTTCAAAATTCAAAACACGCAACTCTTTTTCATACGACTGCCTTAAACATCAATATTCTATTTGTAAATTGAATTTATTGGAGGAATTACTCATACATCACAGCGAGTAATGAGAACAAATGAAAAATGACCCCTCTCAGTGTGGGGGAGAATGTTCTGCAACTGAAAATCAAAACTGAAGGATAAGCATGGGATGGGATATTTAAAATGCCAGATTACTGTTATTAAGTAGAGGAATTAGGATTTTAGTATTCCTTATAAAAATCAGTCATATAATTCCTTTCTGCAATAACTTTCTGTAGTATTGCACAACTGCTTCCTTTAATGTTGACTGAGTATATGTTTTAGAGTTTAACCGTGCAAAACTACAGCTCGAGCACATTTGCATTTTTTTTGTTTTCATTATTTGCTTTTGACTATTTCAACATTTTTGCATAAATTTGTTTCAAGTATGCTATGCATATCTGAGGAGAAATTTACACAACTATGTGTAATAAGGCAGCCTCTGACCAGACTGTTTTCATGAATGGACTTAGCTTTGAACTGTGGGAAGAAATATGGTTTAGAAAGGATGTAGATAAAAAAAGCCTGCTAAAAGTATCTCTGGGTTGTATAGCCCCCTAATATTATGCATCTAAGCTTGACTAAGCCCTCCTGAAAAATCACTAGTAAAAGATAAGCACCTTCAAAAGATGCTTATTTTAATATTTGCAACAGAAACAGGGGCCTGGATGTCTATTTTTAGATGATTCTCAACCTTTATATGCATACGTTAAGCAAGAAAACTACTTGATCATGAATTACATTTGAGATAAATTTGCAATGGGATAATTAATTCTCCCAGAATATTCAAGATTCTTGCGGCTTGAACTTCTAGTTTGAAATATAACTATACAGGTAGGAAAAAATAAGCTGTAGTTGATTATCTGAACCAAAAGGGCAGGAAAATGCCAGTATATAAAACGGGATCAAAAATCTGAGTGTGCTATCCTTCATTTACCAAGTAAATGAGATAGATTTACAATCAGAAAATGAGTTTATGTATAACATAAATAGGCAATTTGGCACATATTCTTTGAAAATGAAACGTATGTAATAAACTACCAGAACGTATAAATTTATGGACTTTTAGGGAACAGTTAAAAGAGTCTGCTGAGCTATAGAAGTTTTTAGATGGTAAATCTGAAATTTGAAAAGACATTGCAGAACTTGAAAAGACTAACTTTGAGAAAATGTTATTCAACATAGATATATCTGACCTATTTATTTGCCTTAAGCTTTGGTTATTTCATGAGCATTTAGTGGTTTTAAATATTATCTCTCATTTATAGCATGTTTTAAAGAAAACTAATCCGCTCATGATTTTCTAAGTTTAATCAAAATAGAAAGATTATGGAGATCAATACACGTCACAAGAGAAATATTGGAGAAGTTCTAAAGATAAACTAATTCTTTAAAATGGTTGTATCTCATAAATATAGAAGATGAAAGATGAATGATTCTAGCCTTAACAAGTAGAAGACAATAAAGCGCTCTGGATGTTTTCAGAGTTTTGTAAATGAGTGGGCTGAGAACGAATAGGTTAATAGCTAAAGGAAATATTTACTCAGCGGAATAAAGACAACTTTCCCTGCCCTGCCCTTGAACAGAAAAGCATAAGAATAAAAGTTACTGTTAAAATTAACCTTGACAGTGGGCCAAATTTGGCCTGCTGATACATGCATTAAAATCAACAAGAGTTGTCCAAATGCATCTAAGAGAAGAACTTGTTACTGAATGGATCCAAGGCTGAAATCCTTCCTTACGTAAGTTTAGTAGGCTACTTACGTGGACTCAGAATTGTATGCTGTAAGCCAAGAAAATTTAAGTTTCTTGAGTATTTAAAAGCAAGATAAGTTGAAAATATACAGTTGATCTGTGATCCTTGTCTGCCTCTCATCTTCTACCTGTAATGCTGCATTTTTTTTCTTTAGCAAAGCATAGTCTCATTGTTGCTGTTTATTTGGAATTCTTTTTTTGCGCATCGGAGATAGGAATGCCCCTTCACCTATGCCGCCAATTATAGGTGAGAATGAGCAATTACTTTTTAACAGCAACACTGAACAAAGGGCAGTCACTCAAAAATCTGTACATGGCATATTAATAATATGTCTGAGCAGGAGCAGTCATAAGATACTGTAAACTCAGCTTTTCAAAGCCATAACTCATATAACTCACAAGCATTTTTTGTAGGGAACAAATTCTGTATTTGCACTCGTTCCAGAACTTTACTGAAGCTAGGAGTTCGGGAAGGAAAAGGTCTGTGAGTGGGGAGTTTACTGAAGGATTTAATAATGACCTTGAAAATTGGTCCCCTTTGTGTGTTTGGAAACTATGAATATAAATTAGCAGTACTCAGAACTGCCCGCCAAGGACCTGTCTGAACTGGAAATATGTAACTTATTAAATGTTAGGTTCCAGCAAAGTTTGGCCACTAACTGCTGATGCTGAACATGATTTCTAGTGAGCTGTGTTGTCCACCAGCTGCCAATCAACATCATGTCTTCTAACTTGTAATCTCAGCACAAGAAATGAACTGAATACAGATTGGTTTGTGAGACAAACTTCATCACAAGATGTGCAGAGCCACAGCAACCCACTCTTTCTAATCTAATCACTGATCTGACAAACATAGAACGAACGGAAAAACACATTAGCCCCTGATTCGGTGATAAAATGGTGTCAACATAATGAATTTTGTAATGAAGAACAGCAAACTGGTCTGGCTACTGCTCTGCTTATAAAGCAGCTTCTTATGCTAACGATGGTCATTGGATGGGTTAGGATTGCATCCTTTCCACATAGCAGTTTAAAGCATAGGTGCTTTGGAAAATGTCAGAGCTAAAGACCACATACCTAGCAGCTTATTTCGAGTTATGTCAGCATACAGGGCTCTGACTTAGGGCTATATATAGTATGGGCCCATACAGAGCACATACTTCAGTACTGCATACGTTTAATGTGCCTTAAATTCAGGTGTATGTTAGAAAATATGAGTTTTGCCATTACAAGAAAAAGGCGTTAGACTTTGTATCAACCTGACAGTATAGGTTCTCAGGACGTGCTCAGCCTTAGTTGGTTTTACTTGGTTTTACTTGGTTTTTGCTGTGGTAACAGTTGTCTAGTGCTCAAGTGACTTGTTCAATTTCTAGGAGTAAGATTTATGGTAATAGTCTCAGAAACCAGGGTGGTCATTGTCTAACACATCATAGCCCTTTAAGATGATTGGAACTGGAAGAGGCTGCAATGCAGCTTTCAAACATCAGGTGGGAACCAGTGAAGAGATAGAAGACTCTCATAAAAGCTGTAGAGCAATAACCCCAAGCAAAGCCCAAGACTGAGGAGGAAGGGAATGCCACTGCAAGCAGCAAATTCCCCCAGCAAAGAATAGGGCGTACTGACAACTTACACTGACACCTCGCTTTCTGCTTGAAGACGACCAGTGCCATTGATCATTGGACCCAGAGAGACGTGAGAACGAGCATAATGCAAGAGAAAAGGGTTGGATACTAGGAAGTTTTGTATAACACTTTTAACTATTATTAATGAGGTTTTCCTGTATTAATTAGATAATCTGGACTACAGCTATAGCAATTCTTTGATGTATTTAAATCGTTAACTAGGCTAACAATAAATTATTTGTTCCATGTATCAGGTGTGTGTTCCTTTTTGCCCATGAAAAAAAGGTTGAGTGTTACCCAAGTAAGGGGGATAAAAAGGGAAACGTTTTCACTTTACACTACTTTAAGAAAGATACAATTATACGAATCCTAAAAGTTAATCAATATTAAATGGAACCTGCAAGTTAACTTAAGTAATGCATTAATTAATTGGTTATACTGATAATATATTGAAAATTAGGATGATATTGCAGTATTGAGTATCAATGTTCTACTGAGGATAGGATGCCTCAACATGAAATCTTATTTTCAGAGGCAAATAGTCCAGGTTTGATCCACAAGCACTTTGTGAGCTGGTCATCTGATTTATGGACGTGCCTCATGTTTGATTAAATACACCTGTGTCAATGAGGCTATGATCCCAGGTAAGGCTGCTGACACCTATAAAATCATATGATATTCTTTATCAAGGATTCTTGCTATTACTCTTGAACTGCTTAATTTAAAATGTCAGCTGTAAGCCTGAAAAAGAATTTCTGTGCTCCCAAATTCCCATTCTGACCTTTTTCCCATGGATTTCAGTAGTGTATTTTTATGTCTAAAGCCTGTGCTTTATCTACCAGAAATGCTTAATTCAGCAGTTACATACGTTACACGTGGGTGACACAAGAGGAAGTTTATCAAAAAGAGCTCTTGCACAATATTTCAAAGGAATATAGCTTATATTAGAAGTAGACTATGCACTTGAAAATAACTCTGTTGGTTTTAACCATACTTCAACTTTTGCACTGTTTCAAGAGACAGTTGTATTTACGAACTTCTGATAATACATAGCACTTTCTATTTGAAAGAGATTTCCTGTTCTAACAAGAATGACCCTCACAACTGGCTTCATTCTTCATCAGAGAGCACTGTGGGGAAGGGAGAACCAAAAAATTTTGCTATTAGCATCTTTTTTCAGGACTAGTGATCCTTTTTCCAGGGAAGATGTTGTAATAGTAATAATGATATTTGTCATTATTAAAACCTAGAGTCTAACTGTTAGGAACTGACATTTAACGTGCTTAGTCACCTATAATGCGATTTAGATGTTGTTGTTGTTGCAGTGGCACACAGTAATGTCCAGTAGTCTACTAAAAGGTGCATCTTAAGGACTGTTCAGCACTTCTGCCGTGATACAGGGCTGATCTTTCTCATCAGATCAGTTCCATCCTACTAAGGATACAAAAAGTGTGTTTTCTTTTCAGGAGAACATCGGTATCAAAAGCAAGCTGTTGATTCTTTGTTAGAACTGAAGCAATTAACTAAAGTCAAGGAGTTTAATCTACCTTTAAAATTACAGAACCAATATACCATAAACTGACTGTCAATTAACACATAAGTCTTACCAATAATATGTGAAGTTAATGGATTGGCTCTAAAAGATTCCAGCAGAGTGGAGAAAATATGCAATAAAGGACATAGGTGCATAGAAGGTAGTGCTGTTATGCCAGCTCTTTGTTTGCCAGTACTTCCTTGAACCGGAATGCAAAATTTCAAATGAGTGCTTCATGCTCTCTGTACAATAGTGTATATAGGGGGAGACTTAGAGGCTTCAGAAGAATAAGCTGAAAAACCCATTACTGAGCACTGACCTCAACGTTAGAGGTAAGTCCTTACTCCCAACCCTCCCTACAGCTTAGGCACCTAAGTCAGAGATCCAGAAGGACCTCTAAGCTATTTAATATAGCTTATTCTGGGCTCCCCAGTACAAGAGAGACATGGCACTACTGGAGAGAGTCCACAGCGGAGGGCTGCAAAGATGGTGAAGGGACTGGAGCATCTCTCCTATGAAGAAAGGCTGCAAGAGCTGCGCCTGTTTAGCCTAGAGAAGAGAAGACTGAGAGGCGATCTCATCAATGTGTACAAGTATCTGAAGGGGGGCTTCCAGAGGATGAGGCCAGTCTCTTCTCCGTGGTGCCCAGCAACAGGACAAGAGGCAACGGGCAGAAACTGAAACACAGGCAGTTCCGTCTGAACATGAGGAAAAACTTCTTGACTGTGAGGGTGACTGAGCATTGGACCAGGTTGCCCAGAGAGGTAGTGGAGTCTCCTTCGCTGGAGATATTCCAAACCCGTCTGGATGTGATCCTGTGCAATGTGCTCTAGATGACCCTGCTTGAGCAGGGGGGTTGGACTAGATGACCTCCAGAGCTCCCTTCCAACCTCAACCATTCTGTGATTCTGTAATATCAGAAGCCTGCCATCTTTTCGTCAGAGCAGAGCTAAAACGCTCCTTTCAGAGAACTAACCTGAGCTTATTGCTTCTCTCAAAACAAGTTTACAGAAGGGGCTAATAACTGTGGTACAACCATCTGACCTGCGCAGAGAAACCTCGGGCCATAGCCCTTGTGCAGGAAAAGAAGCCAGAGTCATCTCCTGATTTACCTGAACCAGTTCAAATCCCTGCTCGCACCTCAGAGGCTAGATGACTGACTACATGTGTAGCTATGCTTTAGTCTGAGGCCGTGAAACTGTACCTCGGAGTGCTCAGTCTCTGTTTCTAGAACTACTTATGTATTTTATTTTACATAGGATTATTTCTTGGTTCAAGGCAGGGGGCAGATGCACAGCTTCACCAGGAGATGGCTTCTCTGCCCTCCTGCACCTGAGGCTGGCTGCTACCTTCATTCACAATTTGGATATTCCCACAGAAGGTGCATGTGAGACCCCCTCAGATTGCAGAGGAAACTTGTGCCTCACTTCCCTGTCAAATCTTCCATCACTATTTAATTAAAAAAATGTTTACAGCATCTCATCTCTTGGCCTCATTTATTAAAAGGAAGCAACTGCAAATGCATTTGTGAGGAAACAGTCCTCATCATATCGAAAGGGGAGCTACAAATCACTCTACAGCGCTGCTGATGCAGATCAACGGTGTACCAGACACGGGCAGAGATTCAGGACTCCTTAAGGGACTGAGAAACTGCTTCCAGGGATCGGGCAACACAGGCACGGATTTTTTTAATCACAGTTTCAGAGTCAGGTGCTCCTTCCTCTCCATGGGCCTTCTGTATTTCATTCTTTGGAACTGGCCCTGCAATTTGAGGAGCAGAACTTCGTAATATGCTTTCCCTTATTTCCTCAGCTCTCCCCCTGGACCTGGAGGAAGCCTGGGAGACAGTCCTAGGGACTCCTGTGCCAGGCAGCCTTCTGCGAGGTGCTTTTCACTAAACCCAGGGGAGAGTAGAACAGATACTGATCGATGCTGCTGCAAGCACTGTCCAGCTACTTAAAGTTCTCCATAAACCTGCAAGGAGATCAATCAATACAGAAGATATGCTACAGATCAGTCGAAGAGGATATGCTTTAATGGATAAAATTTTGGAGCAACTTTAAGCTGCCAAACAGCCTATAGCAAAGACGACAGTGTTCTAATTCATCCAGAGACAAAGGATATAGCCAGCTCTCAAAATACCGATAGCAATACTTTGTGATAGTAATCTTTTCATGCTTAGCCAGTAAAGAATGTATCTTAACGTAGTCTGAAGTCAATTACCACTGAACACTACTACAGTACTTCTGAAAACTATGTTGGCTGCTGTTCTGGGCCTCTTACGTCCAGAGGTTTAAATTGGCTGCCCATGCTAAATACAATGAACACATAGAGGAAAGGGATTACTGGATGTATCTCTTCATGTATATTCCAGAATCTTCCAGAAAATTTAAGTATTTGATCAATTTCTGCTATTTAAACGATAGTATTAAACATTTAATTAGGATTATGCAGTAGTTGTAAGCAGTAACACTGAAAAAGAGCAAGCATGATTATCTTCATCATCTGAGGAGAGACAGAGATTTACTCAGTTCTGCTTGTTCAACATCATGTTTGAAATTGCATAGACTTTTGTTGTTAGTTTGAATGATGAGATGTTACAAGACACACGAGTCAAGATTAAGTGTTCCAGTTTTCCAATAGTTCACGTTTGTCATTACAGTTTACAGTTTGTTAATTTGCTTTCTTGTAGACATGAATATGCAGAATAATTTGCTGATGTATGTATCACAATATTATAGCTTTTAAATTAAGGAATATTATGCATTTTTTATTAATTATTATCTTGAATAACCTAGTGTTCAGAAGTAGTTTTTCACTGTAATTCATGAAAAATGTCTCTCTGAGTGCTATTAGACTACTTCTGGTGTTAGGTAGTAGAAAAATTTAGCTACTAAACTGACATGCTGAGAATTCATAAGTCAGATTTACACATCCAGAACTGGCTGCAAAGATGCTCACATGCAACGATACCTAGTATTTTATGCATCTTTAATCGAAAGAACATTCATGCATCACAATTATTTTCAGCTGAATGATTCCCAGAATACAGTATTACTGATGTAAAATAAGTTATTTCTAGAATGTATGCAATGATCCTTTGACAGTCTTCCACTTGTGTTTTTAAAGGCTGTAGATATAAACACAACACTTGACTACAACATCATGACAAATAAGTGATAACATCAAACAGGTATAATAGTAATAAAATATTCTAATAGCTGCAGCAAAGCAAAGAAGCATATCCTGCAGGATTTTCCAGCTCCGTTTGTCATTCATTTCTTGGCATCCCTCTGTAAATATTCCATTATGGAAACAACTTAACCAACCTGCTGTGAAAACCTATATATCTGCCAATTGGTGATTTTCTTTTAGAACTGTCAGCACTATTCACTGTACATAAGGCAACTTACTGGTAGGGACGAAAGAATAAACAAAATCAATAGTCCAACTTTTTTTAATATTGAAGTACAGGTGGAACAAAATAATCTACTGAAGCCAAGAGCACAAGTTAATTTAATCACACAAAGACCCTGTCATATGCTATTCTGGGAACTTAGTATAGTACAATACTGCTCTATTTATCTTTTTTAAAACAACAGATATATTGCTATTGCAATGCATTTCCCTTTGCTGTATATGGAAAAAGTCAAATTAATGATATATTAAGAAGTACAGGTCAATAAAACCCAATTTAACATTTTTGCTCACTATCAAGTAATAAAGCACCGCTTTTCTTAGACAATTGAATACTCTCTTTTCCTAATACAGATTGCTCTGGAGCTCAACCACAAGTGGAACAGTTTGGCTATTTGTGATAATATCAAGTCCCTCTGCAGCCCTCTTCTACTGAAATGAATTGGAAGTCTGTATTGCTTTCTACAGACCTAGACTTTACCTCCACAGCTTATGAGTTGTCTCCATAGAGATTCCTAACCTTAGCAATGAATAGTTTAAAAAATCATCTTGCTAATAACATTGAGCTCCTTTATTTAAAATAAATGACTCAAGAGCCCAAGTCTTGAAATACACAATTCTCCTGAACTCGTTCTTTTCAGAACTCAGTTCTTCAGTTAGCTTTCCCAAAGCCTAGTCTTCTACATAGAAATATTAGCTAGAAGTCTAGCCACTTGGGACTTTCCTTCCCAGCCCACTTGTACTTGCCTTCCTTGGCATATAAACTGACAACAGGCTTTTAGAAGTTGCCTGTTATGTTAGGTAAAAAAGGCCAAAGCAAATGAGTTATGATCTCAGAACTAGTCCAGTATCTTGATTCGTTTCAAAATACAAAAGGAGAGGGAAACTTGAAATCTTAGCTAAAAAGATAGCTGGCATGTAAAGACTCTTACCCACTGTGAAGTGAGCAGAGCTGGCTGCTCAGTCCTGTTCTGGCTCTGGCAAAGGGTAACAGGACAGACATGGCCAGAGTACAGTCATAGTCACTTGGCACGTGGCCCTGTATAGTTAGCTGACATGATTTCAAGCAGCTATCTATGCTTGGGTAATGTTTTTAGTCAAGTCAATTCATGTAATTTATCTAAATTTGTAATTTAAAAGATCAACTTTCAAGTTCACAGCAAAGTGAACATTTATTAAAATACTCAATGTTCTGTGAACGTTATTAGCTTTTGTTCTTCTTTTTATCATCTACAGTTTTTAATATAACATAATACTTGTATCTACAAATTCCTTCTCAAAAACAAACAAACAAACAAACAATGACTTTGGCTTTTCTCAGCCTGCTAGTCCATCACAGACACTTTTAAAAAAACATATGCAGAGTAGCCACAGTTGTGTGGATTTCCTGAGTTGTCGGCTTTATTCATCAGAAACATTCTCCATAAGCCTTGCGTTAATTGGATCAGATTTAATATATATAATCACACAGAGACATATATGTGTCTATGTTTATATATGCAGAGTAGATAAAAGTTTGTGAAATATTTATTTCACACACACAGTTCTGAACGTTAAAAAAAGATCTTTCATTTGTATGTGAAAAAAGTATTATCTGAGCTGCATAATTTCAGTTTTGAGTTTTCAGCAACACAATGGGTAGCTGAACACTCTAGTCTCGAGTTTCAAACTGAACAGGCTCTTCCTGCCTATGTCTATATATCTTCTTCCCACAAAATTTTTCCCTGCACACATCTCTTACTCATCCTGCCTGTATCGGGCTCCAAATTTCCCTTTGTTTCTTTTTTTGTATATTTTGCATTCTATAATGTTCTTTCTTGCAATCCAAAATCCCCCAGTAGAGCATACTGAAAACTTCTGAACAGAGCAGGTGTCAGTTATAAATGCAGCTTTGTCAACGAAGTAAATGAAATTACTTTTTTTCTTTTTTTTTAATAGAAATAGCAACAAATGATCAACAGGGAAAATCAAAATGCACTATTTCTACTTCACCAAGCATTTCTGTTCAAATCATTAAAAATGTTATCAAGATTGTCAGGCTTCTGCCAAATGTTTTGATTTTAACCCACTGCATATTTAAAATAGAGAAAAAGTTCCACTAAACATCTGTAAAAGATTTCTTAGCTGATTTGGAACAAAGATGTTGAAATAATGGAATTTTCTGCCCAAAGGAAAATCCACGTTTGGACATGTACTATTTGTAGTTCATGCTACAGGATTCCATCTTTTTTTCTCTCTTTTTTTTTTTTCTCTCCTGTTACATCTATAAAACATAATCTTAACTAAATACCCATATCCTGTACTCAAAATCTCTCTTTTACTGCCTTTGAAGAGTATACTTCACCTTATTTATCCCTAGCATGAAATTCTACAAAACAATGGACCTATTGATGTTCCAAGTCTTGGGGATGGCAGAGGGACAGGGGTCATGAGCATTGCCATGGCTGATAGAACAAAGAATTTATAATATTTAAAGCACAACATATACCTCACTTTGTAAAGTAATACATAAATGTATATTTGCTGATGTAAAACATACTCTGTTATCTACATGATGAAGTGTCCCAAATATTTTTAAAAGGATGGTAGAATACATTTAATAATTTTTTTTCTTTTTATAGCTAAAAGTCTCAATTCATAGAAAATCAAGTACAATTTGGTAATGACTTTAGGTATAAACTTGCATTCATTTAAAAAGGGTAGGACTTTCTTTTGTCTTCCCTCACCTAGAAACTAGCTATCTCTACTGAACAATGTTTTAACAAAATGCGTTAAAACCTGCTGTTAGGAAGATATTAACCTGTAATCTTGAACCACAGCTGAATAATTGATTCTTGGGAAACATTCTTTTACTGGGAGCAGACTGCCCAACAAGATTAGAAAGCCACAGATGCTCAGAAAAAGTAACAGTGCCTAGTTCTTTTTACTGGAGGGAGATCACATCAGTTTTGGGGGTTTGTGAGCTCTAATCTCTACCGTCCTCTGATCAGAAACGTTTCCATTACATAATGATGTACAGACATACCCATCTCACACGATGAGTGCAGTTCCAGTTACATGGGGGAACCCACAGGCTGCAGCTTTCCCATGCGCCAGTGTCCTTCTGTATCCCACGGCATGTCAACTTGCTCCCTCCTCCTGTGGGGAGACTGGAGTCACATAGCCGCACCTGTGATCACATAGCAGTGAAAGCTTGCACAGGCTGCAGAGAAAAAAGGGTTGCGTAGGGTGAACTGTCAGAAAATTTTGCTTAACCTATTTTCTGCTTCCAGGAAATAGGACAGGGGAGTATGCCATCGAAAGGTTGAGCACCTGTGATCTGGCAGACTGAAAACTTGAAAGGAAATCAGGTGGATATAGTTCTGTCCTTTTCTAAAAGTAAATTTCCATGTCTCTAAGTCTAACTGTCCCTGTTTCTGAAGTACTAGTAATCATTTTATCATGTTATTATGGCTTCTACATATATATGGCCTTTTAGAAACGCCAGGTGTTTTTAGAACTAATTGGGAAAAACAGCATTGTGCCCATGCTTCTAAGCCTGGCAGTTTCAGAAGTTTAGCACCAAAAGCCCATTGTGAATTTCAGCATGAACTGTAACAGAATATGTTCCCCATTTCAGATCTAAAACTTCTTTGAGAGTCATTTTTTTCATTACATAAAAATGCAAATTATGCTCCTGGGGGGGGGGAGGGGGGGAGTGACCTATTCCAGATCAGAATAATCTCCTAAATAAAGATGATTTTTTTTCCCCAAAAGATCTTATAATGCAATTTTGGTTACTTACTTCTGCCTAGAATAATATTTAAAATTTTGTCTTGAAAACTATCCGTAAATTCCTCAACTTTCATTATTCCATGTGAAGAAGCATTTGATATAGTTCCAGGAATCCTAATACTATAAATAAATGATGGAAACAGACATTTTATGGCCTTAAACATTTTGTACCAAACACAGAGCAGTTTGCAGAGGATAAGAAATGCATGTGCATGTTGACTAGAGAGAGGTGACTACAAAAATTAACACCTAGGCTCTATCAGAAATGAAGGAGATGTCAGGCAGGGAAATGTACTTTTTCTACAGGTTACCGCTGGAAACTGATTACCCTAAAGTTAAAGAGTTCCACTATCAACATTAACGATGCATCTTGCAATTACAACTGGATAATTAGTAGCAGAGCAGCAGTGAGGAGTTGACATTATTCCTGACCCAGACTGATGAGGATCAAAGATACCTGAGGTGGTTAGCTACCACTGGTGGTTAACTGTCTTACCACAGTCTGGTCAGAAATTGCCAGGCCCTGAGGGCCCTTCCAGACCCTCCGGTCCCTGCCCACCCCTGGCCCCATCTCAGCCCACCTGGGGCCATCAGTCGCTGCCCTGCGATGCTGCAGAGGTGCCAGTTCTAGTCCAGTCTCTGGCCTTGTCTCCTAGATGGACTTCAGACCCCTGCTGTAGGTGGCTTGTGCCCTAGATAGATCCCTTATACTTACATGGTCGCTTGTCTCTGGCCCTGTCTCCCGAATGAACTTTGGACCCATATTGCAGCTTTGCCTCCAGCCCTGTTGCTCACCCTGTCCCCTTGCTCCTGACAGGACACCCTGGTTAGACCCTGGACCCGGTTCGCTTGCCTTGTCCAGGCCATCAATGGGCCCTGTCAGCAGGGCGACCACCACATGGTGGCCGCTTTCGGGTCCCAGCTCCCCTTCCCCTGGGGAGCAGTCCTGCTCTTGCTGCTCCCTGACAGGAACGGATAACAGTGGCCAGGTGGTTAAATTATTATTATTATTGAGCATTGGGAAGTGGATCCGCCCTCTCCAAAGGAGGCCTGAGAGTCTTCAGCAATGGTGGGTCCCACTGCCCCCCCGCTAGCCGTCCCCAGGCCTAAGGGCAGCTGAGCCAGTGAGACAGGCTGTTGCAGAAAGCCTTCCCGCTCCCAGGGGTGGGAGCAGCCAGCAAAACTCGGAGAGGGTTTTGGTCTTTGTCCCCTTCAGCTATCACTTCCAAGTAGCCTGGAGACGGTTTAAACTCATCAGCACAGTTTCATCTGGAAAATTATATAGCAGTTCACACAGCAGGAGGAACTTAGCTTCGTTACAAAGTCAAATCAGCTTGCAGTACCTAGCCTACTCAAGATTCAAATTGTATTTGTTTTTTCCTTGAGGGGCCTGGAATTTATTCTTTTATGTTACCTGCAGGAAAATCTGTAATGCTGCAAATTCTACAGTACGCTTTAAAAGCTCTGCTAACAGATGTATTTCTCCTGAAGCTGCACTCACAACAGAGACATTTATAAGGTCGGATGAGGAGAACATTTTCTTTTTCCTGATCTTTGCCTGATGTAGATATTCCAGTCTTGAATTTTGTCTTTGAAGTAACCTTAGCATTTCTGCAATTAAAACTTTCTTTTTCGATTAATGTGAAAAATGTTTGAAGTCTGAGCAACTCCTTTCATAAGGAAAGGCCTCATAGCTCTGTGGAAACCTTCTTCAAAGCTTCATATTGCAGTGGAAAGAAAAGTCCTTTATAAAAGCTCACGTTATTTGAGGCAATTATCTTAATCTCTCTCCAATGAGTAGATATATCATTTTGAAGATATCTACATAAGTGAACGGGGTCTTTTACTCTGTTCAGGCACTCTGTTTATTTGAAGTTCTTTCACCACTGATTGTGTTGGTATGTTAAGCAGATGTCTCGCATGAAGCTGAGAAACCTGCACACTGCACAGTTAAAACGTTCATGCATACAATCCTCAGTTCAGGCTTTAGAAAACAATGCAATACAAAATAACATTGGTTTGAAACATTTCATTAAACACCAGAGCAAGAGTGGATAGTCATATAAAATCCAATAGCAGGGAAAAAAGTAAAAATAGTCCCTCCTCGACCCCCATACTGCAGCTCGTTATTTTGTGTATGTAGATATATGCATATTGGATCACTGTCTACATTCAAAATTGTTAAAATTGTTTTAAAAAGTTAACAAATGTTAAAATTATTAAACATAAAGTTTTACGTACTATCCTAGAACAATGTTTTTGAAGATGTTTTCAGAATTAGTTATTGTAACATATGTTGTGTTCAGATGCCAACCTGAACCTTTATTTCAGCTAAAACGCTTTTGAAACATTTGGTGTAGGCCTACTAAGTTACAAAGTACTCTGCACAAATAACACTGCCTGTGAGCAAAGTAACTGGGATTTCATGGTTTCCTGTGCGCTGCAAATGTCAGTTTTAATCCACCAGTAACCAACGGTTTTTCAATTACTTAATCTGTAACTAATCTGTTTTACCAGCTCACATAAAATAGTAATAAATACTTGAAAACAGAAAACATCTCAGAAAAGTTTTAAGTTAAAGTAATGATCAGTTCTGTCAAAGTAGCAGGCAGTGTTTCTTGCATATTGTTTATTCATTACTCACTTTCAAAGATTCCTGGGCAGCAGCATCTGTTTTGGGATGGCTAATATTTTTCACCTGGATTCCAAATTGCAAATGAAGTAAATTTTCAAGAATTTCTCAAACCTGGGGAGTCTTTAGCTCATATATCTGCTTAGCTTAACAAAATTAATCATTTCATTGATATTTACCTCTAGTGTAACACTATGTTTTAAAGATTGTATCTGAGGTGACACTGAAGAAGTGAATGCAACAAAGGACATGCAAGAAGAAACTACTGAACTTTGCAATTACAAGTATTACTGCAATCACTGGAATTTTCCTGGATTCTCTCCCTGCCTCTGTTAAGATACTCTGTCATTGCTGACCCTTTATTCTTTATCTGCTCGTTGTCCTTTTGACTAAAAGTACAGAGCTAGCAAGAAATGTTCATTACTCAAGCCAAGTGACAGCCAGGTCGCAAGAGGGAAGTGAAGCAGGTATTTCAAGAACCAAAGCAGCGTTCACAGCTTTTGTCTTGCATGAGACACAAAAAGCTACCCTCAAATCTCAGCATTCTTCTACTGTTTTATATACTAACAGTCTCACTTACGTCATTTCATTTACGTCCCTTCATCTAAGAGAAGATACTTTCTTAATTCTGTTTCTCTATTTTTTCACCTTTGGCCTAAATCCAAGCACATTAAAATGCACCTCTCCCTCTCTCCACAGCAGAAGAAAAAAAAAAGTTCTGATTTGACCTTGAACCATGATCTTTACTCAAGGAAAGGCACTTCCCATTGTATTATAATCCCCAGTACCACAGGTATTCCGATTTTTATTGCTTTCCTGCAGAAAGATTTAATTCATACCCAAGTAGTAGAGTGATGAGTGGATACAGGAATAATATTCTGCTCTCCAAACTTATTCTGCATGTCATCTGCACTTACATTTTGGTTCCAGATACTGATATTTTAAATTAGAAATTCAAAATGAATTTTAATTAGAAATTAGACTTCTCTCCAGAGAAAAGAAGATAACTGGATCTTAGACTTGTGACCTATTACATCATGACATTAAAATCCACCTTTTTGCATGCAGCTATTAGGAGTTTTAGTCTAAGAGGTTTTATTTTTGTGCTCAACCTTGTGTAGCTCCTACTTTTGTTTTATTATCAAGGACAACACCTGTCGAACACGGGAACATAGGAATGATCTCCTGGCACTATAAGCAACAACATTAGAGAGTTTCTTTCATAAAGGGATCAGGCTCTGGTCGAACAAGCGGTTGTTCCTACGGGGTTTTTGTGGCTGTCCTATTCCTGTAGGAGGATGCATCAGTTCTTCCTTAGCCCTTCATACCCCTAAGGGTTTCCACCCACAGCCCGGCCGCCTGCCTCCCACTCACAGCTCCCTACTTTATATCTTCTTGTAAGATATTCCAGTCCTGTCCTTGTCTCCCAGCTTTGCGTCATCTGGAAGTTTCATTAGCAAGATCCTGCCGTTTGCACCAGGGTCATTAATAGGAAAAGATCGGTCCCAAGATTAGTCCTCAAGGAACTCCATAGACAAATCTACCCAGTAATATCATTCTCCTTTCAGTAAAGGTAGTACTCACTAATATTTTTCTCTTGGTAGAAATGAGGCTACCCTAAATTTTCAAACAAGGCAGTTAATCCATTTATGCTGATACAACTAATTGCGAAAGCTGAGCATGTGTCCATATAAGACATGTGTCCATAAATAATTTTGTCACCGGAAGTGCCATTTTTCAAAACCGAGAGTCTTTCAATTGCCGAAAAAGTCAGGGGCCCTTCTGCTACCCATCATTTTAGCCAGTCAGGCTATTTAACCTGGTTTGCTCATTATATATCCTAAAATGGATACACTAATATCTTATTTGGAAGAATGGAAGTAACGCATACAAGCACATTTCACACCCACAAACACACGCATGCTTACCAATTGTACACAAAATAAATTCATTATAAATTGGTATAAAAGTATATTAGCTAGAAGCTGGTAATAGCCACTCTCTTCACCAGCACTGATAATGTAATCTATGTTTCCCTGCCAACTACCAAATTGACAAAATACTTACAAGGATCATAACAGACTTTCAAAGTACAAGCTTTCCTCAAAACGTATATTAAATAGGCACGGGACGGAAATCCATAGTCTACTTGCATCACTGAGCACTAAAATACATGCGTTCTTTTTTATCCTGAGGTAATTTCTAGCCATAAGGCAGTCATTTAGAGACATTGCATCCCTAGCTCCTTAAGACTAAGCATCTTTCTAGTGTAGGAAACGCTATCTAATTACACTGGCAAATAAGCAGCCTTCTCAAATTGAATTCCCTGTGACAGTAACATATGATGACATTTAGTGATGTTTATTTCTTTAGGCTTTCTTCCTGTTGCAAGTACAGTGTAACCTGTACAGGAGACAACCGTTATTATACATCCTCCTGCTTTCAGACTACCTGAAAAGAAAGCTATTTAGGTGTTATGGGAACTACTGGGGTGCAGTAGAGGTGTTTATGGGATTCAAAAAAATCTCCATACAGTGGAATATGAAAGTTAACATGCCACTTAAAAAAAAGGGCAAAAAATCCCTTAGCTTCTTTATTTGCAAACCCTTGCAAGTAGTGGCCTAATACCAGAGATAATCTCCCAAATCTAAAAATCAAACATGCTTAATTAGAACAGGCCAGAACAGCAGGGGAAAAATCTCTGGACACATCTTCTTTTATATCGATTGCCATTTAAAATGCCCAGATGCAACAATGTTTAATGTGTGGTGATATCACAGGCAACTACCTTTTATTCTGCCTTTTAAATAAAGCAATGGCTGCAGGGAACCATCCACAAATTTTAGTGACTACCGCTTTGCTATAGGTTTTCAATTGCAGAAGAAATTTCTAAGGGAAGACAATTATTCCAGTCAGAGAGCTTTAGAGATTTCATGGTTATTGCACTGAACTTTAGACATTATTACTGCCATAGATGTAGGCTATAGCCATGCTTCAGATGGCATGGTCGCATACTGGTACCTTAGCTTAAACGATCTAGCTCAGGTGCCAGAAGCAGCCTAACAGCAGCAGCATAGAGCTCATGCAGCTCCATGAATATAACTGATTTACCTTGCTGAGAACACTAATTTCCTCAAGCTGAGCTCTGCAGTACCATGGCTAGCCTGCCTGCATTTTACGTTAGGGCAAGTAACTTTACAGTACAGGGAGACGTATCATAAAAAAAATTTACCAAGCCTCTGAAGTTATGAATATGGCCAATTGTTTCACTAGGAAGTATGTTTACAAGCACATGCATGGCCAAAATGTTGACCAAAGAATATAACAATATACTCTACATACTTTTCCTCCATATCATGATATCGTGTGATACAGTGTACGCTCTGAAATACTTCTATCTTTAAAATGCAAAACAAATCTTATGCTGCCTTGTTCTAGCTTTCATACCTTTTTGCCTCAATATGAATGGCAACAATAGGACTGCAGCAGAGGATCGTTCAGGATCTTCTTACTGCTGCAGCAGGGCTCAGCAGCAGTATTATGTTTGTCTAATTCCTGTTTTCTTCTACTGTTTTGACCATACCAGTATCTTGGATTTCCTTGATTTTTGCCATAGGAACTGTTTATCTGATTCTAAATGCTATTTCAATATTGCTCTCAGGAAGTGCTTTCTCTGCCCAATAACATTTGCATGACAGATGGTGCAAATGACCACCACATCAATGCTAGAATAGTGTGAAATAATATTGCTTACCGCTTGATGTTTCACCAACTGGCAACAGTGGATGGCTAGCAAGGACACTTCCAAAAATAAAAATGTCTGTGTCTAGATTTCTCTGATTTTTTGGAACTAAATTTTAAGTGTAACTCCTTCTCTTTTTCAAAATATCTTTTTCATACACATTTCTTCTTGATAATACCTCTGATATCTAAGGACATTCGCAAATCAGATCTTTCAGCTGGAAGCAGATCTCACCACCTTGGTCATTCTTTCTCCTTAACTAGCCTATTATTTAAACACTCCTGTTCTTTGTGACACATAGATACATATGATATATAGATTCAAAGGATATGTGTGGAATATATCATTCCATACAGATGCCTCCAGGTCTCTCAGCAGGCATTTGGGTTGTTGGCTGTTTTGGTCAACCAAGCATGTCAAGAATTTACTTATCTGGAACAATGAAGTCTAAATGAAAGAAAGGTAATCTTTATCATCTCTGATGTTCTTCCTTGGATGCACATCCTGATTCTTCCCATTTTGCAGCTGTGACCTGGAATCCTATATAAAAAACATGCACAAGTCCTGCTTCAAGATGACGGTATTTTTTCTGGCAGGCTAAGCAATCATGTAATCATTCTCCTTTTTCTACTTCTGTAAGTCTTTACTCATTATATCTTCATCAAATTCCCTTCTCACATGACCTGCAGCCTTGGCTGTTTACTGCTTTAATCTCAACAATTCCTTGGTTCTTTCTCCATCAGCCTTCAGACTGATGGACTCTTGGGTCATTTTGTTCCCCAGTTTCTACCAGACCGCTTTCTCCAAACTTAGGGAAAAGACTCACCTCAAATCTTTTCCTGCCTCCTGAACATTTTCCACAGTAGTGATAGGATCTTTTATCTTCTTCTTTTTTTTTTTTAATGACATTTTTCCCTCTAAGGCATGCAACTGTCTTGTGGAGAATAGAACATATAAATTACCATTAATGTAACAGGACTGGAGAGTTTTTTATCACTCTGAAAGAAATAAAAGGTCATGCAAGAGTATTCCCAATTGCTGCCCAGACTGTTGGTGAGATAGTTTTGAGCAGCAGTGCTACAAAAGTTAGAAACTTAGTCTGTAAAATGAATTTTGGTTAATAAAGCAAAAAATACTCAGCATATGTAAGCCAGAAACCAAGATGAAGCTTCTGCTTAGTTATCTTCTTCTATTCTTTACGTTAGAGAGATCTGAGAATGCTTTGCAATGACTTATGACAACTGCTTATTTTCGGATGTAGCTAAGAGTAAAATCAGCTAAGATGCCTGCAAAAAGATACAAGAAACTGAGCTACACTGAAATAAGATATGCCTCATGTTTTCAGAATCTTTCATCAAAAGATGTCTAAGCTAGATTTTCCTACTCATCCAAAATATTAAAATTCTCTCTCAGCTGTCATTTTAAATTCCATTTAGGATACAGTTTTTCTCTGAACAAATTCAGGGTTGCTTCACTGCTAACCATTTAGAATTTTACTGGAAAGATCAGATCCCTAGTTTCTCCCTTTGACTGGATGACTCATCTCCCTGAATGCTTCCACCACTTTTCCCTTTGATGGTAACATCAAGCTTATACAACTTGTTTTCACTTCCAACTTCCTTTCTAAACTTTTCCTACAGTAAATGAAAAACAGCAGTCTAATTTCTGACTACTCCATGGTGACAGATGTCATTGCCATTTTTTGTTTGTTTATTTGCCATTCTTCTCTTTTTCTTGTACTGACACTCAGCATTTGGGAAAACAGCACCACAATATCTGTCTCTAAAACACCCTTTCCATGAAGCCTACCCAGAGGCAACGATAAAGCTGCAAATGTGCAGCACTGACTACCTGGCATATCCATGACACTGTAATTTACCCTTTGCTTCCTTGTGATCACCTATTATCCTCTGAATGTTCCTATATCTTGCGCTAAAATCCAAGCACAAACTCTGGAGCACTCCTTTTGCATCCTGCATTTATGCAGCAGCTAGAATAGTGGGACCATCGTCCAAAATTAACATACTTAAACTTTACAGCAATACAAACAGTAATCAACGGAGTCACATCAGTTATTTTGACAGGAAATATTTCAGCTCAGTTTGCATACTATATATTAACACAGAATAATCTTATTGGAAAAAAATGAACTGTTACTGCTATTTGGTAGAGTTACATAAGGTAAATACTACTGTTCAGTATGAACAGTACTATAAAACCTCATTAACTAGATGATAAAGAACAAATAAAAAGTGTTTTTCCAAATTACATATATAAGGGAATATCCTTATTATCTAATTTTAATACTTAAGAGCAAATAAATCATCTTCAAAAGGGTCCATTGACCATATACCAAGGTTTGAATTCATACATTACGGTTAACTAGATACAATTAGCTGGTGCAGAGGAACATCTCAGCAAGATACAGAGTATCCTATATTCATCTCTGAGGGTATGGCCACATCCTGTACGCTCATTATGTCCCATTGCTTCAAAAGAACAGACAAAACGTACAAGCTGTCCTTTAAATGGATTCTATTAAGATGTCAAATTTTACATGCTACTGATTTCCTACCAGAGACCAACTTCTGGCGGAAGCAAGATTCCATTTATGATGAAGAAAAATAATGGAAAAATCTCTCTTCCTAACAGAGATTTTACTTTTAATCTTTCCTTTTAAACAATTCACCTTTTCCTTGCCTTCATCCTACAGGGAAAAAAACTTAGTGAAATGTAAGAAGTAAAAGTAAGAAACTCAGTGTATCTTTTAAATATCCTGTATATTATAAGGACAATAACTACTTAAACCTAAAATATAGAATTATTTCTCCATTCATTTCCTCAAACTCTTAGTAGCGTACTTAATCTTGTACATTGTATTGCTCTTCTAGCAGGTAACCCAGCAAAAAATAGTCTGCTTATCAGGAAAGATTATCAAAAAATAAACAAAAAACTCTCTGATATAGAAAAGAGAGGGAGCTATTCATGTTTTTTTCAGGAACTATGATGCTGATGTTCACATATTTGTTTTTGTATTTTTTCTCTGCTCAACCTTTGCTCTCCCAAGAGGAAAGACACTTGCCACTGACAAATTATTCACATTGTGTCAAATGACACTAATCAAGTAATTTATTAGCATAAGTTTTCAACTATTCCTCAGAACAACAGCACTAAATAGGCAATTAATTCTCAAGTCATGCTGTGGGTATTAATAGCAGTTGAAATGGAAAAGGACAGTGTAGCAGGAACAATTTGGTCAATTGGGTAAACAACATGTATAACTCCAAGTAACTTGATTTATTATTTATCGAATATTAAGCTTTATCTGTGCAGTCTGTAGAAAAAGAGGACTGCATGGGCTCAACAGGGAAATAGTGCTGCAGGAGAAAGGAAGGTTATAAAGACATGTTATTCGAATAACAAGGAGTTGCCATAGTGCTGCTTCGTGCATCTCACTTAGTTTTGGTCTGATATCAGACAGTCGGATTTTCAAAATACTTCTTCATCATTCCCTAGCTGCACATCAACAATCGCAGGCTGACAGGCTCGCCCCTTCAATAACTGGCTTTATGCTGTCTCTTTTGCAAGCTTTTTGTGTTGTTCACAGTGGTCAACAGCAAGCAGCCTTGAAAATCATTCTGTGGGCATATCTAGAAAAAAAGAGTAAAGCACAGTGTAGTGTGAGTGAGCAATTATTACATCTAACAACAAAAAAAAACTAGTCAGAGCAGCATGACATTTTGTATAGGCTGAATACACCACTTCCTGGGAGCAGTACTTATCCCCTACAAAATTCTGCAGTCAAATGCCTTTTGATAGTCAAGCTTGGTTGATAGTCAAAACTAGCTTTGCTATTGGTAGAATACAGCAGAGGGCTACTGTAGGCATGCCTTGCAGATCTTCAAAAAATTCGAGGGAATAAACTCACATCTCTTAGAGCTGTATATTTAGGTTAAAACTCATTTTTAAAAAAGGCACCGTTTTCCTGAATCTTAAACTAGCTTATAGGCATTTGTGCCTGAACTTGTTCCACCTAATCCCAGATAATTATGTTAGGTACTTCAGTTAAGAGTCAAAATGCCACTGACTCCCTCTATAGTTTGTTTGACGAAGGAGAAAAAGAGTGAGAGGAGATAAAGCCGGTCAAACAACAATAAGAATTTCATTTTAGGAGAACTCAAATATCAACAAGCCATATTGTGTGTGTAATCTAACTTTTTTCCCTTTATTAATAATAAATAAATTAATTAATAACTAAATTTAAATAAAAAGTAAAGGATCTATTTCAAAACTGTAAAAACAAAATCTTGCTGACATTCCTAAAAGTAAGCATTTGAACTTGAACATGCTGGATCAAAGTATGCTGACGTTTTCAACATTTTTGCCCCCTTTTTTATTAAAGTTCTTTCTATTTGATTAACATTTAGCCTTCCCTGCAACTCTGTTTCAGGAGAGGGAAGAAGAGAGATTCAAGACTGAAAAAGCATTTTCCAGTCTGGTATAAAGCTACTTAATACTTCTAAAAAGAAGAGGTCCTGGCATTCCATGAAACAAAACTCTAGGTTGCTTGGGAAATTTTAATGACAAAAACTGAGGAACCTAGGAGGTTTCACCATTGATGTCTATATTTTGGACTGCATTTTGAGTTGAAACATTTTACTGCCTACAAAATTCCTAAATCACATTTTTGGCCTGAAAACTACAGCCTTCCTTTCAATTGATCTATGTATGTACAAAATTCTTTTAAACATACAATCCCATTCATTTTCAGAATTACCGAAAAAGCTGATTTACAGTAGTTCATATTGCCTTTTCAGTAATTCCTAGTCAATTTTACGCTATCAGTTACTGCATTTCCAACTATTCCAGGAACAAACGTGTCATTTTCATATTTGAAATAGCTCTTATTCTACAACAAATAACATCATCAACCTACTAAGTCTAAAAAAGTTTAATCTATTTACCTTTTTCTTTTCCCATATTAAAAAATAAGAATATTCAGTTCAGCTTCAGCATTTGCCAAAGCTCTTAGAGAGGCAGAACTCTGATATTAAGTGAGCAACCAAAATTAATGCATCCGTAACAGAAATTCAACTTGTTTTACCAGGCACTGCTGTAAGTATTTTGATCCAGCAAAATATATCAATTTCTATTGCAATAGTCATTGTTTTAAACTCTGATACAGAGCATATTTCCCATAAAATGCCAATCTCTGCAGCTATCTATGACCAAACAACAGTGTGCAAACAGAAGCGCTCATCATAGTTCCTAATGGCTCACTTTCTCCTTAACTCATCTGGTTAAACTGAGTTTATACGCGCTAATGACGGTGGCCATTGACTGTGGCAAATGAATGGATGACCTACTAGTAAGTAAAGCTCTGGTCTTGTGACTTGCCCCTGCTTGGCCGAATTCAGGTTGAGAACATCGCTTCTAAGTGCTAAACGAGTCTGATTCTACCTCATAACATTCCAGTTAAGTACAAATAACTAATTTGCAACAAAATTATTATTATATAATGGGAATCATTACTTAATGGCATGTTGATCATACTATGCACTTCCAATTCCACTTGCTCCTGACTCTTCCATCTTAAAGCAATTAGACAATAAGAAAGATCTGGCACTAGCTTGAGTGTACACTATATTGCTATTAATATTATTTCTGTTTCAATTTTAAAAAATCATCCCATATTGCTCCACATTTGAGAAGTAGTTATTATATAAAATCAATTTTGTTTTCTTTTGATGAGGGCATAAATTGCCTAGCTCTGTAAGAACTCCTGGACAGCAAGCACACAGAGTTGTTACTGAGAATGCCACTGAAAATGTTAAGGGCTTCTCTATTAAATTATTTGCTCAGCAAAATAGAACTCAGGTTAGGTAAAATCATTCTGTTGAAAAAATTCTGGAGTTACTAGGGCTCTGCCAAGCTAGCATTTTAGTTGCACTCAGCTGTCTAAAGTATAATTGAAATCCTTGTATCTATATTCTGATGAATATATTTTCTTCTATAATTTGAGATCAGCAGTAGTTAGGAAGTTGTGCTGTTCCCTTGTGTGATATCTTCATCCTGGCTAACAACTGTTTCTGTTTTCTGCTCCTCCTCCTGGCCTAGGAAAAAAATATATGCTGAGAAAAGGCTGAGTTCATTCTGCTTCCATCAAGCTGAACAAGCTACTTTTTCCTTCCCTCTTTATATTACATCCTCCTGCTAACTGTGCTGTTCTACTCATTTCCATGGTACCATTGATACTACTGCTGCCTAGAAGCAATTTGAAAAACCTAGATGAACAGCAGGCCAGATCTGCATTAATCACCTACAGGGATATTGTGCATCTCACTCCTGATATTCTATTTTAAAACCAAGTACAATTTAATTGTTGTTAATTGAAATTACTTTGAGTATTTTCCACACCAACATTTGCCTACTGCTGTGTTGATTGAACAGCTGAGCTGTAATTTTCAGAGCTGGAGCTTGCTTTGGGAGAACAATTATATCTGTCTATGGTGGCTCCTGAGTCTATATTTTCACCTATTTTTAAAATTCGGACAACATTTCGGGGTGCTATAATAACACTTGAGAAACACATCTAAAGAACTGACGGCCTGAAGGCCTACCATGAAGCTGCAGAGTCAGTTCTCTGCCCTATAGCATTTTCTTCCTTTCTACCTCAACATATATTTTCAAGATATGAGTTTCCAGTGAAATTTAGGACAGACTCACAGCTGGTGAGAAGCAGCCAGCTACTGAGGAACCCCTTTCCCTGGAGTCCAGAAAGCAAAACAGAGAAAAGTCCCCGAAGACTGACCCAGCACTAACATGCAGGATGTCCACTGCAGCACCTGGGGTCTCATTCTTCTATGCGACTCTGTTGGAAAACACCGACAAGACAGATACGCGTTACCATAACACTGCGGTCTGATGAAAAAGGCTTTGCTGCACCCTTCACTCCCACAGAGGCGTGAGCTGAGTGGAAGTCCAGATAATGGCAAGAACATAAAATTATAATATTTTTCTTCTAACGACCTAGAAAAATGTGTAAATTTGAATACAGTTGTCTGGGAAGCTGAAGAGGAGACAGAGCGTCACAATAAGCAATCCAAGTTATGTATTCTCCATGGAAAAGTTCAGAAATATTTAATCTATTTAGGAATTCAACAGCCTTTTGGAAGCACATACAATACATCCACAGTCGGAAAAGCCTAGGCCTCCAGAGCCATTTCCTTAAACTATTCCCCATAAAGTTTCATATGCAAACACTCTTTAGGAACATATCAGAGATTTTTGTGTCTGTTAAAACATTGATAGAAATTTCTAGGGTGCTGAGTATCCATAGCCCTAATTGTAGTCAATTCATATGCCACAAGGGCTCAGAATCTCTGAAAAATAGTTCCCTTCTCCTCTTTCCCATAGCTTTCCTAGGTGCCATTTGTCTACAGATATTTGAAGGAGGAGAAGAGGAAAGACTTGCTTGTATTCTCTTGAAGGAGTAAGTAGACAGATAAAACACTACGAAGTCTACCACAACAAACTGCATATCACTTCTGCAGATATCTAGGACCCCACTCTTATACAGAAAGGATTTGTAAAGTCATCCTAGAGACGGAAATATCAGCTGTCAGCATTTTATACTCACTTATGAAGCAATCTAGTTACAAAAATTTATCATCCAAAAAAACTACTCTGATATCCCTCTTAATCATATGTGGGGATCAAGAGAAAAAGCCTGCTAGAGGTAGAACTGGAGGCTGTCAGAGGCAACCGAGTAACTTTTAACAGCTGCATTCCAGGGAAAGCCACAGCGTTCAACCCCGTTCCTCAATTAAAAAATAAAGAATATCACTGAGCTTAAATTTTTTAAGAAGTTACAATCTTTTGAGTATATTTGCAGAGCTGGGCTGAGACTTGTGCAGTTAGAATGACTTGGGAAAGTGAGAACTGTCTCTTTCAGTGCTGACTCGTGAATAAGGGAATGCATAAACCATTGGGTTTACCTACACAGCTCAGCAGATCAGCACATAGTGCACTGCGATGTGACTCTGCGACTCTTCTCTTCAACTTAGCCCACCCTAAGAAAATTCTTAAAGGAGCTTTCCCAGCTGCCAGGGCTATAGTTTTACCTAGCCTTCCCTCATGTAATGAATAGGCTGGCTAACACTTGATCAATCACAGAACTTCACCATGTGCTAAATTTTCTTTCAATGGAGTGAAGTAAAAATATCTAACAAACAATATTTGGCAGTTCATTAAAATAAATGGCAAAATATTCTTCTGTAGCATTCAATATAGTAACATTATTCACAATAAAAATTCCTTATTCAGCTTTTAAAATTAAAGATAGCTTATTGAGGCATTTAAACATCTTTATAATGTCATAAATTTACAAAAGATCTCTGCCTTCAATTTTAAAAGGTACGGAAATAATTAGGCTGAAACCTCCAAAGTGGATTTTTTGAGTACTTGGGATGGATAATGAGAAGAGTGAAGATACTTACTTTTTGGTTTTGATAATACCTGCTCTATCCACTTTTTGGAGGATTTATTCACTTTTAGATAGACATTGAGAAGTTCCATTTTCATGGAAAATCGCTGGTATGTCTAGTCATCCTCAGTCACTCTAGATGTCCCCAGAATATGATCACAGATGTTGCATTAACCCTGCAACTTCTTTCCCCTACTTCCTGTGATTCTCAGTATCACATCTCCCAACAAAAGTAGAAACAGCAGACTTAAAAGAAATGTGCAGGCTTCCATTTCACATGCAAGCACCATTCTATGCACATAGATATCTAGCTCGCTTTCCTTTTTTATGTCATGCACCTGATTCATCTCCAAAAGCACAGCCTTCAGGCTTCCATTCTGAACTCAAGTCTCAAGTTAATAACCCAAATCAACCTGCAAATTCTAAAAAATAAAAACAAATCCTAGCTATCCCATCACTTCTTTTCCCAAAGAGAGCTGGAACATACAGAGGCTACTTCAGCCAAAGTTGTTCAGATTTCTCACGCTAGCAAGATATGTTTGAGTGAGAGCACAAGGAAGAAAGGACAGGAGGAGATATGTCCTCTACCTTCACATCTCAACTGTTGCCATATGGTACTGCTTTGTGCTTGTACATGTACATATCTTTCATTCCCTGCTTTCTGCCATGGCCAGTCATCCCCATCACTGTGTGGGATTAGCTCGTTACCAGTACAGTCTGCACCTCTCCAGGGGCTAGTTCTGTCTTGGTCATGCAAACCTCAACATCATTGCTTATTTCCTACAGCCCAGTATTTTGCCCTGTACACTTTAGCTTTATTAGAGATACTGTACAGCATGCAGAAAAAGATCATTTATCTTTTAGTGTACATCTGCATAGAAGACTACAAATCTGAATTAGGAGTTCATGGCTTAACAACAGATCACCCTGGCCCTGATCAGTGTAAGGTCAGCAGAGATTTTCCTCTACTTGGCAAGAAATGTTCAATGAATAAAGATTCTAGAAATAATATCATTGTTTTAAAAGGACGATGTAAATGGTTTCAGCATGTGAAGCAACACTACCTTAAATAAAAACATCAAACTGAAAAATATTAAGTATGCCAACATCAAAAGCAGTGGCTCACCAGGTAATAAGATGAAAGTACTGTGAAAACTCAGGGAGGCATTCTGGAAGTTACATGCCTGGAATAATAATCATAGTTTCAATAATAATATATACACTGTATATAGTACATGTCTGTATACATACTTACATACAAATGTATACACTCACTTTTATCTAACATACGTCTGTATTATACATACATATATAAGTACTAACCACCATCTCTGTATTTTACATACTACATATATGCATGTGCACATGTGTCTATACATACGCACAAAAGGTTAATTTTACACATATATGAATTAATTTTTGAAATCATATGCTTTTTTCAGTTTTTATTTTACAAAAGTAGATGGTTGAGCAGTGATAGGGGTGGCAAATGGGATAAGCTGGTTACAGTGAAGTGAAGACAGACTGACCCTTTAGAGGAGCCAACAATGATTTGCATGTGGTAATATCTGCTCTGTATTTTTTCCACCTCACTCTTCTCACTTTCTCCGGCTTGCTAAATTAGTAAGTCACAGTGTGACTGATACACCTAAAAGGAGAGGTCATTTAGTGAAGTCTGGGCCAGCACGTCCTGCTTGAAAAGTATGTGATATCTTCAAAATCCCTTCCTTTCCTGCAGGGAAAGCAAAAGCTCTGGCAGCTCTGCTGTGCCAAATGCATTTATCTGCAAATACTACTTCCAAGAAAAAGCGAAGTGAAAATCTTCGCTCATACATAGTAAGAGCCACCCAAGAGGCACCTAGCTGTGTCACGGTGAAACCACAGGCATGCCTCCAGCCAGGGATGAGTAGTGGAGCTGCATTAACGCTAAGGGCCATGACATGGCACTAATTCTATGAAGTGAATCCTGAAAAAAGGCATAGAGAGAGATGAAGAGTAAGGGTGGTTCAGGGTCACTGAATCCATGGTTGTTTTGCCCATGGGCTGGAATTACAGCGTTAGGAATGCCACCAAACCCCACTGGATAAGCATACCGAACTCTGGAGTTAAGCTGAGCTCCATACACCACTCTATGAGTGGGGCTGTGCCAGAGAAGAATAGTCTAAAATTGTTCTGGTAAATCAATGTTAAAAATATAATTCATCATTCATTTTCTGGGCATAACAGACAGTAAGTTCAGCTTGGTTGGTCTTAGTCTGCATGTCTCATTTTCTGCAGCTTTGTATGCTGATTCTAATGAAAGTACTTACTGCTCCCTTTAGAAACACTTAAGAGAAAAGCTTTCTAACTGTATCTCAATCAGGTCTCTAGAACTAATCCTCTTCTGGCAGAAGAAAATGTACATTCTAGTATATGCAGTGAACTGCAGGAGGAAATATTAGTAGTTAGATGCTTAAGTGCCTGATTTGCTGCTGCAGACACATGGAAAGACAGATACAGTATCTAATAACCAGCAATTAAAGGATGTTGAAAATAAATGTGGGTTTGAAAGCAAGTTCGTCAGAACAAAGGACACTTAAAAACTTCAAGCTTAAAGCGTTGCAAGATTGCTCTTAGGTTTTTCTAATATCACTGTTTAAAAAAAATCTTTCAATTTTTCACGACAGTAGGGAGGTAACTAACCAGTAAGCTAAGCACTCTATGGATTTCGTTCTCATTCTACAGAAAATTGCAGCAGGTACACTGTTAGCCAGAATACAATAATAATTCAATGTCAGTTGCAGTGTTTTTATTATAACACCACATTACTCTTACGAGTGCTTTTTGGTGGCTGCATTTTATGTGAATCATTAATTTTATACTCAAAAACGTGTATCCTTGAGCTATAAAAGATATGGTACATCTTCATTCTTTACAATCAGCAAAAAACGTATCATCCTGATACTGATCATTCTGAAGCAGATATAAAGAATAAGAGCATTAGTTGGTTTTAGTAGCATGTAGTGCATTCTCTCTATAAAGCTATTAATACAAGCCTGCCGCATGCTGGTTTCCACTGATATTCTCCACAGTTCATCTGGTATTAAAAGAGTAGGAGCCAGATCTTTTCTCAAGATATCGGGGATAAATCGCAGGGGTTAAATTATATTGGCCTGTCACAGGCCATGTTAGACTGCAAGTAGTTGCTCAGTTTTACTTTGTAGGTGGCTGTTGATCCTCAGCACCACCCAATGCCCACGCTCTGGGGCTGCTTCTTAAGGGACAAGCTGCTCTTTCTGCTATTTATGGTATACACCAAACCCCTGACAATAACGGCCATGAAAACAAAACTGGACGCTTGCAATCGAGGTACAGTTCTATTTTAAAAGTCAGTATCTCTAGTTCAAGCGTTTAGTTATACTTTCAAAGCAGTCGGGGACCAAAGTTATTAACAATAAAACATATACAACAGATTTTTGAGAAATTGGTAAGGTTTTTTCCATGCTGAATGATTTCTTATCTTATCTGATTTTTTCTGCTTTATATAACAATCTTACAACATAAATGATATTTTGTTGATTTATGCCAGCCTCAGATTGATCAACTTTAATGGAATTGTATTTGTTTGTAACAGATACGGCTTTTTCTCTCTCTCCTACAGTAGTCTTGTTTTCTGGCTCAATACATCTCCTTGTTGAGTTTCTCTGTTCTTCGTTTCTAATGTTCAGAGTCACAGCGTTAGCTGCATTCAGTAATGAATACACAGAAGAGGGTGAATATTCAGCATCAGGATTAAAATGCAGACACTTCCTCTCTCTCTCTGGACAACATCCTGCATTGAAAATGTTCTAGGGGTAGCAGGGTTAATAAGTCTTATTTACAGAAAGCAATCTGAGAGCCTATTTAACTTCTACATCATGTGGAGATGAGCCTTGACCTACTAAGTTAATAAACAGGGGTTTCCACATGCCCAGTATAAATGCCAGGTTATAATTAGCAGCCCTGAAACTCAAAGGAATGGAAAGCCAGACATGAATTTCTTCTAGTGAAACTGAACATCAGACAGACTATCCAAATGTCTGAATAGAGAATCCCTTACAAAAAGCCTGGGTTTGTTTCCTTTTAAAGTGTTCTCAGAAAATTCCTAAACTACTCCACTGACATACTTCATCTTTTACCTCGTAGTTGCTGTGAGAAATTCAGTGGGTAGAGGAAGGCCTTGAACTGCCTAAAAGTCAAGATTTTTTCCATTTATTTTTCCACTAAAAAGGCATGTTTGGGTCTTAATTCCGTTACGGGGGTATTTAGTGATAGAAGTTTAAGAGTTATGTAGCCTTCAAATCTTAAAGATTTGCGACTAATTATATAAAAATAACAGATGCAAATTATATTACAAGTACACATCTGATCATGTACCCACAGTACAAAAAAGGAAAGTTGAAAGTTCTTGCTCTTAACCTTATTTTTCTTCCAGGCCTGTGAATTCTCTAAACATAATTGTTAGGTGAAGTTTGTGGACTAGATTTTAAAAGGTATTCAGGCATTTAAATATGCAGCTGTGTATTTACAACGACTATATCCCATTGGCTCTGGGCAGTGAAGCTCTGCATAATGTTTGAAACCCCCATTAGTCACTTTTGAAAATGTGAACCTATGTGAAGATTAAATATTTTGTTTGAACTCAGGAATAAAGCTTCTGTCTTCTGAATCAGTGACTGCTGGACAGCCACATTCAAGGATGCAGAAGAAAGAGGTAACAGTGAATGAAGAAAGTAATTTAGATGAACTAGCTGAAACTGCCCCTGGAAAGCATTAAAACATGACTAAGATGGAAATTACCTGCTATTATTTCATGCTGTGTTTTAAACTGAACTACTTTTGCCTCCAAAAAAGCCACCTGAAGAGAGAAGGAAATAAAACCTGTGCTTTCTAAGTAGGTTCACAAGGTTTCTGAGTAAGGTATTACTTGGTTTTGGACACCAGGAGATCAGTTCTAACAGGCAGCTTGTTAGGGTTGCTGCAGATGTAGTTGTCCTTCGGTCTCTGAAACATCTTTTGAGAGCATATGGTACAAAGCAAGTTTCCCTGATTGCTTAGGAACACTAGATCTGTACATTCAGAGAGAAAAGAAATGGACAGAACCTACCTATTAAGACAGATTGTCATAATATAGCTTGTTACAGTTCCAGGGTATCTATGCTGAAATAATTCACGGGATTTTTAAGGATGTGGAGAAGTACAAGAGTTAAATGCAAGTTATAGCAATCTACCTGTATCAGCCTTGACCTTAAAATGAGCTAATTTATCCCTTTCTTTGGGCTTCCACAGATCCATTTGTATGGGAACTGAGCTAGCTAGGTTAACACCATCTTCATAGCACTCTACTGTGTTATAGACACCTCTATACTTCCACAAAAGCATGCGCCCTCAAGCTATGTGGAAAAAAATATGAAAATTCAGTTCCATCTCATTACTCACAAAATATGTGTGCAGCTTCTTGAAGTAAAACCTACATATCTTTTTGCAGCCTCTGTCGGGATCTGCAACCCAAGCCTTGTCCTATTTTCAGGTTCTGTCCTTGAGCTGTCACATTATCAATTGTTAGCTGCAACTGGTATTTCACACTAACAACATGGAATTAATTAATGGCCACTGACCTTGGAACTTAAGTGTTCAGCAATGAGTGCATAAGAATCCTTAGTAGAGTTGGCTTTCTGTAGCCAATCTATCTCACACATAAACTAAAAGAGACCTCAGAGTTATGGCACCTACTATTACAGCCACCGTAGGCACGCAGGAATAGAGCCAGAGGAGTTAAGTAACTTTTCCGGTGACAAAAGATTTTGGTAAGACAGACAATAAACTGCCTGTTTTGGATAATTCAAACAACTGAGGGTTTTCTTTACCAAACACCGTGAGTACACTCAGGATTATACGTCTTTCTATTCCTTGGTACTACTCGTAGGATTTCCTACAGTACATCAGACCTTAAGTCTAATATTCTCTGCTACAGACCAATAATTAAGAAGAAAGAACCCACCTCACGCCTCCTGTCCCCTCAATGCTCAGTCATGTACTGATACTAAAACAGGACTGCAGTGTATGAGGTAGAATATTCTTTCGGCTCACAGAAGGCACTCCTCTCATACTTTAAATCACAACATCTTTACATTAGTTTGCATAAATGCAAATTACATTACAGTTCATTAATTTATCTAGTACTTCTTAATAATCCAGTCATGGAATTTGTCTCCATAAACCTTCTGCAACCTTGAATTTTAATACGCTGGAAGAATGTACTATGGTGAGAGGTCCTGTTTGCTTTCTTTGTAAATATGTGTATTTACAGGATATGATTTCATCTTTATTTAATGAGAGTAGCCAATAGATATGTTTCTTTTTTAAAAAAATATCTTTCACTCAGCCCCTCTGCTTGCTTCCTCCAGATTAGTCATCATCTCAGACACACATGCACTCACACACACACATGCACATGCAGTTGTGCTTTTCTGGTCTTCTCTCTTCTCAGGTGAAAAATAACAAAAGAATATAAAAGCAGCTATACATAATCAACCCTGTAATATTCCTTGTTTGACATTAATATGGAAAAGTATATGAAAAGTCCAGCACATAATGATATTGTCCCAGATCCTGGATTTTAACTTAAGGAACGTCCTGAGCTAGAGGTAGAATTTTCTGACAAAATTATAGAAGAAAAATCAATCCAGACCTATAAAATTCAATTAATTCTGGAACCCATACAAACAATTAACAAGAAGTTCCATAGCTACGTGCTTTGAGAAGTGTCTTCTTTTGTTTGCTGTTAACCTACTACTAAATCAGTTTGATTCCCTTAGTTCCTGAGTGAACAAACCTTTGAACAATCATTCCTCATTCAAGCTCCCCTACGCTACCGAGCATTTTATATACTTCTATCAAGTACCTCGCTGTTTCCATCTTTTCCAGGATGATGACTCATTTCTCTTCTTTTACTTGAACTGTTGGCTTTTTCTGCACCTTCTCCTGTATGATACTTTAAAGGCTGGAAAATAAAAGTTTGGAGATTTTCAAATCACCAAACACTCACCACGTTGGTGAATTTCTTGTTGTGCTTTTTATTACTTAAAGCAAAGCCAAGCATCACTGCACGTGCTTTGGCTTCCCTAGGATAAACACATTTCAGCAAACTCATTTGTATCTGCTTATATCTCAGCTCCGGTTGAAGCAAGAACTAGCGTGCTTGAATCTTGCTTGCAGTAAGAGGAGGAGAGTCTAGGAAAGGGCTACAAAGATGATGAGGGGACTGGAGCATATCTCACCTGAGGAAAGGCTGAGGGAGCTGGGACCGTTCAGTCTGGAGAAGAGAAGACTGAGAGGCAATCTCATCAATGTCTACAAGTATCTGAAGGGGGGGTGTCAAGGATGGGGCCAGACTCTTCTCAGTGGTGCCCAGAACAAGAGGCAATGGGCAGAAAGTGAAACACAGGAAGTTCCATCTGAACATGAGGAAAAACTTCTTTCCTGTGAGGAAAGAAGCACAGGAACAGGTTGCCCAGAGAGGTGGTGGAGTCTCCTTCGCTGGAGCTATTCCAAACCCGTCTGGATGCGATCCTGTGCAATGACCCTGCTTGAGCAGGGGGGTTGGACTAGATGACCTCCAGAGGTCCCTTCCAACCTCAATCATTCTGTGATTCAGTGATTCTGAGGTCTTTTTAGGCTTTGCAGTGAGATGGGAGCTTTTAAGTTAGGTAGCCTAGGATTTTTACCCCATTCTAACCTTGTGAAATGTCAGGGGGCGCTCCCTGGAGCCACAACAGTCGCTTGCTGTTACTACAAGGTGGCAGCGGCTGCATATACTTTATGGATTCCTTGCAATCATCTTTTGTAAGATAAAGACAAAAGAAGTAAAAAAGCAAGGTAGAAGGTAAATCAAAGCAAACCTTAGAAAAACATAATGGGCAGTCTTTAAATTCCTTGTTGCTCAGACAGTTGCAAGCCCTTTCAGATTAAATATTTGAGAGTTATCATTGCTTTGCCAAAATAAATTAGTTCACATCCGTATAAACAATAGGCACACACTTAAAAATGAAAACGATTAAAATTGGGAATAGTCAAACACACATTGCATGCATTTTTCAGCTACTTCTGTTTATTACATGATGCTAAATTGTTCCTTTAAAGCCTAGTATTGTATATTTAACTTTTACATTAATAGAAAGAAAACTGAATGTACGGCTCTGAATTTTGATTAGAATTTTGATTGAATTTTTTTTAGGTTCAAGCCTACTCACAGAACTATAAAAAGCTAGAGAAATTTTACCGAGTTAAACAGTTATCCTAGGCTGAGATAGTAATAAATGACAAAAAAATTTGCATTTTTATATTTAAACATTTCTGTTCCTCTAACACTTCTCAATAATCTGAACAAAAAAAGCTGTTTTGAATAATTAGTAAGACAAGAATCAACCATAAGTGTTGATATAAATCATCGTAAATCAAATAAGTCAATGAGTTACCAGGTCATAAAATCTGAGTGAAGAGAACATGGTTTCTGTTTGAGTTAATTGGAGCTGTATCAGTTTATATCAGAATGTGCTCAGAAGTACCTCAGCCATATGCTTGTCAGTTTAGAGACAAGTGCAAACTATGACATGCTTGAACACCTGAAGTACTCTGAGAAAAGTCCACAGCACAAGTAGGCAGTGTGGGCCTTAATCTCCTTCAAATTTGCTTTACACCTTGAAGAGAGCTGCTGTGCAGACCCACAGTCATACCAAAATCAATGTAAAATAATTAAAAGTAAGATAAATAATCATGTCTCATTTTTATCTCTTTTCTCTATCAGCACCTTATTTTGCTGTAATATGTTGAAAAGAACAAAATATTTATAAGGCAGGTTTTCACTTGTTCTTGCCATATGCCGTGGGTCATCCTTTCGTTTTCCTTAGCCTAAAAGTTTGCTTCTTCCTCCCCATGCTGCTCACTTCCGCTTGCACAGTGGGGAAGACTCACCTCACTTTTGCTTTGACCTTTAGCAACATATTAGAGCACACTATGTTTTGTCTGTGAGGAACAGTGAAGTAATACAGCTAGCAGCTGCTTTCATCTTGAAGAAAAAATGACGTGCAAAAAGACTCTTGCATCTCATTATCTAATATCCTAGTGAAGTTCTTTATAACTAAAAAAGATTCCTTTCTATTGAAAGAAACAACTAAAGCTTCACATTGCGTACTAAAAAAACAACCACTGGGCTCACATCTTCATTCAAATTCTATCATTAAATGAGTTTAAAGAAATTATTAGAGTTTTCTCTGCTATTAACAAAACCACAAGCATCTGCAACCTACTCCGGCTCTGCAGAGCTCCCTGAAAACAGAATATAGACAATTCCTTTAGCTCAACCAAGGACTTTTAACACATGCATCTTAAGTGAATGGTACTGATAACCTGAACTTATTCAATCTTTTGCTCACCCATTGCCAAAGAAAATGAATCCATTAAGGAAAAAAATGATTACAGAATCAGATCAAGGAGAAAAATTGCAAGAAGGACGGGAGCAGAATAAGTGACTGTTTTTCAGAACTAAAGCCATTCAAAATCCTGGCACCCTTGATGAGAACAAGATGTGAGGTTATAGGATGGCCAGGTCCAATACAATAGAGCATAATAAGACTTTTTCCTCTGCTCTGTACTTGCCATTTGCAAATAAGGTGTTTTTTGTTAAACTCAGAGTCAGAATAATGATTTCAGTGAATAATATTCTTTAAAAAGCTTTTCACTGAGGAGATAGGGTAGCTACACCTATCTCCTTGAATTTTTTTGTGATTCCCAAAGTATCACCACACCCTGGACTGGAGACACAGTAAAAGACTAAGCTACCATGCTGAACTGCTATTATCAGTAAAATACAGAAATTCTGAATCGAGACAGTTTCTGCAGATCTCATAAGACTATATTCATGTCTTCTGCAGTATCTGAATATCTTTCCGTACCTGCAATGAGCATTCTAAAATAATATTTTGAAAACAAGATTACCTCACTTTTTTAGGAATAAGTAATAATTTATAGTCTTGTTAAGGAGTAAACTCTCTGTCATTTTTCATCAAATGAATAATATTTATGATTTCGAATTGTTTGATACTTTTAAAAAATCCTCATTTTTAAAATGTATTTTACTTTCTTAGAAGACAAAAAAATAATTGAACATATCACATACAAGTATTTTACAATTATTACCAATTAAAGCTTTCTACTATTATTAATACAGAAATTATACCTGTTTGACTAACAAGTGAAACACTGAAGACCTCAGAAGCTAGAAGTAATTGCCACAGGACCTTACCCCAATTCCCTCAAATACATGCCAGACTTTTCAATACATGCTGAGCTATAAGCGAGTGAGACAAAATTATAATTCAGAAGTTCTTATCCTTAGCCCAGTGAGAGCCATGCTATGCATATACAGTATTCCTGGTGCTCATTCCTGTATCATATCACCTTCCTAGGCACAGAATTCTCCGTAAAGTGAAAGAGACTTTCACATTGTCTTCGATACCACAGAAAAATATTTGGGCAGAGCTACAGGAAGGAAATCCTTTCCATTCCATCCAAACCAGTGTGCATTCAATGCAGAATTACACCCTATACTAAATTAATGAGCACTGTACAAAAAAATCTTTTTCATTAACTATTGAGGCTTTCATTTCTTCCCACAGGAGATACTTTTACCTACTTGATAATAATAATATGCATTTTCATCCTTTCAGCTCTCAAGTTTAGATTTATACCCCATCATCAAACAAAAGGCCATTTAACTCTTACTTTTTCATTTTTACAGCTACGAAATAGATCATAAATATTTAATTTATGAACTAAACGTCCACATTTATATTGTGGTTTTTGACTAAATTCATGATGCTACAAAAATTCATTTTATCACTCTTCTATGATGTCCTTTGGTTTATTAAGGCTAATCTTATACTGAAGTGTGTAGAGCAATTTGTCAGTATAACATATCATAGTTACACCAAACCTGTACTGAACTTCCTTAGTCTATGGCACCATCCTCAACTGTGCTAACCAGAGCAGAAATGTATTAAATGTATCAAACCATAAAGGTACTACAAACTGCAATTCGCTCTATGCTATTGCACTTCCTTGCTCTATTCACCCCGACAACGCTCACTAAAATGCTACTTAGTAAAGTTTCCTTCTCTTGAGTACATCTTTTCAGCTAGTTTTCCCCACGTTTTCATTTTTTACTATGATTCAAGATTCAATATACTTGTACTGTTTTTGAATCCTTATACATATACAAATATGCGTGCCTAAATGGACATATATTAAGTGTATTTGTATCAATTTTCAAAACATTAGGACAGCAATACAGTCTGCATCCCCTTAGACACCTTGCAATACCTCATTAGACATCTCCCTGCAAACGTTTCCAGTGCATTAGTGTTTTTTTAATAATACTCATACTCCTTCAGTATTTCAAATAAGATTTCAGTCTCAAATGGTGTTGCAATCGAAGGCAATCGGTTCAAATCTTTCAACAAAGCTCTCAAAAATAAGTAGCAAGCACAGTTTCATCATATCATCCTTTAAACCATTGAGACCTTTTTCTTTCAATGTTTGTTAAATCTCAGAATCATTTGACTTTATGTTTTCTACTCACAGAAACATAAGACTCTTTCTTTCAATATATTTTCTAGGATTATTACAGAAAGGTGGTTGTTCTCAGAAATTAGACTGATGCTACAAATCTAACTTTCAACCCTTGCTTACCTTCATCAAAACACACACTAAAAAAATTAAAACGTTACCTCTTCGTAAGAATGCAAAATTTTTGCTGCCAGTTTTTGTACCAGACATTTCAAGGGGAAAAAAAGGTTGCATCTATCTGCTCACACACTAGAAAGAAAAATCATGTATCAGAAAGGGAAGCATTTCTCAAACATCAACACATCAGTCATATGTTTATAAGGTCTCTGAATATTTTTTTTTAATTTAAGGATATTTCTAAGCAGAAAATAACAGAAGTGCAGACTAGTCATCATGCTATAGCATTTAAATAATTAAATGCTTAACTTAATTCATTCTTAATACCTTAAGAAGGGGGTATAGAAGATTAAGAGCTTTCATGTGGGTAGAAGCTGCAGCGGGTTCAGTGAGGAAAATGTATACAGTCAGCCACCATTTTCTTTCACCCCAAAATTGCACCGAGGAAATTTCATCATCTCTGGGTTGTTCCGGTCCCACTCCAAGACAGTCCAGGTGAAAACTTCTGTGAGGAACTAGCCAGAAATCCCGACTGAAAGGACCAGAGGTGGCCAAGAAAGAAGTACAGGATATTTGGATGACTGGCATTTAGAGCTGAAGTCATTGCTTTCACTGGGACAATGATTACTCCACAGTACAAGCAAATGAATTTTTTGCATGTAGAATAGCCTGGCCTCAGTGTAAAATGACCATTTTGGAATGGGTTTTGTGTGTGCATGTGTGCACATGTGGGTATCTGAATGGAAACAGCAGCCTTTGTTTTTTCTAGAACAATTCTATCAGACTCTGGATGCTGCCAATGAGGTTGTCTAGGTTGCAGTAAGCTAACTCAATTTTAGAAGAAACCATCAACATTTACTACTCTTTTAAACTTATTTTTGTCATAACTTTTGTCATAAGGGTAACTTATAGGGCAATTTGGATGTGTTTAATAGAACAGAATAAACCTTAATAACATGCTATGGAAAGCTCATTTTTTAGAAGTGTGACCCCTGGTTTGGCCAGGGGTTTGGCGGCCTTGTGCTGGCTGGCGCTGGCTGTTTCCAGTCCTCCCTGCCTTCAGTTTCATTCAACAACTTCTCCCCTTATGTTCTTTTCTTTTACCCAGTTTCCTTTCACTTTTTGCTTTATTTGGCTTAGTTTCACATTTAACTAACCAAAAAATAAGGGAAAGTCGTGGAACTCGTGGGTTGTTTGCTGCCACTATACTTTTTGCTTGATTAGACAGACTAAAGGTAGAAAGACTCTATTTAGGGCTCATATATAAATCTGTTCTTAGATATCAAGCAACATATTTTAACTGAGGTCTCAATTCTCCCATAATAATCATTGTTAATAAAAGGTAATACTATATCTGGAAGACTAGAAACAATAAAGCAATATTAATCTCCCTCCCTTACCTAGATATTTATATGCATGCACACGTGTTAGCAGTATCATCCAAACAACCTCTCAACCTACTCTGAAAATAAATGAGAAACCTAGAAACACTTTTAAGTCATTCAATAGAAGTTCTTAAATGCATATGCTATGAACAGATAAACTCAGCTTAGTTTCTTAGTTCAGAAAGGGCTTTTGTAACATCATTTGAATGACCACGTTTATAGTTTTGAATCTTTGGGTGATTTCATGAAGTAGATCTTTAATTTAGTGTTTTAAACTCAATGTTGGTATTTTGAAAAAAAATTCCTGAGAGAATATCTTCCTCCTACAATTTTTGACTACGTAAAAACTGTTTCAGACGTTATCCCCAAACTAAAATTGTGTTCTATTAAAAGTCAGTATAAAAGTCAGACTTCAAAGAACACACTTAACTGGTTTACTTCATTTATCCTATGGTTTACAATGGAAAGCCTTCCTAAACCCATAGGTAGGGGCAAAAATTACAAATAGATCCTGTTTATGCAGACTTATGCTTTTAATTTGTCAGTGACTTTCCAGCCCCTCATTTCTAATGAAAGGTTTTAGAACACCTTTGTGAAACAGCTTTGATATAATAAATTAAACTTTTCCAGTAAGAAAAAGGTTGGTTTAGGTCACAAACTAAAAAGATTATCTATTCTGGGATACCTCTATTATGCAGTGTTTGTCTGATCTAGAAGAGTTTGTTTTGGGGATTATTATATTTGAATAAGAAGACAAGATTTCTGTAATAATTTTCAATAAAATTAAAATGCAAAAGCCCTAGATTTCCTATTTAATTGTTGTACCTTTGACTTCATTACATCTCCTGGAGGTGTTCAGTAGTAGCTGAAGGAGAGGTTTTATTGATCTACTGTGAAAGTCAAATGACTCCAGATGCCAAATTTTACTGAATCTTTAATTCTATTAACATATTTATGACTGTGAGCTAGGGGAATTTTGTGGAAAGCAAATAACAGGTGCCTGCATATATACGTGCAATTGTGCATACTTTACATTACAATAATTCAAAATTATTCATCAATATAGGCAAGACAAAAACATATACTACAGAGATATGGTACTGTGTAAAAATGAAATAAAGTATCCTTTGCAGTGTATATTCTGTACTATGGACATACTGAATGGCTTTTCAGTTCATGCAGACAAGAAGCGTTTAGGTTTTTATTATCTCATATATGAACCTAAAATGAGATATTTAGGCACTTAATATTCTAATTTAATATTCTGGATTTCAAAGAGAACAGATTCATAAACTGTTATTTCGAGAAATCAGGTTTTCATAAATTGTGTAATTCGAGAAATCTAAAAAAATCAAAGCACATGAAAACTGGACAGATAAAATCTTACATCATAATTCATAGAATCACAGAATCACAGAATGGCTGAGGTTGGAAGGGACCTCTGGAGAGCATCCAGTCCAACTTCCCTGCTCAAGCAGGGTCCTCTAGAGCATATTTCCCAGGATCGCATCCAGACGGGTTTTGAATATCTCCAGTGAAGGAGGCTCCACCACCTCTCTGGGCAACCTGTTCCTGTGCTCTGTCACCCTCACAGGAAAGAAGTTTTTCCTCATGTTTAGATGGAACTGCCTGTGTTTCAGTTTGTGCTCGTTGCCTCTTGTCCTGTTGCTGGGCACCACGGAGAAGAGTCTGGCCTCATCCTCTCTACACCTTCCCTTCAGATACTTATATACATTGATGAAATGCCCCCTGAGCCTTCTCTTCTCCAGGCTGAACAGTGATGATGGTGATTTCTTCCAGGCTGATGGTGATTTCTTCACCATCTTTGTAGCCCTCCGCTGGACTCTCTCCAGGAGCTCCATGTCTCTCTTGTACTGGGGAGCCCAGAACTGGACACAGTACTCCCGGGGAGGCCCCTCCCCCAGGGCTGAGTAGAGGGGCAGGATCACCTGCCTCCACCTGCTGGCAACACTCTTCCCAATGCGCCCCAGGATACCATTGGCCTTCTTGGCCACAAGGGCACACTGCTGGCTCATGGTTAACTTGTCCACCAGGTCCTTCTCCACAGAGCTTCTTTCCAGCAGGTCAGCCCGTAGTCTGTCCTGGTGCAGGGAGTTACTCCTTCCTAGGTGTAGGACCCTGCACTTGCCTTTGTGGAACTTCAGGAGGTTCCTCTCCGCCCACCTCTCCAGCCTGTCCAGGTCCCTCTGAATGGCAGCACAGCCTTCTGGGGGTATCAGCCACTCCTCCCAGTTTGGTATCATCGCCAAACTTGCTGAGGGTGCACTCTGTGCCTTCATCCAGGTCACTGATGATTAAGTTGTACAACACTGGACCCAGTACTGACCCCTGGGGGACATCACTAGCTACAGGCCTCCAACTAGATTTTGTGCCACTGACCACAACCCTCTGACCTCTGCTATTCAGCCAGTTCTCAATCCACCTCACCTTCCACTCACTCAGCCCACACTTCCTGAGATTGCCTACGAGGATGATCTGGGAGACAGTGACAAAAGCCTTGCTGAAGTCCAGGTAGGCAATGTCCACTGCTATTCCCTCATCTACCCAGCCAGTTATTCCATTATAGAAATCCATGCTGACTACTCCTGATCACCTTCGTGTCCTTCACATGCATGGAGATGGCCTCCAGTATAAGCTACTCCATCACCTTTCAGGGGATGGAGGTGAGGCTGACAGGCCTGTAGTTTCCTCGTTCCTCCTTCTTGCCCTTTTCAAAGACTGGAGTGACATTGGTTTTCTTCCAGTCCTCAGGTACCTTTCCTGTTCTCCACGTCCTTTCAAAGATGATTGAAAGTGGCCTAGCAATGACATTCTTAAGCACTCGTGGGTGCATCCATCAGGGCCCACGGACTTGTGGATGTCAGGTTTGCCTAAAGGTACTAAAATATAAATAAAAGCAGGTAAGAGTAGGTATTTTTTTAATTGAAAGATTGTTGTATTTGATAATGTTATCTATCTTTTTATGGTGTATAGGACTCAGGTTCTGTATACTAAAGGGCTCATTTTATACTTATCGGCTGAGGATAAGCTTTTTCAGAGTATTTATTCACTTAATACCTATGGAAATTAGCAGGACTTTGGCATTTAAATGTCTTGGAGAGTCTGGATCTGAATCATAGTCCGTAAGACTTGCTGTGTCTTTGGCCACGAGTAACAGATGCATGGTGACATAACTGCAACATATATTTAGTTGCAGCTAGCGTTCATCAGAATGACTGGAAAAGTAAAAACCTAACTTTAAAACATTTTTTCCACTTATCTAGTGACTAAATACTTTCTAATAACATTATTATTTGAGCTGGATTATGATGATACTCAGGAGTGTTTCACTGATACACACCAATATCAAATGCATTACTAAGAATGCCATTCCACCAAGAATTATGTCTGTAACAGCACATTAATACTTTGCTGACAATCAAACCATATCAGATCTACTGTAGGTCGTTGTCCAAAGCAGGGGTCACTTCTCACCTTGATTCTTGTGGACATTTAAGGAATAAATAGAAGATGAGATCAGGTCTTTTGTCTTGCATTTGTAAAATGCCTCCCACAATGAGGTCTTGGCCCTGAGTCTCAGGCACTCTTACAATATAAGCAAGCTAAGCAATGATGTCAGGGTTAAAGATTACTTTTAAACAGCACTCTCACAAGGTAGAATCGACCAACACGTAAACATCTGACTGAATTCCATTAAATTTACCCATGTTTTTAAGCATTTAAAGGAGGAGGGTCCGTTGCTAATGACAAGGCTGATAGGCAAAACAAGCAGATGGGTAAGGTCAAGAAAGAGGAAGGAGAAAGCAACAGTAACACAAAAGTATGTTCCATACAGAATGCGTGACTTGCCGCCTGCCAAGCGGCTAGCAGTAGGCAGGACTGCGTAGGCATCGTGGAAGAAACAAGGCTTGCTGAAGGATCAGTAAGAGCAAAAGCTGGCAAAAAGGTTTATCTGGCTTTTCGTGTTTTAGCATCATAGTGCTATGTTAATGTTGCAAACGCTGCATGGAAATATTTATTTGAAATCAGTCCTATTCATCCTTGGTTTTCCAAATGCTTAATTCAACTAAATTATAGCCTAGCAGGAAAAATTAACCGTTTTAGATGCTCCAGAGACAGAGCAGTACTGCAGTACAGAGAAGATAGGCAGCTGGAGGCTTGTTATACTACATTACCTAGAATTATTTGCTAATTTTTTTTGTATTCAAAACAAATGTACTAACTGTTAAGAAAATCTAGGTAGATAGATAAGCAACAGTATTTAGCCTTTTTTGTTTCTATAAATAATAGTTGTATTTTTATAATCTAATTCCGGCCCATTTTTTACTAGCTTTAGGATACAAACAGATGCTTGGACTTTATCTGCTGTCTCCCCGTGATGCTTTTACCAAATTGAGGGAAAAGTCAATGTAGTTATTCCATGGTAAAACTATAAAAGCAATCACAACACCCAGTTGGACATACTTTTCTGTAAGCTGTTAATAGGCTCTTGTAAGTCAATTACATCTAAGCTTTTTGAATTTCAATAAAATGGTAATCAATTTGACTTTGTTTCCTACCTTCCAACATATTCTACATTTCAACAAAAAATTGTCCATAGTTAAACACTTTGTTATGTTCTATTATTTAAACAAATTCAATTTTCTATTACTCTGGATAATCATTTGAGATACTTAAAAAGAAAGTATACAAATCAATAACTTTCTGGAAAAATCCTATCAATTCCTTTCACTGAAAATTCACAACCCACAAGACATACATATGCTTCGTATGTATGAGAATTTAAAACCATTTAATAATATTATGAAGTTTGTAAGTTGTCTAGATTAGGATCAGTTATACACGTTTTAAGTTCCAGCTAAATTCAGCCTCCTTTACTCTTAGTGAAACCTGAGTTAATTTTATCTTTTTGTTTTTCATTATAAGAAATGAATCATTTGAGGTACAAAATGTCTCCCTGCATTCTATTTCTACTTCTGCTTTGTAAACACAGTAGTTATCAACTTTCTTGATATTATTTCATCATAGAAATCATCCTAAGCAAAAGAATAGGATTTATTTTGTAGTGACTTACTTTCACCTGCTTATGCAATTATCAGTAATCAGGCCATTTAAGTAACTTTCATTTAAAAATCGGGTTCAGTGCAAGCTACACTTAACTATGACATAAATTCAGTGCTCTCACTAGAATGTAACAATCAAAAAATTCGAAACATGAAGGACAACTAACCATCCACTCTACTGCCATGAAGAAGGAATTTTTTTAAATCCATAAAATTCACAAATTTTAAACTGAAGAAACTGCCAATAACAAATATTGTGGCAAAAAACGGATGAAAAAAAGACTTTAGAATGTTCTAAATAGACTTGGTTTGATACCAAGCTGGATGCAAACAGATACCAAAATATCACTGTATCACAATAACAAAATATCCCCACGAAATGGATATGCTGAGTTTCAAAACGTGAAGAATAGAAAAAGGCTATCAGACAACGTATTAAGTTAGTGCATCCAGGAAACCTTTGCCAACAGGGTCTCTGTGGATCCAGTTTTGTTTTTCAGGAACTAGCAGAGTGGAAAGTATGAATACTTTCTGCCCTTTCTCAGAAGTCTAGCATTTCTATATTCATGCTGAGAACAGGAGAATAAACTACCAGCTCAGCCAAATGGAGCCTCCATCTGGTCAGATCAATAGGAGCTGTACTACAAAGTTTATCTCAGCAAATTATGCAGGGCTTTTGCGATGTACTCTATTCTTTGATCACTGACTGATTCATTTCCTTCACCACTTTTTTTTTTTTGACAGCTTTCACCCAGTTACTTTCCATTAATACAATGCAAGATGAGTTAACTCCTTATCTGTTAACTGAACGAGCCTTTGAGCTAAATTAAGTCATCACTACCCTGCCACATCAAATGAATTTAACATCATTTCCTTATCAGCATTGTGTTTCTAATAATTTATCTTATAATTTATACTCAATATATAATGGATTACTGTCTTGAAAGTTTTCAGTAATTTAGCTAATGCCAATTTCTTGGGAAGTAACCCTCTCATGCAAATAGCTGGGCAGCAGATATATTCATGACCAAAGATGTCATTTGTAACTCTTCTTGTAAGTGGACCTTTTTACTTACCGTTAGCAATATGGTTGCAATAAGCCAAATCACTTGGTAGAATTTTGTTGTTTGGAATGTAGCAGTCATCCTGTAGGCATTCATTTTAAGAAGCAGCATATCATTTGCTGTTTTGAAATTATACACTGTTTTAAAAAAAACAGACTTTGGAGAAAGAGGTTTAGGAATTGTTTATACATAAGACAAATAGAGCAAAGAGATCTACACAGCAAGGTCTTCATATTCTCCTACACTAACCTGATCATGACTACCAGGAGAAGTAAAATTTCTTTTATTTCAATTTTGGCCTCAGTCTTTGAAAAAGAAGGATTCATGTCCAGCAATGGCCTGAATGCAACAAAGCCAATCACTTAAGGTCTGTTTTCCTCTTTCTTTTTTAGTAATCTAAACCATAAGCTTAATATTAAAACATTTGTGGTCCAATAGTAAACAGTCGGACATATATACCTTTGCTCTAAAATCAATAGGAGAATCACTCTTAAGCAAGAATATTTGCAGACAAGAGTACACTAATTTTTTCAAGACTCTCCATTTTCTTTAAATCACATTAATCTCAATCTCACAGAGAAGACTATGCAATCAGTCAGCTAACTTCACCTTCCTTCCCTAAGCTGGTTTTCATACTAGTGAGTTTATCTGTAAAAAAAGGCAACCAGATGGGAATCATACAGGTTTTTCACTTAAAAGAACTCAGTCACTACGAACAAAAACAAAAACGAGAAAGTAAAGTAAAAAAAAAAAGAGCTGACATCTGTCTCCAGACAATGTTTCTAGAGACCTATAGCAAACCTTTAGCAAATTAAAAGGTGAATTTCTTCAGTGAGTTCCTAGCAGGTACCACAGTCCACATTAATTAACTGCTGTCTAGTTTACATTAGTGTCTCATGGTTCCCTTTGCAGGAATGAGAAGCATTCTCAGCTGTGCCTGCATGGATTTGAAGAGATGAAGGAAGTGAGCCTGACCTCTGGGATCAGATTTTTCTCCACATGTTAACTTTTAGTCAGATAGGAGACAACACTCCAGCATTACCCATTCACTACTGCAATGTATTGACGGTAATTATTCTGACAAATATCCTGTAAGAAGGGAAGATTAAGCATATGTAAAAAATAAAAAATAAAAAGCTCTCAGAAGAGGAAGTGTCTGCTTATCATCGCATAAAACTGATTCAGCTGCCTTTAAATGATGCTCTTTTCTTGTGTTTTCACTTTTTTCCACTGCTGACTCTAGGTTCAAAGGAAGCTTTCAAGGAAGGTGGGACAGAAATAGCTGTGGGGAAGGTCAACTCAGGCTCATCATGAGAACCAGACTAGGAGCAGAGGCAAAAGCAACCTCTGCCTCTTCCATTCACTTGGAAGGAATTCTGCCACTCTGAATGGAAACTAAGAAAAAAAGGCAAATGATGGTCTGCCACCTGTATTAAGTTAATCTTCTGTTCGCATTTAACTCACTTGCCTATCTCTCATGCTGTCAAGCCACTTATGCTCAGGACTCCAGTCCTTAAGTTTTGCCATCAAAAATACGAACTTATGTAAGACTTTTGAGTCTAGTTAAAGTGTTACATAGATACTACATGCTTGCTGTGACTCCTAAAACCAATATTTGGCTAAGGCCAAAGCAGACTTATATGAGGAGAACAGAGTACTAACAGAACATACGCAAAGTGAATAGATTAAAAACTTTAAAATGGGAAAGAGTTAAAGATGTTATATGTCACATAGCCTGAGATCAGCTCATTCCTCAAAGAATCCTCTCTGTATTAGTCTCTGCTTTGCTACTTCCAGTTTTGTGCAAGAGGTGCCAAGTTATATTAGCTTTTGCCTCTGAACATACTTTTTTTTTAGTTTTGTCCTACAAAAATTACAACAGGACCCTCAGATACATGCATAAAAAGAGCTTTGAGTTTTAAAAATCTCCTTCAAAATACCATGATTAAGTCTTATTGATTCCCCCCTTTGCCTTAGTCATCGGTACTCTGATGACCTTTTCCGGGTGTATCTGTAAGCTATTAACATTATTGCAAATTACATGCCAAATAAGTGTTTGGAAAGCCCTAACTACACTCTCTCTGGGAATTTATAAGGAAAAATATTAATTATTGTGATTCCTTAAGCTCAGGCGTCTTCAAAAATTTAGCGGGAAGAAACATGCAATTTTAGATGTGCCTTAAAGTCTGTCGGTAATTATAGTCAAGTAGATGTATCCCCCGATGCTATTCAATGTTTTACTGCATGACATTGACAACAGAGTCCTCTATCATTAAGTTAATAAATAAGGAAGAGAAAAACTTACTCAAAACATCCCAAAACACACATACAGTAAAAACTCCTCTGGAACTTAACTATCAGAGATAGTTAACTTAACTATCAGAGGCAGTATATTGTAAAGATTCCTGTGTCAGTTAACTGTGTCGACAAAAGGTGATAAACCTGTTACTTGATGCACAAAAAAAGAAAAGGAAGAGAAATACTGCAAAGCACTACTGAACTGACAGCATGTATGAGCTATGACCAGGAGTTATCAACAATCAAGAGGGAAATAAAAAACACAGGGATGTATGACAACTGCAGACAGGATATTTACAGTAGAAATGCTAGTTATGTGAGGAAAAAGTCCAAAAGGATGGAGCAAAAAAGGAATAAACCTTTATATCTGCTCACCACCGCTTCAGGTGCTGAAATTGAAAGCCCAGACTCTTACTCTTCTGCCTCTTGACCATAGCATAGTTTATAATTTTTCACCATCAGAGCGCCCCAACTGCCTAGAATTGTTTTTGAGAGAGCTCCAAAACCCCTCAGAGTTTTGACAGTCTTTTTTTTGCAGTAACTGGGCATTTTTCCAGCTTTGTTGCTGTAAGAGTTTAGTTTGGTGGGCATTCACAGAGGTTTCCTAATCTGTCAGGCTCCTCACTCCCTTTTTGCCCAGCACTCAGTAGTGCAAGGCAATGGAAGACCACAAAGTTCAGCCACCACATCTATACATCTGTATCCCTTACATTTCTCTTCCCAGGAGACATCCAAATCAGTTTATGCTATCTATTTTGGCATGGAACAATTTCAATAGGAGGAAATAAGGTTACATGCACAATCCTAAAGGTGTCCTCTCCAGGGATTGTCCCAAGTGGTCAAACCAGGATGGTTTACATTTGCACTGATCAGGGTTGTCTGCCTTTAGGAAAGACCAGTCCGGGCTACATAGCGCTTGGCTTTGGGTTTCCCCTGCTCTCCACATGATGTTCCTGTGAGTCCAGAAAATACTGTGTAGCGTGTGTATGTGTATGCATGCATACAAGGTGGGGGGTGAGGGATTCAGTTCTAAGTGTCTGAAATGTATGAGGACAGCTTTGCGGTTTGCTAGAGCAGTGTTTTTAATAGCACAAAATTACAGGTTTGTGTAGAGCATGAGCAGAAGCCAGGTGGGAGCTCTTGTGGGTGCAGAGCCTGCAGTGATAGCGCTGGAGGGCTACCGAGGGCTTGGAAGGTGAGGTATGTGTTTTACCAGTTACAGCCTGGCCTATCCCACCCGCTGGGAGAGGGCCCTAGAGCCAACAATATCCAGAGCTGCTGCTGGGTTTTTTTTTGGAGAGCACAAGATGGTCCACAGCAAAAAAAAAAAAAAAAAAAGGGGCGGGGGAGGCGGAGCTCAGAAGTAAATGAGCATTTGAAATATGGGCAGCTGCGGGACAAAGATCTAGGACCAGATGAATGAGCTAAATTATAAATCACGGATATATCTGTATCATTTTCCTTGCCCAGAACAGCTCAGCACCAGGTGGCTAGGGTATTTTTTAGGCTAGAGAAAACATGGGATTTGACTCCAACAGATGAAGGAGGGAATGGATGCTACATTTTCAAGGCAAGCATATCAACTACTGAACTACTGGAAGAAAAGGACGCACTACTGTCTTCTTACAGATACAGAAAAAATGATTGGCTCCTATTCGGCTTTTGAAAGAAATATATAATGTAATTTCAGGCATGTAATTTCAGGAGACAGTTTAGGTTTGTGAAGGCCACGTGTTGCTTAAGCTTGAAGTGCTTATGGCCCAGTGGGGGCAGGATTTAGGCTATACCAGGGAAATTAGCAATTCTTCTGACTGCTTTAGGCAGCTCTCTCTTCAGTCAGTTACCTTCTCACAGGCCTCCACACAAACAGTAGGGCTTCACGGGCTACTGCAAGGCTGAGGGCTTTGCTGCAGTGGCAAAATATGTAGGGATTTATTCCAGCTCACTGGTTACAAGCCATTTATGCAAGTAAGAACTACAGGACAGTTTGCTGTCACAAGAAATTAAAGAAACAGAAATTATTTAAATCCAGTAATGTATCCCCTTCCCAATGCACATACACAGCATACACAGCTCGTCCTCTCTGACTGTCATAATTGGCCAGAGACAATGAAATAATAGACCAAAATTACATATGCCTGGCATTTCTCAACAACCTAATGAGAAAATTGTATTTTATACTAAAATTAACATTTTTTCATTTTTCTAATAAAAAATAACATGTATCCCAGACCACAAAGTAGTTAGACTGGAAAAAAATTGTTTTATGGGATTTTCCATTCATCTAACTCAAAACATATTTATTTTGACTTTAAAATAGAGAAATGCAATACTATATCGCTCTGTACACAACAAACATCACATCAAGAAATATGAAATTACTTTTGACAGGATAAGGCTGGGTCCTGTCAAAAGGATTATTACCTATATTTTCCCCCAATCTTGTATAATTAAAAAATTACACAGAATAACGGTACATGAAATGCTTCTAGAATAACAGTACATGAAGTAACAACTATCATGTTTCATGCAGGTAATTTTCTCCACGTGCTGCTGATTTTTTTTTCCCTTAAGTGTGAATGCTACATTTTTGTATGTGGGTCAGAAATTCCCTGGTCCCATGAAGGTAAGCATTTAGAGTGCACAGATTTGAAAGGGTTCCTTCTGCTACATGCAAAAAAAAAAAAAAATTGCTGTGCATTTAAAGAAGTTCCTCAAACTTAAAAATACTCAGGTATAAGAACAGGATATTCCATGTCTAAGATCAAAGTAGGAAAAGCAGAATTTAAACCTCCAGGAAAGAGAACATTGGCTACAGCAATCAGGTACCTGAAGTGATTCGTTAAGTATAATTGGGCTAGTGTTACGCCTCGAGGGCTTGTCTTAGCAGAATATTCACCTCATCAGGAGTCTGCACAAGTACATCTATCTGTAGGATCAGAATACAGATTGCTCTATATAGGTTAAGATATGCATCACCTGGAGTTTTCAATAGGCAACCAGCTCTCAGCATATTATTCTGAGAACGTTGTACTCCCTCTGTACAACTGACTATGAGTTTCCTGATGAAAAGATATAAATGGCATATGAAAGGGAAGGCAGGAGAAAGTGATTATTTTGTGCTGACAGTTAGAGAAATTTCCAGAGCTATTGACCTCAACAGGTTTTGCATTTACTGTTCACAATCTGTCATTTTGTTTTGTGCATCTGGACATACATACATGTCTATGTTTAGTAACTTGCATATGTATCCACACACATGTACACACTGTATTTCCACACTGCTTAACAAGGTTGTTAGCAGTAACATGACATGCTCCATCCCAGAATTTCATCAGATTTTATAAAAATTCCGTGGTCAATGCCAGTGGATTCACAAGGCTAAACCTTCAGATTTCATAGTTCATGGACCAATTTCAGGGTGTTTCCATTTTATTTTTTATGTCTTTATATTATATTGCTGGTCACTGACTGAGGAGAGGTCAGCTCCATAGTAAAGATGAAGGCGAATCTGTGAGAAGATAAGAGCCAAACTATCATGATTACTTTGAGCTAAGATGAACTATCACATTAGTTTTAGCTATGAAAGTCCACCACAATTGCACAGTAGCTCTGTAACAGCTAAACCACATCCAGCACAGGGAGCGTTTCCTCCTATTTCTGCCAGGGGACAAGGCGTTTCCAGATTTCATTCCAGCCCCAGTAATAACAAGAGGTCAGACAACACCCTCAGGGAAATTTGTTTTAGGTTAAACAAACACATATTCTTGGCTGCTTGCCTGCCTTATTTTTTTTAATAGTCTCTGGAAAGGGAAAAGCCATTTCTTTTCTCTCTGTTTTGCTTTTGTTTATTAGGGTACTCCGAGCACTCTTCTGAAAAGCCAAGTAAACATAACTCACAAGCAGGAGTCTCAAAAATATTCTCTTCAGGTCTTCTCTTTCCTTAAAGTGGTTTGGCAGCGGTTTTACTTGTTTTTTTCTCTACTTATTCCTTGCTTAGAGGTTCTTGTCTACATGGACCCATTTTTTTTCAAAAAATATGAGCACCTAAAGCCACGGTTGGTTTCAGACATTTCATTAGAAGGTGGGGCACCCACCATCCCTGTCCTTCCTTCCAAATCCCCAAGCTGTTCCTTGAAATTCATGTGGATACATTTGCATGTCAAAAACTGCAGCAGATTGGCCCTATTTGTTTTCCTGTTTGAAAAAACAAGAAAGACTACTACAAATGAAAAGAAACCTTACTAATACCTCTGCTAATTATTTTACACCTATTAACACACTGTTTTTATGCAGCATAGCTGAATTCAGGTCTTTAGAACAGAACGGTATCCATCAGTTCTCTCCTAGTCTTACATAAATTAAATAGGCAAAAGTGAGAGGCTGTAAAATTTGACCAAGAGTAACCAACAAGAGGTTTAATTTAGTTAATAAAGAAGGGAAGAGGAATTGAGCCAGATGTGAACAGTCTAAATTAGGTAGAAGAAAAAGGGTTTTTTGCTATTTTATTTCTCTTTGTGTTAGATAATTGCTTTTTTTCCTTATTTAGTTTGCTTGGGAAGGGGCATAATATTATTTTGGGTTACATGAAGAGGATAACTTAATCCTTTGGGTTATGGGTCATACAGTAAAATAGGTACATTTTTGTACAAATAGGTACATACAGGTCCATTTATGCTTCAATAAGACAGAAAACATGATTTATTGCTTTCTGTCCAAACATTTTAATATATAAATCAATAAGAGCTGAGAGAATGAGACATGACATCTACAATCACTGCTGCTGAACGTTAACACAAAGACTAATTCCTTAAAAAATCGTAAAAATATAGCCATGTTTGCACTGAATCAGTGGAGAAGCTGTTGCCTGCTATGCATAGGAGCTATTTTTTAGCTGCTTCTTACCTATGGATTGCTGCTTTTCCTACAGTCTGGAGGAATGTGTATTTTTAAATACATTTGGGAGCATTAACAAGACAACCAGTAAAGCCTGGCGGTTGATCAGTGTCATCACTAATTTTCTGCCAAACAGTAATATTATTATGAGTATCCTCATATTTGCATAAGAACTTACGTAAAATCAGTTTCTATGAAAGATTATGAAATATACCTCTCTCTGTCTTGCCTTCAATCCTGAAGTATGTCTTGGGGCTCCTCTGAGCACTAAACAGGGGATTTTTCCTGATATCTGGTTGCCTGAGACCTCGCCATCTCCCTGAACTGATGCTTTTTTCTGGAAGAAAAATGAGCTGCATATCCCTAAACAACATCAAATTTCTATTACAGTGTTTTTAATCATTGCTTTCTTTTACATTTCATTTTAAAGGAAAATACACATCTTAAAGGGATCATGGAATGCCTAAATCTCCCAAGTATACCTTTAGAAATGAATAATTTTGAATAGCTTTGCAGCTTGACCATAAGTTCATGCTGTTTCAAACTCTGATTGAAGGAAAAGAACACTCCAAGATAAAATGGTTGTGAATAATATTAGTTAAAAATGTTCACTGAGCCTGCAGTGGTACGACCAAAGCCTCTGTTGGGGTTTCCAGAGGTCTCCTCCGGTACTGTTGCAAAGGGGAATGGTCCATCCTCAAGTTCCCAAGTCCATGAGGGTGAAACAGTTTTCCTAGCTGATTTGCCTTGGGCCCACAGACCCTGCAAGTCTTCGCTGTTTGTGAGACAGCTCTGGGATGTCTGCCTGCCAAGGAGAGCGGATCCATTTTCCTAAGGTAGACTGGACCACTTGTGCCCCAGTTGTCCTCTGCTCAGTTTGGGTGTCCCTGCAGAGGTCAGTCAGGATGAAAGAAGGCAGCTCAGGCTAATGTAGCCTCTTTAACTTTCTTTTTTTTTTTTGATAATGAATATTCACACATTTTCCAATAATAGAATAATTTTTATGTACATATATGTATACATATACATATGTGTGTACAATGTATATGTACATATACAAAATAGCTGCACTTCGTGGACACTATGTGGGTGGATGATGCTCTTCCTACAATCAAATAAACTTCTTATACTCAAGAATCCCATCCCCCAAGTTCTTGCCAGAGGAAGAAGACTTCTACTTAAATATTTCTTCTTTACACTTGAATGAAAGACCCTTCCTCTCACTATGCTTTTGAAAGAATTGGGCTAGTAATGCTATCCTGCAAATAAATTCAAAATTATCTTCATTATGCTTACTTTGCCATGTATTTCTATTACTTCTTAGAAAATTATTTATGAAGACATTGGATTGTTTCTAGGTTTGTCTGGCCTTTCTGAACTTCTACTCTCTATTTTAGTAGACTTGAGGAATGTTTTGCAGTGGCCAATTTTTCATAAGGTTTTTTCCTGTACTCATTTTTTCATCCCCTTCAACATTGATGGTTCATGAGGATACACTGCTCAGAAAAATTGTGTAGTCACAGAATGTAACAACTAAATGTAAAAGCACAGTGTGAACTAATTATTTGCATTAGAGTGGCATCTTTGTTTTTTATCCAAGTGTAACCTCTGTAATGAAAAGATTATTAATTGAGGAGCTAAAAGTCCAGGAGGCACTGGAGATAAAAAAAACAAGTAACTGCTGTAATAATCCTCTAGTTACCTCCTGAACTGAGGTAACTTCTCTGTTTAAATGGGCTGCTCAGACGGGATGGGAATTGTTACGACCAAGACTGCCAAGTGAAGGAGGTTTGGAGGGCATCCCTCCAGGGCAAGAATAATATTGATGACTAAAATAGGTTGTGGTAGAAGCTAGAAATTACTTACTAAAAGTTATAGACCCTTGGGCTAAGAATAAGGGTGGTGTTGTTCAGCTATTAGATATCTGAAATATGATCTATTTTTGAACTATATTCCATCTGGCAGCAAGTGACTAAATGATTAAGTGGGTCTTCATCATCACTGATGGCTCTTGTCATATGATTTATACATTCTACCGAAAGGAAACATGTCCTTTCATGAGGGACACAGAGGAAATGTGTGAATAAAGAGGAAAGCCTGATACCAGAGACCATGCGTTACTTCAGCTTACTCATTCAGGAACCGATAGATTTTTAAAGCCAGAATGACCATCTAGCCTGACCTCTGTAATATTACAGGCCATAAAATTTTACTTTGTTACCCCAGCTCTCAGCCAAATTTATCTTACTAAGGAGATTAAAAAGTAGAAGTCATATTTTCAAAGATATTTAGGTATTTAAAAGGTGAAGGCAAAAATACCAGTAGAGAGTAGGTGCCACTCATTGATTTCATGACAAGTAGATATCCAGCCTTGCAGTGTTTTTGAAAATCTTAGTAGTAAGTCTCTACTTGAAGGTGTTAAATGTTATTGAAAATATGGCTGTATGTACAGTTACATATAAAAAACAGAGTAGTTCACACCTTCCAGTAGCAGAGTTCTACCATTCTAACCATCAAACCTGAAATGTGGCTGGATCTAGCAATTTAAATAAACAGCAGCATTGTAAATTAGGGAAAAGTATCCCACTTCTGCATAAGAGAACAATACATGTGTCATTGTTGATGATGTTTCAATAGAGAATCATATAAACTTCTTATTTATGATCATCAAAAATTCTGCATAGAGCGATTTGATAAACTCTGTATTATAGAGAAAAGGATACTGATGTTTGCACTGGTCTAGAGGCTATTAAGTTCCTAGATGTTTCAGGTAAAAAGTTTGAAGGAGCTCAGTAACAGTCTAGAAATGAAATTTCTGTTAGCTTTTCCTTTGTTTATTTACATAATTGTTCTTCCTTTTACTGTTGAGCAGAAGGTAAGTAGGAGTAAAATTATAAAATACTGGGAAATATGTTATTATTTCTGCTGTGGCAGAGAAGTAGACATTAAAGGGTAACACCAAAAACAAATATATTTCATTCACCTCGCCTCGCAATTTCCCCATATGCATCTCACCACTATATCCCTCCAGCTCATAAAAAAAGACTGAGCCACATGTATGTTTCATGAAGTACTCACCAATATTTTAGTAGAGTTCCTTCATGTCATTGGTGGAAATCCAATGGAAATAGAGTACTTAAAACTACTAGATACATTTGAGGGAAATTTGAATTCAAAAGTCTAAAAAATTGTACCATGCACTTAGCTCTAAATTATACTCATCTAATGAGAGAACAGGGATGAGGGGAGAGCAGTCATTTACTTCTAATCCCAAGATTTGTACTGCCCTGGGTAGGAGGAGCCCCAAAATGATACAGGCTAGGGATGGACAGGCATGTCTCTATCCATGGAAGTATTCAAGACGTGATTGGAAAAAGCCCTGAGCAACCTCATCTGACCTCAGAGCTGACCTACCTGTGAGCAGGGGGCTGAATAAGACACCTCCTGAGGTCCCTCCTAGCCTTAATTGTTCTGTGATTCTGTGAAATATTGAGCAATATCACCGGTATTTCAGTACCCATTTGGCACCTGCAACCAAATGCATAAGGAGAAATATTAATTCTTTAAATACCAAAAACAAACAAAAAAGCCCGAGCAGGATAGCAAGAGTAGTCAGATTCTAAGTTTCACAGTCTTATCCTTAACTAGCTTTGGAAGTCTGCAGCTCTGACACCTGCCAGGTTGCAGGAGTTAGCCTAAGGGCTGAAAAATTCAGGTTCTGGAGAAAATTTTCTTTTGGCAGGCACAGAATAGCATCCCTCTAAGTATCCCTACCGGAAGCTATTTCTGGGAAGCTTCGTTTTCTCTCTTGCCCACTGCAGCACTTCCCATTTGTTGATAATTCAATCAATCAACCATTTCTTCTCTATATTAACTGTAATTGTGACTTCTTACATGACTGTAGCACCCACTTGGCATTTTTTCTGGAAGTGTTTCACATATACAAGACTGCAAATATCAGTTTGACCTGGATTCCCTTCGAGACCATTAATTCCTTAAAATATATTTTTCTTCATCTCATTAAATAAAAGTGGTTTCAAATGTAATTAGGCTGGTTTAAATAATTTGTCACCACTTTTTTCTCTTACAAGCATTAAATACAAGTGATCTTTCTGTTTCTGAAGATGTACACCAGGCGTGTGATTACCCACCCGCATTTGATAAGTATCAGATGAAGGATAATTTCTGGTTCATTCAGAATATACCTTAACAATATCTGAAGCAGACATTGCCTGCTTAATGTTACATATTAGTAAAGTGATATTAAAGTAATCTGACACTAGTAGATGGCCAGGCCAACTGAAGTGCAGCTGAGAGTCTTTCTCAGGTACTTGTGCGCTACTCAGTGATTAGTATCTTATATTACCACATTCTTCGTATTCCGTGTTTGAAGTAACATGTATGAAAGATAGTGACTCTGAGAGTACCAGCTACACCAAGCGTAAAAAGAACATGTTGTTTTACGGGCCTCATGTTTTATTGCCAATTTAATTAGTTCCCATTTACCTACAAATATTGCTCGATGGATATATCCTGTTGTTTATTTTGTCAATTAGCACCCTGCAACATGGTGCTTGCTACGATTATCTCATCTGTTGCAGATGACAACTGCTTCTCAGTGGTGATAGTCAGTAATATACAAGGCTTACCAGAGCTAATCCCTGCCAGCTTTTCCTTCTTCCCCCTTTCTGAGGCTAAGGATGAGATCACAGACTCCCACAATCATAGCTCTTAACAGGACCCTGAAAATTGGTCCAAAATTACTTGGAGATTGTCTCTTGTAGAGGGAAGCGAGAGTCACGAACCATCAATAAACAACAGCTCCAAAGTCAATTCTTCACATTTCTTAGTTTTTAACTATCAGCAGTGAAAAACCACCATATTAAAATACATACACTTTCTCTTAGTTCCTGGAGTCACAGCCAAAGAGGCACTGGGAAAAAAGTCCTGTTAGACTTTGCTGGAGACGGAAAAGGCATGGCCATCTTTATTGATGTTAGCTATCACACTGCGATGAAACTAATAGATCTATGAACTAATTTTTCAGAGAAGCCCAGTTCCACTGGTAATATCCAGGTGCCTTATACTCTAACACATATGAAAAATCCACACACGTGCCATAAAGATCTAGTACTGTTCCCAGTACTTACTGATTACTAATAAGGGGCAGTTACAGTCTGGGCATTGCATGCCTAAGCCCAAATATTATTACCCTACCTACCACATTATTTCTCTAGTATATTCTTTTCCAACAAGTAACACAACTAACATAGCCTTTTATTTGTCTTATTGTTTCTGAAAAAGCACATTCACTACCAAAGGAGAATGCACTGTTCAATGCATACTTTAAATAAACAAATTTCAGATTAACTTTTTTGCTCTTTCTTGTGACTATAGGTTGCTTGTGGGCTGTAATGACAGGTGAGAAATGATAAGGCATTGTTTTGCTTCTTTTCTTAGTGTGAAGACCAAAAATTGCAAAATAAGTGAATAATGCCTTGAATTTCCTTTCCGCTGTGGCTCATGAGTTCTTCATGTAGTCACGTACAAGTGGGCTCTTTTGCCTGTACATAACCCCTTGACTGCAGTAGGCCTGTTGCATTCAAAACCTGAATTCAAATTCCAACCCAAAAGCAGTAAGGATGCTACCCTCATTCACAGAACTTTCTGTGGGACTATCCAGATTAAACATTTTATAACTGACCCAAGAAACCTCCTACACCTTAAATGCTCTAAGCTAATTCATTGCAGCAGAATTAACTTGTGTTCATTTGTAAACTATTTTTTCATCTTACAATCAATTCTGAAGAGCATTCAGGATCTGAATGTGGTTTAAACGTTGGCCTGTAGCAAGATAGGCAACATGAGGCAATATTCACTTATTTTGCATGAACACTGAAATGCAGTGCTATTCTGAAATACAATCAGGAATGGTATTTCCAAAGGTGCTTCCCCCAAAGTGTGCCTAACTTGCGTGTGCATGCACATGCTTTATGCTATACACACATCTATATGTGCTAAATCATGACATTTTACTTTAAATATAAGTATTATATAGTTTTGTATAATATTCTGTGAAAAGCAATTTTTTTAAAAACAAGAACTGATGGTAATTAGGCTAGAGTTACTCATTCCTGACTGATACTTAAAGAAGGCTGTTCAACAGGACGTGGCGAATTTGCTGGAGAAGCTTTTCCGTAATATTAGGTGTGTACAGAATGTATCTGTATGCAGAAAACCTCCTTACCAGAGATGAAACAAAGACACTACACAATCTGAATGGAGAATTAGTGCTTTCAGGAAATCAAGGGCTTCCTGAATAATTAGCATACAGCTGCTAATCACCCTGTAAATTGTTGTTACAACCAGACATAACCCTGTCAATACACTTCACTAGAAATTAATTCAACTGCATGCTCACTTTCAATGCCCTGTAAGAGAAAGATAGTCAAAAGCAGATATAAAAGAATCAGGTCTAAAACAGAAAAATTCTCAACTTTCTGTCTAATTTAGGGGCTGAGCTTATTCTTAGTTGTAGGGAAGTAACAGCTGAACGAGTTAATTCCTTCAGAACTTAGCCTTTTGACAGACACTGTATAAGCCTTTTTTATTATTATTATTCGGTCATCAGAGGCTTCTTTAAATCCTAATTAAAATCAAATGAAATCCTAATAGATAGAAAGAATTCTGATACATACATACACAAATAAAGAAAGAGGAAACAAAATTTTTAATGTTTCACATATTACCACATTCCCCTCCTCTGTTCCCTTATTGCCCTAAGGAAAACATGTGAATCCACTACTACATTGAAATCTGAGCTACCATCTGGAAACTTCAGGAAGCGAACGAGTATTTTCCATTGAAATTCCTATTAGGAATACTGTCAAAGAAAAATAAGCAGAGAAAATGATTTGGGAGCGCTCTGTTATCTTGCGTTACTCGTTTGTCATGCTTTGCTTACCAATAGAGTATATTTTCATTTTATACAGAGCCTTTTATCTAAAGAGACAATAAAATGGACAAGAGAGAGGAATTAAAGTGTTTAGAGGAAAAAAATCTAATCTTTTTCTCCATGAGTTTTTAAAAAAAGAGAGTCAATGAGGCAGACAAATATAGCAAGTCTCTCCTAGACGACAAGCATTATACAGGAAAAAGCTCTTGCATCAGAAGTGGTGTGAGTTTGTTAAGGGTCAGAGAGGAGGCTTAGGAGTAAAGGGAGGAATAATAATAAAAGGTAATAGATGTGGTTCCCCTTGACTATACGCTAGCTTTATTCATTTCCCCTTTGTGCCAATCAGCGTCATCAGGAATGAACATTAAAAGCTTATTGGTACTTCAGGGGCTTCTGCTGGTTTTACTGTTTTTGGCGCCGTGTCCATTAGTAACTAGGCCTGGGGAAACCTATCCAGCAAACATAAGAATCAACACAACCCTTCATCTAAAATGCAAATGAATTTGTGTGTAACCGTTTCAGGCTCATTTCAAGTTCAGGGCAAACAGCTTATAATACCAAAAGTATTTTGCCTCATTTCCAGGCAGTTTTCTTAGCTTGAGCGTTAATTTCGGTAAAATAGGTTACGAATTTAAAATGTAATAGCTGTCCTTGAATAAGTGTATGTGGCTATACTTCATTACAACATAAAAGTGCCTTGTTCCTGTTTAGTTTAATCTACTTACTAGTCATTTTATCAGTTATTTATCTAAATCAAAACCAGAAAATAGATTCAATCAAAAAAAGTTTAGATTATTTTATTCTGGAGCATAGAATAAGTTTCATTAGAGCTTGTCGTAAAAATAGAGCTCATTTGTTTTAAGTACACAAGTGTATTTCATGTCAAATCTGTATGTAGCCCTAAATCAGTCTGATATATTTTGATATATTTCTTCCTCACATACTTCCAAAGAAACCTAAGTTGAAATTTTCAGTCCAATTAATTGGCCTAATTGCTTGATATGACTGATGTGGCACTTTTTCCAGAACAACATACACCTCAGAACATTTACTTAATAAACTCTGAAGCAGCAACCAAGTGTTCCATGTGGTGGTCTGGTTCTAGTAATACTGTCCTTAAGAGTACTGTTAGGAGAGAAAAATAAAAAAAAAAAAAAAAGAGAAATCTTATTGTTACACACAGGAAGTGGATATCTTGTTCATGTACAGCTCTCAACGCACTTCACAACAATGAGAATGTATTACTTGTTTTTCAGACATAGGAAAATCAGATGCATACAGATGTCAAGTGAATAACAGAAAATGAACCCAGAAGACAAGATGCACAGCAATGAAGAGAACGCCCCCAATGGTCAGGAAATGTTCCTTCTCATATCTAAATGTTGCCTTCTAGTATCTGCCCCAAACTGCCATTAGATTAAGAAAGAGAAGCCTATGCACTGAAACTTATTTTCATTTGACCTTGAAACACCTGTTTATTATAGAAGATTTTCTCAAAAAAATGCATTGAAATTTCTCATGGTTGATCCCCATACAGAATAAACTTTGGTTTAAGCACAGTGGACAAAAAGAAAATATGAATTTAATGACAATTTATTTCTTTATCTTTGAGTTATCAAGGCTGAAAGGTGTTCTCATCTTTTAGAAACAATTAGATGTTTTGTTATTGCATTCATAACTCAATAGTGTCAATATCTTAATCTTAATTTTAACTGGGGCTTTAAATAGCTAAACTTATTGTTTCAGTCTCATTGATATCAATGAAAATATAATCAGAATTAAGAACATGATTTTTCAGATAAGGACGGGTTTAAGCAACTGTTTAAAGTGCTTTGCTAAAGAGTGGTATCAGGCTGGGATGTGGACTTGGTTCCTGCAGTAACTCAGCTTAGCCACACAACCTCTGCCAATCCAGAGGAACCACACTCAGGGAACAGATAATGGAACAACATTGAGCTAACAGGTTTATTCCAAGATTTTTCCTATTTTATCTCATTTGCTGAATTGTTCGTTACACTACTGATTTTCATGTCATCTCCACTCTGATTTGAGTGCTCTAATTATAGACACTCCTACACCAGTGTACTAACAGTTTGATTTTCTGGATCCAGACACACATCCCATCTATTTTATGACCCTACTGGACCTCCTTCCCTTTCGTTACAGTACTAGCAGGCATGTAGCATGGCACCTGGCATAGCGGATGCCTGAACTAGATACGTGGAATGGTAGGTACTCTGGACGGTGGACATAACCAATATAGATTAAGGGTTAAGTGCCCATGTTCTGCTCTAATATTTTAGCATCTTTAGTATTCTAGAGCATCTGCTTTCCTTGTTTTTCTGATGCATATCTTGGGCAAAGCTATGCTTCCTCTTAAGGAATCTAACGTACACACAATTGCTATGGTCCTTTTGAGCGTCTGCTGGATCTGTACAAGGCCACAAGCACACACTAATCTCAACAACAGGTTGTAGATCTCAGACCATGTCCAAGACGTCAGTAGCCGCTCTACACAGACTCTGCAGTTTGATACCTATGCCTGATAAAACAAAAAACTTGCCAACACCTTCCTGGAAGTTGCTGGTGCATCAGCCTGGCCCTCGACTTCTGAGCCCGCCGTTGGGGTCGGCTTCCTGATTCTTGCTCCAAGTGGGTAACGATATGAGCGCATGCTCGATGAACTAGGTGACGGAATAAATGAATGTGTGCTGTGTGAATAGTTATCCACTATTGAAACAATAGCTCAAGGAATAAACAGTGTTTTAAGAAATATTGGCTGCGATCCTTGCCTCCACTCCACACTCAATCCTCTATTAGGAAAAAGAAGATTTAAAACATTTACAGTCTAACCTGTCCTTCATGTTCCCTGAAGGTTACCTCTGATGCCTTTCTAACAGAGGCCTTTGTCTTCAGTAAGGACTACACAAAAAATCCGTGGTAAAATCTGTCTTCTACATCTGTTTTACACCATATAGTCAAGAAATAAAACCACAATCCAAGCTGCAGTAAAGTATAGGAGTTAAAAGATCAGTTCAGTATGACCTAACTCACCTTTCCTAATACATCATTTTCCATAGTTTTATCAGTGCCCAAAACAGCAAATGGCATAAAACTGACATTTTGGCATTTGTAAATTATGTAAAATGGCTAGTTGTGTTTAACAGAAGTGCAATGCCAAAAATAAATGAGGTAGGTCATAAAATCTTTGAATAAGAGTTATTTTAATGTTTACACCCGGAGTAGAAAACCCTCATATCATCTGCAGGTCTTCAATATCTTATCTAAGCTCATCAAAGGTAACTAAAGACTTGCGAGTTGTACCTAATCTATTGCTGGATGCTCTAGATATAATGGAAATATGTAGTAAACAACTAAGATTAAAGTCAGGCTGACATTTTACTGACTTACCTCTACTTGTTAGATGAAAATTTTAACCATGACTTGTCAAGCGTTTGGTGAGAAAAAATATTTGAAGGTAAGCTGTCAGTGTTAACAGGCCACAAATACCACTCCTCTTCTTACGCACAAGAGTAGAAACCACAATATTCTTTTTTGGAGAGGGATTTTTCTTGTAAAATAAATTTGGCTGTGCACCGTTCCTACCTAAAATGTGTTTCTCTAAATGCCCACAATTCATTTGTGGGCAAAGTATCAGTGATAAACCTCTGGACCTATATAAAGCATGGAAAGACTCATGAAGAAATAGACTGCAGATTCAAATGAATTATTTTATGCTTCTACTTTATATTATAAAAAGTAATATTTAACCACACTCAACACTGGCAGGAACTATTTTGTCATAAAATCTTTCCAAATGTGCAAACAGAAGTGGTAAGCTAAAATAAAAACATCAAGAAACATAAAAGCTGCTTTCCAGCATGCTTTAGTAACTGAGAGCAGAGTTTGGCCTAAAGATTTTTATCTCCTGGAGATTGTAAGGTTCAAATTGTTATTAAAAAAGGCACTGGAGTATGCCTATCTTATAATTCTGTGTATATCTAAGGAGTATGGGACTTCTTCCATGCTGGGAATATGAGTTTGTACATAATAATGCTACGAGTTACTGATGAGAAGTTTGTAGGACTAAAGCAACCCAATTAAATCCTTATTAATTTATCTATTTATTTACTTCTTCATTTAGCTGCATATCTTTATTTGTGTTATTCTCTCTCTGCCAAAAATATGTTTATGGGGGCCGAGGATTTAAGAGAGGAGAACAGAAGCACATAGATATACACCTGTGTTTGTGAGGCTGCTCCTCCGAAGGTCATAGGCCACTGTGTCATCAAATCTTTTTCAGAAATGTCCAGGTGTCATCTGACAACTTGTAGCCTTTCTGGTCCCCATTGCTGCCATGGAAAGACCATTCCAAAACTTCACTAAAGAGGAAGGACTTAGCAAACATTTACAAAATATAGGGTTTTTTTGACCTTCATGTTTGCCGATTTTCAAAGTTTAAGCAGCTCTCTGGTTCTGCAAATCTCTTTTCTTAATCAAGGAACTCTGCCAAGCCCTGCTGGGTTTGTACAGAATTGCTCAAAATGCATCCTAAAACTTTCCAACCACTTACTATTTCTTTCTAGTTGGTTGGTACAGCTAATAATGAATTCCTTGAGGATTGAGAAATATTTAGGAATGAGATTTTTGATACTCAGTAAATACCATTAAGCAAACCTTCCTCATTAGAAGTAGATGAGGTTATAAGTTCTTTGAAAGGTGAGGAGAACATTTTTCAGAAGCTTTTATATGCATTTAGGGAAGGACACAGTCCCTGTCCTGAAACAGTGAGCAGCAAAATGAATATCTACTTCCACAGGAAAGGCAGTTTGCTTTCATAAAGCAGTAACAGCCACACTGAAAACATATGCAAAGATGATAAATGTTGAAAGGCCAAAGGATAACGAAATACCTAGTAAATTTACCAGAGGTAATACATGAGCCTGGATGGCTCTATTTGGGTATCCAGCATGAGATGTCTTTTTTTTTTTTTCTTTTTTTTTTTTGAAGACATTGTGCATTAAAAAAGTAGAGCTCTTGCTATGGCCCAAAACGGTAAAGCATGCAACATCTCAGTCATATTTGAAAACCCTCGTCCCTGATTTTCGCATACTAATTTCCCTGGAAGCTTTACACTAGCTTCTGTGGTGAAAGTTACACAGAAGCAGTCAATGTTTCAATTTGCAATAACAAAAGACCTCTAATGGAAAACATAGAGGTAATTTGGGGAATCCATTTCACCCTCTGGGTGCTTGAGGACTTACTGTCTCTCCTTGAAAGTGGTCTGTATGAGGGAGACCTGTTCTGCTTATGATATAAAGAATGTTTCTCTGGGTTTCAGGATGTCAAACCAGCTGCCCAAGTGAGACGGGATCACAGAGATCAAACACACAGTTACAGAGTTCCTTTCTCAAATGGCAGCATGAGCCATCCCAAGTCCCTAATAATTAGGAACCCTTTTTCTTTTTTCCCTAAAAATAGCCAACCAACACTGACAAAATTTATTGTTTTAAGTTTGCTGCTCAAGTAACAAGTTGCTGATAAAAAATAATAAGCCTTAGCATTTTCAAAGTACTGTAAAATTAACAAAATAATACTCCCTAATAAATAGCAAACCCACAGTAAGATGTGAAGATGAAGACTCAGTACAAGAGTATGACACAGAATGAAAAATCCCTCTGGTGACCATCATGTAATACAAGCTTAAATCATACCACTATGACTCCACTATGACTTATCCTTCAGATTTAGGAAAAATACAAATGTATATATTTACTTTCTTTCCCCTCTACAATTTATTAGTGTTCTTCTTCCTTTCCCACTGAACTTAGAAGTCCCACTTGCTTCCCCAAGAGCAGGATTAAGCCCTTGGTAGGGCTAAAAATAACTCCTAATTTAGTATTTTAGCTTCAGAGTAAGTAGGTTAAGGAAGGAATGCCTGAATGAATTGCAAAATGAGATAGATTGAATCGACTATCTCTCTTCTGGGGCGTATGTGGTTTTCACTAAAAAAAATTATATTTTACCAACTTTTTTTCTCAGCTGTAACCAGAATTACTGTAAGTGTTCAGTCAGTTTATGGCAATTCTGCCCCAAAATCCTATTAAGCAATAATACGATTTCTTTCTCAACTGCCAGTTGCTGTTTTGAAAACATGTCCCTGTATGCTCCGATTTCTCAGAACAAATTTTCATTGACTTGTTTCTTATCTTTCTCCTTTTAAAATAAAATTCTTATGCTTTACCATTTTAAAGTATTTTTTCAAGCATTTTAAGAGGTGATTAGACTGCATCCACTCAGCTTATTTTTTCAGATGTATAATATTTTGCTTACAAGAGGGTTATAATATAACAGCAACCAGATACTATTCTATTTGCCCTCCTTGTCTTTGCAAGAAACATTTACTGCAGGTTACTGCAAGAGGTTTATTAACTTATTTGTATTTTTAAAAGTAGTTTCCCTAGCAAAAAAATTATTTGTAGAGGTTTCCTTTTTTTAGTGTGCCACTCGTTAAAGATCATGTAGGGCCTTCAAAAGGGAAGAATCAAAGAATCTTAGATTGAAGACAAACAAGACAGTATCCACCCAGCCTAAAACAGACAGAATTTTTACTTAATGATTTTGAAGGCTTATTAGGGAACAATTCATGAGTATGAACACCATACCAATTGCCTATCTTAATGCTGAAGATTAAATGTTTTAGTTTTCAAGATGCTTAAATAGGTACTGCCAATCCATTTTTTAAAATGCAGTGAATAACACTTAGAGTTAAGCTAGTATTTTAGTTAGGGAAAAAAAGTCAAAGAGGAGGAAAGCAACAGAAGACAATAAATGTTATTTGGAAAGATAAATGTGCATTCTCCTGCCAGTGGATTTGTCAGGCAGAACATTAGTCATTATTTGGGACTTATTCTGCAGATGTAGCAGCATGGGTACAAACACAACAGTTAATGAACATACCAACCTCATAAGTGTGATTTATCTGCTACCAATTCTTTTTGATAGATTTTTCAAAGCATATGTAACATATTGGTATGTCATAAGAAAATGAAGTCCATGATCATTGACACTAATTATATTAAAGTCCTGTCATACACATTCTGCACTGTCTGACCTTATGAAGTGCTGAGCACCATCTGTGTACATGGAGGTCATTGCTGATAGTGGATGATTTTGAGTATCTTATAGGACATTGTATTTCAAGACACACTGTTCAGATTTCTCAGTAACTTGCTGACAGATATTTTGCATCACAATAGGATATAACCTGTCCCATCTGCTACCTCTCGTTTTACTGAGCTTCGAACTTTTGTTCACTGAAGGAAGAGGTGGTTTGCTAGCTATAAAGAACAAAATATTTGACATTTATAAAACTAAGTCTTATTACAGACTATTAGCTAGTGACTATGAGTGGAGAAGAGACTTTATGAAAATCAGAGAACACAACCGTATGTGTAAATGCAAACACAGAAATTGTGAATGGGGAAAGAAAGCAAGCATCTAATGAAATATTAGCATACTTCTAAAATACTGAATAAAAGATGAAGCAGAAGGTGAAAGAGGAAAATCAAGTCAGCGTAAACAGAGACCCTACAGATCTAATGTACCTAAACAGTACTACAGTTTTGAGCAAAGAGAGTTAAAGTTCATCCTTTCTTCTTATAAATCAAAAGTGAACTACTTCACTCTTAGAAAAACATAGAAGTTACTACTTAGGATCCAATACTGGAAACATTCAAGAAGTACAAACGAAGGCACTTAGTCTCTCTCATTAGCTTTTATGAACAACTTTCTGAGTTTGTGAAATCAGTGTAACCAGTCACAAATGATGCATGAAATTAAAAATTCCTGTTTACCCTACAGAGTATTCATCCACGGCTAGCAATGCCCTGCTACAATATATACAGTAATAACCTTTGCCAGACCTAGCCAACAACTCTCAAAAAATTTCAGTATTTCATTCCAAAAGTAACTGTATTCTCATTTTTTTTCACCCAAACTACCATGCTTCCTTTTTAAGGGGGTAACTTTCTCAAACTCCTTGCAAACATTAGCCATGCCTCTAAATGAACTCATGAATTAAGCAACCTGAATGCAGAATACAGGCTGAAGGGGACTGGCTAGTAGCAGACACCAGGTTGATGCTTACATTAGAGAAAAAATCCAATATTTGTGACATACTATCTGATTAGACCACAGCCTAATAATGCCCATAAATCCACTGCACAGTAGGCCAACACAGAGCAAGACAGTTCTATGCCTTCTTGGTAGATGGCTGAAACATTTTACAGAAAGATTTTCTTTGAAATATTGCATAGAATTTCCAACAAGAAAAATACCTCTAGATCTTTAAGCAGTGTTTTGAGAGCAGTGTTTAAGCAGTCTTTAAGCAGTGTTTGTACCACTGAGAGGTACAGAATCTGAACTCATTATCCCAAATTTATCTGCACTAAATCTGCATGGGTTTCTTTCAGGCCTTACACACACTTTCATGCTGTCATCATAATTTGAATGGTGCACATGCTCATAGGACTATGCTTCTTGCTTTGGTTCTATGTTAATCTGGGGGATTTGTGTTTTATTCTTTTTATCTTCCCTTTTTCTTCTTTCACTAATCTCCTTCCAGGTATTCCACATGAACAAAGTGCGCCTTCCAAATGAAAGATTTTCTATTCATAGAATGTAAAAAAATATAGTATTTTCTTCTTCTATTATAGATGTTAAATTGTCTCCTCTCTTAAACTGTTTCTGTGTTTAGAAACTTTATCTATAGCTGAATTTTCACCTTAAGAGTTGGAAATAGCTTCCTATTCAATGATGATTAGAATGGGATAAAAGAACAGTGTGACATGGTACTAAGTCATGAGAAAGTCTTCAGAGGGTCACTTGATGCCTAAAAAAATAAGTATTAGATAACTCAAGTTTTCCTCATCATTACTCTTAACTATTACTGCTTCTTTTTGGGCTTTCTTTTGCCTAAATTTGATGAACACATGGAAGCTTAGGCAATGTTTTAGTTTTCAATGATGGCTGTGGAGGCTTTTTCTGTAACAAACTACAATAACCTGTTTTCTCTTCAATATTTTGGTGTTGCAGTAAACAAATCAATGAATAAACATAACTGCTTCAAGTTCAATGCTGAGCTGTGAGAACTGTGCTATGCTGTTCACTTGTCTTGCACAAAACTTCCAGTTATTTTGCAGCTGATTACATTTAGGCACAGTCCTTTGCCTTCATCGTAGAACTGAATCTCATTAGTCTTTAAGACTTTTTTCCAGTTTATTGTTACTTTTTGTCGAAAAATCTGTGTTCAAATCATATCCTTCCCTGCTTAGTATTTCCTTCTACATAAAGCATTTTCCCCCTCTCTCTCTCTTTTTTTATTATTATTTATTTTGGTCTCTTAAAACTTCTGGTGCAATGCTATAAACATTCCCTCTGTCAATTGACATGGTATATGTGTTTAACGTGCTAAGCGTGCTGTTCAATTGATTTTAAATCCCACTTGCTGAAATCTTCTTGCAAAGCAGAGATTAAACACAGTGAAAGGCATCAGTGAGTTACTTGAAATATATTTGAACTTCAGCCAGTGAAATCTTTAGGTTCTCAAACTTACATATTCATTACATGTGTTGTTACTGCCGACTATGTTTCCTACAAAAAACTATAACCTTTACTCTCGTTGTTACACAAGAATATATTAGGAAAGTGACTTTTTTCCTTATATTTAGTGGAACCCAATGGATACCTTTATCCTCTACCACAAAAGACCAAATTCTTACAGGCAAATCCGTGATGGATTCCTTTTTACCAAACTACTGAATAGCCAAAGCGCCTTGTTATTCGGAGTGTTTCTTCCCTTACTTGTCCAAAGGATAGGTCTATTTTTAAAATGCTTTTCCTTTGTGTTAGAGAGGTAGTGCTGGGCAGCCTTTCAGTATTTATTTCTCATTTAGAGTAGTTATTATGAGAAAAGAAGGCAAATAGCAAAATGCATATACTTACTCCTGTAGAAAGCAATAACAATATTTCTGGCTCCATTAAATCTTTTATAACTCTATGTTCTCAAGTTCCTGAAAAAGAAATAAATTCCAGTGCGACTACACAAAGTCATAAATCCTTAGATATACTCAAAACAGTAGATAGGTACATGTTTTGCTTTGAATGGTTTGCTAGCGCTGCTTACGTTTCAAGGAAACTTATGCGACCAAAGTAGAACCAGCAAAAAGCGGATAAACCTTTCAACAGTAACAGCAGAGCTATGCGGGATGTGCCTTGGTGATCAGCATCAATTATCAGGTATCACCTGAAAAATAAAGTGTTACAGTCAGTCAGGTATCACCTGAAAAATAAAGTGTTACAGCCAGTCAATTCACAACACTGCTCAAGGCTATTAGGGAGGAAGAATGATAAATAAGCAATCAGTCCATCTTAAATATTTCTGTGATATCCCTCGCTGCTGTATCTTATTTCATTTAGGAACTCAGAACATCCTGAGTCACCCTCTTTTCCTGCAGACAACTACATTATTTAAATGATTTAATAAACTTATCAAATTCCACCTTAAAACAAATCTTATGCCTGTTACTTTTATTGGATACTGTTTCAAAATTTCATTCTCATGATGGCTATAAAGCCTGTTCTGCTGCTTTACTTAAATATATTCTTGTCCAGTTTAACATCCACTTATTCCTGAGCTAGAACTGTCCTTTAGTTTAAACCTTTTTGTGCTGCAGCTAACGTATTTGATGAGAACAATCATATCCCCTTTATGTCTTCATTTAGTTAAATAAGCCAGTCTTTTTGTGTCATCTTGTAGAAACAATACACTCTTCCTCCTATTATTTGGATAGCTTTTTACTGCAGTTTTTCTAGCTTGACTATAAGTGAACAGAACTATACTTAGTATTGTAGATGAAGTATCATCATTGCATGACAATTCCCCTCCACATATGCAGATAAACCTTTCTTAATGTGTTTAAAGACTGCCTTCATCTTTTAATAGCTACCCCTCACTGCTGATGTCTGGTAATCCTATCATTCATTCCAGGACTTCTTCACTTAAGGTTATTGTTTAGCCTAAAGTATAGGACCTATGTTTTATATTACTCAGTTTAATTCATGCGCTGTTGTTCAAGACTTCAAGACATCCTGTACAGAATGGGGTGATTTATGAAAGGTCATTCCACCAATATATTTTTATTTTCCTCTGTATTGACAATGTCTCTCAACTTTTTTCATCAAAAAATTGCAACAGCTCACCACTGTTTTGTTTTTTTTCCCCACCCATCAAGGTCATAAACAATGCTAAATAAGATCTATTTTACAATCTGACCTTCAAGAATTTTACTAGTAATCTCTTTCCCTTTTCCAACACAAACCAATTCCTCTCATTTAGCCAGTTCTTCCCCCACTTTATCATTCTTTACTGAAAGTCTGTCCTCTCTATTTTAACCTACAATTTTCAATGTGCTACTGCATCAAATACTTTACCAATGCCAAGGCAAATGAAATCTGCACCATTTCCCTTTATTATAAAAATAAATCATTGCATAAACAAAAGATATGAGATTACTCTGGTGAAACTGTCTTATAAACCCAGCTGGAAATTAAAGTATTTAAAACATATCTGTAGTTAGGAATCTATTCCTCCTTTTCTCCAAGATTGTAAATAGATGCCCATTTCGCCATTCTCTACCGAGCCTCAAAGCCTGGAGGCCTAAATTAACTATCCACACATACTAGGAGGTGCTTGCTCTGAAAAGAAGGACAACTCTTCCTCACATCTAAAGTTTTATTTTGCTGCAGGACTTAAGGACCCTGGAGAAGACAAGTTACAAATAGCAAAAACACTTAATAATTCATAGTGACATCCTTTTTGTAATATTCTAATAGTAAGAGCACTCACAAGCAGTGTGATAAGGCTGTGTTCAGCCTGAGAATGAAGTCTCATCTCAGAAGAATTCCTTAATCACCTCACCATGGTATAAAAACGGACAGATTCTACTTCTTAGGAAGCTGAGACACTGAGCAGCTATAAACGAATGTGCATAGGTCGTACTCCACAAACCAACGACAGCCTGGATCTAGAAGACTTCTTAGGGCTGAAAATGCAAGAAAAAGGATTGCTTTATAAGCTAGAGTTAACTGGCTGCAGATCTTCTCTGAATTAACATACCTAAGGATTTTAATCCAGGTTTACTTCTATTGGGAGTTCCTGAAATATGTCTGGACCTATCAAAGAGGGAAATTTATTTTGTTAAATAGAATTCTGAACCTGCCCCTCTGACTTCTCTCCCCTTCACTTTTCCAAGTTTATACATCCTACAGAACGTCTTTGTTAGGAATGTACTGGTAAAAGGGAGATAAAATGGGGCCTCACCAGCTATCCGATTATAGACCACGACCACGACTGCAAGGTCTTATACAGGCATATTGATAAATCCATAAAGAAGAAATATTCTATTTACATACTTGACTGCAACTTGAATTGTTTTAGAACATTTTTAAAGAGAATATTCCTTCTTAGCTGAAAATGTTCAAAGTTACATTTGTTGGGAGTGAAAATATCTGAAAATGTCAGCCTGGAAAGCAGACTCAGAATAAGTGAATCACTAACAGTTTCTTCTGGCTTTCTAAAGGAGTGATTGTTTTATTAGTTTACGATACACTTCATTCCCACAATCCCTCTCTGGGGATCTCATGGATATTTCAGTCATATATCTAAACTTCTTGTAGAAAATTCTGCCTAATCACACACATTTCTTCAGCTGTATATAACAGACAGCTTGTGTGTTCACTGATTTGCCTTTTCCAATTCAGGAATATAGGCATAAGCCTGTGAAGAAAAGGTGTAGGACCCCAATTTTAATTCTTCTAAATATGAAGGCAGATTTTGAAGAAGATTTTTTCCTCAAGGGCCATCCTAAATACCTGGATATTTCCATTGCTAGGTCCTACTTTCACAAGAATTGTTTTGTCGTCTAGAGGGTATTGTAGCACAAGAGTCGCATCAAAAATTGTACATTAATCCAGAGTCCAGGATGCAAGAGGAATTTTTAGCTGATTTTAAAAGCAGTTAATGCTACCTGTCCCTCGCAAATCTGCCCCGTTGCACCAAAGAAGGTGGTCCAAGATGTTCAGTTGAAGTATCCTGCAACATCAGAGTGCAATCTACAATTCAAGGCCATCTCGTCCTTCTGTAAACTGATCTCCTTCCACTGTATTGATATAGATGTAAATATATATATTTATTTATACGCAACATAATACATGTGCTTAATCTTTATATATATAGAATTTTCAAATGTTATGTGTGTGCATATATATTCATGCATATGTGTATGTTTGCGTGTGTATATACATACATATACATACATACACATACATTATATATAATACATAAATATATATATATATATATATATATATAGCTCCGTCTTGTAGTGGAGTGAAAAAGGAAACAATAGATTTCTGGTATCTGGGAGTACCCTGACCTACCAGTTTGACTTCCACATTCCCATCACATATTATCAGCCATTAGTCTGAAGACAAGCAAACCTGTAGGAATCCAATATAGGACATGAAGCGCCTTTAATTTTGAACTCATTTGCAATGTGTTTTACATTACTTTGGTACTCTTGTCTTTTATTAAAACATCCATAGCAACCCATCATTCTTTGATAAGTTGAAACTCCTAAGTAAACTACGATAGCGTAATAACAGCTACTAACATGCTTAAATGATTTATTTTATTCACATTTTGCAGTGACAAGTGGAGGCAGATTAAAATTTTAGTGCTGAAACTGCTTTGGTGGCACTGTAGGGAAATAGGAATGAAAAAACTGGAATTAGCAATCAGAAACCAAAACCGAACGATTTTCCACTTAAAACTATTAAACAAAGATAACCAAGGGAGGGTCTCTGCCAGACCAGTCAAAGAACAAGTTCTTAGGTATTTCATTTTCTCCTAACACTGCTGTCAGTGAAAATACCATCCTTTTAGGCACAGGCAGCTCACTTAATTATCTTTTTCCAGAGTTCTAGTTGCTTAGCTACACACAACCCAAACATTTGAAGTTTTGCAGCTTTCCTCCAAATTATCCTTCCTTTTTTTCAGTGCAAGGGAGAAATGGGAAGTTTTCTACCCTGACTCGTCATGAAGTGAGTCACTACTAACTTGCTTGAGCTAGCCTCTCGGAGGTGTCCCTTACTGGGCTAAAAAACTCATTTGGGCTGCTTCTTGGGAGACCTGGCTGGCCACAGGAGCAGGTTAATAAGCATCTGGGTTCAAAGACCAGGAGCAATCGCTGCCGTCACCAACTCTGATGTCTGTAACGCAGCAAAAACAAGCTATTTGACTTCCATAAATAACTTCCCATGACATATTTGTGTGTTTAGGGAAAAATCTAGTTCTGATTTTAAAAACATGCAGCGGTGGAGTTTTCATCACAACTGTTGGTTAACTGATTAATTATTGTTTGTGTTGAAATTATGTACCTTATTTGCCTTGCTCATTTTCCACTTCTATCTACTAATTCTTAATGTATTTTGCTATAGTGAAGAATATTCTAATATCGAGTTGTAACTTGCCACATGAATATATATCACATCACCATGATCACATCTTTTCCTACCTTCCTGATAAAAAGTTAGGACACTTCTGTATTTTACTGATATGTACAGCTATAAATGGGCATTTAGGCCAAGGTGCAAGACTAGTGCTAGACCAAAGGAAAAAAAAAAAAAAAAACTAAAGCTTGTATAGTTCAGACATGATGCCCTCAGCATGTTTCACTTCACAGATCCGCTCTTGTCAAAGCATCCTTGTTAATATGGACATAGCCAATATTTCCTCTTTAATGCATTTCTAGCCTGAGCATCTCACTGGTAGCGGATTCTTCACTGTTACCTGTCTTTTCCAGGGAGTGTCTCTTCAACAAGGTCTTCTCTGAAGGTCCACTCTTCCCACCTCCTAGTCACTTCTGCCTGCTCCATCTCTCTCTCCCTAGTACTCCAAGGATCCCAGTTCATTCAGTCAAGAAGCAGTAGCCAGCTCTAGATTCATCACTGATATTTCACTACTGATACATTACTTCAAAGGCAAGCAACTAGCATTAGTATAATGGAAATATAGTAAGGTCCAGCCCTCCAGTAGCTTCTGGTGAGAGACTGTAGCCACAGTAACTCATATGAATGTAGGCCAGGCAATACTGCATAGTGACTGGATCTGTCACACATCTCTCATTTATCTCTAACTGCTTGCATGTTCTTGACCCAATTAGTGCATTAATCATTATTATTCCAAGCCTTCAATTAAAAACTAGATAGAAGAAAGCGTGGCCAACTTTTAATAGTTGTGCAGAGGCCCTATATCCAGGAGAAAGCCAGCAAAGAACTTTTCTCTCTCTTTTATTCAACCAACAGGTCTCACTTTCTTTGCATCTTCCTCCACTCTCCTAACCCATGCCCAGCTATTGTGATATTTCAGATTAGCTTTTCCATGTATAGGACTGTTTAACCTTACATAACATTGCTAAAGCTGTGTATACTACAATCTCTCATACTGCTCACAAACACTTCTCAGTAATTGATCCTGTAAGCAAGAACTGCATTTTTTATTACTGATGTATGATCATATACCTGCTCATGGATTCTTGTATGTGGGTAATAAAATATATAATATTGAGTGAGTGCTGTATCCTCTTTGTTAATTACCATTTCCTTCAATTCTGTAACATGTTCACATTTGTCAGTGAAGATTTTGTCAGTGATTTGAAAGAAAACCAGCGCAGACATTCCAATCAACACCCCTACTTACTGGCTCTTTCCTCCTTGTGTTTTGAGATACATTAATTAACCCACATTCAATTTATTTAATGTGTTCAATCTTTCCTTCATACCATTTCAATTTCTTAATAAAAATGTTGCATGATAATAACTACAATGTTTTAGAGAAATTTAATTATCACTGTGTTAATAAAATATAAACAAATTTAACTGTGTATAATTTTACTGAAATGCCAAGTATTATAGTTCAGTGGAATCAATTTTCTGTAAGCTCATATTGAATCTTTAACTATTATTACTTTTTATTTCTTTATACAGTTTATTTTCCTGAGGTAGATGTATGATAGAATTGCAATCATCATATAATTAAAATCACTCCCATCAAGTAGTATATTTCATCCAATGTTCTGTAACTAACCAATGATCTAGGACTTAATGAAAACCACCATTAATGATAACACTATCCCTAGAAAAAGATATTAAGCAGCAGAGAATCCCCAGGTCAAGACTGATTTATCTGAATAAAAAATGGAAAAAAAACTTCCTTAAAGAGAGTCAAAGTTGTCAGATATCAGACCGTTCATAAGACTATGCACCAAAATACCAGAACAGCATTCATGACAGAACAGCTGACAGAAAAGCTGCTGTAATCCTGAATATTTATTTTCAGAGTGGGGGTCCATGAAAAAAAAGCAATATGAAAGTAATATTAGTATTATTATTACAGCAATAGGCTAGCTATGCAGTTAAAAATGTAAATGAATAAAGCATAGTGCAGCAATCCATCAATATTACATTCATATTGGAGGCCAGCACAACTTGCAGATAAAAGAGAAAGACCAATTACTTAAAAATTAATCCAGTAGAGAAAAATGCAGTCTAGCAATTTCAATAAATACTTATGTTAATGCGATAGAGTAGAAGAAAAATTAGCTTAAAAGTGAATAAACATATAAGTTAGGTCGAGAGGGACTTATGACTGCAAAATTCTTTAAAATGTGTCAAGTTAGACAGTGACTGATATCGATACAGTACAATAGCAGCTAAATCTACTACATACGGGCAAAAAAGAACGACTGAGGAGGCATCTAAAAGTATTTATAGATATTATCAGCTCTGATTTGTCCAAATAAAGTAAGGCTCCTTAGATCCAATATTCATCAGTACTATTGTATGATTTGTATGTGCTCAACAGGACAAAGAAACATCAAATAAAGACATGAAAGAGTGATAAAAACACAGACTTTATGTGAGACTTCTCAAAATGGAGATGTTTAACCCCAGTAATGGAGATGTTTAACCCCAGTGTATATGCAGTTGATACCTCAGAGGAATACTTACACTTCCTAACGAAAAGCTATTATTTGATTTTTAAACTTATTTTAAAATGAACTCCTACTTCTCAGAGAGCAAGATTTTAAATTATGTTTTGGACTACTGCTTTAAAAACAAACTCAGTTATCTGGCATATTGGAACATCACCTGATCTTGAATCATACCGTGAAAGTATATACAGGGCTTCCGTTATCCAGAGGCCTGGTTGCATCAGGGCCAACCCTATGCACATTGCCCTCACTATGGGATGGTTATGGACACAATAACTCTTGCTATGAAAGAGTAATTTGGTGTTTGTGCAAATGCATTTCCTGGCCTGGGTCTGAAGCTGCTAGCAGGGCTGATAACCGCACAGTTTGGGCCCTTGGGTAATATGAGGACACAGTCTCCCAATACACTGAGAAAGCACCAGGAGCTCAACGTACCAACTTTTTAAAATGGGTGACAAGACAGCTAGATGTGTGAGAGATTTTTTACCCCATTGTTTTCCCTGTTTCATTTTAATAGGATTGTCCCTTACACCATCAACTTAAAAATCATTTGATCTCTGCATTTTTTTACCCCGTTATTGTTGCAAATGGCATCTTCATAATAGTCAATGTGATTAAAATGATTTTTTCCTGTTATACCAGTTAATGTACTTTCTGCATTTCACATCACCTTTTGCTTCAGGTGTAGTCAGATTCATCATTTTCCTTGTATAACCAGTATGCCCATATATAGATAATGTGAAAATATATTTTCTCTGTCTCCAGGTGAACAACAGACATTGCACTGGAAATGAAAGGTAGATTCAGAACGTCAAGCCGACTTTAAAACTGACTGCCTTTAAAACCACGTCAAACAGAGAGTAATCTTTCTTTAAATACCTTCCTAAGACACAAACCTTTCCAGACTGCAAAACTTAGAGGAAAAAAAAGCCCTGGATGTTCTTATAACATCTGAAGGTGATCCCAGACCACTTACTACTTAGGTCAAATCTCCCTTTTTTCATGGTTTGCTTTAGATAAAGGCATTTACTTCCTTTCTCCTTCTCCCCTCCTGTTTTCTTCCTCCTCACCCTCTAATCCCAGATATTAGAGATGTGTCATTATTTTTTTCCCCCCCTTCTCATCTCTCAAAGTTACCTGTTGCCATTCTATCAGCCTGGCACCCACATAATTCCTCAAGTCATATCATAAATATATTTCTAGTACAACACAAGCACAGGCTGAAATGTATGAAGGGTCTATGAAATACAATCCTGGATGCCACTTCCTTAGGGCTCCATAAGGCATAAAGTGTCAAGATTTATAATATTCTCAGCCTGCAACTCTGGCTTTGCTTCTAATGTGACTCCCTCCATAAAGAAGCAGCACAGAAAATTTATAGTTTTTTTCAGTGTCTTAATCTTGGAAACATGGCTGCTGCAGAGGTGATGAGATAGCTATTGACAGAAAATAATTCTTGGACAATGATAGATCATACCTGGAAATACTAATAACACACTAAAACAAAAGCAAATTGGCAGTTCAAGTGTTCCCCCCGCCTCACAGCCGACTTTTAATTGGGGAAGGTTTAGGAAGTTTATCTTGGTCAAGTTGTGGGGCACAATACTCAGCAGTCCTTACACACTTGAGATTTGAATCCAGAAAGTTCGTTCTTTGGATTATGGCTGCTTGTTTATTTGAGGTTTTATAGGGTGTGGAAGCATCTCACAGGAATGATTTCCAAAGTCATCTGCATTCATGGATTTAAACATTTTAATCAAAGGGAGCTCTCGTTTTTCATCATTGCTGGCATACCTTGTCAAGAATGACAATAAAGACACCAGCATAATACTGCCAAGCAGCAGACTGTGTGTGGTTTAGTGAAGGAGTCCTTCAAAAGAGCAGCCTCAGCAGGGCATATTCTCCTTCGGGGGCTTCTAAGGATCACTCATGCTTCCTCCTATTCTGGGACTTCACGTCCATCTGGCTGCTCTGACTTGCAAGAGCTCTTTAGCCAGACGCTCCACCCACCCCCCATGCCTGGCTCTGGAGGCAGCCCCATTTTGACACTTTCTTGCTATTGCTTGATTAGAATGAAGGAGTTTGTTCAGGGCCTGGCATTATACTTAAATGAAGGAGAAGCCTGTGACGATAACGTGACTATGGACAGATATGCAGACATTTTAGAACATTCTAAAAGCATTTTTCTGCATCTTCAGATGCCTTCGTATGAAGAAAAATAAACTCTAAGTCACAAAACCATTAATAAAAACTCATGGTAGCAACTGAAGACAGAAATGTTTCCAGTTAAAGGGGATAAAATTCCTATCTGAAAAGCTAGCAAACAAACGCAGAAGCTAGAAAAATTGCCTAGTGACACTCAACACAGAAATGAAATCAACCAAGAAAGGGTTCACATTCAACACATTAACCAGAAATAAACTGACACTGAGGAGCATAGGTTACTCACATGCACGTCTTCGTAGCATCCCAAGTATGGTCACATCACTGGTAGGAACGGTCTCCAGTGCTGTCCCCTCGAGGGCTCTGCAAGAGGTGACTAGCTCTAAATCCTGGCAGCACACTGTGGATGTCCTGCTGGCAGAAGAAGTTCGTGCTGTGCCAGGCTCAGCTTCAAAATGCTAGAGCCTGGGACCTCATGACACTGCTACAATAATTCTCCCTACTTGCATAGCACATTTTCTGTTTTTAAAATGGTTTGATGGATTTAATCAGAGGTGCACAGCCAATTGCTCATGATATCTGAAATACAGCAGTCACCAGCAGGATGGTCTAACCAGTGGATGCTACTGGACTGCGTATAGTTCACAATCCCCCTCTCCATTCTAGTGACAAGGGAAGATAACAGTCCACAGTGAATCCAGCGTACCTCCTGAAAAATAAAGACATCTGTAGTGCTGTTGTTTTAAATTTATTCCTTATTTTCTAGTATTCTATGATGATTTTAGTAACTTATTACTGTCAATTATTTCCGAGGATGAGGACCATTAAAACTAGATATGTACTAGAGTCTATAATCAACAATAATGCAAACTTCAGAAAATCCACACTTGTACTGAAAATTGCTGGTGATTAATATACACTTTCAAAATATTTACTTGTCAACATTACATTAAAATACTAGACTTTTTTTTGCTGTCCTTTAAACTGACATCATTACAATCTCTGAAATTGTATGCGTGTATAAATACATACATTTTTACAAATGAAATTCAAAAGTTAGAAAGTGCATATAGATCTTTGATCTACGGGTCACGTTACAATCATATTTATTATTCTTTTTGTTTCCAAACTTACATTTTGATAGAAGTCTGTACACTGTCATTAATCAGTAATTATCACCTCTAGCTTGTGCTCTGGTAGTACAGTGTCTGATAAAAATACCTACTTCATACTTCAAGAAATTCTAAAGGAAGCTACCTATTGAAGGAAGCAGATATAGGTAACTCTTGTACAGAAATTGCATGCCAGCTTTATACTCTGAAACAATAAAAGCCAAAGTCTGAAACACCCACTGTCCAGTGTATCCTTTATGAAAGTTGAGTTGGCTTGGGCATTCTCAGGATGTTTTTACATCATTATAAGTCGATGGGGCAGATCCTAAAGCAAAAAGCTTGGAAGATGAAGTCTTCCTCATGCTTTTAAACTTTCTCTGGCTGATTCACAAGGCAAAACAGTGAATGACCACGAGCAGCCAAAAGTCAAATGCAACAAGAAAAAAATATTCATTAAAAAATATTTGACATTCAGTTTTTACCATTTCTAATATTTTGGTAGTTTTTTGAAATCTGAAGTCCATCCAAAGTTATGGATAATAATGTTAAGCTATAGCCGTTTCGTAGAACTGATATCCTTGAACGGATACACAGAAAAGTATTGCAGCTCCAACATATGCTGTGTTTAGGTAGACAAAATAGGGGACCTGCATTCCTCAGAAATTACCCTGCCAGATCCACCCTGTATGACTTCTTCTCAGGATGTTGGTTAAGTTGTAAGGTAATCCTCATCAGCAATAAAAGGAGACAAAGGTCTTTTTGGTGTGTCCCTGAACGTTCGTTTTGTAAACCCTCTACTCAGTCAACGTAGACTATTTTTCCTGCAACAAAATCCAGAGTTCATTGATCAGTCTTGTAAAATGCAAGCTGAATGATTTCCTCAGCAATCAGTTCTCATGGAAACAAATTCACCTAAATGTACCAAGCTAGAAAAATCAAAAGTAATGAAATTGCACATTGATTTTTATCCTATGCGTATGTATGCAGACACCAAGCAAGAATTTGAGAAAGATGTTAGGGGAAGGTTATGAAAAAAAAAAAGATTGGAATGTGTCTGTTTGTCTTTATCTTAACCAAGTTATGCTTATCCATTATATTTACTCATTCACAGTCCTCCTTAGATCTCCTTGCTTAAGCCTGTGTTATTTAAAAAAGCCAAACAGAATAAAGAAAGATTTTCAGTTACTTATGCGAATGTGAAATGATTACAGTGCTAATCTTTCCAGCCTGAATTTGAGTAGAATGACATTTTTATAAAAATGTTTCTACACGTATACTACATCTATTCAAAACACCTTTCTCAAAAATTGACCTGGATGCACTGCAGACCACACAAAAAATCATGGGTTTTGTTTGCTTATTTTTATTTTTCTTTTTGGTGGAGAGGGAGAGGGCCTGGTGAAGGAGTGAGGGGATTCAGGTTACACAACTGGTTAGGAAATGCCACATCAATACCTTCACCTTTAAGAGAAGACAGTCAACTAATTCTGCAAAATTCACTTCTAAACAAGCACTCTTATGACCAGACCCATGACCTCAGCTAGCTCATTCATATCATACAGCCATGCTTTCTTTCAGCTACTAAAGAAAAGAGCCATCTTAAAGTCCTTCAGCTTTACACAATTTCAGGTTTTTAACCTTCTCGTTGAGACTGTAGAGCATGGCAAGGACTCTAAAACATCACCAAGACTGGCAAGAATATGCATGGCAAAAACACCCAACACCCAATATGTGTGCTTCCGCACTCTGCCAAACTTCCTCTAGCAACAACGGCATGCATCATGCAATGCTAATGTCAGACTTTCCTATTCAATTATACACTTGAACTGATTTGGATTTTGTTTTTTGCTCTTCTCTCCAATTTTTTGTCCTGCATTTGCCCCAGAGAAAGAATAAAGGAAGGAAAACAGTTAGATAAAAAGGGAAAAAGAGATGGAGACTTCTCCTTTTCCAGTTTTAGGAGAAAAAAAGGTTATTATGGGTACAAAATTCCAAATGGAAAATTTGGCCATACCTAGGTAAGCTTGTTTGGAATATTCTAGCTCCTGAAATACATTGCTTTTCTAACCTCTGGTTAGCAAGCCCCTGCAGCAGCAACTGCATTGCAGGGAACAGGGGAACAGCTGTGGAAAGGACATTCACAACTGCAAACGATTACACAGATGTTTTGGAGAACATTCTTGCTACTGGACTAAAGGAAATGTGAGTGACACGTCCATTACTGAATCTGGCTCACGGGAGGCTGGAGACCCCGGCTGGGAGAGACAGATGCTGAGAAAGAGCCAACCAAAAAAAAAAAAAATTGAAGAATATGATTTCTGTTGCTTCTTCTCCCCCTTTTTTTAACCTCAGAACTATGATCCCTCTCTTCTATAATGGATGAACAAGATAGTGCCCATCCCATTGCACTTTCCTTTACCAGACGCTGAAAGTCACTGTTAAATCCACTAACAATAATAAAAGAGACAACAGTAAAGAAAATGTCCTGCATCTGTAAATGAGACAGAAGGTGAACTGTCTCAGACTTTGTGATTACCGACAGCAAGATAGAAATGGCATGCAGAAGTGATTTAAGTAACTGAACCAACAGTTGCTACAGAGACAATTCTTTCCTTGTGGTATGGATTAGTAAACCCAACTATTGCTCAGTTAGATAAGCCCAGCAGCACAGGAGACAATGCATGGACTTACATCCATTAAAAATGTACTTCTAACATATTCAAATTCTTCAAGCTTGCTTTCACTTATCTCCAGTGGTTTTTCAAGCAAAGTTTAGGAGTGATTGGCATCATTCCATGAAAACATTAATACATTAACCTTGTAGACTGTTAAACCAGTGAGCAAGACTAATTGAATTAGAAAGGAACGATTCACTTAGGCTAGGAGTTAAAATGGATGCATTGATGTGAAGTCGATGCTCAGCAGGTAACTGAATAAGCAATTGACATTTAGTAAGAATGAATTTAACCATAGTTTGGTGAGCTAAATAAGTACCCCAGCATCAACTAAGTTAGTATCCCTGTTCTGAGAACCATATTTTTCACATTGCTAGTAGCAAACAAAGAAGCAGAGTAAAGTTAGAAATAACATTTCTGAATCAATTCTGAGGTCATTCTGGAAGCCAGGAAATATACACACTTTATCAAGCTACTTTACTACTCTCAGTCCAAGTTCTTCCTACTTCATGGATCAAAAAGCTATGATTGGTAGACTTAGCTGATGATAAAAGCATTATCCTGTTTGTTCTTCTGCCATTCCAGGCTTGGCATCCTCTCTGCATGCCTGGGATGCCTCAGTGAGCTTCCTGAACTTGGCTCCCCATCAGTACAACTCGGATGCCCCAGTCAGGAGGTATTTAAATAAATCTTCCATCTGATATTGCCAATATGCACTTACTGAAATAGGATGAGCTATTTGTTTAATCAGGAAAATAATTATTTGATTCATGAGCTAGGAGAAATTAAACAGAGCAAATATACTTAAGGGGAATAATTTCTACGTATTCTGATGTTAAAGTTCCTGACTGGGGAGCCCTCTTTATGCAAAGAAAGATGTTTTCTGAAAACAAGCATTTTTTTTATCTTCAAGAAAAAATACATCTTTATTCATTTACGATATGTCCTTGTGATAGATTTCAGAACCAGAACTTTTCCCATATAAATGCACAGTGCTTTCCCACCAAACACAAAATAGGCCTAGCAACAGCACTTATGAACATCAGGCCCCTCAGAAGCTGGCAATATGAAATTCTGGAAACTTAGCAATAAAGACGTGACAGAACTCTTGCCTAGACCCAGTACAACTGGCATGAGCCAGAACCAGAAATAAGGCTCTATGGCACAGATAGTCAATTTCAAGCCAAATACCAAGAACAGTAGAGGTATAAGGAGTTTAAAAGTCCCTCCATGACACACTGAGCAATGAGACCATTTTTTCAAAACTATACTTAGATTTGCAATACTGAGATTCCAGAATACTTGCAAAGAATAATACACACACAATTCCTAAATATTCTGAATATCTCAAGAGCCCTGTTAATTAAAACCTGTTCAAAGCAAAGAAAGGTGTTGGATAATAGCATTGTAATGAGATTAATACTAAAAAATAGAACAAGATGTTCAAGAAATTGAATACCATATTCACACAATGCAAGGAACACCACTGGTGGTTACCTGAAGATTTATGCAATGAACTCTTCATTTATCATGAGAGGCATTATTAAGAAATAGCCATTTTTTTAACCATTATCACCTCTACACCTTTTTATTTTTCGCTATTTCTTATTACTTCTGTAGCCATGGCACTGCTCCTACAAAATCATACTCATGTGCTTTCTGAGTTTCTATATCAAATGAGACAAATCAAGAATGCAAAGAACAAATATATCCTAAAACAGCAGGGCCTTACTAATGATTTGAAGTTGATAATTTTATGTTATTAGGAGCAAACATAATAGATACAATTTCCCACAACATTTTCAAACAGTATTACCTTGATCTTGCCTTACAGGACAGCTATCATTGCAGTTCCTCATGCAGGGGAAGGTCTCTCACCACATCCTTGCTGATAACGGCTGTGTTGCAGATAGCAGCAACAGTGGGTTGCTGTCAACAGCAGCTACATCTTCCCCCCACCTCTCAAGTGACAGCCAGTAAGCATTAAAGGAAAGGTGTGATTGGATGGACCCTGGTGATGCTGGCGATAGGTAAAAGACAAAAAGATTATCGCCCATCACTTTTTTCAGTCTTGGTCAAAAGTAATGATTATGGTGTTGTGGCTCCAAATGAGAAAGATGACTTCTCTTCTCCCTCCTACACAGGTGAATTTAATCCACAGAGCAGCCATTTTATTTCAATACTAAAATATGGCCTCTGTTCTCATCACCGGCAGTTTAGGATGTGAACCAGTCTCTAGTTAGATGCATTACTATTGCTCTTCAGTTGCTCTGTTTTCTTCATGATTTTGCCTAGAACAAGAATGTTAGGAATTTTTTTCTGTATCAAGAATATAACAATTATTTGTGGTGTCACAGCAGTGGTCAATAATATTATTAACATTTAGCACATTTGTCAGTCTGACACTATCAGCAACTTGAAAATAATTAAATACATAAAACAAGATCTCTCTGTACTTAATATGGATGCAAATAATGGCATCAGTTAATGCTGAGCGATAGAAAGTTAACATCATCGTTAATTTAAAAAATATCTGCAGTGAAGGAATAAAATAAGATCGACTTGTAATAGAGTATCAATCTAAAGCTTTTCTAATTACATTGACTACAAAGCAGAGCAAGAGTGAGGAAATATGCATATTTCTGAAGCTGTACATCACTACAGCAGGCATCCTTCGCAGTGGTACAAACTGTTCTTCACATAGTAAAATATAACTATCTTTCTCAGCAAGAAATATTTAAAGGAATTGCAAACAGCTGAAATAAGGTGACATAAGTCTTCTTGTGACTGACTGAGGGAGTTCTGTGCGTGGGGGCCTGATTATTTACATCCATAGAGGCCAGGGGGAGTTTTATCTTTAACACTAATAGAAAAAGGAGCAGTTCCAAGGTTCACTACACCAAAAAGTTCTCTACACTGCTCTACATTTAGCCCAATGCTTAAAATAATCAATTTATCATTTTAATTGCCTACATTGAAAATTTATAATCTGAACCTTAATTATTATTAATCCTAAATTGAATACTAACACTCTGAAAAACACTTCAAAGTCATTATTTAGTAACAGACAGCAATCAGCAATAAATGAGATCACTTTAACTGTGCATCCTGTGCCACCAATAACAGTAGTGTGAGTTTTAAGGGCAAAGAACAACATAAGATCTAAACAGGATCCAAGACACTGTAATGAAACAAATTCTAGTGTTACTCTCTCAAATTACTTATTACAACTATGTACATAGTAACTGTGCAGGTCAAAGTGGAGACTGAAGAATTTGCACTGTAAACAAGACAGTATGACCCTTTCATTATGCAAAATTATGCTAATTATTGATTCATAAATTACGACTTTTTTCTGCAGTCAATCTATAGCTTATTCTGATATTTGGATATTCAGCATACTATTCATTTGGCACTGTTATAGATTTATGAGCCCTTTCGGTTTTGAAGACCAGGACAATATAAGTGAAATACTGTCATCAATGTTATTCAAGGCAAGGCAGAGTTTAGATGCCAGTAAAAGTTATATTCTGTCTCAGAAAGGAACAATCACTATATTTTCTTAAGTAAAGTGAGTACTACCCTTCTAGGATCTACTAGCCCTAAACCCTCAAAGGAAATCTTACTGAGTCATCTGCAGACCTCCTAAATGTTTCACTTCTGCACTGGACTGACTCATATGCATTTTAAAAAGCTAACATACAACTTTTTGCAATGACAGTATCCTCCATGTTTCCCCAGATTAGCAACACAAGTATCAGCTTGTCTGCTTTCCTCATGTAATAATTTTAGTGCTTGTGGAATCCAAGTTAAAGCTTCTGGATGTTCTTCTCTGTGACTGCATGTGTTAGTACAAGACATTTAAGAGCAACCATAACAGATTACACTTTAGCTAGAAACATGTGGGTTGACAGATTGCATTCCACTCAAAATCTTGTTATGGACAAAAGGGAACACATCATACATATGGACATACGAATTTGTTGTTAGTCGAATTAATGTTTTACCATCTAATCAACAAGTTATCTAATTAATAAATGCCTCCTTAGTAATACAGTTAAAAGTGGTATACAGAGCTTCCTCTTCTCCGATATTCTGCTTACTGCAAATGTCTCTCTGGGTCCTGAGGCTGGCCCTTTCATTCTTCCTCAAGAGCATCAGGGAAGGGCTGTGAAGGGTTATCAGCATCCTGAAGTTGAAACCAGCAGAAGTTTGATGGTGGTGGTGGTGGGGTCCCTTTCTCCTACATCTTGGCATCCACATGGGAAACTTGTATATGTTTCCTTATCATAGCCTGCTTTCTCCTCTCTGGTTTCCAGCTGCAGCTTGTACAACACCCTACCCAGTCCCAAGGAAGACAAAGAGCTGTTGTTTGGCACACTGACTAACTGAGGCTTGTCGGACCTTTTACCATGTTTACATTCACAGAGCTTAAGCCCAACCAGGTGAAGCAATTGTCATTTGACCACTAGGCAACTGCTAAAACAAGCTAAAAACAATTCAGGGAAGGCAAGCCTACACATGCCCCGAGACCCTGCACTATCAGGTCAACACAAAGCTTACAGTCTTCTGCTAGTACTGGCAAATCTATATTAGTCAGGCTTTAATTGTGAATGAGTTCTTGCCCCGCAGTGCCCAGGGAAAAAAAAAATCTATTTATGTGTTACCTGTATGTGTTTGTGTGTTATATGTTTATGTGTTACCTATTTATGTGCTACCTAGAAGTAGCACATGAAACTGATGTTTTTTGAAGAACAGTTTTGTTTCCCCTTGTATAATATGAAATTAATTTAACATCACTAAGACTTACATTGCAAAGAATATGTCCATATTATCTAGGCTTCGTTACCTAAAAACGTCAGGAAAAGTTATGAATGCTGTCATGCTCAAAAGTTTGTAGCTGGTAACGTTGCAAAACCCTCCCTACCTTGTGAAAATTAGACAACTAAGGGATCTAACCGTGCATTCTTCTCACACCAGTTGAAAAAATAAGGATGAGGATGGAAAAGAATCAACAGAAAACAGTGTTGAATATGTGCAGGTATTAATGCTAAACCCCAAAGCGCCTTTTACTGCAACCAAAAGTATAAATGAGGTAGACAATAGATGAAACAGAAAAGAGGTTTATTTTTCTCCCCCTGCAACAGACAGAATCAATACAATTCTGATATGGTCAAAGCTCTAGAGGTATGGAGGTCAGTAGCTCTTCAGAAGCAAATAGATAATATAGAATGTGACATCCAAAGTTCATTATTCTCAAAAAATGATCTTTATATACATTTCTCTATTAGTCTACAGCTTCTATTTATTCTTTTACTGTTCCATGGAAAAATACATTAAACGATAAAATAAATGATTTTTGTAATGTATAATGGATTTATGTAACATTTCCCATAACTCAGCAAAAAATACTTCAAAGTCATGTTGCCCTTTCCATTCAAAGTGCATACTGCTATTTACAAAAATAAGCTTTTATTTTCTCCACTTTTTCAACATTTTAGCCAATAAAATATTGTTAAGCTGTTGCTTTGGGATGAATGCAAGCATGTGCTTATTTGGCTTCTTGAATTGGGATCCAAGATGCAGGAACACAAAAAATGGGAAATCGATTACCTTGAAAACTGTTGCAAGTACAAATGATTTTACTACCCTTTAACGCAAGTAGCCCTCCTCTCTTCTAATTCTTACATGTGTTCAGCCAAAGATGTATTTATTATGTGAGGTCAAGATTTGGAAGAACAAGTATGAGACTTTTAATAGCAATGAACATACCTTTGCACCCCCAATAAATAACGCTAAGTGGACGATTAAGTTGCAATACTCAAGACAAAAAATAGATCTTCACCTTAAACCTAGAACTTGATTTACACATGGAACTAAACATGGGATTATTCCAAAGAATCATGCTTAAAATGTTCTTCTTAAACATAGATTACATAATTATTGTATCTTTATGAAGAGAAATTGAAATATATACATAAAAAAACTTTGGAATTAAGACAAGTTTTGGATAAGCTTTCAAATCAAACGGGAAGCAGTTAGAAGACCATCTTCCACTTCAAAATATTCCAGGACATAGAACAATAATAGCACCAAGTCTTGAGGAAGTGCCTATTTTCACAGAACAGTAGGATTCATCATTCTCAACAACACTACTGTAAGAGAGGAGGCTCTGTGCACTGAACAGCCTTCTGAAAAGGTGGAACTGTTACCATTAATAGAAGTTCTCAAATGGATGTCCCCTTGAGTCTACATATAAGTTATTTTACATTTTTGGCCATAATTAGTTTTTGAGTGTAACGCTACCAACAAGGCATTCTTTGCAGCTTTTTCTCCTGTTTTTTTGATAACTTCTTCATTGTAAAGGGGCTTCCTACTGCTGCAATGTGAAACTCCTTCTCACCTTATTCATCAATGACAGAACTAACCCCAATGTTGGAAGTTTAAAAGAATGTCTATTTTGGGAACGGTGAGGCTCCAAAACCTGCCGGAAGTCATTGGAACCAGAGCAAAGTACAGCAAGAACACAGCGTATCCTCAGGTCATTGCTAAACCTAAGGCAGCAAGGGAAAATGCCCTTTAGAAGTAATTTTTATGGAAATAAATGAAGGACTGATATTCCATGAGACTCTAGATGGCAGTGAGCAGTTTAGACAATACGAGGGAGACCTCAGTAATTTTATTAGAAGATGGCAATAAAAGACCTCTAGTCAAAGACAGAATGGCAGAAATAGATGGCGTAAATGCTCACGCTATAGAATCAGTGCATTTCACCAGCCTACAGCATCACTTCTCTAATTCAGATAAGCCAGAAACTTTAATAAGATATTGAGAGGTTGGATCAAATCAACCTTAGTGACTTCTCCAAAATATGCAAACCCAACCATATGTGTGCCAGTCGAACTCAGCTGACTCTGCTTTCACAGCCTTCCCACCCTGTGTGGAGCTACCAAGCAGCTGCAGACAGAAGCTCATTATTTTATATTATGGATATGCTACCAACTGGGGTAGAAGGGTAAATCCAAATAGGAACTGAAGTTAGAAATCATGTAGCAGAAGATCATTTGTTGTTTACTAGACATCAGCTAAAAAGAAGACAGATGGTAATAAAAGTAATGATAAATGCTGAAACTGCGGGGAAGGAAATGGAAAATTATTACCCCTGTCACAAGTATGTCTTAAGGTACATTCTTTATAGGAAGAAATATGGGATAAAAATATCCTGAGCAGTGACATTCCTACTAAGATAAACGTTAATATTAAAGAAGCAACTGATCTGGGAAACTGAAATAAAGTAAAACAGTCTACAAGTTAAAAAGTTGCAATCTGGTAAAATAGCTAGAAATGGCAAGTCTGAAAAAGCGTTTGTAATTTCAAAGAATATGCAAGGGAAGGTGGAGAGCAGAGTTTTAAAAATACAGCTATTAATTTTGGTGTATCATAGGTAAGGTTTAAAAAGAAAATAAAAAAGATTCACCTTTCAACAGCTGTGCTATTTACTGTTTTCTCTATTCATAGCTCATAGATAGAAACAGACCTGAAGGGCATTACCTTGAATCTCTTGACAAATGTGAATTTCAGTACTGAAAGTATAACGCACAGAAGACACAACTGTAATGAAATGGTCCCTTTCCGTGAAACAAAACTTCTTATGAAGGATGGATGCAGAATCATGCGACTAGTTAGCTAATTTTCTTTGACTGGCATGGTCGATTAGACTTTTCAAGAGGCACGATCTCATCTTACTTGCTTATGTACCTCTGCTACAGTGAGATGCCAGGTGCAAATGAGACGCCTAAAGCTCTGACTATGCAATTTTACATGAAAGGACAATATTAGGTGGGTTAAACTTTTTCTGTTTAAAGCAGGAATACATTCAGATTGCCTGTATTTGGGGCAATACATTTCCTTTTTCCAAGCTAAGCAAAATGGGTATAGCAAAAATATAAAAAACAAAACCTGTCAAGCTAACTTGATAATAGTTGATGAAATAACAAATTTGGTTAAGCGTAATAACATTAAGGCAATGCAATTAGACTTTTGTAAAGTGCTTAACTCGGTGCTGCACGACATATTACTTGGAAGTCAGATCAGAAAATCACCGAGGTATACATTACCCACCTTTAGTTCCGAATAACCAGCGAGTCTCAAACTACAATTAACAGTAAATGAGGAATCCTCAATGAGCTGGTGTGCACCTTAGAGACCCCATAAGGATCAGTTCGTGACACTACATGGTTCATAAGGTTGTTAGCAGCCTAAAAGACAATGAAATCCTTCCTGAATTAGTTTGTAAATGACATGAAGACAAAATACAGAAGAGAATAGTCTCCAATCTACAGCAGTTTTCATTTTTCAGTCAGGTGGCTAAATTCAAATCTTGCACGGCATTATGGTAAAGCGTAATGTTAAAGTAGGAAGTACTTACTGAATGGAGAACTGGGAAGCAGTGGCTCTGAAGGAGGATTAGGAATCAGGGTAGAAAAGGTGTTCTTAGCTTTGTATTTGCACTAATGGGGAAGTTACTAAAATGCTCAATCCTTCCGTGTTTAAAATTCAAAAATAACTGGAGAATGACAGAAGGACTAGAAATGTGAGCTGAAATTAATTCCACTTATTTATTCTGCTGAAAAAAACAATGTTTTACCTTTGTATATTTGTTCATATGTATGTGTGTGCACACATTATCTGACGTGAAATTAATTGATAATACAGGCCTTTTAAATTTTGCAGATATAGAATACTATTACCTAGAAGGTGCAGCTAAATCAATTTGCACTCAGACTAGAGTGCGGATTGCCAACAGTGAACTCACTAGTAGTGTCAACTGAAAATTTTTCAATTAATAGTTTTTGGTACAATACAGTCATCTTGTTCCAGTGATCAATTACTTAGATGCATTGATTTCAATAGTTTTTTTTTTTGGGGGGGTGGGGAGGAGGAAGGCAGGGAGAGAGAGAGAGAAATTGATTAGTTCATATAATGTCAGGTCCTGTCATTTTGCTCTGTTGTACAGAACAGACAATGTTCTGTAGGTCTGGCTGGAGTTTCCTATATTGATTCGATTCACACACAAAAATAAAGATTTTGAGCTTTCATCTTGATTTAGTACAATGCAAATGAACACTCCCATTCTTCAGACCTCATTATAAACAATGTGGAAGAACTATCACAGGCAAAATGGATTCTCTGTTGCTAGTAATTTTAAACTAAAGAGTAAGTATTTTTCAGAAAGATATCTTCTAGTTAAGCCTCAGATCCCAGACTTGAAATAGGTATTAATTCAGGAAAGCCTTAGGCACCTCAGAAAGTAAAAGTCAGTCACAGTGGTTCCTTCTTTATCTTTCAAAGGAATTTTCAAAAAAGTAAAAGAAAAGCCTATTAGTTAGGGTGGTGCAGAACTTTTCATTTAACTTCCCTTTAAACTTTTTTTCCTCTTACCATGAAAGAGGAGAAGCCATATACTACCTCTTAAATGACACAGTTTCAATTAGAAATAAAATGACTTGTCAACCCACTAAGGCAGCAAGAAGGTAGAAGGAAGGCAGGCAGGCAGCAGCCTTTCTTCCTGCCTCATGTAATATGGATATTCTTTTCAGAGATCTTTCTGCGAAGCTTACTTTGGAGTCAAGCTTTCTTGTCTCTCTTGAGATTTTAACCGACCGGTTGAGATTATCTTATTTCTGGTTTCTGTTGTTTTAACACTTGTAGTTTTACAATCAGAGGCAGAGAGTAAATGAATCCTTGTAGATAATCATGCTTCTGAAAATCAGCTGCTTCTCACATCAAACTTTAAAGCTAGTTTAGGTGTTTATGCATAACACTTCATCTTTTGCACAGACCTACCTTTAGCCGAAACTATGCAGATGTCGTAGAATCAAGTAGATGCTTTAAATTAGCAATACTACTTTTATGTCTCCTACACTTACTCTCAGTAACTGTTCAGTTTTTTTATGAGAACTTTCCAAGAAGTTCAGCCAGCTAAATGAAGGAAGTACAAAAAGTTTCAGACAAATGGTTGAAATTTAGCATCATCAAAAAATACTAGAAGACAAAACTTCTAATGAAAACTCTGGGACAATATGCGCCCTATTCCACTTGCCACTAAAATCAAAACACCTAAAAAGCATTTGAAGGAAAATAATGTTATTGAATTAAAGGAATTAAAACAAACAAACAAAACCCAAATGCTTCACTATTTTCAAATTAAATGTGTTGTCATTATCACAGTTCCTACTACAAGACTGAATACAATAGCCGAAAATTCAGAATTTGAAATTTCTTTTATGTTGGCATTTTGGTAAGAATTCCTTTCTTTTCTCCCAGCCAGCAGGCTTAAGTAGTGTCAAGATCTGGTAGTATAGGTCCATAATGACAACAATTATAACATTCTGAATTATCCCTTTCTTTGGGAATTATTAGGCTTCGACAATACAAAACATACTATCTATTACAGCCTGGAAACATTAATGGAGCTAAAACTATGTACTGGTTTTCAGTAATACTTAACCCTTATATTTTCACACCTTTCTCAAGGCAAAATGATTAACATGACACTCATATATACACAGTTAATGGTTTTATTACTGACAATAATTTTTCAGCAAGATCCTACATCATACTGAAAGACCTTCCAACTTTCATGAGCTGCCCCTGAGCGGAGACAGCGCCAAGAGAAAACAAGAAACATGGATGACAAAGGGGTAGGAACATAATATCATGAAGAAACAGCATCAGCAGTTAGATGCCTGGTCCTCAGGCCTTCTCACTTTGATGAGTTCATGACAGCAAACTGCAAAAATAATGAGTCCAAATTCATTCTTTCAAGGAGGAATATGACGCTCGTACTATGCAGATTTTCCTCTTCAGAAAATGATCTCTGAAAAACAGATGTGTAGTGTTCACTCTAATCAGAATTTTAGCTGACCTAATTGTTATTTGTAAATAGAAAAAGCACATTAAGTCACATATAGCACATTAAGTCACATATATGACTTACATCCTCTTTGCAGGAGCAAAACACCTGTACAGCATGAGTTGCTATTCATTTATACTATGCTGGAGCCTGAAGTCCCTGTCATGAGCTAGGATCCCATTTTAAGTAACACTAAAAACATATAACAAGATGGTGCCTATCTGAAACTTTACAAAGGACTTACAAACTGAGTGTAAGGTGGGATAGACAGGTAGATACAGACCAGCAGGGGACTAAATGGAAAAAACAAGACAGCAATTATTAGTGTGAGGGGGAGCAGTGTTGTAAAATTCCTCTATGTTTTATAAAAAACAGGAAAATTTAAGAAGAAATTTAGGTCAGTGGATGCTCTGAGCAAATTTTTGTGAAAGACATCATAGAAAAAAGAAAAGCTACTAGTTAAACATAACTATTGCGTAGTTGATAGGGATGAGACTGAGAGCTGATGAGAAGGGAAGTTGATATCCATACAGATGGTGAGAAATAAGGAGCAGAATAATGAAGAAAAGCTACCAGCTTAACTTTCATTCAATAGAAAAAAGGCCAGTGGAATTACAGGACAGGAAGGATGACAAAATTAAAGCAGAGAACGAGATTATATTTGTCAAGCCCCGAGACATGGAGGTACTCACAATCAAGGTGCCGGATGACAAAATCCTTACCTCCAAAACTATTAATTTGAGCATTAAAAAGCAAAGTGGCCTCATCTCAGGAAAACTGCATGTAAAAGCCTGAGTAATCAGTTAAACTGATTACCGGCAGTACTGGCAGTAGGGAACCTTGTAGGGAGATCCCCCAAACAGACGTGCTTTCCAGACTCATACCACCGTCACCCCAGAGAGCATTTCTAAACACATTTCTTTTCTCACACAAGGCACTCCCTGTTTTACAAACTTGATGAACTTCTAATATCACATAATCTAGCAACATGTTGGATAGGAAGGGACCTCAAACTGATGAACTGCCTTGTCTCCTTCGCACCTTTTGCAGACAATGGGCCCCTTTCTACTACCTTGATTACTCAGGTCAACAAAGTATTCCCAGATTCTCTGTTAAAGATTTTTTCTAGGCTGTTAAGGAATCTTCCCTTGTAAACTATGGGAATAAGTATCAAAAAGACATTTTCTATAGTTGCTACCACCTTCCAGGACTCATAAAAACGTTCCACATGTCCAGTCCTCTTCCAGACCCCTAGATCAGCCCCCCCCCCCCCAAAAAAAAAAATGCAAATACTGCCTTTAAGATAAGGTATTTTTATATTATTTATATTATTTATATTTTATATTATTTTTATAATATTTTTATATTATTGTCCTGGGTTTATGGGCAAACTAAGTTAAACACCTATCTAGCCTGAAATGTTCAGGGAACAATGAAGTCCTAATTTCTGGCAACAGATGTTTAATTTTTTAAGTACATTTGAAGTGGTAACTGATAGCAGTATATAGCTTAGCCTGAGCCTGAAAGTTAAAAACTGGGTACGCATTCAGTGCAGACACTAGATTCCAATGATAGTTTAGAGTCGGCTACTTGGACTGTGCTGTATTTGCAGGTGAAGAATTAAGCACAACCTTGGACTGAGGATAGTGGCAAAAATTCGAGGTCATGGCAGAAATTATGTACTGCCATCAGGACTGCATCAATTCATTACATGTTATTTTGTGATGGTGTCCAGCAGATATAATAACCTGGCCAAAGAGGAATGTCACAACTAGTGCAAAATAGAGAAGAAAAAGAGCAACGAAATATTTGAAAGCCATCTTTGTAGGGTAAGGCAATGCTGCCTCTGACACATCAAAGCATCAGAATTTCAGAGATCTCTCTCTGCAGAAGTTCAAAGAATATAGATTGCAAAGTAAGACTAGAGGTTTTTTTTTTTTTTTTTTTTTTTTTTTTTAAGAGTTTTGCCTAACGAAATTCAAGGCTCTATCCTTCACAGGGAAATCTGCTGGTATCTATTTTGGAAAGAGGAGAAGCTTCCCTGTAGTTTATGATAAAGATGAGCTGGTTTAAGCTCCTTATGTAATTTCTTGTTTTCTCTGAGGCAGAGAGAGCCACTCCAAATGGGGTAAGCAAGCAGCAGCAATTCTAATGGGAGACAGTGACATTATTTTCACCTTCAACTTCAGAAACAACATCCATGGCAGCATTCTGACCATCTACCAGATCAGTACACATGGGTGCCCAATTTTTTCTACCACACAACAGGAGGGGTGGAGAAGGAGGGTAAGCGCAGAGGCACTCAAACATCTAACCGTTCAGACATGACCTCTGAGAGGTGCTAAATGGCCAGTTTTTGTTCACCTTTAGTTGAGTGCCAAAGTTTTGGAGGCTTTATCAGACACCCCCTACCACCTTGTCCTCTAGCATTCTTCATTGGGCACTACTACAGCCACCCTCACAGAGTGCTCAATACCACAGTCTTTCTCACAGCAGCACCCACCAGTGAAACGAATCCAGTGAAACAGATCCAGTGAATCTGGACTTTCAAATTCACTGAAAGTTTCTTACTACGTATGACCTTGATCTTTAGCTTACATGGGCTTGTTTCTGGGAAAGTCATTAAAAAAGAAAAAGTTACAGGTTCTCAGAGCTAACAGTGAACTTATCAGTACACCTAACACTAAAACACACAGTGCTGCAGCCTATGTTGCTATGCTGGAGATTTTGCAATGCTGTTAATTTGTTTTATGTAGCAAATAGTGAAGGAAAATTAGCTTCCACTCTCCTCATAAGATGGAACTTTGTAATATATCTCCACTTACAGTAAGTTATCAAATATTGGTTGTCCTCATAATCAAGACACATAATTTGCACATTCCAGGGCAATTTGTTTACCACACCAACCTATATTTTCTTGCAACATAAGAAGCAGCAAAAGGACAACTGCATTAACAGCTAAATGAAACTGAGGAGTTTAATCAGCCTATAAACTGTTTGCTTAAGGAACTCTTGAGACAAGAGAAGATAATTAATATCATATCCCAAACCTATACCCATCTGTTTTAACGAAAGGTGACCTCTCTTTACAGCTTACTTCTTCAGAATTTATGCTAAAACAATTCTTCCCGTTTCTTAGGAAGTAATTTCTGTTACTTGTCACCATTAGCCACCGTCTGGATCCAATTTTTAGTAGTTATAGTATTTGTAGTTTGCTTTTGTAACACCTTCTGTGAGGAAGCTCATCAGAGCCTTGTGATTTTAGTTTGAAAAATACCACTTATCTTCCACTTTTTTCCCCATCTACCTTTCTGTGAAGGTCTGAATACTTACTGAGTGATACGAGCCGGGCAACAATACCTGGCTTACTGTGAAGGGATTAATTTTATTTTATGCGCAGAACTTTGCGCAGAACTAATTATTTTGCTTCAATAGAGATGGGAACGGGCACTCCATTGCATCTGGATACAGAGTTGCTGCGGTTTCCTGTAAGAATCCGCAGCTTGGAGAACAGCAGTGAAGGAAGGTCACTAGTAAACTACTCAGAGCAGTAGAAACTGGAGGAGTTTTAGATTAAGGAGCGAGATTACTGGTTAAGCAAGGAAACAAGAAAAACTGTTGAAGATCTCACCACCACCACCATTTCGCTGATCGCCTCAGAGTAACAGCTAGTCCCTTGACATTTAGCTTTTTTCCAGGGTTACATTGACATTCTTTCCTGAATCAACATGAGATCTGATTTTATTCATATACATAAGTATACCCCTTGCGATGCAGCTGATATTTGTTAAAGCCATAAGCTTGAAAAACCTCAGTCTGCATGTGCTCCAGAGAGGCCAGCAAGAGCTTGGCAAAAAAATAACGAAGCTGCTAGCTGCACTGAGCATGTTCCTTGTGCTTAGAGCTCCCAGACACCAAAAAATCTGCATCTCCTGCAGAGTGGCCCAACATACTATAATTTGGCAATGAAAGTACTAAGTATGTCTTTCTACACCATACCCTCTGATGGGTGCATCATAAGACCGTAGCAACCAGAAATGAGACAGTGAACAGGCCAGCTAGAAATTTTTTTCTGGAAAGGAGCGGTAGGAAAGGTGGGACAGGATCAAGATTGACAGGAGAGGTAAAGATAAAGTAGGCTATATGAAGGATAAACCATTACAAAAAATGTGAACTGTTGGAAAAATATCTCACAAGAAAAAAAGAGAAGGAAAAGAATCTTATAAAAAGATAAAGGTATTACAATTTTAACAGTGAAATGCACACTTCTGCAAGTCACACGTGATAACAGCTCGCATATTCTGATCAACTTTTAGGTGTTCGAATTCTTTTAGCGTTTGAATTTAAAAGATACATTGCTTATACGATATTGGTACACATAAAGCTGCAGATGCAAAATCTAACTCTAAGAAGTCCTTTGCAGCCTGGCTAAGAATTTCCATTCTAGAATTCTTTCTACACTGGAGAACTGACTTTTGGTGATCCTGTCTTCAAGCTTTCCCCATAATCTTTGTTCAGAACGATCTATTTGCAAATGAAGTTGAGTTGCAATCCTTTTAATAGCTGTTACAGCCACAAGGCTTTAGGCTATAGTAGCGAAAACAGCCACTTTTGTTCGCATGATAGCAGTTCAACCCAGCTGCAGCACTGGTTCAAGTGACTTAGTTGCCAATAACCGTAACTAGGTGCATATTAGAGCCTTCTGTTCATTAATAGCCTTTAATTGCATCATTTCAGAAGCATCCTTCACTGTTACATAACACTACCTACAACATTGGTTATAGGGGTGCTGAAATATCGCTTTTGAACAATGTCAGTACTTCATTTTGTATTGTAGCTATACAAAATGGAAAAAAAATAAGTCTTCAATAACTAGTGAAGTGATAGACAGAGCCTTAGATTTTTCATGTCCCCAAGTGGCAGAGGTTGAAGTTTCAGGCTACAGATGAAATATACATGATACATTCCTCGGCTAATTATTTGTCAGTATATTAATAAATCACACCAATCCCTGCAAGCCTATCTAAATTTAGAAGGTTCATGAGATGTAATATATAATTAATACCCTTAGATTGGATGGCTTAAAGGCAAGTGATTTCCTGATTTCATATGAAGTAGAGAGCATTTATCATTGTTGCCCAAGTAAGGAATTGCCGGCATGCCTGTTTTCTTGACATGTATATAAATGTCCCTGTCATTTATTTGAGTTCATGAGTAGAAAACAGAAAATGCATAATAGCTGGAGCTAGATTTTCAAAGGCCCATGCAGTGATGCATTTATGCATGTTTAAAGATATAAAATCTAATATGTGCACATATGGGTAATGAGCTGATGGTCTAACCATAAAAATAAACGGAATTTTTACCGTTTAGGATAGTATTGTTAGATCACACAACCACACACAAATATATATGCAAATATTTGCATGTAAAAGTCTCCAGTCATTTGTGAGTGCAGCTTCATGTTCTCCAAGCTCTCATCTTTTCTCTCAAAATGTTCCTCCATAGCCTTTTCAGAAGATGCTCCTCACATCCCCCACCCCACCCCTCTCCCCATTCTATGGATTTCCATAGGACTCTTTCCTTCATCCCACTCTCTTCTCATCTGCATTTTATTTCTGAGCAAAATCACCCACAAATACTAATTAAGTTCTACAATGATACTTGACAGTCCTCCTTTGACCTCCAAAGCCTGAATCCTCCTACCAGGATAACAAAATCATCTAACTAACAAAGCTTCCTCCAGATATCAGGCTGCCAAAACCAGAGCTTCAGATCCTCCTTACTCTCCTCCTGAGCGCTGTGGAGAGTACAACCATGCAGCCTGTAGTGAGATTAGATCTTCACTACTGACGATACTTCTCCCACCTCTATATCAAAGTTTGTGCCGTTGTTCATGACCTAGTTACACTATTAACTCTTCAAAGCTCTTCAGACTTACAACTTGGAATCTTCTGAAAACCAATAGTCAGAAGAGAGTCTATTCTCCTGCCTATGGTTGTTTGACTGACCACTCACACGCTAAGAAGCCATGAAGAAATCCACAGCCAGCAGCTAAAGTACAGCATGACTAATTTTATCCTGCCTCTTATATCTCGTGTGACCCACACAGCTTGGAAAAGGTAGAAAATCAGCAGAAAAAGTACCAAGCAGATCAAGAATCAGAATATGAAATGAACTTATTCAACTTTTTACTATACCAAGTTCACATAATTACAGAAGAGAGAGAGCAACAGTTTATTGTTCAAGATAAAGGAAAACCTACTGGATTTTTCTAAATTTACAGTTGCTGAGATATCAAATTTTGAAATAGAATCACCAGTCAGATTACTTATTACTGTAAAGCTTTTCCAAAATCTTCCTTCTGTAATAGGACATATCTTAGCAATTGCAACTTAGGCTGCTCCTCAACTGTGTGGAGGACAGGTACACAGCCAATATTTAACTTAGACACAAGAGCAGCAGATAGCACCTAGCACCTAGCTAAAATCTTGCATTTCAGTGAGACGTGTAGCCTTAGTAGGGATCTCATCTTTGACTTGACTGGACTTCAGCAGCCTTTTCCCTGGCTTAAACATGTATAATCTTATCCAAAAAATATTTATGCATCATGCTGTTAAAAAGTAATTTTCAGCTTGTTGCAATGACCAAGTCACTTTTATAGCTGCTTTTCTTCACTGGCTCTCTCCTTCCTATCTCAGCAAATGTTTGCCAAACACTCATATTTTAGGTTTTCAGAAAAAATGCTTTCATGCTACCTCATGTCTCTATGCCTCAGTGGAGCTTTTGCTTTATGTATACAAAATAGCACAATTCTGTTCAATCAACTCCCTTCTGCCTTCAATTCCCATATTTTTCAGGACTTTGAAGGCTATATAGTAGAACTAATGGTGGCGCTCCGTAGGCTTTACTACTGCTTGTTACTCAGACTAGTACTGTTTGCTGAACAAGGGGGCAAAGACCAACGTACAAAGCATTGACGTGCTCTGCCATACAAAGATGCCGACTTAAATATCTCTGCTTGGTTCCTTATCTTGATAGTATTCTAGGAGAGAAATCTTCCATCCTTCCTTTTTTCCTGAACATTTAACAAGTGTACTGCTTTTTCTTTTATGCAACTGATGCTGGGACTGCAAGAGAGGGTTTTCTGTCACTCAGTTCTGCTTTTCATTAATATTTTCAAAAGGCTCTGCCCCAAAATTGAACATTTAAACTTTCCCTTTAAAAGCTCTGTGTCCAACATTCAAATTTTACAAATAATATTTTCAACTATTACCTTTATTTGTCATTATAATACTAAGACTGCAAAGTAAAGGATTTAATCTGCAAATCTAAGGTGAACTTATTTGCATGGATTAGTTGCTGCCCCTTTACTGATACACTGTATATGATCTGTCCATGTACCATATCACAAAGCAAATAAAAATTGAATGCATTGTTATTTGATATAAATGCCTATAATAATTGGCTAATAAAGAAATAAGGGATAACTTGCTAATAATTTTATTATTAGTTTTCCACTTCTGACAAAAGCCAGAAGTCTGTAATGCCATCAGGGTTTTTTTTTTTTTTTGTATGCAAAATCTCCTACTATAATCATAACAATTAAAGTATTCAGACAATTTTTGAAACTTTACATACTTTTTTTTCTTACTATTAGAAGATTTTAAATGAATGCCAGAACACTTAGTCCAAACTGCTCCTGAGCATGTGAGTGCTTGCAGGTTGATAAAATAGTGAAATTCTTTCTTAACTGGTTAGCACAAACAGTTATCACCTTTTTCAAAATACTGAGATTAATTTTTATCTCACTTCCGTGGTTTAACTCTATAGATTTTGCTGCAACACTACCGAAATGTTAAGAAACTAGATATTCAATAACACTTTCAGAGACATGTCTTTAGAGATATCAGCACCTACACATGGAATATTTTTATAATTAGAAAAGTAGCGTACCTGAAGGTGATGGACTGAGTTCTTTGATCTCTCCTCCTCTTTCTGGTTAGAGGGTAGGATCAGGTGCTTCAAAAGTTCCCATTTAGAGCCAGAGGGGAAAAAAGAACGATTGTTGTGTTACACAGTTGAAAAGAGGAAGATTTATTTCAAGACAGATTGAAGGCTCACATAATAAGGAAAGGGTGCAAAGAATAATATGGGAGTGAAAAATAATGTGAAAGAAAGGATAATAGAGATGAAGATATATGGTTTTGGATTTTGGTACTGAAGGAAAATATGCCAATCTTCTTAAATTATCTGTGCACGCCTTGTTGTGTATTCATTCTAGCTTACTGAACTTCTCAGGAGCATTCAGATCAACATTAAAACGCATGTATTGTCTAACAGCTCTCCTGGGCTAATCTCCCTATCCAAAACAGATTTGCAAAACATGCAAGATGCTCAGACATGGAGGAGACAGGAATGCATCATGAAAACATAATCCAGCCAGTGAACAGGTCCATAGGAAAGAATGAGAGCATCTCATTTAAACTATATCACCTCTGAATGACAATGTTGCCTCAAAGTAAAATTCCTTGAAGGGTAGTTTCAAAAAGCAAAAAAGGTTTGATTCAAGTCAAAAATCTTTGGAATGAAACATTCCTACAATTTTTCTCAGCAGAAAAGTTGAAGGAAAGCTGTCCTATGGTAATGTATTACCTTGTAAAAACACGCATTTTCTGCTAAAAATCAGTATGATGGAAAATTACAAAGCATTCAGAGAATCTTTTTGTTACTAGAGCTATGACTTTTTATTTATATTTTGTTAAAACCCAGAGTCTCATCTAAGGAGAGTGTTTCTCCTAAGACGGACCATGTCTTACACACATGCTAACACTCCAGTTGCATGGTGGCTGCACTCTGAACCAAAGTAGGGGCCAAGCCAGCATAAGGATTCTTATTCTGGAGTATGCATGTTGATGTAAGCAAACTGGATACATTTTTTGTAAAATCTAGTTATAGCACAATAAAGGCACCAGCTGCACTTCTGAGCTGGAGAACCCTTGCTTCCATTTCTCACAGGAAGACACTGAAAAAAATATTAGTATCAAAGAATACAGAATAATTTCATTTTTCTGGGCATCAATAGTATCCTTCTGTCTGATTAATTGCAGGGAAATAAGACCTACTTATCATACAAATCCAGTAATGAAGCAGCTGTGGACAGAGTGATTATCGTAAAGAACACCGCAAATTTGTGAATGGCAGAGACAATTCTACACTCTACGCACAGAGTCAAGCTCAAACACTTAGGTAAAGATGATCCTTGCAAGAACTCATTAAAAAATACATCACATTTTGATGTTTTTTTTCTGAAGATGAAAAACATAAATCAAAATAGAAGGAGGTAGAAAGAGATTTTTAATTAAATGCCTCCTTTCATGTTCCGACTGTTTTCTGATCCTAAGACACACAGCTACTGCATTTTTTAACTTGAATAGCGATTATATGATAAACAAATCTGTCAACAGCCTTAAATACTCATCCACAGACTGGATGTGGATTACATATTCAGAAATACGTAGCATGCTTAGATGAACAAAATCATTCACTGACCGGTTCTAGCTTCCTGTATTATATAATTCAGTTTTATCCAGGCCTGAAAAAGGAAGACAATAATTAATGTTTCATAACAAGAGTCCACAAGGTATGTTTTATATTATGGTGGCAATAAAAAGAAATATTTACTTTTCTTTAAGTCACTCCATAATCTTCTCACACTGAAATCATATACTGCGTTGTACATAAAACAGCTAAGCTACATAGGGAAATGTAATACAAACACATATGAATTTAGTAGCTGTAAAATTCTTGTATTTAAGATAGGGAGTATTTTTTTAACCCAGTTTATTATTGAATGTGCGTGCTTTTTCATTTCCTTATTAGTTTTGGCCTTGTTTGATTTATAGTTTCAGATTCATAATCAATACCAAGGGCCTGTCTAGAAAGCAAATCTAATTATTGCTTTCAGAATTTTTTGGAAGAAAAGAATCTCTTTTCTGACATTTTGCTTAGTTTTGTCTTGGTTTTGTTAATCTGAAGTCAATAACCTATTTGTACTTGAAGCCAAAATAAAGATATGCTCACTCAGAGTAAGATTTTCGGGCCTCTTATGAAAAAAGTTTTTGATTATTATCTATAAAACAGTGAGAAGTAAATAGCAACCCCTCATAGCCAATGGTAACCTCTTAGCCACTCAAGCAGCTAATAAGGCCTTGTGATGAAATATATCTTCCACCATATCAATCATATCAATGCTTATAGTTCACAGGCCAGAGACCTCCTGAGAAGGCTCCACATGACGATTCCCCATCGTCTCTTTCTCAGGCCTGCTGGGATGGCTGCGGCTCACAGCATTCACTCCCCGTGACTGCTAAGGTGCTGAGGTGCTGAGCACTCTCAGTTTCCCTCTGCTAAAAATCAGACGTGTTCTGCTAGTGCACTACATGTTAGCATGCCCAAGCGAACTATGAAGAAACTAATTCTCTCTCTCCAAAGCTCTTTCAAGCTTTTCTACTGTAATGTGTCCGTTTTACACTGAAATTACTTTTCAACCGTGTCAACAGAGAAAGCAAAACTCATAGCAAAATGCTGCTTTACTTTGACGGACAGCTGGACTCTTGTGAGCAGAAGGAAGTCAAAACGTTAACTATTATCAGATGGCCTCACTTCATTTCCACACACAAGGCAGTTTTCCAGATTAAAGTAATTAAAAATTACAATGACACAATTACAATTACACAATAACTGCTGCTTGACTGTTTTATTGTAATTAGACTTTTCTCTATCCAAGTTCTTGTTGTAACTGATACCTCAAAAACATTAAATGAGTTGATCTCCAAACACCCTCAGTGATAAAGGGTACTAGTATCCTCATTTTCCTGGCACTAAGGAAGAGAGGCATCAAGTGACTTATTGCACTTCATACAAAAGACCAGTATCACAGCCAGATATGAAAGCCAGGAGTCTCGTTGCCTTTCTGTCAGTCTGAAATGAGTACTTGAAAGTTTTATGTTCCGTTAATGACAACCAACATAGCAGCTTTGTATCCTTCAGAATGATTCCAGATGAAATCATCCCACAGAAACAACCCAGTTTGCTTAATAAACAAGGAAATGCTATGCTTGCCGATATCTCCTATTTCTTTACTGCTTTAAAATCTTGTCAGAAACCCAACTCATTTTTCTCAAATAAATACATCAGGGCTAGGCGGTGAAGTCTCTCCATCTGTGAAACCGAAATAATTATTATTAGTGACATGGTCCACAAAATATTTTAATGACTGCGGATAAAGAATTTGGAATCTTCAAGTTTTTTACTTTGTTGCTAGTTCTAAACAAAGGCACTGTGCACTCCGTGGTTGCTATCCCCCAACAAGCTGCTAACAAAAACAGCACCTTAGGGCACAGCAGAGCTAGTTCCAGTCAGGAAGCAACACAGTCTGCTTAATCCAGTACTGAAGCTGAGCTTTTAGTTGGCTTGAAATACAAGCAGATAAACCTTACAATCTGTGCTCTAATCAGGTATATCTATATAAAGTGCTGTATAAGTTTGTCCTCCTAGAATGTACGATATAGACTTATTCTTTCTGAGGCTTTTTGCCCACCCTCTTAGATCTTTTTGGGGGGCTTCTAATTCTTCCTAAGCTCTGTAATCTTCCTCCCTGCTAGTTTCTAAGTTCTTCCAACAAGTAAATACTACAAATAGCAGGTTATTTCTCTCTTATCAGAACACAGAGTTTATTTTATCCATGCTTTCTCATCTAGCATTCTTTGCTTCAGGCTGTGATTTCCATGCCCTTCCTGCCAACTGCAACCTTCAAAATATGTGGCTGCTTACAAATGTCTGTGATGAGATAGGAGTCAGCTATAAAAAAAGAAGGATCATTCTCCGATGCATTCTGCAAATAAATCCAATCTATAGAAGCCAAAATTACACAGACAAGTATGTCATGGGGCATAAATTTGCACCCACACAATAAAAGTTAAGGTTGAGCACCCTTTAAAATGTATTCAGAATAAATCTAGGAGCTGGAAAATAATAATGTGTCATTAGAAACAAAGAATCTAAAATTTTCCAAAATATATACTGTCATCAGGGGCATTCAGCACTGTCAATTTAAGCCATTTAAAACCACGTCTTTATACAGGCCTCCCTTTTACCATCCCCTGTGCCTGCACAAATCCCTCATATAGGCAGGTATTGCAAACTGCACTATCATTCTGGCAAATGATAAATGACATTAATGCTAAGCACACCCAGGTAGTTTGTGTGCATAAATCCTAGAAATAGGTTTTTTTCCCTCTAACAGATTACAAAAGTAGTATGACCAAATGTTTACACATAGAGAATTACAGATACTGATCACCTTTTAAAATGGAATTTTAAAAGCGATGCTAACTGGTAGAGAGTAAATCTAAAAGAAAATTCTTAAGGTCAACTACTCTACTTTGTCTACAGTTTCATCTACTGGCATAAATTACACTGTTTACATTAATATACCAGATCACCCCTTTGCTTGGTGTTAATATCTGTGTCTGCTTTTTGTATTTACAAAAATGATAGATAGTCATTTTTAATATACATCTTATTAGCTGTTGGCAGGATATGAACATACATGCAGACTCTGCTACCTGAACATGCAGGCACTGAATTCTCTCTATGTTCGGATTAAAAAGTCTTGTACTTTTACATTACAAACACATGATTTGAATAATAAATTTCAATCATAGGCATATCTTGAACAACATGTTTTCTACGCATTTAGGTGAGCTATTATTTCTCCTAATTCAATTTAATGTAATGATACTTTAATCTAAACTGAATATTATAAAAATACCTTTTTAAATGGATACCCAGTACTAACTGAAACTGCAAACACTCAATCTAAAAAAGAGAATTTTGAACTGATTGTCTACCAATTACAGAATACACATGGATAATTCACTCCCATCCATAATTCACAGTTCGAAGAGATCTCAGTTGTACTAAGAGAACCACATGCTCTGCTTTTATTTAGCCTTTGATACAAAATACCTAATTTCTTGCATAATCAGTCAGGACCTTTCCAGAAATCGGATCCTCCTTCCTCTTCCACCTTTATGTGACATCATTTCTGCATGGCAAAAACTATTGTTCAGATCACTATTTTGTTGGGTAGCGTTTCTGTCTTGCTCCTGTCACATTAGGAAGCTAAGCTTACAGGATTTTTATTGTTGTTAAAAACACATTTCATGATCTTAACACTGCTAATCCACATGTACAAGAGTAGATGGATATAAAAGTATTCATCTAAGGAGTTCCCTAGCTTTCAATAAGATTAGGTCCACTGATTTTATGGATATCAAAGGAGATTACAAGATCCACTGAGGTAAGCAGACACTTTAAAGTCCTTCACGTGGAAGGAGAATGCCAGGTTCTGAGACAGACAGACTGTCAATGCTCATATCAGGCAAGTCAGAGCCAACAAACCAGAAAACAGACGGCTAGAATTTCCTTTTCATGCTTTAAGTCTTGATGCAATAAAACCACAGATATCCCATGGAAACGTGACAAGAATCTCTTGCACAAATTTAAGTACACATTAAACACACATGGTCTGGAGAATGCAACTATATCATCCTTGCCCATTTATCTGCATTTTTTCATTGCAATAGATACGCGTGGAGTTACTATATGGGCCTTTACTTCATATTCTTCTTTCTCGTAGCATCTAGTCTTTATCTCAGAACTTCTTTTGGACAATTATCTTTTCTATTAAAGGCTATATTGTGGCTTCCTTGACCTTACTTACTGTTATTTTATTCTTACTAGAAACTCTCTAGTTGATACAGCTGTAAAATTATGCTCTAGGAATATTCTCCATAAGCCTCAAATTTATAACAAATTGTCAGTGCAGGCAATGGAATCTTCTGTGCTTTTCAGCTACCGATGTTAAAAATGTGCATTTACTTCCATAATGTTCTAAAGGGGCTTTTACTTCCAGAAAGTAACACCATATTAAGGGTTGGTCTGCTGCATGAAATCTTTAGCCAGCTTTCAAAAAAAAAAGAGAGAGAGAATGGAGAGATGCCAGTCAAGGAGTGGATAAAAATGTATCTCACGAGCTGAAGGCAACTGCACTAATGATGGATCACCAAGGTTTGATCTTTGATGCTTGCCATTGATTAACACCAGTTGCAGATGACAGGTATTGTGACAACGATGCTAATAAGCTATTGTAAATGCTTTCCCTAACTGCATTGGTGCAACCACCTGCTTTCATGCTTCCTTTTAATTCCTTATATTGTAACCCTTTCATCATGTTCTCTAGATAAGAAGCTTCATGTAGTACCTCACAATGTTAAGGAGAGGGCTACCAAGATATTTGGGGGCTGCAGCCCTTTGAGGAGAGGCTGAGGGACGGGGCATGTTCAGTCTGAAGCACAGATGGCTTCGGTGGCACCTAACAGCAGCCCCGCAGTGCCTGGTGGAGGCTTAAGGAGAAGACAGAGCCAGGCTCTGCACAGCGGTGTATGGCGGGAGGAGAAGCGACAATGAGCCTAAGCAGGAACAAGAGAGGTTTCAACTGGGTATAGGGAAAAAACTTTTTCACCCTGAGGACAGGCCAGCAATGGAATAAGCTGCCCGGAGAGGCTGTCCTCTCTCCATCCGTGGAGGTTTTCAAGACCTAACTAGACAAAGCCCTGAGCAACCTGCTCTCAGAGCTGACCCTGCTGTGAGCAAGAGATTGGACCAGGAACCTCCTGAGGTCCCTTCCAGTCTGAATAATCCTATGAACCTATGAACTCAAAATAGAACTTAGGAGCTCACAGAAATTGCCAGAGGAAATTGCCTGACCTGTTTCATACCGGAGGACACCATAAAACTCCCTGCTGAACTTCACAAATTATGAAACACAAGGGTTGCATCTATATTAGCCCTTTGGTTTAAAGTAGTATTGCAGTTTTGAAGTGAATGTCCTGATTATCCCCTCTTACTCTGCATTAGGTCAGTTCAAGGTCAGTTTTAATGCATGCTAATTAGATTCCTTTTGGAGGAAACCTAAGAGGAATCTCCATGTCAAACATGCACCAAAGCAATGTACCGAGTAATGGGTTCATAAGGGTCCAAACCAAAGGTTAGTGCTTCAGACTGCTTCAAACTGCATGTGTGCTGAGGACTGTTAAATCAGAAGAGCAAACTAAATCTTTCTAAACCTCCTGAACAGTATATAGGATACTGGTAGGGACTTCTGCACCAACTACTTTTATCTGCTGATCTATTTCTCCTGTGTCAGACTTATTGATATTGACATAGCCCCTACCAGAAAAATTACACCATCTGGCATTTCTATGATCTGAAATAACTGCAAGAAAACAAAGATAAATGCAAGAATAATCATTTAGGTGGATGTCACAGAAGATACCCAATTATTCACCTAAGTCTTATAGAGTTTTAGGATATTAATTATTTTGCAGGGAGGGAAAGCGAATTATGGTTCCTTATCTTTCCAGAACTGCAGCACTAGCTACTAGGAGGTTGTTTTTTGTTTTTTTGGTTTTTTTATGTCTTTTCTCTTTTGCATATTCTGAAACTTCTCTATTACTAACACTGAAAGCAAAATGAAGTAACAATTCTCAATCCTAAATGCAGGATAAAAATACGCAAACAAAGCAGCAATTATAATTTCAGTGTTATTCTACTTACCACTGTAATAACTGTTCATTTTACATTCTGTGATAAAAAGAAATACTTAATCCCATATGTAAGCCAAGATTTTTGTTCTTACCTTCTATTCATTTTGTATACACGGAGAAATATTTCAAATTAATACCAAAGCATACAAGCACAGTATTACACATAAGCACATTACAGCATGTTTAAAAAGTAGAATAGTAAAAAAGGGGGCTTAAAGCTGCTTTTAATGAGATATAAGGAGTCCTTCTAAAATTATCCAGAGTTATACACCACAGTATTAAGTTAGCAGATTTAAAAGGGTTGGAATCAATCACCAGTCATTTTATATATCATAAAAACATATGATATATTACATTAATCATACATAGATTGCATATATCATATGTCATAGCTTCTCTTAACCTCTTTCTGGCCAGAAAGTTGTAAAAACACCAGTGGTGGCTCAAGAGGCTTCTGTCAAAGGATTAGTTGCATGTCTCTAATGAAAATGAATTTGCTTTAAAAAAGAGAGCCTCCCTCATGATTTTGATATCAGCTGACCAATGATGGCAGTTTCATCAACGTCCTAACTGAGCAAAGATAAACTATTTTCTTGACCTCAAATTTTTCAGGTAGCTGAGGTTTGACTAAAGTGATAAAAAATGCATGGAACCTCACACCCACCCACTGTCTCAAACTAATGTTACACAACCCATATATAATGAAACTATTTTAGTCATTAGTCATTATAGCAGTCGTTACAGCAGCTTTTATAAAAGGTGAATTTTCTTTATTTACTCCAAAGCTAATAAGAGATTGATGCACAACTGAAAGCTACAGCACACTTCCTAGAGTTTCAAGAAATCGGGACTCAGAATATCTTTTCTAATTGTACTATTTTCTAAAAGAAGAAAAATAATCCCCAAACTCCTTTTAGACTTTTTAAAAAATATTTGACTAAAATCTTTTCCTGTTCTATGGGCAAGTTACTGGTATTAGTGCTGCACCTAACCAGTGTAAGTTCTAATTCAGTCAAATGTTTAAGCTTCTGAATAATATTAAGAAAGTCCGCACTGTAGTCAATGAGTGACTTTGCATGCTTAGAGTTAAATACCCTAATGGCGCATTGTTAAATCAAAACCTTAACGCTAGTATTTTTTTAGGCATTTAATAGGGTTTTGGCAGGGGAATAAGAGGCAGCATCTTATTTCTTGCTGTTAACATCAGAAGAAGGAAGATGATGTGCAATTCAGAAGCAGAAACACACACGTTGTTAGTTAGATACTTTTACATTAACTCTTGAATACATCATTACAAATTTTATTGATTTGTTATGATAACAATAACGGGGACTGTCTTTACAGAGCTGTTAGAAGATTCATTTTTTCTGCTGCTATGATCTAAAATTGCTTTTGATTTCTTTCATTTCTCTCCTTCCTTTTACTGATGCTATCCATGGTGTTCATGGTGTAAATTAGTGCCTTTGGGTATTTTTGGTTAAAAAGAGATAAATTAACATGAGTCATCCCCACTTTCAGCTAGTAAATTAGATTCGATTTGTTAGGAAATAAGTACGTGCATATTTTCCTAACGATAAAAATGGTAGGTCACTGCCTTACTACCCAGGACAGCCTATATAGCTACCATTGCTTCCTACAGAGCTGACTGAAGCAGTTACACAGTCAGCTAAGATAGCTTCACAGTCTTAAAGATAAGTATAATCACACTTGCACTCGATGTGAATCTTTCCCTCTTCAAAACTCAAATTTATACTATCTAAAATATTTTTCAAATTGCAAATTTGGCAGAAATGGTTTGGTAACCATTTGGTTTGATAAATTAACTGAAACTATCATTTTTTTCATACAACTGTGGTGTCCTATGAGCACTGCCAGTAATTACTCTCCATAACAGCTACCCTCCAAAAGTACGTGCTAGACATGAGAAGGCAGATAGCCCTATCTGAAAAATTAATCACCATTGAGTTTGGTAGTTATTGGGTAGATTAAGGCGATGACTGTCATGTATATGAAGTCAGGACTTCCAAAAAAAATCATAACATTATATAAACTAAGAGATAGTGGTAAATATATCTTGATTAAAGAGTTACTTAGAGTGTTAAGTATAGATAAGCTCAAAATCTGCAAAATGCAGGTAGGGGTCCTGTAGAATCAGAAGAACTAATTCACTCAGCAAATAACTAAAAAAGACAGTTTCTGTAAAATATTACAGGCCTGCAATGTCATCTAGTTCTAAAACCAATAACCTGATGACCTAATAGGGTCTTATTCACTTTCTACTTTATTTTATAAGTTTTCAATATTAGATATTAAGTCCAATCCAGTCCAGAGGTTGGACTATATTCCACTCTCTTACCACCTGTAGTTCAGTGTTGGCATTGTTAGATTTTTTTTTTTACTGTTTATCACAATAAACTATTAGTGTTCAATGTTCATAACACTGCAACATCTTTTTTCATTCCCTCTCTTGTTCAGTGACTTAATATAGAACTTATAATTTTTTTCTAAAAATCTAATTAGACTGTATTAATACTTGCAATTGAATGCAAGTAAAAGGGAGAAAAAAGAAAGTCGCCTGTCTTTGAGTCAGCCAAGCTTCCTTCTTCCAATTACAGTGGCTGAGGACCCCCGATCCCTCTCCAGTTCTATCTGGTCTGGGGCCTGGGATGCCCAATAGCAGAAGGGACGCTCCTAGGGAAGGTTCCAAGTAGTCTTCAGAGCCATGCTGCTGAAGTCTAGTAGTTCCCAAGAGAATCAGCCATCTACACAGCCAAGGTGTCTCCTCAACAGTAGGACACATTCACTTTTGTTTCCATTTATGTTAAATCCCACAGAGAGACTTACCTAGACGACTGGCATAAAATATGTGTTTACAACAGAAAAACACCTCACACAGAGGCTGAATATTGAAAAAGCAAGAAGCTTGATCTTTTGCTTCTTGATCACCTCTTTGTTGCAGAATTCCCTCCTGAATCACGTTCCTCATGAAATTTATTCCTTTCTTTTCTTTTGCCATACAGAAATAAGAGTAGTAATTTAAGTAAAAAGAAAAAAGTGTTATTATCCACAGTATTTCCCTATCTACTGAAAACAAAGCAAGCAGTTCTGTTGATGATTCAGTGCAAAATCTTTCATGTAGTATTAAGGACTTTTTTTCATGTGAAAATTTTTTACATAAGCTCAATATCTTGAATTCAGCTGAGGAATCAATTTGCTGTTTATTCAATAGTTTTCTATTTTCTTTAAGGAACAAAAGCCTTCTCCTATTTGCATGATTTAATATCAATAAATCCAACTGCTACTAAGGAGAGTATAATCCTCAAAGCCCAATGACAAAAACACTTACTTTGTGTCCTGAAGACAGCAGCATACTCTCAAAAAAATTATTTCTTAATACCTTCTCTACTTTCAGTATTATACCATTACTTATTTCATCACTTGGAGAGCAATTTGAAACTATCCAGTAAGATAAACTATCACTACATTCAGATTAATTCTGGAGTCTTACCTGAAATAAACAAAGAAAAATGAAACCTCTATGCCTTGTTGTTGGAAAGCATTTACTCATCATAATTTCCCAGGTAATCAGTGGGAATTAAGACTTCTTATCTCACTTCTCTGTTGTGAATGGAACATAAAGAACAGAACAGTCATGGTCCAAATGGCACGCAGATACATATATAAATTTTTCCACTCCAGGGCTTGCACGATAGTTAAGTTGCAAAACTGCAATAGTAGAAATCATCCTTAATTTCTGCAACTTGGTACTGATGAGGATAGAAACAGTCCAAATGTAGACATTGTTTTAATACCTGTTTCATGACATTATCAGTCCCAGCAGTTGTACGTTTCTGAGAGAAGTGGGGAAGAGAAAGAGAGAGAGAAGGGGGAAGAGGGAAAGTGAGAGAGAGAGAGAGAGAGAGAAGGGGGGAAAAGAGAGAGAGAGAAAAGGGGGGAAGAGAAAGGGGGAGCCAACTGTTCAGGGGACTCACCTGTATCACGCACCAACTTCTTCAACTGCCTGTATACCAATGCACGCAGCATGGGGAATAAACAGGAAGAGTTAGAGATCTGTGTGCGGTCACAGGGCCATGATCTCATTGCAGTTACAGAGACATGGTGGGATAGTTCACATGACTGGGATGCTGTCATGGATGGCTACGTGTTTTTTAGGAAAGACAGGCCAGGAAGGCAAGGTGGTGGAGTTGCTCTTTATGTGAGGGAGCAACTAGAACGTATGGAGCTCTGCCTTGGGGTGGATGAAGAGCAAGTTGAGAGCCTGTGGGTAAGGATTAAAGGGCAGGCTGACATGGGTGACACTGTTGTGGGGGTTTACTACAGGCCACCTGATCAGAAAGAGGAAGTTAATGAGGCCTTCTACAGAAGCTGGAAGTAGCCTCACGATCACAGGCCCTGGTTCTCATGGGGGGCTTCAACCACCCTGACATCTGCTGGGAAGACAGCACAGCCAGACGCAAACAGTCAAAGAGGTTCCTGCAGAGGACTGATGATAATTTCTTGACCCAGGTGGTGGAGACGCCAACAAGGAGAGGTGCAATGCTAGACCTTGTACTAACAAACAAAGAAGGTCTAGTTGGAGATGTGAAGGTTGGGGGCAGCCTTGGCTGCAGTGACCATGACATGGTGGAGTTCAGGATCCTGCGAGGAGGAAGCAGGGCAATGAGTAGGATCGCAACCCTGGACTTCAGGAGAGCTGACTTTGGCCTCTTCAGGGACCTACTTAGGGGAATCTCATGGGGTAGGGCCCTAGAGGGAAGAGGGGTCCAAGAAAGCTGGTTAATGTTCAAGCATCACCTCCTCCAGGCTCAAGACACATGCATCCCTCTGAGTAAGAAATTCAGCAAAGTAGGCAGGAGACCTGCATGGATGAGCAAGGAACTCCTGGCAAAACTCAGACAGAACAAAGAAGTGTACAAAATGCGGAAAAAGGGACAGGCCACTTGGGAGGAATATAGGGACGTTGTCAGAGTATGCAGGGATGCGACAAGGAAGGCTAAGGCCTATTCGGAATGAAATCTGGCAAGGGATGTCAAGGACAACAAGAAGGCCTTCTTCAAATACATCAATAGCAAAAGGAAGACTAGGGAAAATGACAGCTCGCTGCTGAATGGGACGGGTGCCCTGGTAATGAAGGAAATGGAGAAGGCAGAGTTATTGAATGCTGCCTTTGTTTCAGTCTTCACTGCTAAGGCCAGTCCTCAGGAATTCCAGACCTTGGAGACAAGAGAGGAAGGCTGGAGAAAGGAAGACTCTCCCTTGGTTGAGGAGGATCAGGTTAGAGATCTTTTGTCCAAACCTGACATCCACAAATCCATGGGCCCTGATGGGACGCACCCACGAGTGCTGAGGGAGCTGGCGGATGTTATCGCTAGGCCACACTCCATCATCTTGGAAAGGTCCTGGAGATCAGGAGAGGTGCCTGAGGACTGGAAGAAAGCCAATGTCACCCCAGTCTTCCAAAAGGGCAAGAAGGAGGAGCCAGGAAACTACAGGCCTGTCAGCCTCACCTCCATCTCTGGAAAGGTGATGAAACAGCTCCTCCTGGAGGTCCTCAGTAAGCATGTGGAGGACAAGAAGGTGATCAGGAGTAGTCAGCATGGATTCACCAAAGGGAAATCAGGCTTGACCAATGTGATAGCCTTCTCTGATGGAATGACTGGCTGGGTAGATGAGGGCAGAGCAGTGGCTGTTGTCTACCTGGACTTCAGCAAGGCTTTTGACACTGTCTGCCATCACATCCTCCTAGGTAAGCTCAGGAAGTGTGGGTTAGATGAGCAGATGGAGAGGTAGATTGAGAACTGGCTAGATGGCAGAGTTCAGAGGGTTGTGGTCAGTGGTGCAGAATCTGATTGGAGGCCTGTAGCTAGCAGTATCCCCCAGGGGTCAGTGCTGGGTCCAGTCTTGTTCAACTTACTCATCAGTGACCTGGATGAAAGCACAGAGTGCACCCTCAGCAAGTTTGCTGATGAGACTAAACTGGGAGGAGTGGCTGACACACCAGAGGGCTGTGCTGCCATTCAGAGGGACCTGGACAGGCTGGAGACAAACCTCCTGAAGTTCAGGAAAGGCAAGTGCAGGGTCCTGCACCTGGGGAGGAATAACCCCAGGCACCAGGACAGGCTGGGGGCTGACTTGCTGGAAAGCAGCTCTGCGGAGAAGGACCTGGGAGTGCTGGTGGACAACAAGCTGACCATGAGCCAGCAATGTGGCCCTGTGGCCAACAAGGCCAATGGTCTCCTGGGGTGCATTAGGAGGAGTGTGGCCAGCAGGTGGAGGCAGGTGATCCTGCCCCTCTCCTCAGCCCTGGGGGGCCTCACCTGGAGTACTGCGTCCAATTCTGGCCTCCCCAGTACAAGAGAGACATGGCGCTCCTGGAGAGAGTCCAGCGGAGGGCTACAAAGATGATGAGGGGACTGGAGCATCTCTCCTATGAAGAAAGGCTGCAAGAGCTGGGCCTGTTCAGCCTAGAGAAGAGAAGACTGAAAGGCAATCTCATCAATGTCTACAAATGTCTGAAGGGGGAATGTCAAGAGGATGAGGCCAGCCTCTTCTCCGTGGTGCCCAGTGACAGGACAAGAGGCAACGGGCAGAAACTGAAACACAGGAAGTTCCGTCTGAACATGAGGAAAAACTTCTTGACTGTGAGGGTGACAGAGCACTGGAACAGGTTGCCCAGAGACATTGTGGAGTCTCCTTCCCTGGTGCTATTCCAAACCCATCTGGATGCTATCCTGGGAAATATGCTCTAGAGGACCCTGCTTGAGCAGGGAGGTTGGACTAGATGATCTCCAGAGGTCCCTTCCAACCTCAAATATTCTGCGATTCTGTGATTCTTCTGAATAAAGAATGTTGCATTACTAGAATCACTGTCATTTCCTCCAGAGCTCACATTCAGGCATTATTTTTGCACTTACCCTTCAGCTTACTGGTGTAATATTTGCTTCAGGAAAGGCTACAAACCTATTAACACATTTCTTTATGCTGTATATTGTGACTCTTGAATGGGCAACAGTGGAGCTTTTAATACAAAACGCATCTCAAGCAGTTGAGAGAGGGATGGGAGGGAATGGCCAAAGGGAGCAAGATCAGTGGAGGGATGTCAGTGCTAATAAGGCTGTTTCTTATCTTTAGAAAGCCATTCTCCTGCACAGAACATGCAAGGGAAGCAGCTAGTACATTGATGAACTTGTATGGACCATCTAAGACATCGGTAACAATACTGTCCCAGCAACCTAGATGGTACAGAACCTGTTTCATCCCGCAAAGGAGCGAATATACAGATACGTTCACAATACCACGCAATCCCTCAGGGCAGTGGATTGGCACACAGGGGAGAACTGGGCTGTGCACACAGAAGAGAGCCTGGTAACAGCATCAAGGAGGGGAAGAATGCGCTTTATGAGCAATTGAACTCGTTGTAGGATGCTCTGTGGGGCTGCTTTGACCAGTGAAGTCCTATGTCCAAACTACCACAACTCCGATCTTTAAAAGCATAACGGACTCATGATCTCTTATAACAAGGAAAATTCTTGAAAAGGGACATTGAAATTAAATGGAAAACAATTGAGGAAAAATATCCAAGAACCCCAATTCAACACAGAATTTTGTGCTGTTAAAGGAAAAGCTCTAGATCCTGGGCCAGCTCAAAATTCAAACGTATGTCTGAAGGTAGAAAGCAAAGGAACAACTTTAGAATTGAACTAAGACATGCAATAACTCCTTCATGGAAGCAGGGTCCAAACCACTGGATCAGATTTTTCATCTAAACGTTATCTATTCTCCAAGAGAGCAAAATCAGGAGGTGACAGAAATAATCAGGGATGTAGAGGAAGGGTAGGAGGGAAGAATATTGTCTGTGAATTATTGCTAATCTTTATTGAACTTTAAATAAAAGTTCTGGGTGTAAAAATATCAAAAAAAGATAGAAGCAATGGCTGAAAATATCAAAACTGAGTGGCTTAATCAGATCCCTTAAGACACACATGAGCATACCTTAACTATATGCTGCTAAATACCCAAGCATGCATGCATTCATATACATTTGTCCATATTCCGTTTCCCATATTAAAGGTTAGAGCTATTTCTAACATGATGTTTTAGTGCTTTGCTGTTGATTAAATTCATGCTTGTAGAGCATGCACTGTATTGACCTCTACTATTTTTAGATTATTTTTGATTTCTGTGTATATTCTGTTCAATGAAACCCCGCCATAATACACTGAAATCTAAGACTTTTAGATCTTCATTTTCCTGAAACTCCAAAATTTCACACTTTATATGTAATAAAACTTTTATTCTCTCATTAAAACCTTGCTCAATTTATTGCACACTCAGATTACCCAAATGGACCTTTTGCAATATGTAGAGACCCATAGCCATCCTCACATTTTCTTCTGTGCAGTAATTCTGTTTTTCAATGTGCCTTACTTTTTCGGTTACATCTGGAGGCAGATGGCATTTGAAACTGAAATGAGCAAAATGGTTTGTTAGCTCAAAAATGAGCTGAATTCATGTATAATTTGCACTTGTGAGTAAATATGTGGTAAATTGATCTAAGATAGTCTAGACCAGTAAGTCATGTTTGAGAACCAGCATCTGTCTGCTTTCAATAAATGAGCACATAAAAGGAATGTGCTCTTTTATACATGAGAAACCCTTAAAATGGATATTTTGTAGGCTCCAGGGATCTAACCTACTCCAATCCCTTTTAAAACGAACGTTAAGTTCTACTGCTTTACACTGATCACAGTTCTCTGCAGGCAGCTCTTTTCATTTTCTTGGATTTGATCTCTGTGTTCCTCCCCCAAAAAAATATTTTTAACATCTCCAATGAACTATAAAATAGCTCAGATCTCAGACTCAGTCCCTTGTTAACTTTTGTCTGTCAGCTGCCTCCAGCACGATATGCACCGGTATTTTAGTTACAACAATGCCATTTCTCTGCTGGTTCTCAGCTTTCTTCTCAGGTTAACATTTCTTTTAATGGATACTTCTCATTTCTCTATCCAGTTTTCTCAAAAACTCATTGTTCCCTATGCTCAGAGAAAACATGCTGAAGAAAAGAATATTTTATCTACAGTCAAAAATTCAGCTACCATTTCCATGCTTACTATTCTCAAGGCCTACCTATATATATAATTATATGTAATACTATATGTAATTATACATAATTCAGACCTATTCCCTGCCAGCTCCAGTACCTATAAGAGGATGGAAAAGGTCTCATCAAATGGGGTGAAATTCTGTATGATCCATTTTAACAATTAGCAAGATTATGCATACACCATTTATTACACACGCTCCTTCATCTTCCGATCCACTTGAAACTTAAATTAGTCTAAGACTATTGGAATATTTCAGGTCTCAAGTTTCCCAGGTTAATTAGAAGATGATTACGTATCATTTAGTTATAATTACATTTATTTAACTATTTTCATACAGAGTTTCCACTCGCTTTTCAAAACTATGGAGCAAGCAGCAGAGTACTGTCATCACGGGCATTTACACAAGCAGCTAACTGGGTTAAGTTGAGAGGCCTAGGGGTGAGGGAGGGGTGGTTTTAACCAGTTGCATTTCCATTTCCTCAGTAGAAAAAACATTCAATGGAAAAACCTGCTTCATAAATTACCAGAACTGAATAAGGTAAAGAAATCTCAGTGCAAAAGGAATTGCACTTCCTTTCTGCAACCTTGCAGTATTTTCTTCTTAAATTAGGGAACGGTAGTAAATGTAACGTTGCCATGTCAGTGATTTGGTAGGATTTTACTTACTTCCTTTGTATAAGAGACAGTGATTCTGGAGACCCTCGATGCAAAAAATAAAAGATTTTTATGAAGAAATACTATGCTGAAAGACAACTGAAAGCTACCATGTACAAGCCGGTAACATTTGCTGGTTAAGAACCCTCTGGGTAAGTGGAACATCTCAGTACACCTGGGACACGGGTCCCTCCGCACTCTGGATGGCACAGGATGTGGCAGTCATTAGCTGGCAGAGCTTAAGCTGACAACACTAAGCAGCAGCAGGAATAAAGCTAAGCTGAGCTGTATGTAACTCTCTAGCCACTATGAGTAATCATGAGCAATTTTATTAAAATTGATGATGCTGTCTTACTGTAATAAGGGTATAAGTGAAATCAGAATTAGGACCACATGATCTAATAATCTAAACACACTTTTTATTCTGCTCATTCTTCTCCACTTTTGCATCCCTTTCAAACCCCAGCTGCCTTCTGACATCTGTGCTATATATTTATGCCATTAATGAAAGGAAAAGATACCCACCTCAGGTGAAGTATGCCTGTGGAAGTAGGACAGTGTTTTTCTCTCAGTATTTGACCAGCAGAAAGGATACCAAGTCTCTTGTCTGATTCATACACACTGACCCACTAAAGTCAACAGAAAGCGTTGTGCAAGGAGGGAAAGCAGATCTTACTGACAATATGGTTCTTCAGAACAAATACTTCAGAAAAAAGAAGTAGTTCATCTCAAACTGAGGTTAAAAAATACTAAATTAATTCTACATCCTTATGATTTCTATGGAATAGAAAATATATTACCTGAAGTTAACTGAAATGATTCATATAAAATTGTAGTATATTAGTTTTGCCATGAATTTTGTGGTTCATAATAGGACTTTCACAATCACTTGTATCTTTGTATGGCATAGAATAATTGTACTTTTCTCGGGTCCTAATGAGTTATCATTAATGTTCCTAGCTCCAAATCCCCACCTACAACAGCTAAAGAATCTGTTTGATTCAGAGATGTCTGATTCTCTCACAGTAAATTAATGGTTTGGACTCTCCCCTAGCTAGTTAGCATGAATGCGAAAAGTTAAATAACAGTCACGCAGGATTGACAGCTGGTGACTCACTCTTTCTTTATTTAGATACATATAACCGCATTAGTATCTGAACACCTCACAAGCTTTAATATATTTCTTTTCACAACAAGACTAAAAGAGGAAAGCACTGTTTTCCTCTGTTTTAAACACAGAGGAACTAAAGAACAGAAACACCAAAAACTAAATGCACAAAGAGTGTCTATCACCAACCCAAATTCACTGCCTGAAGTTAAGACTCGTTACTCCCCAAGGAGATTCCTATAGGCTTCGCAGACCCCTGTGAGCTGGCAGAGAACTACCTGAGCTAGCTGGGAAAGAAACGGTTCCAAGTGTTTGATTTTTGCTTGTGCTTCCCATTCACAACCCCCCTCTGAGATGTATCACCGCTGCCACACCAGAAAAGCCACAGAAATGCAGATACCTACCTGGGAACCAGGCAAGAGAGCACTCCCCTTGCAGATGGTAATTCTGAGTGTCCCCTTCCTGCTTGACGGAAAACAGCATTTGATTTCACCTTTTTTTTTTTTTTTTTTTTATATATATGCCAGGAGAGTACGCTAACAACCAAACTACAGGGGATTTCTACTGAGGGAATTTCCATTGCAGCTGGTTCACACGTGTAAATAAGTGACCTTCAGTGCCCAAATGAATGCCTTAAATATAAAGCTCTACCATAATTATTGTGACTTTTAGACTATGTGCCCCAGTGAATGACTATTAAGAAAAACAATTTCAACCTAACAGGCTGAGTCTCCAACATCTTAAGAGTTTGGGACCAAGTCATAATAGAAAGAGTATAAATGGCTCAATGGCATTTAAATGCTCTGCTACCAACTCCCTAAGCCAGTGAGTGAAAGGCCAGGTGTGATAAAAATTCCTCTTAGATTGGCTCCTCCACACAAGATACACGGAAGAACATCTAAGCTTGGAAGAACTGCGTCAATTTCAGCATAATATATGGGCTAAAAAAGCTCAGTGCCAGAGCCACTTGCCACTGCCACTTGACCCACACAGCCACTTGAACATCTAGGAGTATACACTAGCAAAAATAGGGAATATATTTTTTGACACTACAGTCCCATGGTGCCAGAAACAGCACAACTACTTTTACAAGGTAATTTAGCTCAAGAGAAGCACTAAACAAACATTGCTTTTTTTCTAACATCCCAGCCAGTTTGTAAAGAATGAGCTTGGATATCTCTGTCTAATGCTTACACATACTTTTTTCCTGTATTTTTCCTCTGAACAAGAGAGTCACACTCAGTAGCCGACCTACTAAGGATGCATTTAATTCAATATCATAAGAAGCATACACACATCAAACGGAAACAGGAAAAAGCCATAATTTGTTGTAAGGCACACTGGAATTGACACTGAAGCACATTTATTTATTTATTTATTTAATCCCTTTCCCTCACTTAGTTTTCCTATCACTATGATTATTTTAGGTTATTTTATCCAAAAGCTGTTTTAAAAAGTTTTTATTCTAACCAATAGACATATATTATTTGCATTTTAATTAGAAATAGAAAATACAAACAATACAATGTTGCCAGTTACCTTTGGCCCCATTTAATCCTTCTTTGATATCATACAAACTGTCAAACACCTTTTTCTCTTTAATCAAAGCTGTAGGTGGCACTAGTAACTTCCTTTCATGTTCTAAGCTACTCGATGCCAATGATTCAGCCTGCATCATTTTAGTTGGAAAGCAGGATGTACACTTTCAAAATCTGTACCACAAAAGATTCCAGATTATTTGACCCTCTTCCAAATCAGGTAGCCAGCTAAAGAAGTGGTCAACTCAACCCCTGAAAAAGCAGGCAGTAATTGATTTGTTCCTTTCTTCTGTAACAAGCAGCTGCTGAACACAACGCTTTCTGTACGTAAATTTTCTACCAAGCTTATAATTGGGCGTAGAAAGAATAGGCATCTGCCAATGCATTTTCACACTTTTGGAAATGAATGCACATTAAAAAAAAAAATTCAAAAATTTAAAGGTTCTGCTAAAGTAAATATTTCTGTGTTCACCAGTCAACCTGGAAAGCATTATTTCTCTTGACTACTGTCATGACTGAAACACTTAACCTTTTTTCTTACGTTTTTCTTTCAGGAAACACCTGATTGAAATTCAGAGAAATGCTCATTGATAAAATGAAAAGACACTAATCAAGGAATCCAATGATTATATCACGCAAAATAAAGAAATACCCTCAAATCCTTGCTGTGATTCACTAGCAGAAAATGAACTGAGAAACAGCACTGTTTAGTCTTAGCAGACAGGAGTGAAGATGCATGCACATGACTGCTGATTCATTAATGCTTATTAAAAGCTTCTCCACAAGGCACAAACACAGAGACACTTCTGACTAAACTCCCTAGATGATCCATAAAAATCATCTTGTTTCTGCATTCTGAATTTCAGCTGAACGGGGTCTTTTTAAATCACCACAGCCACAAAGAAAGAAGCCTGTACATACATTCTTTGCTGTGATCCTTTCTGTAGGTGTGTTATTTTAAATAACCTTTTGGAAAAGGAGTAGATGAAGGAAGAAATATCAGCAACAAAAATCCCCATTTTAATGCATCCATGTGTTAAAATACATAGGAAAATTTATTGATTTCAAAGGGTTCTGGATTTCACCCCACCACTCCAAACAAATACTTTTGTAGGAAGGAAGGTTAGAATTTTAGAGTTTCAGGATACTCTAAAATAATGCTGCTTCTGAACCAACTCACCCATTTTGTTTATCCTGACAAGGGAAAAAAGTTATCAGTTGCAAGAGCACGCTGAACAATTTACGACGTCCTGTAGTACTTTGAGTGGACTACACGTTGGTCAAAAGAAGAAAGGACTCTTATGTGAAACAGCATTAGAAAGCAGAGCAGTACATGAAGCACTCATTACACTTTTAGATCCCAGATTCAAAAAGTACAGCCCTTATTCCTCTCCCACGAGGGCAGGCCAATCTAGAGCACAGCAGGCACATCCTTTTGAGTAAATTTGCCAGTGCCAACTGCACGTCAGAGATGATTAGTGAGGCAGAGACGCCAGCCACCTCCTTTGACATCAGAGGTCAGATAAAGGAGAGTGCGACAAAAGCTGAAAAGCATCAGCCCTCAGATGATGATGTGGCTGATCTGGCACACCTGCTATTCCTGTCACTTTTCAGTATTTCTTTTATTGGCATTACCTGCTGTGAGAGGAGTCTCTCTCTAGAATTGGCAGCTTGATTTTGGTTTGAGGAAAATAATCATAATATGGTAGGAGAGAATCAGACTGCCAACTCTGGCCTTTCGAGTAGCAAAGCGAGTACACTACAAAAGCCAGAGAAAATTCAGCTCACACCTTTCTCAGATGGAGCAAACAGCTCTGGACTGCAATGAACCAAGTAGGTTCAGTCTGTCACATCAAAAACATGTTTTTTCTGCCCTTCTTTATTAAAATCAGTCTGCAAAAAGATAAGAAAAACAGTTATTGTCCTTGGAGACTAAGACTATTCTAGAGAAAAGTTGTGGTAGAGCTGCTAGGGTCCCAAATACCCTGCTAAATATAGTAAAACTGTCTGAGTCATAGGCTATAAGCAAGCCTCTATAAGCTGTTCTCTTACAGTCAAGAATATCCTTTACACATGTACTGTATAAGTACTGCACAAGTCATGTACAATATTTTATCCTAGTAATCCTTTTTCCTAGATATCTT